>NC_090832.1:79618479-80327613 GCF_028021215.1 Eschrichtius robustus
CAGGTGAGAGGTCCAATGGTGCGCCTGCTGGATTGAATGGTACCTCCATTTTTACTTTTAAACACAGCTCCTTTCTCTTCTCATTATTGGCTGTTACCCCTTTACGTCTCACCAGCAGGTAGAGGGGACACAGTTCTTAAAAACCCCGTCAGCATTTATTGTTTGTAGACATTTTGCTGATGGTCAGTCGACTGGTCTAAGTTGAAACTTTTTGTAGATTAGATTGCATGGGTCTAACACTCCCTGAGGTTGAGCTTTTATCCATTTTCCTTTTTTTTTTTTAAAAGAGCGTGAGTAAAACTTAACTCCTCATACTCTCTTCTTGAAACATTTGCCTGTTTTGAAATTTTTTGTCCATTCCCTACTTCAGCACAATTTTTAGGGCAGGTGTCCTTTACAGCCCTGAGTCCTTGTGAATGTTAAGTGACCATTAGCTGTGAGTTTAAAGCTGCTCTTGCAGGAAACGGCCACAAGGTGGCAGCATTTCTCCTTTACCAAATTTGGTAACTGGGGAAACAGAGCCTTAATGGAAGTGGTGTTCTAGGTTGTAAATTCGAATGGAATGTGCCAGGAAAAAAGCACTTTATGTTTATGTCTCTTTACTTCTTGTTCATAATTGTAATTTACTTTTTATTTTTTATCCCAGCAAATTGGATTACATTGGTTTGTTTGTTCTAGGTGTGCAAGATGTGGTTCTTTCACACATATACGTGTATCTATTCTTCCTCGCATCCTTTTCCCATGTAGGTTATGACACAATGTTGAGTAGTCTTCTCCTGGTCTTCCGTACGTCTTTGGTGATTATATATTTCACATGGTATGTATATCTCTGTTAACCCCAATATGGTAATGTATCCAATCCTCATCCCTTTCTATTTGCTGAACCATCAGATTTTTTAATGAATCTGTGATTGCCTTTCTCTGTGGAAATATCTTCATTGGTATCAATTTTTAAGTAACTCCTAAAAGTGATATGATAGGATATGTGTCTTTTGCTTTCTCACTTACTACAGGTGGCGTGATTACATCTAGACTCATGTATGGTGCTGTAAATGGCATTGTTTCATTTTTTTCACTAGCGAATATTCCATCTGTACATGGAGGAGTTCTTCTTTGTCCACCCATCTGTTGATGGACTTTTTGGTTACTTCCATATCTTGGCTATTGTAATACTGTGCCATGCAGATTTGCCTGCCTGTGTCTTTCCAATTCTTTCTTCTTAGATTATAGGTCGAGGAGTGGGCCTGCTGGATCATATGGTAGCTCAATGTTTACCTTTTTAAGGCACCTCCATTCTGTTCTCATTCGTGGCCCTTTTCAAGTTACGTCCCACTTGAAGTTGCGGGTATGCATTTCTCCACAACACCTTCAGCATTTATTGTGTGTAGTTTCCTTGCTGATGGTTATTCTGACAAGTGTGAGCTGATACCTCTTTGTGGTTGAATTCGTCTGTGCCTCATAATCCGTTGAAATTGAGCTTTAAGGCATGTCCTTTTTATTTTTCAACCTGTGATTACCCCTTAGTTCTTCAAAGTGTTCTCTTAAAGTATGTGTCACATTTTGAAATGTTTTGGCCATTACCTCCCTCAAGACATTTTGAGGGCAGGTTTCATTTACAGTTCTGCAGTACTTGTTCCTATGAAATGACCATTAGCACAGGCTTTAAAGCTGCTTTTGCAGGTAAATGCCAGAGGGTGGCAGCCTTTCTATGTCCCCACCATGGTAACTAGGGAAAAGCCCTTGCGGCCTGTGGTGTTTCTCGGTTATAAATTAGAGTGGAGTGTGCCCGGACAAACCCACACAAGCTGATGTCTCCTTACTTTTGTTGGATTTTTAAATTTAATTTTTAGTTTCTATTGGAGTAGTTCCCCAGTGTGCACGTGGACCACTTCTACTTTGCACATTCCTCGGTTGATGGACATTTTCATTGCTTTCAAGTGTTGGCTATGGTAAATATTGTTGGAGTGCAGGATTGCCAGCCTGTGACTTTTTGATTCTCATTTTCTCAGGTGATAGGCCCAGCAGTGGGTGTGATTGATTGACTGGTAGCACCGTGTTTCCCTTTTCAAAGCACCTTCTTTGTGTTTTCATTAGTGGCTCTTACCACGTCCCCCTCAGAATCGAGGGTATGCATTTCTCCACAATCGATTTAGCATTTATTGTTTGCTGCCTTTATGCTAATGGCCCTACTGGCTGCTGTGTGCTGATAGGGTTTTGTAATTTGGGTTTGCATGTCTTTGAAAATTCGTAAAACTCATCATTTTTCTCCACCGTTTTCTTTTCTGTTAAAAAAAAGGAAACAGTTGGGAGTACAATATATCTCTTGAAATTTTCTTCTTGGAAAGTTGCCCTATTTTGAAATTTTTGGTCGATTTTCCACCCCAGAATTTTTTTAGAGAGCAGGTGTCATTTCCCGAACTGCAAGTTTGGTGAATATTTAGTGACCATTAGCAATGGGTTTAAAGCTGCTGTTGTGGGAAGTGGCCTCAAGCAGGCAGCATTTCTCCACTCCCAAATCTGGGTACTAGGGCAGCAGTGCCTTTCTGGAAGTCGTATTCCTAGGTTGTAAATTAAATTGGAATGTGCCTGGAGAAACCCCCATAAATTTATGTCTCATTATTTCTTCTTGGTTTTAAAATTTTTTTAAATTGTGGTAAAGCTTCGAATATTGTCTGTCCTAGGTGTACACAATCTGGTTCATTTGTACATTATATATGTCTATTCAAGTACAGATCCTCTTCCCATGTAAAATGTTACAGAGGGTTCCACAGACCTCCCTTGCTCCATGGTCGGTCTTTTTGAGATATGTATATACTATGTGTTTGTATACATAGAGCAACACTAATCTTAACTTATCCATTCCCCCCACCTTTCCTTTTAGATGAGCATAGTTTGATTTCTAAGTCTGTGAGTGTCTTTCTCAGTGGAAATATATTCATTTGTGTCAGTTATTACTTAACGCCTATAAGTGATATCATAGAATACAGGTCTTTGGTTTCCGAGTTACCTCATGTTTCGTGATTATCTCCAGACTCATTTGTGGTGCCTCAAAGAGCAATGGTTCATTGTTTTCCATGGCTAATATTCCATTGTGTACGTGGACCACTTCTTCTTTATCCATTCACCTCTTGTTGTATATTTTGATTGCTTCACTGTCTTGGCTATTGTGAATAAGGCTTCACTGCAGCTTTTGCGGCCTGTGTCTTCTCGATTCTTGTCTTCTCAGGTGAGAGGTCCAATGGTGCGCCTGCTGGATTGAATGGTACCTCCATTTTTACTTTTAAACACAGCTCCTTTCTCTTCTCATTATTGGCTGTTACCCCTTTACGTCTCACCAGCAGGTAGAGGGGACACAGTTCTTAAAAACCCCGTCAGCATTTATTGTTTGTAGACATTTTGCTGATGGTCAGTCGACTGGTCTAAGTTGAAACTTTTTGTAGATTAGATTTCATCGGTCTAACACTCCCTGAGGTTGAGCTTTAATCCATTTTCCTTTTTTTTTAAAAGAGCGTGAGTAAAACTTAACTCCTCATACTCTCTTGAAACATTTGCCTGTTGTGAATTTTTTTGTCCATTTCCTACTTCAGCACAATTTTTTAGGGCAGGTGTCCTTTACAGCCCTGAGTCCTTGTGAATGTTAAGTGACCATTAGCTGTGAGTTTAAAGCTGCTCTTGCAGGAAACGGCCACAAGGTGGCAGCATTTCTCCTTTACCAAATTTGGTAAGTGGGGAAACAGAGCCTTAATGGAAGTGGTGTTCTAGGTTGTAAATTCGAATGGAATGTGCCAGGAAAAAAGCACTTTATGTTTATGTCTCATTACTTCTTGTTCATAATTGTAATTTACTTTTTATTTTTTATCCCAGCAAATTTGATTACAATGGTTTGTTTGTTCTAGGTGTGCAAGATGTGGTTCTTTCACACATATACGTGTATCTATTCTTCCTCGCATCCTTTTCCCATGTAGGTTATGACACAATGTTGAGTAGTCTTCTCCTGGTCTTCCGTACGCCTTTGGTGATTATATATTTCACATGGTATGTATATCTCTGTTAACCCCAATATGGAAATGTATCCAATCCTCATCCCTTTCTATTTGGTGAACCATAAGTTTTTTTTTAATGAATCTGTGATTGCCTTTCTCTGTGGAAATATCTTCATTGGTATCAATTTTTAAGTAACTCCTAAAAGTGATATGATAGGATATGTGTCTTTTGCTTTCTCACTTACTACAGGTGGCGTGATTACGTCTAGACTCATGTATGGTGCTGCAAATGGCATTGTTTCATTTTTTTCACTAGCGAATATTCCATCTGTACATGGAGGAGTTCTTCTTTGTCCACCCATCTGTTGGTGGACTTTTTGGTTACTTCCGTATCTTGGCTATTGTAATAATGTGCCATGCAGATTTGCCTGCCTGTGTCTTTCCAATTCTTTCTTCTTAGATTATAGGTCGAGGAGTGGGCCTTCTGGATCATACGGTAGCTCAATGTTTACCTTTTTAAGGCACCTCCACTCTGTTCTCATTCGTGGCCCTTTTCAAGTTACGTCCCACTTGAAGTTGAGGGTATGCATTTCTCCACAACACCTTCAGCATTTATTGTTTGTAGTTTCCTTGCTGATAGTTATTCTGACAAGTGTGAGCTGATACCTCTTTGTGGTTGAATTCGCCTGTGCCTCATAATCCGTTGAAATTGAGCTTTAAGGCATGTCCTTTTTATTTTTCAACCTGTGATTACCCCTTAGTTCTTCAAAGTGTTCTCTTAAAGTATGTGTCTCATTTTGAAATATTTTGGCCATTACCTCCCTCAAGACATTTTGAGGGCAGGTTTCATTTACAGTTCTGCAGTACTTGTTCCTATGAAATGACCATTAGCACAGGCTTTAAAGCTGCTTTTGCAGGTAAATGCCAGAGGGCGGCAGCCTTTGTATGTCCCCACCATGGTAACTAGGGAAAAGCCCTTGCGGCCTGTGGTGTTTCTCGGTTATAAATTAGAGTGGAGTGTGCCCGGACAAACCCACACAAGCTGATGTCTCCTTACTTTTGTTGGATTTTTAAATTTAATTTTTAGTTTTTATTGGAGTAATTCCCCAGTGTGCACGTGGATCACTTCTACTTTGCGCATTCCTCGGTTGATGGACATTTTCATTGCTTCCAAGTATTGGCTATGGTAAATATTGTTGGAGTGCAGGATTGCCAGCCTGTGACTTTTTGATTCTCATTTTCTCAGGTGATAGGCCCAGCAGTGGGTGTGATTGATTGACTGGTAGCACCGTGTTTCCCTTTTCAAAGCACATTCTTTGGGTTTCATTAGTGGCTCTTACCACGTCCCCCTCAGAATCGAGGGTATGCATTTCTCCACAATCGATTTAGCATTTATAGTTTGCTGCCTTTATGCTAATGGCCCTACTGGCTGCTGTGTGCTTATAGGGTTTGTAATTTGGGTTTGCATGTCTTTGAAAATTCGTAAAACTCATCATGTTTCTCCACCGTTTTCTTTTCTGCTAAAAAAAAGGAAACAGTTGGGAGTACAAAATATCTCTTGAAAATGTCTTCTTGGAAGGTTGCCCTATTTTGAAATTTTTGGTCGATTTTCCACCTCAGAATTTTTTTAGAGAGCAGGTGTCATTTCCCGAACTGCAAGTTTGGTGAATATTTAGTGACTATTAGCAATGGGTTTAAAGCTGCTGTTGTGGGAAGTGGCCTCAAGTAGGCAGCATTTCTCCACTCCCAAATCTGGGTACTAGGGCAGCAGAGCCTTTCTGGAAGTCGTGTTCCTAGGTTGTAAATTAAATTGGAATGTGCCTGGAGAAACCCCCATAAGTTTATGTCTCATTATTTCTTCTTGGTTTTAAATTTTTTTTTAATTGGGGTAAAGCTTCGAATATTGTCTGTCCTAGGTGTACTCAATCTGGTTCATTTGTACATTATATATGTCTATTCAAGTACAGATCCTCTTCCCATGTAAAATGTTACAGAGGGTTCCACAGACCTCCCTTGCTAGATGGTCGGTCTTTTTGAGATATGTATATACTATGTGTTTGTATACATATAGCAACACTAATCTTAACTTATGCATTCCCCCCACCTTTCCTTTTAGATGAGCATAGTTTGTTTTCTAAGTCTGTGAGTGTCTTTCTCTGTGGAAATATATTCATTTGTGTCAGTTATTAGATAACGCCTATAAGTGATATCATAGAATATAGGTCTTTGGTTTCCGAGTTACCTCATGTTTCGTGATTATCTCCAGACTCATTTGTGGTGCCTCAAAGAGCAATGGTTCATTGTTTTCCATGGCTAATATTCCATTGTGTACATGGACCACTTCTTCTTTATCCATTCACCTCTTGTTGGATATTTTGATTGCTTCACTGTCTTGGCTATTGTGAATAAGGCTGCACTGCAGCTTTTGCGGCCTGTGTCTTCTCGATTCTTGTCTTCTCAGGTGAGAGGTCCAATGGTGCGCCTGCTGGATTGAATGGTACCTCCATTTTTACTTTTAAACACAGCTCCTTTCTCTTCTCATTATTGGCTGTTACCCCTTTACGTCTCACCAGCAGGTAGAGGGGATACAGTTCTTGAAAACCCCGTCAGCATTTATTGTTTGTAGACATTTTGCTGATGGTCAGTCGACTGGTCTAAGTTGAAACTTTTTGTAGATTAGATTGCATGGGTCTAACACTCCCTGAGGTTGAGCTTTTATCCATTTTCCTTTTTTTTTTAAAAGAACGTGAGTAAAACTTAACTCCTCATACTCTCTTCTTGAAACATTTGCCTGTTTTGAATTTTTTTGTCCATTCCCTACTTCAGCACAATTTTTTAGGGCAGGTGTCCTTTACAGCCCTGAGTCCTTGTGAATGTTAAGTGACCATTAGCTGTGAGTTTAAAGCTGCTCTTGTAGGAAACGGCCACAAGGTGGCAGCATTTCTCCTTTACCAAATTTGGTAACTGGGGAAACAGAGCCTTAATGGAAGTGGTGTTCTAGGTTGTAAATTCGAATGGAATGTGCCAGGAAAAAAGCACTTTATGTTTATGTCTCATTACTTCTTGTTCATAATTGTAATTTACTTTTTATTTTTTATCCCAGCAAATTTGATTACAATGGTTTGTTTGTTCTAGGTGTGCAAGATGTGGTTCTTTCACACATATACGTGTATCTATTCTTCCTCGCATCCTTTTCCCATGTAGGTTATGACACAATGTTGAGTAGTCTTCTCCTGGTCTTCCGTACGCCTTTGGTGATTATATATTTCACATGGTATGTATATCTCTGTTAACCCCAATATGGTAATGTATCCAATCCTCATCCCTTTCTATTTGGTGAACCATAAGTTTTTTTAATGAATCTGTGATTGCCTTTCTCTGTGGAAATATCTTCATTGGTATCAATTTTTAAGTAACTCCTAAAAGTGATATGATAGGATATGTGTCTTTTGCTTTCTCACTTACTACAGGTGGCGTGACTACGTCTAGACTCATGTATGGTTCTGCAAATGGCATTGTTTCATTTTTTTCACTAGCGAATATTCCATCTGTACATGGAGGAGTTCTTCTTTGTCCACCCATCTGTTGGTGGACTTTTTGGTTACTTCCATATCTTGGGTATTGTAATATTGTGCCATGCAGATTTGCCTGCCTGTGTCTTTCCAATTCTTTCTTCTTAGATTATAGGTCGAGGAGTGGGCCTGCTGGATCATACGGTAGCTCAATGTTTACCTTTTTAAGGCACCTCCATTCTGTTCTCATTCGTGGCCCTTTTCAAGTTACGTCCCACTTGAAGTTGCGGGTATGCATTTCTCCACAACACCTTCAGCATTTATTGTGTGTAGTTTCCTTGCTGATGGTTATTCTGACAAGTGTGAGCTGATACCTCTTTGTGGTTGAATTCGCCTGTGCCTCATAATCCGTTGAAATTGAGCTTTAAGGCATGTCCTTTTTATTTTTCAACCTGTGATTACCCCTTAGTTCTTCAAAGTGTTCTCTTAAAGTATGTGTCACATTTTGAAATGTTTTGGCCATTACCTCCCTCAAGACATTTTGAGGGCAGGTTTCATTTACAGTTCTGCAGTACTTGTTCCTATGAAATGACCATTAGCACAGGCTTTAAAGCTGCTTTTGCAGGTAAATGCCAGAGGGCGGCAGCCTTTCTATGTCCCCACCATGGTAACTAGGGAAAAGCCCTTGCGGCCTGTGGTGTTTCTCGGTTATAAATTAGAGTGGAGTGTGCCCGGACAAACCCACACAAGCTGATGTCTCCTTACTTTTGTTGGATTTTTAAATTTAATTTTTAGTTTCTATTGGAATAGTTCCCCAGTGTGCACGTGGACCACTTCTACTTTGCACATTCCTCGGTTGATGGACATTTTCATTGCTTCCAAGTGTTGGCTATGGTAAATATTGTTGGAGTGCAGGATTGCCAGCCTGTGACTTTTTGATTCTCATTTTCTCAGTTGATAGGCCCAGCAGTGGGTGTGATTGATTGACTGGTAGCACCGTGTTTCCCTTTTCAAAGCACCTTCTTTGTGTTTTCATTAGTGGCTCTTACCACGTCCCCCTCAGAATCGAGGGTATGCATTTCTCCACAATCGATTTAGCATTTATTGTTTGCTGCCTTTATGCTAATGGCCCTACTGGCTGCTGTGTGCTGATAGGGTTTTGTAATTTGGGTTTGCATGTCTTTGAAAATTCGTAAAACTCATCATGTTTCTCCACCGTTTTCTTTTCTGTTAAAAAAAAGGAAACAGTTGGGAGTACAATATATCTCTTGAAATTTTCTTCTTGGAAGGTTGCCCTATTTTGAAATTTTTGGTCGATTTTCCACCCCAGAATTTTTTTAGAGAGCAGGTGTCATTTCCCGAACTGCAAGTTTGGTGAATATTTAGTGACCCTTAGCAATGGGTTTAAAGCTGCTGTTGTGGGAAGTGGCCTCAAGCAGGCAGCATTTCTCCACTCCCAATTCTGGGTACTAGGGCAGCAGTGCCTTTCTGGAAGTCGTATTCCTAGGTTGTAAATTAAATTGGAATGTGCCTGGAGAAACCCCCATAAATTTATGTCTCATTATTTCTTCTTGGTTTTAAAATTTTTTTTGATTGTGGTAAAGCTTCGAATATTGTCTGTCCTAGGTGTACACAATCTGGTTCATTTGTACATTATATATGTCTATTCAAGTACAGATCCTCTTCCCATGTAAAATGTTACAGAGGGTTCCACAGACCTCCCTTGCTCCATGGTCGGTCTTTTTGAGATATGTATATACTATGTGTTTGTATACATAGAGCAACACTAATCTTAACTTATCCATTCCCCCCACCTTTCCTTTTAGATTAGCATAGTTTGATTTCTAAGTCTGTGAGTGTCTTTCTCAGTGGAAATATATTCATTTGTGTCAGTTATTACTTAACGCCTATAAGTGATATCATAGAATTCAGGTCTTTGGTTTCCGAGTTACCTCATGTTTCGTGATTATCTCCAGACTCATTTGTGGTGCCTCAAAGAGCAATGGTTCATTGTTTTCCATGGCTAATATTCCATTGTGTACGTGGACCACTTCTTCTTTATCCATTCACCTCTTGTTGGATATTTTGATTGCTTCACTGTCTTGGCTATTGTGAATAAGGCTTCACTGCAGCTTTTGCGGCCTGTGTCTTCTCGATTCTTGTCTTCTCAGGTGAGAGGTCCAATGGTGCGCCTGCTGGATTGAATGGTACCTCCATTTTTACTTTTAAACACAGCTCCTTTCTCTTCTCATTATTGGCTGTTACCCCTTTACGTCTCACCAGCAGGTAGAGGGGACACAGTTCTTAAAAACCCCGTCAGCATTTATTGTTTGTAGACATTTTGCTGATGGTCAGTCGACTGGTCTAAGTTGAAACTTTTTGTAGATTAGATTTCATGGGTCTAACACTCCCTGATGTTGAGCTTTAATCCATTTTCCTTTTTTTTTAAAAGAGCGTGAGTAAAACTTAACTCCTCATACTCTCTTGAAACATTTGCCTGTTGTGAATTTTTTTGTCCATTTCCTACTTCAGCACAATTTTTTAGGGCAGGTGTCCTTTACAGCCCTGAGTCCTTGTGAATGTTAAGTGACCATTAGCTGTGAGTTTAAAGCTGCTCTTGCAGGAAACGGCCACAAGGTGGCAGCATTTCTCCTTTACCAAATTTGGTAAGTGGGGAAACAGAGCCTTAATGGAAGTGGTGTTCTAGGTTGTAAATTCGAATGGAATGTGCCAGGAAAAAAGCACTTTATGTTTATGTCTCATTACTTCTTGTTCATAATTGTAATTTACTTTTTATTTTTTATCCCAGCAAATTTGATTACAATGGTTTGTTTGTTCTAGGTGTGCAAGATGTGGTTCTTTCACACATATACGTGTATCTATTCTTCCTCGCATCCTTTTCCCATGTAGGTTATGACACAATGTTGAGTAGTCTTCTCCTGGTCTTCCGTACGCCTTTGGTGATTATATATTTCACATGGTATGTATATCTCTGTTAACCCCAATATGGTAATGTATCCAATCCTCATCCCTTTCTATTTGGTGAACCATAAGTTTTTTTTAATGAATCTGTGATTGCCTTTCTCTGTGGAAATATCTTCATTGGTATCAATTTTTAAGTAACTCCTAAAAGTGATATGATAGGATATGTGTCTTTTGCTTTCTCACTTACTACAGGTGGCGTGATTACGTCTAGACTCATGTATGGTGCTGCAAATGGCATTGTTTCATTTTTTTCACTAGCGAATATTCCATCTGTACATGGAGGAGTTCTTCTTTGTCCACCCATCTGTTGGTGGACTTTTTGGTTACTTCCGTATCTTGGGTATTGTAATATTGTGCCATGCAGATTTGCCTGCCTGTGTCTTTCCAATTCTTTCTTCTTAGATTATAGGTCGAGGAGTGGGCCTGCTGGATCATACGGTAGCTCAATGTTTACCTTTTTAAGGCACCTCCATTCTGTTCTCATTCGTGGCCCTTTTCAAGTTACGTCCCACTTGAAGTTGCGGGTATGCATTTCTCCACAACACCTTCAGCATTTATTGTGTGTAGTTTCCTTGCTGATGGTTATTCTGACAAGTGTGAGCTGATACCTCTTTGTGGTTGAATTCGCCTGTGCCTCATAATCCGTTGAAATTGAGCTTTAAGGCATGTCCTTTTTATTTTTCAACCTGTGATTACCCCTTAGTTCTTCAAAGTGTTCTCTTAAAGTATGTGTCACATTTTGAAATGTTTTGGCCATTACCTCCCTCAAGACATTTTGAGGGCAGGTTTCATTTACAGTTCTGCAGTACTTGTTCCTATGAAATGACCATTAGCACAGGCTTTAAAGCTGCTTTTGCAGGTAAATGCCAGAGGGCGGCAGCCTTTCTATGTCCCCACCATGGTAACTAGGGAAAAGCCCTTGCGGCCTGTGGTGTTTCTCGGTTATAAATTAGAGTGGAGTGTGCCCGGACAAACCCACACAAGCTGATGTCTCCTTACTTTTGTTGGATTTTTAAATTTAATTTTTTAGTTTCTATTGGAATAGTTCCCCAGTGTGCACGTGGACCACTTCTACTTTGCACATTCCTCGGTTGATGGACATTTTCATTGCTTCCAAGTGTTGGCTATGGTAAATATTGTTGGAGTGCAGGATTGCCAGCCTGTGACTTTTTGATTCTCATTTTCTCAGTTGATAGGCCCAGCAGTGGGTGTGATTGATTGACTGGTAGCACCGTGTTTCCCTTTTCAAAGCACCTTCTTTGTGTTTTCATTAGTGGCTCTTACCACGTCCCCCTCAGAATCGAGGGTATGCATTTCTCCACAATCGATTTAGCATTTATTGTTTGCTGCCTTTATGCTAATGGCCCTACTGGCTGCTGTGTGCTGATAGGGTTTTGTAATTTGGGTTTGCATGTCTTTGAAAATTCGTAAAACTCATCATTTTTCTCCACCGTTTTCTTTTCTGTTAAAGAAAAGGAAACAGTTGGGAGTACAATATATCTCTTGAAATTTTCTTCTTGGAAGGTTGCCCTATTTTGAAATTTTTGGTCGATTTTCCACCCCAGAATTTTTTTAGAGAGCAGGTGTCATTTCCCGAACTGCAAGTTTGGTGAATATTTAGTGACCCTTAGCAATGGGTTTAAAGCTGCTGTTGTGGGAAGTGGCCTCAAGCAGGCAGCATTTCTCCACTCCCAAATCTGGGTACTAGGGCAGCAGTGCCTTTCTGGAAGTCGTATTCCTAGGTTGTAAATTAAATTGGAATGTGCCTGGAGAAACCCCCATAAATTTATGTCTCATTATTTCTTCTTGGTTTTAAAATTTTTTTTGATTGTGGTAAAGCTTCGAATATTGTCTGTCCTAGGTGTACACAATCTGGTTCATTTGTACATTATATATGTCTATTCAAGTACAGATCATCTTCCCATGTAAAATGTTACAGAGGGTTCCACAGACCTCCCTTGCTCCATGGTCGGTCTTTTTGAGATATGTATATACTATGTGTTTGTATACATAGAGCAACACTAATCTTAACTTATCCATTCCCCCCACCTTTCCTTTTAGATTAGCATAGTTTGATTTCTAAGTCTGTGAGTGTCTTTCTCAGTGGAAATATATTCATTTGTGTCAGTTATTACTTAACGCCTATAAGTGATATCATAGAATTCAGGTCTTTGGTTTCCGAGTTACCTCATGTTTCGTGATTATCTCCAGACTCATTTGTGGTGCCTCAAAGAGCAATGGTTCATTGTTTTCCATGGCTAATATTCCATTGTGTACGTGGACCACTTCTTCTTTATCCATTCACCTCTTGTTGGATATTTTGATTGCTTCACTGTCTTGGCTATTGAGAATAAGGCTGCACTGCAGCTTTTGCGGCCTGTGTCTTCTCGATTCTTGTCTTCTCAGGTGAGAGGTCCAATGGTGCGCCTGCTGGATTGAATGGTACCTCCATTTTTACTTTTAAACACAGCTCCTTTCTCTTCTCATTATTGGCTGTTACCCCTTTACGTCTCACCAGCAGGTAGAGGGGACACAGTTCTTAAAAACCCCGTCAGCATTTATTGTTTGTAGACATTTTGCTGATGGTCAGTCGACTGGTCTAAGTTGAAACTTTTTGTAGATTAGATTTCATGGGTCTAACACTCCCTGATGTTGAGCTTTAATCCATTTTCCTTTTTTTTTAAAAGAGCGTGAGTAAAACTTAACTCCTCATACTCTCTTGAAACATTTGCCTGTTGTGAATTTTTTTGTCCATTTCCTACTTCAGCACAATTTTTTAGGGCAGGTGTCCTTTACAGCCCTGAGTCCTTGTGAATGTTAAGTGACCATTAGCTGTGAGTTTAAAGCTGCTCTTGCAGGAAACGGCCACAAGGTGGCAGCATTTCTCCTTTACCAAATTTGGTAAGTGGGGAAACAGAGCCTTAATGGAAGTGGTGTTCTAGGTTGTAAATTCGAATGGAATGTGCCAGGAAAAAAGCACTTTATGTTTATGTCTCATTACTTCTTGTTCATAATTGTAATTTACTTTTTATTTTTTATCCCAGCAAATTTGATTACAATGGTTTGTTTGTTCTAGGTGTGCAAGATGTGGTTCTTTCACACATATACGTGTATCTATTCTTCCTCGCATCCTTTTCCCATGTAGGTTATGACACAATGTTGAGTAGTCTTCTCCTGGTCTTCCGTACGCCTTTGGTGATTATATATTTCACATGGTATGTATATCTCTGTTAACCCCAATATGGTAATGTATCCAATCCTCATCCCTTTCTATTTGGTGAACCATAAGTTTTTTTTAATGAATCTGTGATTGCCTTTCTCTGTGGAAATATCTTCATTGGTATCAATTTTTAAGTAACTCCTAAAAGTGATATGATAGGATATGTGTCTTTTGCTTTCTCACTTACTACAGGTGGCGTGATTACGTCTAGACTCATGTATGGTGCTGCAAATGGCATTGTTTCATTTTTTTCACTAGCGAATATTCCATCTGTACATGGAGGAGTTCTTCTTTGTCCACCCATCTGTTGGTGGACTTTTTGGTTACTTCCGTATCTTGGGTATTGTAATATTGTGCCATGCAGATTTGCCTGCCTGTGTCTTTCCAATTCTTTCTTCTTAGATTATAGGTCGAGGAGTGGGCCTGCTGGATCATACGGTAGCTCAATGTTTACCTTTTTAAGGCACCTCCACTCTGTTCTCATTCGTGGCCCTTTTCAAGTTACGTCCCACTTGAAGTTGAGGGTATGCATTTCTCCACAACATCTTCAGCATTTATTGTTTGTAGTTTCCTTGCTGATAGTTATTCTGAAAAGTGTGAGCTGATACCTCTTTGTGGTTGAATTCGCCTGTGCCTCATAATCCGTTGAAATTGAGCTTTAAGGCATGTCCTTTTTATTTTTCAACCTGTGATTACCCCTTAGTTCTTCAAAGTGTTCTCTTAAAGTATGTGTCACATTTTGAAATGTTTTGGCCATTACCTCCCTCAAGACATTTTGAGGGCAGGTTTCATTTACAGTTCTGCAGTACTTGTTCCTATGAAATGACCATTAGCACAGGCTTTAAAGCTGCTTTTGCAGGTAAATGCCAGAGGGCGGCAGCCTTTGTATGTCCCCACCATGGTAACTAGGGAAAAGCCCTTGCGGCCTGTGGTGTTTCTCGTTTATAAATTAGAGTGGAGTGTGCCCGGACAAACCCACGCAAGCTGATGTCTCCTTACTTTTGTTGGATTTTTAAATTTAATTTTTAGTTTTTATTGGAGTAATTCCCCAGTGTGCACGTGGATCACTTCTACTTTGCGCATTTCTCGGTTGATGGACATTTTCATTGCTTCCAAGTGTTGGCTATGGTAAATATTGTTGGAGTGCAGGATTGCCAGCCTGTGACTTTTTGATTCTCATTTTCTCAGGTGATAGGCCCAGCAGTGGGTGTGATTGATTGACTGGTAGCACCGTGTTTCCCTTTTCAAAGCACATTCTTTGGGTTTCATTAGTGGCTCTTACCACGTCCCCCTCAGAATCGAGGGTATGCATTTCTCCACAATCGATTTAGCATTTATAGTTTGCTGCCTTTATGCTAATGGCCCTACTGGCTGCTGTGTGCTTATAGGGTTTGTAATTTGGGTTTGCATGTCTTTGAAAATTCGTAAAACTCATCATGTTTCTCCACCGTTTTCTTTTCTGCTAAAAAAAAGGAAACAGTTGGGAGTACAAAATATCTCTTGAAAATGTCTTCTTGGAAGGTTGCCCTATTTTGAAATTTTTGGTCGATTTTCCACCTCAGAATTTTTTTAGAGAGCAGGTGTCATTTCCCGAACTGCAAGTTTGGTGAATATTTAGTGACTATTAGCAATGGGTTTAAAGCTGCTGTTGTGGGAAGTGGCCTCAAGTAGGCAGCATTTCTCCACTCCCAAATCTGGGTACTAGGGCAGCAGAGCCTTTCTGGAAGTCGTGTTCCTAGGTTGTAAATTAAATTGGAATGTGCCTGGAGAAACCCCCATAAGTTTATGTCTCATTATTTCTTCTTGGTTTTAAATTTTTTTTTAATTGGGGTAAAGCTTCGAATATTGTCTGTCCTAGGTGTACTCAATCTGGTTCATTTGTACATTATATATGTCTATTCAAGTACAGATCCTCTTCCCATGTAAAATGTTACAGAGGGTTCCACAGACCTCCCTTGCTAGATGGTCGGTCTTTTTGAGATATGTATATACTATGTGTTTGTATACATATAGCAACACTAATCTTAACTTATCCATTCCCCCCACCTTTCCTTTTAGATGAGCATAGTTTGTTTTCTAAGTCTGTGAGTGTCTTTCTCTGTGGAAATATATTCATTTGTGTCAGTTATTAGATAACGCCTATAAGTGATATCATAGAATATAGGTCTTTGGTTTCCGAGTTACCTCATGTTTCGTGATTATCTCCAGACTCATTTGTGGTGCCTCAAAGAGCAATGGTTCATTGTTTTCCATGGCTAATATTCCATTGTGTACATGGACCACTTCTTCTTTATCCATTCACCTCTTGTTGGATATTTTGATTGCTTCACTGTCTTGGCTATTGTGAATAAGGCTGCACTGCAGCTTTTGCGGCCTGTGTCTTCTCGATTCTTGTCTTCTCAGGTGAGAGGTCCAATGGTGCGCCTGCTGGATTGAATGGTACCTCCATTTTTACTTTTAAACACAGCTCCTTTCTCTTCTCATTATTGGCTGTTACCCCTTTACGTCTCACCAGCAGGTAGAGGGGATACAGTTCTTGAAAACCCCGTCAGCATTTATTGTTTGTAGACATTTTGCTGATGGTCAGTCGACTGGTCTAAGTTGAAACTTTTTGTAGATTAGATTGCATGGGTCTAACACTCCCTGAGGTTGAGCTTTTATCCATTTTCCTTTTTTTTTTAAAAGAACGTGAGTAAAACTTAACTCCTCATACTCTCTTCTTGAAACATTTGCCTGTTTTGAATTTTTTTGTCCATTCCCTACTTCAGCACAATTTTTTAGGGCAGGTGTCCTTTACAGCCCTGAGTCCTTGTGAATGTTAAGTGACCATTAGCTGTGAGTTTAAAGCTGCTCTTGTAGGAAACGGCCACAAGGTGGCAGCATTTCTCCTTTACCAAATTTGGTAACTGGGGAAACAGAGCCTTAATGGAAGTGGTGTTCTAGGTTGTAAATTCGAATGGAATGTGCCAGGAAAAAAGCACTTTATGTTTATGTCTCATTACTTCTTGTTCATAATTGTAATTTACTTTTTATTTTTTATCCCAGCAAATTTGATTACAATGGTTTGTTTGTTCTAGGTGTGCAAGATGTGGTTCTTTCACACATATACGTGTATCTATTCTTCCTCGCATCCTTTTCCCATGTAGGTTATGACACAATGTTGAGTAGTCTTCTCCTGGTCTTCCGTACGCCTTTGGTGATTATATATTTCACATGGTATGTATATCTCTGTTAACCCCAATATGGTAATGTATCCAATCCTCATCCCTTTCTATTTGGTGAACCATAAGTTTTTTTAATGAATCTGTGATTGCCTTTCTCTGTGGAAATATCTTCATTGGTATCAATTTTTAAGTAACTCCTAAAAGTGATATGATAGGATATGTGTCTTTTGCTTTCTCACTTACTACAGGTGGCGTGACTACGTCTAGACTCATGTATGGTTCTGCAAATGGCATTGTTTCATTTTTTTCACTAGCGAATATTCCATCTGTACATGGAGGAGTTCTTCTTTGTCCACCCATCTGTTGGTGGACTTTTTGGTTACTTCCATATCTTGGGTATTGTAATATTGTGCCATGCAGATTTGCCTGCCTGTGTCTTTCCAATTCTTTCTTCTTAGATTATAGGTCGAGGAGTGGGCCTGCTGGATCATACGGTAGCTCAATGTTTACCTTTTTAAGGCACCTCCATTCTGTTCTCATTCGTGGCCCTTTTCAAGTTACGTCCCACTTGAAGTTGCGGGTATGCATTTCTCCACAACACCTTCAGCATTTATTGTGTGTAGTTTCCTTGCTGATGGTTATTCTGACAAGTGTGAGCTGATACCTCTTTGTGGTTGAATTCGCCTGTGCCTCATAATCCGTTGAAATTGAGCTTTAAGGCATGTCCTTTTTATTTTTCAACCTGTGATTACCCCTTAGTTCTTCAAAGTGTTCTCTTAAAGTATGTGTCACATTTTGAAATGTTTTGGCCATTACCTCCCTCAAGACATTTTGAGGGCAGGTTTCATTTACAGTTCTGCAGTACTTGTTCCTATGAAATGACCATTAGCACAGGCTTTAAAGCTGCTTTTGCAGGTAAATGCCAGAGGGCGGCAGCCTTTCTATGTCCCCACCATGGTAACTAGGGAAAAGCCCTTGCGGCCTGTGGTGTTTCTCGGTTATAAATTAGAGTGGAGTGTGCCCGGACAAACCCACACAAGCTGATGTCTCCTTACTTTTGTTGGATTTTTAAATTTAATTTTTAGTTTCTATTGGAATAGTTCCCCAGTGTGCACGTGGACCACTTCTACTTTGCACATTCCTCGGTTGATGGACATTTTCATTGCTTCCAAGTGTTGGCTATGGTAAATATTGTTGGAGTGCAGGATTGCCAGCCTGTGACTTTTTGATTCTCATTTTCTCAGTTGATAGGCCCAGCAGTGGGTGTGATTGATTGACTGGTAGCACCGTGTTTCCCTTTTCAAAGCACCTTCTTTGTGTTTTCATTAGTGGCTCTTACCACGTCCCCCTCAGAATCGAGGGTATGCATTTCTCCACAATCGATTTAGCATTTATTGTTTGCTGCCTTTATGCTAATGGCCCTACTGGCTGCTGTGTGCTGATAGGGTTTTGTAATTTGGGTTTGCATGTCTTTGAAAATTCGTAAAACTCATCATGTTTCTCCACCGTTTTCTTTTCTGTTAAAAAAAAGGAAACAGTTGGGAGTACAATATATCTCTTGAAATTTTCTTCTTGGAAGGTTGCCCTATTTTGAAATTTTTGGTCGATTTTCCACCCCAGAATTTTTTTAGAGAGCAGGTGTCATTTCCCGAACTGCAAGTTTGGTGAATATTTAGTGACCCTTAGCAATGGGTTTAAAGCTGCTGTTGTGGGAAGTGGCCTCAAGCAGGCAGCATTTCTCCACTCCCAATTCTGGGTACTAGGGCAGCAGTGCCTTTCTGGAAGTCGTATTCCTAGGTTGTAAATTAAATTGGAATGTGCCTGGAGAAACCCCCATAAATTTATGTCTCATTATTTCTTCTTGGTTTTAAAATTTTTTTTGATTGTGGTAAAGCTTCGAATATTGTCTGTCCTAGGTGTACACAATCTGGTTCATTTGTACATTATATATGTCTATTCAAGTACAGATCCTCTTCCCATGTAAAATGTTACAGAGGGTTCCACAGACCTCCCTTGCTCCATGGTCGGTCTTTTTGAGATATGTATATACTATGTGTTTGTATACATAGAGCAACACTAATCTTAACTTATCCATTCCCCCCACCTTTCCTTTTAGATTAGCATAGTTTGATTTCTAAGTCTGTGAGTGTCTTTCTCAGTGGAAATATATTCATTTGTGTCAGTTATTACTTAACGCCTATAAGTGATATCATAGAATTCAGGTCTTTGGTTTCCGAGTTACCTCATGTTTCGTGATTATCTCCAGACTCATTTGTGGTGCCTCAAAGAGCAATGGTTCATTGTTTTCCATGGCTAATATTCCATTGTGTACGTGGACCACTTCTTCTTTATCCATTCACCTCTTGTTGGATATTTTGATTGCTTCACTGTCTTGGCTATTGTGAATAAGGCTTCACTGCAGCTTTTGCGGCCTGTGTCTTCTCGATTCTTGTCTTCTCAGGTGAGAGGTCCAATGGTGCGCCTGCTGGATTGAATGGTACCTCCATTTTTACTTTTAAACACAGCTCCTTTCTCTTCTCATTATTGGCTGTTACCCCTTTACGTCTCACCAGCAGGTAGAGGGGACACAGTTCTTAAAAACCCCGTCAGCATTTATTGTTTGTAGACATTTTGCTGATGGTCAGTCGACTGGTCTAAGTTGAAACTTTTTGTAGATTAGATTTCATGGGTCTAACACTCCCTGATGTTGAGCTTTAATCCATTTTCCTTTTTTTTTAAAAGAGCGTGAGTAAAACTTAACTCCTCATACTCTCTTGAAACATTTGCCTGTTGTGAATTTTTTTGTCCATTTCCTACTTCAGCACAATTTTTTAGGGCAGGTGTCCTTTACAGCCCTGAGTCCTTGTGAATGTTAAGTGACCATTAGCTGTGAGTTTAAAGCTGCTCTTGCAGGAAACGGCCACAAGGTGGCAGCATTTCTCCTTTACCAAATTTGGTAAGTGGGGAAACAGAGCCTTAATGGAAGTGGTGTTCTAGGTTGTAAATTCGAATGGAATGTGCCAGGAAAAAAGCACTTTATGTTTATGTCTCATTACTTCTTGTTCATAATTGTAATTTACTTTTTATTTTTTATCCCAGCAAATTTGATTACAATGGTTTGTTTGTTCTAGGTGTGCAAGATGTGGTTCTTTCACACATATACGTGTATCTATTCTTCCTCGCATCCTTTTCCCATGTAGGTTATGACACAATGTTGAGTAGTCTTCTCCTGGTCTTCCGTACGCCTTTGGTGATTATATATTTCACATGGTATGTATATCTCTGTTAACCCCAATATGGTAATGTATCCAATCCTCATCCCTTTCTATTTGGTGAACCATAAGTTTTTTTTAATGAATCTGTGATTGCCTTTCTCTGTGGAAATATCTTCATTGGTATCAATTTTTAAGTAACTCCTAAAAGTGATATGATAGGATATGTGTCTTTTGCTTTCTCACTTACTACAGGTGGCGTGATTACGTCTAGACTCATGTATGGTGCTGCAAATGGCATTGTTTCATTTTTTTCACTAGCGAATATTCCATCTGTACATGGAGGAGTTCTTCTTTGTCCACCCATCTGTTGGTGGACTTTTTGGTTACTTCCGTATCTTGGGTATTGTAATATTGTGCCATGCAGATTTGCCTGCCTGTGTCTTTCCAATTCTTTCTTCTTAGATTATAGGTCGAGGAGTGGGCCTGCTGGATCATACGGTAGCTCAATGTTTACCTTTTTAAGGCACCTCCATTCTGTTCTCATTCGTGGCCCTTTTCAAGTTACGTCCCACTTGAAGTTGCGGGTATGCATTTCTCCACAACACCTTCAGCATTTATTGTGTGTAGTTTCCTTGCTGATGGTTATTCTGACAAGTGTGAGCTGATACCTCTTTGTGGTTGAATTCGCCTGTGCCTCATAATCCGTTGAAATTGAGCTTTAAGGCATGTCCTTTTTATTTTTCAACCTGTGATTACCCCTTAGTTCTTCAAAGTGTTCTCTTAAAGTATGTGTCACATTTTGAAATGTTTTGGCCATTACCTCCCTCAAGACATTTTGAGGGCAGGTTTCATTTACAGTTCTGCAGTACTTGTTCCTATGAAATGACCATTAGCACAGGCTTTAAAGCTGCTTTTGCAGGTAAATGCCAGAGGGCGGCAGCCTTTCTATGTCCCCACCATGGTAACTAGGGAAAAGCCCTTGCGGCCTGTGGTGTTTCTCGGTTATAAATTAGAGTGGAGTGTGCCCGGACAAACCCACACAAGCTGATGTCTCCTTACTTTTGTTGGATTTTTAAATTTAATTTTTTAGTTTCTATTGGAATAGTTCCCCAGTGTGCACGTGGACCACTTCTACTTTGCACATTCCTCGGTTGATGGACATTTTCATTGCTTCCAAGTGTTGGCTATGGTAAATATTGTTGGAGTGCAGGATTGCCAGCCTGTGACTTTTTGATTCTCATTTTCTCAGTTGATAGGCCCAGCAGTGGGTGTGATTGATTGACTGGTAGCACCGTGTTTCCCTTTTCAAAGCACCTTCTTTGTGTTTTCATTAGTGGCTCTTACCACGTCCCCCTCAGAATCGAGGGTATGCATTTCTCCACAATCGATTTAGCATTTATTGTTTGCTGCCTTTATGCTAATGGCCCTACTGGCTGCTGTGTGCTGATAGGGTTTTGTAATTTGGGTTTGCATGTCTTTGAAAATTCGTAAAACTCATCATTTTTCTCCACCGTTTTCTTTTCTGTTAAAAAAAAGGAAACAGTTGGGAGTACAATATATCTCTTGAAATTTTCTTCTTGGAAGGTTGCCCTATTTTGAAATTTTTGGTCGATTTTCCACCCCAGAATTTTTTTAGAGAGCAGGTGTCATTTCCCGAACTGCAAGTTTGGTGAATATTTAGTGACCCTTAGCAATGGGTTTAAAGCTGCTGTTGTGGGAAGTGGCCTCAAGCAGGCAGCATTTCTCCACTCCCAAATCTGGGTACTAGGGCAGCAGTGCCTTTCTGGAAGTCGTATTCCTAGGTTGTAAATTAAATTGGAATGTGCCTGGAGAAACCCCCATAAATTTATGTCTCATTATTTCTTCTTGGTTTTAAAATTTTTTTTGATTGTGGTAAAGCTTCGAATATTGTCTGTCCTAGGTGTACACAATCTGGTTCATTTGTACATTATATATGTCTATTCAAGTACAGATCATCTTCCCATGTAAAATGTTACAGAGGGTTCCACAGACCTCCCTTGCTCCATGGTCGGTCTTTTTGAGATATGTATATACTATGTGTTTGTATACATAGAGCAACACTAATCTTAACTTATCCATTCCCCCCACCTTTCCTTTTAGATTAGCATAGTTTGATTTCTAAGTCTGTGAGTGTCTTTCTCAGTGGAAATATATTCATTTGTGTCAGTTATTACTTAACGCCTATAAGTGATATCATAGAATTCAGGTCTTTGGTTTCCGAGTTACCTCATGTTTCGTGATTATCTCCAGACTCATTTGTGGTGCCTCAAAGAGCAATGGTTCATTGTTTTCCATGGCTAATATTCCATTGTGTACGTGGACCACTTCTTCTTTATCCATTCACCTCTTGTTGGATATTTTGATTGCTTCACTGTCTTGGCTATTGAGAATAAGGCTGCACTGCAGCTTTTGCGGCCTGTGTCTTCTCGATTCTTGTCTTCTCAGGTGAGAGGTCCAATGGTGCGCCTGCTGGATTGAATGGTACCTCCATTTTTACTTTTAAACACAGCTCCTTTCTCTTCTCATTATTGGCTGTTACCCCTTTACGTCTCACCAGCAGGTAGAGGGGACACAGTTCTTAAAAACCCCGTCAGCATTTATTGTTTGTAGACATTTTGCTGATGGTCAGTCGACTGGTCTAAGTTGAAACTTTTTGTAGATTAGATTTCATGGGTCTAACACTCCCTGATGTTGAGCTTTAATCCATTTTCCTTTTTTTTTAAAAGAGCGTGAGTAAAACTTAACTCCTCATACTCTCTTGAAACATTTGCCTGTTGTGAATTTTTTTGTCCATTTCCTACTTCAGCACAATTTTTTAGGGCAGGTGTCCTTTACAGCCCTGAGTCCTTGTGAATGTTAAGTGACCATTAGCTGTGAGTTTAAAGCTGCTCTTGCAGGAAACGGCCACAAGGTGGCAGCATTTCTCCTTTACCAAATTTGGTAAGTGGGGAAACAGAGCCTTAATGGAAGTGGTGTTCTAGGTTGTAAATTCGAATGGAATGTGCCAGGAAAAAAGCACTTTATGTTTATGTCTCATTACTTCTTGTTCATAATTGTAATTTACTTTTTATTTTTTATCCCAGCAAATTTGATTACAATGGTTTGTTTGTTCTAGGTGTGCAAGATGTGGTTCTTTCACACATATACGTGTATCTATTCTTCCTCGCATCCTTTTCCCATGTAGGTTATGACACAATGTTGAGTAGTCTTCTCCTGGTCTTCCGTACGCCTTTGGTGATTATATATTTCACATGGTATGTATATCTCTGTTAACCCCAATATGGTAATGTATCCAATCCTCATCCCTTTCTATTTGGTGAACCATAAGTTTTTTTTAATGAATCTGTGATTGCCTTTCTCTGTGGAAATATCTTCATTGGTATCAATTTTTAAGTAACTCCTAAAAGTGATATGATAGGATATGTGTCTTTTGCTTTCTCACTTACTACAGGTGGCGTGATTACGTCTAGACTCATGTATGGTGCTGCAAATGGCATTGTTTCATTTTTTTCACCAGCGAATATTCCATCTGTACATGGAGGAGTTCTTCTTTGTCCACCCATCTGTTGGTGGACTTCTTGGTTACTTCCGTATCTTGGCTATTGTAATAATGTGCCATGCAGATTTGCCTGCCTGTGTCTTTCCAATTCTTTCTTCTTAGATTATAGGTCGAGGAGTGGGCCTGCTGGATCATACGGTAGCTCAATGTTTACCTTTTTAAGGCACCTCCACTCTGTTCTCATTCGTGGCCCTTTTCAAGTTACGTCCCACTTGAAGTTGAGGGTATGCATTTCTCCACAACATCTTCAGCATTTATTGTTTGTAGTTTCCTTGCTGATAGTTATTCTGAAAAGTGTGAGCTGATACCTCTTTGTGGTTGAATTCGCCTGTGCCTCATAATCCGTTGAAATTGAGCTTTAAGGCATGTCCTTTTTATTTTTCAACCTGTGATTACCCCTTAGTTCTTCAAAGTGTTCTCTTAAAGTATGTGTCACATTTTGAAATGTTTTGGCCATTACCTCCCTCAAGACATTTTGAGGGCAGGTTTCATTTACAGTTCTGCAGTACTTGTTCCTATGAAATGACCATTAGCACAGGCTTTAAAGCTGCTTTTGCAGGTAAATGCCAGAGGGCGGCAGCCTTTGTATGTCCCCACCATGGTAACTAGGGAAAAGCCCTTGCGGCCTGTGGTGTTTCTCGTTTATAAATTAGAGTGGAGTGTGCCCGGACAAACCCACGCAAGCTGATGTCTCCTTACTTTTGTTGGATTTTTAAATTTAATTTTTAGTTTTTATTGGAGTAATTCCCCAGTGTGCACGTGGATCACTTCTACTTTGCGCATTTCTCGGTTGATGGACATTTTCATTGCTTCCAAGTGTTGGCTATGGTAAATATTGTTGGAGTGCAGGATTGCCAGCCTGTGACTTTTTGATTCTCATTTTCTCAGGTGATAGGCCCAGCAGTGGGTGTGATTGATTGACTGGTAGCACCGTGTTTCCCTTTTCAAAGCACATTCTTTGGGTTTCATTAGTGGCTCTTACCACGTCCCCCTCAGAATCGAGGGTATGCATTTCTCCACAATCGATTTAGCATTTATAGTTTGCTGCCTTTATGCTAATGGCCCTACTGGCTGCTGTGTGCTTATAGGGTTTTGTAATTTGGGTTTGCATGTCTTTGAAAATTCGTAAAACTCATCATGTTTCTCCACCGTTTTCTTTTCTGTTAAAAAAAAGGAAACAGTTGGGAGTACAATATATCTCTTGAAATTTTCTTCTTGGAAGGTTGCCCTATTTTGAAATTTTTGGTCGATTTTCCACCCCAGAATTTTTTTAGAGAGCAGGTGTCATTTCCCGAACTGCAAGTTTGGTGAATATTTAGTGACCCTTAGCAATGGGTTTAAAGCTGCTGTTGTGGGAAGTGGCCTCAAGCAGGCAGCATTTCTCCACTCCCAAATCTGGGTACTAGGGCAGCAGAGCCTTTCTGGAAGTCGTGTTCCTAGGTTGTAAATTAAATTGGAATGTGCCTGGAGAAACCCCCATAAGTTTATGTCTCATTATTTCTTCTTGGATTTAAAAATTTTTTTTAATTGTGGTAAAGCTTCGAATATTGTCTGTCCTAGGTGTACACAATCTGGTTCATTTGTACATTATATATGTCTATTCAAGTACAGATCCTCTTCCCATGTAAAATGTTACAGAGGGTTCCACAGACCTCCCTTGCTCCATGGTCGGTCTTTTTGAGATATGTATATACTATGTGTTTGTATACATAGAGCAACACTAATCTTAACTTATCCATTCCCCCCACCTTTCCTTTTAGATGAGCATAGTTTGTTTTCTAAGTCTGTGAGTGTCTTTCTCTGTGGAAATATATTCATTTGTGTCAGTTATTAGATAACACCTATAAGTGATATCATATAATACAGGTCTTTGGTTTCCGAGTTACCTCATGTTTCGTGATTATCTCCAGACTCATTTGTGGTGCCTCAAAGAGCAATGGTTCATTGTTTTCCATGGCTAATATTCCATTGTGTACATGGACCACTTCTTCTTTATCCATTCACCTCTTGTTGGATATTTTGATTGCTTCACTGTCTTGGCTAATGTGAATAAGGCTGCACTGCAGTTTTGCGGCCTGTGTCTTCTCGATTCTTGTCTTCTCAGGTGAGAGGTCCAATGGTGCGCCTGCTGGATTGAATGGTACCTCCATTTTTACTTTTAAACACAGCTCCTTTCTCTTCTCATTATTGGCTGTTACCCCTTTACGTCTCACCAGCAGGTAGAGGGGACACAGTTCTTAAAAACCCCGTCAGCATTTATTGTTTGTAGACATTTTGCTGATGGTCAGTCGACTGGTCTAAGTTGAAACTTTTTGTAGATTAGATTGCATGGGTCTAACACTCCATGAGGTTGAGCTTTTATCCATTTTCCTTTTTTTTTTTTTAAAGAGCGTGAGTAAAACTTAACTCCTCATACTCTCTTCTTGAAACATTTGCCTGTTTTGAAATTTTTTGTCCATTCCCTACTTCAGCACAATTTTTTAGGGCAGGTGTCCTTTACAGCCCTGAGTCCTTGTGAATGTTAAGTGACCATTAGCTGTGAGTTTAAAGCTGCTCTTGCAGGAAACGGCCACAAGGTGGCAGCATTTCTCCTTTACCAAATTTGGTAACTGGGGAAACAGAGCCTTAATGGAAGTGGTGTTCTAGGTTGTAAATTCGAATGGAATGTGCCAGGAAAAAAGCACTTTATGTTTATGTCTCTTTACTTCTTGTTCATAATTGTAATTTACTTTTTATTTTTTATCCCAGCAAATTGGATTACATTGGTTTGTTTGTTCTAGGTGTGCAAGATGTGGTTCTTTCACACATATACGTGTATCTATTCTTCCTCGCATCCTTTTCCCATGTAGGTTATGACACAATGTTGAGTAGTCTTCTCCTGGTCTTCCGTACGTCTTTGGTGATTATATATTTCACATGGTATGTATATCTCTGTTAACCCCAATATGGTAATGTATCCAATCCTCATCCCTTTCTATTTGCTGAACCATCAGATTTTTTAATGAATCTGTGATTGCCTTTCTCTGTGGAAATATCTTCATTGGTATCAATTTTTAAGTAACTCCTAAAAGTGATATGATAGGATATGTGTCTTTTGCTTTCTCACTTACTACAGGTGGCGTGATTACATCTAGACTCATGTATGGTGCTGTAAATGGCATTGTTTCATTTTTTTCACTAGCGAATATTCCATCTGTACATGGAGGAGTTCTTCTTTGTCCACCCATCTGTTGATGGACTTTTTGGTTACTTCCATATCTTGGCTATTGTAATACTGTGCCATGCAGATTTGCCTGCCTGTGTCTTTCCAATTCTTTCTTCTTAGATTATAGGTCGAGGAGTGGGCCTGCTGGATCATATGGTAGCTCAATGTTTACCTTTTTAAGGCACCTCCATTCTGTTCTCATTCGTGGCCCTTTTCAAGTTACGTCCCACTTGAAGTTGAGGGTATGCATTTCTCCACAACACCTTCAGCATTTATTGTTTGTAGTTTCCTTGCTGATGGTTATTCTGACAAGTGTGAGCTGATACCTCTTTGTGGTTGAATTCGCCTGTGCCTCATAATCCGTTGAAATTGAGCTTTAAGGCATGTCCTTTTTATTTTTCAACCTGTGATTACCCCTTAGTTCTTCAAAGTGTTCTCTTAAAGTATGTGTCACATTTTGAAATGTTTTGGCCATTACCTCCCTCAAGACATTTTGAGGGTAGCTTTCATTTACAGTTCTGCAGTACTTGTTCCTATGAAATGACCATTAGCACAGGCTTTAAAGCTGCTTTTGCAGGTAAATGCCAGAGGGCGGCAGCCTTTCTATGTCCCCACCATGGTAACTAGGGAAAAGCCCTTGCGGCCTGTGGTGTTTCTCGGTTATAAATTAGAGTGGAGTGTGCCCGGACAAACCCACACAAGCTGATGTCTCCTTACTTTTGTTGGATTTTTAAATTTAATTTTTAGTTTTTATTGGAGTAATTCCCCAGTGTGCACGTGGACCACTTCTACTTTGCGCATTCCTCAGTTGATGGACATTTTCATTGCTTCCAAGTGTTGGCTCTGGTAAATATTGTTGGAGTGCAGGATTGCCAGCCTGTGACTTTTTGATTCTCATTTTCTCAGTTGATAGGCCCAGCAGTGGGTGTGATTGATTGACTGGTAGCACCGTGTTTCCCTTTTCAAAGCACCTTCTTTGTGTTTTCATTAGTGGCTCTTACCACGTCCCCATTAGAATCGAGGGTATGCATTTCTCCACAATCGATTTAGCATTTATTGTTTGCTGCCTTTATGCTAATGGCCCTACTGGCTGCTGTGTGCTGATAGGGTTTTGTAATTTGGGTTTGCATGTCTTTGAAAATTCGTAAAACTCATCATGTTTCTCCACCGTTTTCTTTTCTGTTAAAAAAAAGGAAAGAGTTGGGAGTACAATATATCTCTTGAAAATGTCTTCTTGGAAGGTTGCCCTATTTTGAAATTTTTGGTCGATTTTCCACCTCAGAATTTTTTTAGAGAGCAGGTGTCATTTCCCGAACTGCAAGTTTGGTGAATATTTAGTGACCATTAGCAATGGGTTTAAAGCTGCTGTTGTGGGAAGTGGCCTCAAGTAGGCAGCATTTCTCCACTCCCAAATCTGGGTACTAGGGCAGCAGAGCCTTTCTGGAAGTCGTGTTCCTAGGTTGTAAATTAAATTGGAATGTGCCTGGAGAAACCCCCATAAGTTTATGTCTCATTAATTCTTCTTGGTTTTAAAATTTTTTTTAATTGGGGTAAAGCTTCGAATATTGTCTGTCCTAGGTGTACACAATCTGGTTCATTTGTACATTATATATGTCTATTCAAGTACAGATCCTCTTCCCATGTAAAATGTTACAGAGGGTTCCACAGACCTCCCTTGCTCCATGGTCGGTCTTTTTGAGATATGTATATACTATGTGTTTGTATACATAGAGCAACACTAATCTTAACTTATCCATTCCCCCCACCTTTCCTTTTAGATGAGCATAGTTTGTTTTCAAGTCTGTGAGTGTCTTTCTCTGTGGAAATATATTCATTTGTGTCAGTTATTAGATAACGCCTATAAGTGATATCATAGAATACAGGTCTTTGGTTTCCGAGTTACCTCATGTTTCGTGATTATCTCCAGACTCATTTGTGGTGCCTCAAAGAGCAATGGTTCATTGTTTTCCATGGCTAATATTCCATTGTGTACATGGACCACTTCTTCTTTATCCATTCACCTCTTGTTGGATATTTTGATTGCTTCACTGTCTTGGCTATTGTGAATAAGGCTGCACTGCAGCTTTTGCGGCCTGTGTCTTCTCGATTCTTGTCTTCTCAGGTGAGAGGTCCAATGGTGCGCCTGCTGGATTGAATGGTACCTCCATTTTTACTTTTAAACACAGCTCCTTTCTCTTCTCATTATTGGCTGTTACCCCTTTACGTCTCACCAGCAGTTAGAGGGGACAGAGTTCTTAAAAACCCCGTCAGCATTTATTGTTTGTAGACATTTTGCTGATGGTCAGTCGACTGGTCTAAGTTGAAACTTTTTGTAGATTAGATTGCATGGGTCTAACACTCCCTGAGGTTGAGCTTTTATCCATTTTCCTTTTTTTTTAAAAGAGCGTGAGTAAAACTTAACTCCTCATACTCTCTTCTTGAAACATTTGCCTGTTTTGAATTTTTTTGTCCATTTCCTACTTCAGCACAATTTTTTAGGGCAGGTGTCCTTCACAGCCCTGAGTCCTTGTGAATTTTAAGTGACCATTAGCTGTGAGTTTAAAGCTGCTCTTGCAGGAAACGGCCACAAGGTGGCAGCAATTCTCCTTTACCAAATTTGGTAACTGGGGAAACAGAGCCTTAATGGAAGTGGTGTTCTAGGTTGTAAATTCGAATGGAATGTGCCAGGAAAAAAGCACTTTATGTTTATGTCTCATTACTTCTTGTTCATAATTGTAATTTACTTTTTATTTTTTATCCCAGCAAATTTGATTACAATGGTTTGTTTGTTCTAGGTGTGCAAGATGTGGTTCTTTCACACATATATGTGTATCTATTCTTCCTCGCATCCTTTTCCCATATAGGTTATGACACGATGTTGAGTAGTCTTCTCCTGGTCTTCCGTACGTCTTTGGTGATTATATATTTCACATGGTATGTATATCTCTGTTAACCCCAATATGGTAATGTATCCAATCCTCATCCCTTTCTATTTTGTGAACCATCAGTTTTTTTAATGAATCTGTGATTGCCTTTCTCTGTGGAAATATCTTCATTGGTATCAATTTTTAAGTAACTCCTAAAAGTGATATGATAGGATATGTGTCTTTTGCTTTCTCACTTACTACAGGTGGCGTGATTACGTCTAGACTCATGTATGGTGCTGTAAATGGCATTGTTTCTTTTTTTTCACTAGCGAATATTCCATCTGTACATGGAGGAGTTCTTCTTTTTCCACCCATCTGTTGGTGGACTTTTTGGTTACTTCCATATCTTGGCTATTGTAATACTGTGCCATGCAGATTTGCCTGCCTGTGTCTTTCCAATTCTTTCTTCTTAGATTATAGGTCGAGGAGTGGGCCTGCTGGATCATACGGTAGCTCAATGTTTACCTTTTTAAGGCACCTCCATTCTGTTCTCATTCGTGGCCCTTTTCAAGTTATGTCCGACTTGAAGTTGAGGGTATGCATTTCTCCACAACACCTTCAGCATTTATTGTTTGTAGTTTCCTTGCTGATGGTTATTCTGACAAGTGTGAGCTGATACCTCTTTGTGGTTGAATTCGCCTGTGCCTCATAATCCGTTGAAATTGAGCTTTAAGGCATGTCCTTTTTATTTTTCAACCTCTGATTGCCCCTTAGTTCTTCAAAGTGTTCTCTTAAAGTATGTGTCACATTTTGAAATGTTTTGGCCATTACCTCCCTCAAGACATTTTGAGGGCAGGTTTCATTTACAGTTCTGCAGTACTTGTTCCTATGAAATGACCATTAGCACAGGCTTTAAAGCTGCTTTTGCAGGTAAATGCCAGAGGGCGGCAGCCTTTCTATGTCCCCACCATGGTAACTAGGGAAAAGCCCTTGCGGCCTGTGGTGTTTCTCGGTTATAAATTAGAGTGGAGTGTGCCCGGACAAACCCACACAAGCTGATGTCCCCTTACTTTTGTTGGATTTTTAAATTTAATTTTTAGTTTTTATTGGAGTAATTCCCCAGTGTGCACGTGGACCACTTCTACTTTGCACATTCCTCGGTTGATGGACATTTTCATTGCTTCCAAGTGTTGGCTATGGTAAATATTGTTGGAGTGCAGGATTGCCAGCCTGTGACTTTTTGATTCTCATTTTCTCAGTTGATAGGCCCAGCAGTGGGTGTGATTGATTGACTGGTAGCACCGTGTTTCCCTTTTCAAAGCACCTTCTTTGTGTTTTCATTAGTGGCTCTTACCACGTCCCCCTTAGAATCGAGTGTATGCATTTCTCCACAATCGATTTAGCATTTATTGTTTGCTGCCTTTATGCTAATGGCCCTACTGGCTGCTGTGTGCTGATAGGGTTTTGTAATTTGGGTTTGCATGTCTTTGAAAATTCGTAAAACTCATCATTTTTCTCCACCGTTTTCTTTTCTGTTAAAAAAAAGGAAACAATTGGGAGTACAATATATCTCTTGAAACTATCTTCTTGGAAGGTTGCCCTATTTTGAAATTTTTGGTCGATTTTCCACCCCAGAATTTTTTTAGAGAGCAGGTGTTATTTCCCGAACTGCAAGTTTGGTGAATATTTAGTGACCTTTAGCAATGGGTTTAAAGCTGCTGTTGTGGGAAGTGGCCTCAAGCAGGCAGCATTTCTCCACTCCCAAATCTGGGTAGTAGGGCAGCAGAGCCTTTCTGGAAGTCGTGTTCCTAGGTTGTAAATTAAATTGGAATGTGCCTGGAGAAACCCCCATAAGTTTATGTCTCATTATTTCTTCTTGGTTTTAAAATTTTTTTTAATTGTGGTAAAGCTTCGAATATTGTCTGTCCTAGGTGTACACAATCTGGTTCATTTGTACATTATATATGTCTATTCAAGTACAGATCCTCTTCCCATGTAAAATGTTACAGAGGGTTCCACAGACCTCCCTTGCTCCATGGTCGGTCTTTTTGAGATATGTATATACTATGTGTTTGTATACATAGAGCAACACTAATCTTAACTTATACATTCCCCCCACCTTTCCTTTTAGATGAGCATAGTTTGTTTTCTAAGTCTGTGAGTGTCTTTCTCTGTGGAAATATATTCATTTGTGTCAGTTATTAGATAACGCCTATAAGTGATATCATAGAATACAGGTCTTTGGTTTCCGAGTTACCTCATGTTTCGTGATTATCTCCAGACTCATTTGTGGTGCCTCAAAGAGCAATGGTTCATTGTTTTCCATGGCTAATATTCCATTGTGTACATGGACCACTTCTTCTTTATCCATTCACCTCTTGTTGGATATTTTGATTGCTTCACTGTCTTGGCTAATGTGAATAAGGCTGCACTGCAGTTTTGCGGCCTGTGTCTTCTCGATTCTTGTCTTCTCAGGTGAGAGGTCCAATGGTGTGCCTGCTGGATTGAATGGTACCTCCATTTTTACTTTTAAACACAGCTCCTTTCTCTTCTCATTATTGGCTGTTACCCCTTTACGTCTCACCAGCAGGTAGAGGGGACACAGTTCTTAAAAACCCCGTCAGCATTTATTGTTTGTAGACATTTTGCTGATGGTCAGTCGACTGGTCTAAGTTGAAACTTTTTGTAGATTAGATTGCATGGGTCTAACACTCCCTGAGGTTGAGCTTTTATCCATTTTCCTTTTTTTTTTTTAAAAGAGCGTGAGTAAAACTTAACTCCTCATACTCTCTTCTTGAAACATTTGCCTGTTTTGAATTTTTTTGTCCATTCCCTACTTCAGCACAATTTTTTAGGGCAGGTGTCCTTTACAGCCCTGAGTCCTTGTGAATGTTAAGTGACCATTAGCTGTGAGTTTAAAGCTGCTCTTGCAGGAAACGGCCACAAGGTGGCAGCATTTCTCCTTTACCAAATTTGGTAACTGGGGAAACAGAGCCTTAATGGAAGTGGTGTTCTAGGTTGTAAATTCGAATGGAATGTGCCAGGAAAAAAGCACTTTATGTTTATGTCTCTTTACTTCTTGTTCATAATTGTAATTTACTTTTTATTTTTTATCCCAGCAAATTGGATTACATTGGTTTGTTTGTTCTAGGTGTGCAAGATGTGGTTCTTTCACACATATACGTGTATCTATTCTTCCTCGCATCCTTTTCCCATGTAGGTTATGACACAATGTTGAGTAGTCTTCTCCTGGTCTTCCGTAAGTCTTTGGTGATTATATATTTCACATGGTATGTATATCTCTGTTAACCCCAATATTGTAATGTATCCAATCCTCATCCCTTTCTATTTTGTGAACCATCAGTTTTTTTAATGAATCTGTGATTGCCTTTCTCTGTGGAAATATCTTCATTGGTATCAATTTTTAAGTAACTCCTAAAAGTGATATGATAGGATATGTGTCTTTTGCTTTCTCACTTACTACAGGTGGCGTGATTACGTCTAGACTCATGTATGGTGCTGTAAATGGCATTGTTTCTTTTTTTTCACTAGCGAATATTCCATCTGTACATGGAGGAGTTCTTCTTTTTCCACCCATCTGTTGGTGGACTTTTTGGTTACTTCCATATCTTGGCTATTGTAATACTGTGCCATGCAGATTTGCCTGCCTGTGTCTTTCCAATTCTTTCTTCTTAGATTATAGGTCGAGGAGTGGGCCTGCTGGATCATACGGTAGCTCAATGTTTACCTTTTTAAGGCACCTCCATTCTGTTCTCATTCGTGGCCCTTTTCAAGTTATGTCCGACTTGAAGTTGAGGGTATGCATTTCTCCACAACACCTTCAGCATTTATTGTTTGTAGTTTCCTTGCTGATGGTTATTCTGACAAGTGTGAGCTGATACCTCTTTGTGGTTGAATTCGCCTGTGCCTCATAATCCGTTGAAATTGAGCTTTAAGGCATGTCCTTTTTATTTTTCAACCTCTGATTGCCCCTTAGTTCTTCAAAGTGTTCTCTTAAAGTATGTGTCACATTTTGAAATGTTTTGGCCATTACCTCCCTCAAGACATTTTGAGGGCAGGTTTCATTTACAGTTCTGCAGTACTTGTTCCTATGAAATGACCATTAGCACAGGCTTTAAAGCTGCTTTTGCAGGTAAATGCCAGAGGGCGGCAGCCTTTCTATGTCCCCACCATGGTAACTAGGGAAAAGCCCTTGCGGCCTGTGGTGTTTCTCGGTTATAAATTAGAGTGGAGTGTGCCCGGACAAACCCACACAAGCTGATGTCCCCTTACTTTTGTTGGATTTTTAAATTTAATTTTTAGTTTTTATTGGAGTAATTCCCCAGTGTGCACGTGGACCACTTCTACTTTGCACATTCCTCGGTTGATGGACATTTTCATTGCTTCCAAGTGTTGGCTATGGTAAATATTGTTGGAGTGCAGGATTGCCAGCCTGTGACTTTTTGATTCTCATTTTCTCAGTTGATAGGCCCAGCAGTGGGTGTGATTGATTGACTGGTAGCACCGTGTTTCCCTTTTCAAAGCACCTTCTTTGTGTTTTCATTAGTGGCTCTTACCACGTCCCCCTTAGAATCGAGTGTATGCATTTCTCCACAATCGATTTAGCATTTATTGTTTGCTGCCTTTATGCTAATGGCCCTACTGGCTGCTGTGTGCTGATAGGGTTTTGTAATTTGGGTTTGCATGTCTTTGAAAATTCGTAAAACTCATCATTTTTCTCCACCGTTTTCTTTTCTGTTAAAAAAAAGGAAACAATTGGGAGTACAATATATCTCTTGAAACTATCTTCTTGGAAGGTTGCCCTATTTTGAAATTTTTGGTCGATTTTCCACCCCAGAATTTTTTTAGAGAGCAGGTGTTATTTCCCGAACTGCAAGTTTGGTGAATATTTAGTGACCTTTAGCAATGGGTTTAAAGCTGCTGTTGTGGGAAGTGGCCTCAAGCAGGCAGCATTTCTCCACTCCCAAATCTGGGTAGTAGGGCAGCAGAGCCTTTCTGGAAGTCGTGTTCCTAGGTTGTAAATTAAATTGGAATGTGCCTGGAGAAACCCCCATAAGTTTATGTCTCATTATTTCTTCTTGGTTTTAAAATTTTTTTTAATTGTGGTAAAGCTTCGAATATTGTCTGTCCTAGGTGTACACAATCTGGTTCATTTGTACATTATATATGTCTATTCAAGTACAGATCCTCTTCCCATGTAAAATGTTACAGAGGGTTCCACAGACCTCCCTTGCTCCATGGTCGGTCTTTTTGAGATATGTATATACTATGTGTTTGTATACATAGAGCAACACTAATCTTAACTTATACATTCCCCCCACCTTTCCTTTTAGATGAGCATAGTTTGTTTTCTAAGTCTGTGAGTGTCTTTCTCTGTGGAAATATATTCATTTGTGTCAGTTATTAGATAACGCCTATAAGTGATATCATAGAATACAGGTCTTTGGTTTCCGAGTTACCTCATGTTTCGTGATTATCTCCAGACTCATTTGTGGTGCCTCAAAGAGCAATGGTTCATTGTTTTCCATGGCTAATATTCCATTGTGTACATGGACCACTTCTTCTTTATCCATTCACCTCTTGTTGGATATTTTGATTGCTTCACTGTCTTGGCTAATGTGAATAAGGCTGCACTGCAGTTTTGCGGCCTGTGTCTTCTCGATTCTTGTCTTCTCAGGTGAGAGGTCCAATGGTGTGCCTGCTGGATTGAATGGTACCTCCATTTTTACTTTTAAACACAGCTCCTTTCTCTTCTCATTATTGGCTGTTACCCCTTTACGTCTCACCAGCAGGTAGAGGGGACACAGTTCTTAAAAACCCCGTCAGCATTTATTGTTTGTAGACATTTTGCTGATGGTCAGTCGACTGGTCTAAGTTGAAACTTTTTGTAGATTAGATTGCATGGGTCTAACACTCCCTGAGGTTGAGCTTTTATCCATTTTCCTTTTTTTTTTTTAAAAGAGCGTGAGTAAAACTTAACTCCTCATACTCTCTTCTTGAAACATTTGCCTGTTTTGAATTTTTTTGTCCATTCCCTACTTCAGCACAATTTTTTAGGGCAGGTGTCCTTTACAGCCCTGAGTCCTTGTGAATGTTAAGTGACCATTAGCTGTGAGTTTAAAGCTGCTCTTGCAGGAAACGGCCACAAGGTGGCAGCATTTCTCCTTTACCAAATTTGGTAACTGGGGAAACAGAGCCTTAATGGAAGTGGTGTTCTAGGTTGTAAATTCGAATGGAATGTGCCAGGAAAAAAGCACTTTATGTTTATGTCTCTTTACTTCTTGTTCATAATTGTAATTTACTTTTTATTTTTTATCCCAGCAAATTGGATTACATTGGTTTGTTTGTTCTAGGTGTGCAAGATGTGGTTCTTTCACACATATACGTGTATCTATTCTTCCTCGCATCCTTTTCCCATGTAGGTTATGACACAATGTTGAGTAGTCTTCTCCTGGTCTTCCGTAAGTCTTTGGTGATTATATATTTCACATGGTATGTATATCTCTGTTAACCCCAATATTGTAATGTATCCAATCCTCATCCCTTTCTATTTTGTGAACCATCAGTTTTTTTAATGAATCTGTGATTGCCTTTCTCTGTGGAAATATCTTCATTGGTATCAATTTTTAAGTAACTCCTAAAAGTGATATGATAGGATATGTGTCTTTTGCTTTCTCACTTACTACAGGTGGCGTGATTACGTCTAGACTCATGTATGGTGCTGTAAATGGCATTGTTTCTTTTTTTTCACTAGCGAATATTCCATCTGTACATGGAGGAGTTCTTCTTTTTCCACCCATCTGTTGGTGGACTTTTTGGTTACTTCCATATCTTGGCTATTGTAATACTGTGCCATGCAGATTTGCCTGCCTGTGTCTTTCCAATTCTTTCTTCTTAGATTATAGGTCGAGGAGTGGGCCTGCTGGATCATACGGTAGCTCAATGTTTACCTTTTTAAGGCACCTCCATTCTGTTCTCATTCGTGGCCCTTTTCAAGTTATGTCCGACTTGAAGTTGAGGGTATGCATTTCTCCACAACACCTTCAGCATTTATTGTTTGTAGTTTCCTTGCTGATGGTTATTCTGACAAGTGTGAGCTGATACCTCTTTGTGGTTGAATTCGCCTGTGCCTCATAATCCGTTGAAATTGAGCTTTAAGGCATGTCCTTTTTATTTTTCAACCTCTGATTGCCCCTTAGTTCTTCAAAGTGTTCTCTTAAAGTATGTGTCACATTTTGAAATGTTTTGGCCATTACCTCCCTCAAGACATTTTGAGGGCAGGTTTCATTTACAGTTCTGCAGTACTTGTTCCTATGAAATGACCATTAGCACAGGCTTTAAAGCTGCTTTTGCAGGTAAATGCCAGAGGGCGGCAGCCTTTCTATGTCCCCACCATGGTAACTAGGGAAAAGCCCTTGCGGCCTGTGGTGTTTCTCGGTTATAAATTAGAGTGGAGTGTGCCCGGACAAACCCACACAAGCTGATGTCCCCTTACTTTTGTTGGATTTTTAAATTTAATTTTTAGTTTTTATTGGAGTAATTCCCCAGTGTGCACGTGGACCACTTCTACTTTGCACATTCCTCGGTTGATGGACATTTTCATTGCTTCCAAGTGTTGGCTATGGTAAATATTGTTGGAGTGCAGGATTGCCAGCCTGTGACTTTTTGATTCTCATTTTCTCAGTTGATAGGCCCAGCAGTGGGTGTGATTGATTGACTGGTAGCACCGTGTTTCCCTTTTCAAAGCACCTTCTTTGTGTTTTCATTAGTGGCTCTTACCACGTCCCCCTTAGAATCGAGTGTATGCATTTCTCCACAATCGATTTAGCATTTATTGTTTGCTGCCTTTATGCTAATGGCCCTACTGGCTGCTGTGTGCTGATAGGGTTTTGTAATTTGGGTTTGCATGTCTTTGAAAATTCGTAAAACTCATCATTTTTCTCCACCGTTTTCTTTTCTGTTAAAAAAAAGGAAACAATTGGGAGTACAATATATCTCTTGAAACTATCTTCTTGGAAGGTTGCCCTATTTTGAAATTTTTGGTCGATTTTCCACCCCAGAATTTTTTTAGAGAGCAGGTGTTATTTCCCGAACTGCAAGTTTGGTGAATATTTAGTGACCTTTAGCAATGGGTTTAAAGCTGCTGTTGTGGGAAGTGGCCTCAAGCAGGCAGCATTTCTCCACTCCCAAATCTGGGTAGTAGGGCAGCAGAGCCTTTCTGGAAGTCGTGTTCCTAGGTTGTAAATTAAATTGGAATGTGCCTGGAGAAACCCCCATAAGTTTATGTCTCATTATTTCTTCTTGGTTTTAAAATTTTTTTTAATTGTGGTAAAGCTTCGAATATTGTCTGTCCTAGGTGTACACAATCTGGTTCATTTGTACATTATATATGTCTATTCAAGTACAGATCCTCTTCCCATGTAAAATGTTACAGAGGGTTCCACAGACCTCCCTTGCTCCATGGTCGGTCTTTTTGAGATATGTATATACTATGTGTTTGTATACATAGAGCAACACTAATCTTAACTTATCCATTCCCCCCACCTTTCCTTTTAGATGAGCATAGTTTGTTTTCTAAGTCTGTGAGTGTCTTTCTCTGTGGAAATATATTCATTTGTGTCAGTTATTAGATAACGCCTATAAGTGATATCATAGAATACAGGTCTTTGGTTTCCGAGTTACCTCATGTTTCGTGATTATCTCCAGACTCATTTGTGGTGCCTCAAAGAGCAATGGTTCATTGTTTTCCATGGCTAATATTCCATTGTGTACATGGACCACTTCTTCTTTATCCATTCACCTCTTGTTGGATATTTTGATTGCTTCACTGTCTTGGCTAATGTGAATAAGGCTGCACTGCAGTTTTGCGGCCTGTGTCTTCTCGATTCTTGTCTTCTCAGGTGAGAGGTCCAATGGTGTGCCTGCTGGATTGAATGGTACCTCCATTTTTACTTTTAAACACAGCTCCTTTCTCTTCTCATTATTGGCTGTTACCCCTTTACGTCTCACCAGCAGGTAGAGGGGACACAGTTCTTAAAAACCCCGTCAGCATTTATTGTTTGTAGACATTTTGCTGATGGTCAGTCGACTGGTCTAAGTTGAAACTTTTTGTAGATTAGATTGCATGGGTCTAACACTCCCTGAGGTTGAGCTTTTATCCATTTTCCTTTTTTTTTTTTAAAAGAGCGTGAGTAAAACTTAACTCCTCATACTCTCTTCTTGAAACATTTGCCTGTTTTGAATTTTTTTGTCCATTCCCTACTTCAGCACAATTTTTTAGGGCAGGTGTCCTTTACAGCCCTGAGTCCTTGTGAATGTTAAGTGACCATTAGCTGTGAGTTTAAAGCTGCTCTTGCAGGAAACGGCCACAAGGTGGCAGCATTTCTCCTTTACCAAATTTGGTAACTGGGGAAACAGAGCCTTAATGGAAGTGGTGTTCTAGGTTGTAAATTCGAATGGAATGTGCCAGGAAAAAAGCACTTTATGTTTATGTCTCATTACTTCTTGTTCATAATTGTAATTTACTTTTTATTTTTTATCCCAGCAAATTTGATTACAATGGTTTGTTTGTTCTAGGTGTGCAAGATGTGGTTCTTTCACACATATATGTGTATCTATTCTTCCTCGCATCCTTTTCCCATATAGGTTATGACACGATGTTGAGTAGTCTTCTCCTGGTCTTCCGTACGTCTTTGGTGATTATATATTTCACATGGTATGTATATCTCTGTTAACCCCAATATGGTAATGTATCCAATCCTCATCCCTTTCTATTTTGTGAAGCATCAGTTTTTTTAATGAATCTGTGATTGCCTTTCTCTGTGGAAATATCTTCATTGGTATCAATTTTTAAGTAACTCCTAAAAGTGATATGATAGGATATGTGTCTTTTGCTTTCTCACTTACTACAGGTGGCGTGATTACGTCTAGACTCATGTATGGTGCTGTAAATGGCATTGTTTCTTTTTTTTCACTAGCGAATATTCCATCTGTACATGGAGGAGTTCTTCTTTTTCCACCCATCTGTTGGTGGACTTTTTGGTTACTTCCATATCTTGGCTATTGTAATACTGTGCCATGCAGATTTGCCTGCCTGTGTCTTTCCAATTCTTTCTTCTTAGATTATAGGTCGAGGAGTGGGCCTGCTGGATCATACGGTAGCTCAATGTTTACCTTTTTAAGGCACCTCCATTCTGTTCTCATTCGTGGCCCTTTTCAAGTTATGTCCGACTTGAAGTTGAGGGTATGCATTTCTCCACAACACCTTCAGCATTTATTGTTTGTAGTTTCCTTGCTGATGGTTATTCTGACAAGTGTGAGCTGATACCTCTTTGTGGTTGAATTCGCCTGTGCCTCATAATCCGTTGAAATTGAGCTTTAAGGCATGTCCTTTTTATTTTTCAACCTCTGATTGCCCCTTAGTTCTTCAAAGTGTTCTCTTAAAGTATGTGTCACATTTTGAAATGTTTTGGCCATTACCTCCCTCAAGACATTTTGAGGGCAGGTTTCATTTACAGTTCTGCAGTACTTGTTCCTATGAAATGACCATTAGCACAGGCTTTAAAGCTGCTTTTGCAGGTAAATGCCAGAGGGCGGCAGCCTTTCTATGTCCCCACCATGGTAACTAGGGAAAAGCCCTTGCGGCCTGTGGTGTTTCTCGGTTATAAATTAGAGTGGAGTGTGCCCGGACAAACCCACACAAGCTGATGTCCCCTTACTTTTGTTGGATTTTTAAATTTAATTTTTAGTTTTTATTGGAGTAATTCCCCAGTGTGCACGTGGACCACTTCTACTTTGCACATTCCTCGGTTGATGGACATTTTCATTGCTTCCAAGTGTTGGCTATGGTAAATATTGTTGGAGTGCAGGATTGCCAGCCTGTGACTTTTTGATTCTCATTTTCTCAGTTGATAGGCCCAGCAGTGGGTGTGATTGATTGACTGGTAGCACCGTGTTTCCCTTTTCAAAGCACCTTCTTTGTGTTTTCATTAGTGGCTCTTACCACGTCCCCCTTAGAATCGAGTGTATGCATTTCTCCACAATCGATTTAGCATTTATTGTTTGCTGCCTTTATGCTAATGGCCCTACTGGCTGCTGTGTGCTGATAGGGTTTTGTAATTTGGGTTTGCATGTCTTTGAAAATTCGTAAAACTCATCATTTTTCTCCACCGTTTTCTTTTCTGTTAAAAAAAAGGAAACAATTGGGAGTACAATATATCTCTTGAAACTATCTTCTTGGAAGGTTGCCCTATTTTGAAATTTTTGGTCGATTTTCCACCCCAGAATTTTTTTAGAGAGCAGGTGTTATTTCCCGAACTGCAAGTTTGGTGAATATTTAGTGACCTTTAGCAATGGGTTTAAAGCTGCTGTTGTGGGAAGTGGCCTCAAGCAGGCAGCATTTCTCCACTCCCAAATCTGGGTAGTAGGGCAGCAGAGCCTTTCTGGAAGTCGTGTTCCTAGGTTGTAAATTAAATTGGAATGTGCCTGGAGAAACCCCCATAAGTTTATGTCTCATTATTTCTTCTTGGTTTTAAAATTTTTTTTAATTGTGGTAAAGCTTCGAATATTGTCTGTCCTAGGTGTACACAATCTGGTTCATTTGTACATTATATATGTCTATTCAAGTACAGATCCTCTTCCCATGTAAAATGTTACAGAGGGTTCCACAGACCTCCCTTGCTCCATGGTCGGTCTTTTTGAGATATGTATATACTATGTGTTTGTATACATAGAGCAACACTAATCTTAACTTATCCATTCCCCCCACCTTTCCTTTTAGATGAGCATAGTTTGTTTTCTAAGTCTGTGAGTGTCTTTCTCTGTGGAAATATATTCATTTGTGTCAGTTATTAGATAACGCCTATAAGTGATATCATAGAATACAGGTCTTTGGTTTCCGAGTTACCTCATGTTTCGTGATTATCTCCAGACTCATTTGTGGTGCCTCAAAGAGCAATGGTTCATTGTTTTCCATGGCTAATATTCCATTGTGTACATGGACCACTTCTTCTTTATCCATTCACCTCTTGTTGGATATTTTGATTGCTTCACTGTCTTGGCTAATGTGAATAAGGCTGCACTGCAGTTTTGCGGCCTGTGTCTTCTCGATTCTTGTCTTCTCAGGTGAGAGGTCCAATGGTGTGCCTGCTGGATTGAATGGTACCTCCATTTTTACTTTTAAACACAGCTCCTTTCTCTTCTCATTATTGGCTGTTACCCCTTTACGTCTCACCAGCAGGTAGAGGGGACACAGTTCTTAAAAACCCCGTCAGCATTTATTGTTTGTAGACATTTTGCTGATGGTCAGTCGACTGGTCTAAGTTGAAACTTTTTGTAGATTAGATTGCATGGGTCTAACACTCCCTGAGGTTGAGCTTTTATCCATTTTCCTTTTTTTTTTTAAAAGAGCGTGAGTAAAACTTAACTCCTCATACTCTCTTCTTGAAACATTTGCCTGTTTTGAATTTTTTTGTCCATTCCCTACTTCAGCACAATTTTTTAGGGCAGGTGTCCTTTACAGCCCTGAGTCCTTGTGAATGTTAAGTGACCATTAGCTGTGAGTTTAAAGCTGCTCTTGCAGGAAACGGCCACAAGGTGGCAGCATTTCTCCTTTACCAAATTTGGTAACTGGGGAAACAGAGCCTTAATGGAAGTGGTGTTCTAGGTTGTAAATTCGAATGGAATGTGCCAGGAAAAAAGCACTTTATGTTTATGTCTCTTTACTTCTTGTTCATAATTGTAATTTACTTTTTATTTTTTATCCCAGCAAATTGGATTACATTGGTTTGTTTGTTCTAGGTGTGCAAGATGTGGTTCTTTCACACATATACGTGTATCTATTCTTCCTCGCATCCTTTTCCCATGTAGGTTATGACACAATGTTGAGTAGTCTTCTCCTGGTCTTCCGTAAGTCTTTGGTGATTATATATTTCACATGGTATGTATATCTCTGTTAACCCCAATATGGTAATGTATCCAATCCTCATCCCTTTCTATTTTGTGAACCATCAGTTTTTTTAATGAATCTGTGATTGCCTTTCTCTGTGGAAATATCTTCATTGGTATCAATTTTTAAGTAACTCCTAAAAGTGATATGATAGGATATGTGTCTTTTGCTTTCTCACTTACTACAGGTGGCGTGATTACGTCTAGACTCATGTATGGTGCTGTAAATGGCATTGTTTCTTTTTTTTCACTAGCGAATATTCCATCTGTACATGGAGGAGTTCTTCTTTTTCCACCCATCTGTTGGTGGACTTTTTGGTTACTTCCATATCTTGGCTATTGTAATACTGTGCCATGCAGATTTGCCTGCCTGTGTCTTTCCAATTCTTTCTTCTTAGATTATAGGTCGAGGAGTGGGCCTGCTGGATCATACGGTAGCTCAATGTTTACCTTTTTAAGGCACCTCCATTCTGTTCTCATTCGTGGCCCTTTTCAAGTTATGTCCGACTTGAAGTTGAGGGTATGCATTTCTCCACAACACCTTCAGCATTTATTGTTTGTAGTTTCCTTGCTGATGGTTATTCTGACAAGTGTGAGCTGATACCTCTTTGTGGTTGAATTCGCCTGTGCCTCATAATCCGTTGAAATTGAGCTTTAAGGCATGTCCTTTTTATTTTTCAACCTCTGATTGCCCCTTAGTTCTTCAAAGTGTTCTCTTAAAGTATGTGTCACATTTTGAAATGTTTTGGCCATTACCTCCCTCAAGACATTTTGAGGGCAGGTTTCATTTACAGTTCTGCAGTACTTGTTCCTATGAAATGACCATTAGCACAGGCTTTAAAGCTGCTTTTGCAGGTAAATGCCAGAGGGCGGCAGCCTTTCTATGTCCCCACCATGGTAACTAGGGAAAAGCCCTTGCGGCCTGTGGTGTTTCTCGGTTATAAATTAGAGTGGAGTGTGCCCGGACAAACCCACACAAGCTGATGTCCCCTTACTTTTGTTGGATTTTTAAATTTAATTTTTAGTTTTTATTGGAGTAATTCCCCAGTGTGCACGTGGACCACTTCTACTTTGCACATTCCTCGGTTGATGGACATTTTCATTGCTTCCAAGTGTTGGCTATGGTAAATATTGTTGGAGTGCAGGATTGCCAGCCTGTGACTTTTTGATTCTCATTTTCTCAGTTGATAGGCCCAGCAGTGGGTGTGATTGATTGACTGGTAGCACCGTGTTTCCCTTTTCAAAGCACCTTCTTTGTGTTTTCATTAGTGGCTCTTACCACGTCCCCCTTAGAATCGAGTGTATGCATTTCTCCACAATCGATTTAGCATTTATTGTTTGCTGCCTTTATGCTAATGGCCCTACTGGCTGCTGTGTGCTGATAGGGTTTTGTAATTTGGGTTTGCATGTCTTTGAAAATTCGTAAAACTCATCATTTTTCTCCACCGTTTTCTTTTCTGTTAAAAAAAAGGAAACAATTGGGAGTACAATATATCTCTTGAAACTATCTTCTTGGAAGGTTGCCCTATTTTGAAATTTTTGGTCGATTTTCCACCCCAGAATTTTTTTAGAGAGCAGGTGTTATTTCCCGAACTGCAAGTTTGGTGAATATTTAGTGACCTTTAGCAATGGGTTTAAAGCTGCTGTTGTGGGAAGTGGCCTCAAGCAGGCAGCATTTCTCCACTCCCAAATCTGGGTAGTAGGGCAGCAGAGCCTTTCTGGAAGTCGTGTTCCTAGGTTGTAAATTAAATTGGAATGTGCCTGGAGAAACCCCCATAAGTTTATGTCTCATTATTTCTTCTTGGTTTTAAAATTTTTTTAAATTGTGGTAAAGCTTCGAATATTGTCTGTCCTAGGTGTACACAATCTGGTTCATTTGTACATTATATATGTCTATTCAAGTACAGATCCTCTTCCCATGTAAAATGTTACAGAGGGTTCCACAGACCTCCCTTGCTCCATGGTCGGTCTTTTTGAGATATGTATATACTATGTGTTTGTATACATAGAGCAACACTAATCTTAACTTATACATTCCCCCCACCTTTCCTTTTAGATGAGCATAGTTTGTTTTCTAAGTCTGTGAGTGTCTTTCTCTGTGGAAATATATTCATTTGTGTCAGTTATTAGATAACGCCTATAAGTGATATCATAGAATACAGGTCTTTGGTTTCCGAGTTACCTCATGTTTCGTGATTATCTCCAGACTCATTTGTGGTGCCTCAAAGAGCAATGGTTCATTGTTTTCCATGGCTAATATTCCATTGTGTACATGGACCACTTCTTCTTTATCCATTCACCTCTTGTTGGATATTTTGATTGCTTCACTGTCTTGGCTAATGTGAATAAGGCTGCACTGCAGTTTTGCGGCCTGTGTCTTCTCGATTCTTGTCTTCTCAGGTGAGAGGTCCAATGGTGTGCCTGCTGGATTGAATGGTACCTCCATTTTTACTTTTAAACACAGCTCCTTTCTCTTCTCATTATTGGCTGTTACCCCTTTACGTCTCACCAGCAGGTAGAGGGGACACAGTTCTTAAAAACCCCGTCAGCATTTATTGTTTGTAGACATTTTGCTGATGGTCAGTCGACTGGTCTAAGTTGAAACTTTTTGTAGATTAGATTGCATGGGTCTAACACTCCCTGAGGTTGAGCTTTTATCCATTTTCCTTTTTTTTTTTAAAAGAGCGTGAGTAAAACTTAACTCCTCATACTCTCTTCTTGAAACATTTGCCTGTTTTGAATTTTTTTGTCCATTCCCTACTTCAGCACAATTTTTTAGGGCAGGTGTCCTTTACAGCCCTGAGTCCTTGTGAATGTTAAGTGACCATTAGCTGTGAGTTTAAAGCTGCTCTTGCAGGAAACGGCCACAAGGTGGCAGCATTTCTCCTTTACCAAATTTGGTAACTGGGGAAACAGAGCCTTAATGGAAGTGGTGTTCTAGGTTGTAAATTCGAATGGAATGTGCCAGGAAAAAAGCACTTTATGTTTATGTCTCTTTACTTCTTGTTCATAATTGTAATTTACTTTTTATTTTTTATCCCAGCAAATTGGATTACATTGGTTTGTTTGTTCTAGGTGTGCAAGATGTGGTTCTTTCACACATATACGTGTATCTATTCTTCCTCGCATCCTTTTCCCATGTAGGTTATGACACAATGTTGAGTAGTCTTCTCCTGGTCTTCCGTACGTCTTTGGTGATTATATATTTCACATGGTATGTATATCTCTGTTAACCCCAATATGGTAATGTATCCAATCCTCATCCCTTTCTATTTGGTGAACCATCAGATTTTTTAATGAATCTGTGATTGCCTTTCTCTGTGGAAATATCTTCATTGGTATCAATTTTTAAGTAACTCCTAAAAGTGATATGATAGGATATGTGTCTTTTGCTTTCTCACTTACTACAGGTGGCGTGATTACGTCTAGACTCATGTATGGTGCTGTAAATGGCATTGTTTCATTTTTTTCACTAGCGAATATTCCATCTGTACATGGAGGAGTTCTTCTTTGTCCACCCATCTGTTGATGGACTTTTTGGTTACTTCCATATCTTGGCTATTGTAATATTGTGCCATGCAGATTTGCCTGCCTGTGTCTTTCCAATTCTTTCTTCTTAGATTATAGGTTGAGGAGTGGGCCTGCTGGATCATATGGTAGCTCAATGTTTACCTTTTTAAGGCACCTCCATTCTGTTCTCATTCGTGGCCCTTTTAAAGTTACGTCCCACTTGAAGTTGAGGGTATGCATTTCTCCACAACACCTTCAGCATTTATTGTTTGTAGTTTCCTTGCTGATAGTTATTCTGACAAGTGTGAGCTGATACCTCTTTGTGGTTGAATTCGCCTGTGCCTCATAATCCGTTGAAATTGAGCTTTAAGGCATGTCCTTTTTATTTTTCAACCTGTGATTACCCCTTAGTTCTTCAAAGTGTTCTCTTAAAGTATGTGTCTCATTTTGAAATATTTTGGCCATTACCTCCCTCAAGACATTTTGAGGGCAGGTTTCATTTACAGTTCTGCAGTACTTGTTCCTATGAAATGACCATTAGCACAGGCTTTAAAGCTGCTTTTGCAGGTAAATGCCAGAGGGCGGCAGCCTTTGTATGTCCCCACCACGGTAACTAGGGATAAGCCCTTGCGGCCTGTGGTGTTTCTCGGTTATAAATTAGAGTGGAGTGTGCCCGGACAAACCCACACAAGCTGATGTCTCCTTACTTTTGTTGGATTTTTAAATTTAATTTTTAGTTTTTATTGGAGTAATTCCCCAGTGTGCACGTGGATCACTTCTACTTTGCGCATTCCTCGGTTGATGGACATTTTCATTGCTTCCAAGTGTTGGCTATGGTAAATATTGTTGGAGTGCAGGATTGCCAGCCTGTGACTTTTTGATTCTCATTTTCTCAGGTGATAGGCCCAGCAGTGGGTGTGATTGATTGACTGGTAGCACCGTGTTTCCCTTTTCAAAGCACATTCTTTGGGTTTCATTAGTGGCTCTTACCACGTCCCCCTCAGAATCGAGGGTATGCATTTCTCCACAATCGATTTAGCATTTATAGTTTGCTGCCTTTATGCTAATGGCCCTACTGGCTGCTGTGTGCTTATAGGGTTTTGTAATTTGGGTTTGCATGTCTTTGAAAATTCGTAAAACTCATCATTTTTCTCCACCGTTTTCTTTTCTGTTAAAAAAAAGGAAACAGTTGGGAGTACAATATATCTCTTGAAATTTTCTTCTTGGAAGGTTGCCCTATTTTGAAATTTTTGGTCGATTTTCCACCCCAGAATTTTTTTAGAGAGCAGGTGTCATTTCCCGAACTGCAAGTTTGGTGAATATTTAGTGACCCTTAGCAATGGGTTTAAAGCTGCTGTTGTGGGAAGTGGCCTCAAGCAGGCAGCATTTCTCCACTCCCAAATCTGGGTAGTAGGGCAGCAGAGCCTTTCTGGAAGTCGTGTTCCTAGGTTGTAAATTAAATTGGAATGTGCCTGGAGAAACCCCCATAAGTTTATGTCTCATTATTTCTTCTTGGTTTTAAAATTTTTTTTAATTGTGGTAAAGCTTCGAATATTGTCTGTCCTAGGTGTACACAATTTGGTTCATTTGTACATTATATATGTCTATTCAAGTACAGATCCTCTTCCCATGTAAAATGTTACAGAGGGTTCCACAGACCTCCCTTGCTCCATGGTCGGTCTTTTTGAGATATGTATATACTATGTGTTTGTATACATAGAGCAACACTAATCTTAACTTATCCATTCCCCCCACCTTTCCTTTTAGATGAGCATAGTTTGTTTTCTAAGTCTGTGAGTGTCTTTCTCTGTGGAAATATATTCATTTGTGTCAGTTATTAGATAACACCTATAAGTGATATCATAGAATACAGGTCTTTGGTTTCCGAGTTACCTCATGTTTCGTGATTATCTCCAGACTCATTTGTGGTGCCTCAAAGAGCAATGGTTCATTGTTTTCCATGGCTAATATTCCATTGTGTACATGGACCACTTCTTCTTTATCCATTCACCTCTTGTTGGATATTTTGATTGCTTCACTGTCTTGGCTATTGTGAATAAGGCTGCACTGCAGCTTTTGTGGCCTGTGTCTTCTCGATTCTTGTCTTCTCAGGTGAGAGGTCCAATGGTGCGCCTGCTGGATTGAATGGTACCTCCATTTTTACTTTTAAACACAGCTCCTTTCTCTTCTCATTATTGGCTGTTACCCCTTTACGTCTCACCAGCAGGTAGAGGGGATACAGTTCTTGAAAACCCCGTCAGCATTTATTGTTTGTAGACATTTTGCTGATGGTCAGTCGACTGGTCTAAGTTGAAACTTTTTGTAGATTAGATTGCATGGGTCTAACACTCCCTGAGGTTGAGCTTTTATCCATTTTCCTTTTTTTTTTAAAAGAGCGTGAGTAAAACTTAACTCCTCATACTCTCTTCTTGAAACATTTGCCTGTTTTGAATTTTTTTGTCCATTCCGTACTTCAGCACAATTTTTTAGGGCAGGTGTCCTTTACAGCACTGAGTCCTTGTGAATGTTAAGTGACCATTAGCTGTGAGTTTAAAGCTGCTCTTGTAGGAAACAGCCACAAGGTGGCAGCATTTCTCCTTTACCAAATTTGGTAACTGGGGAAACAGAGCCTTAATGGAAGTGGTGTTCTAGGTTGTAAATTCGAATGGAATGTGCCAGGAAAAAAGCACTTTATGTTTATATCTCATTACTTCTTGTTCATAATTGTAATTTACTTTTTATTTTTTATCCCAGCAAATTTGATTACAATGGTTTGTTTGTTCTAGGTGTGCAAGATGTGGTTCTTTCACACATATACGTGTATCTATTCTTCCTCGCATCCTTTTCCCATGTAGGTTATGACACAATGTTGAGTAGTCTTCTCCTGGTCTTCCGTACGTCTTTGGTGATTATATATTTCACATGGTATGTATATCTCTGTTAACCCCAATATGGTAATGTATCCAATCCTCATCCCTTTCTATTTGGTGAACCATAAGTTTTTTTAATGAATCTGTGATTGCCTTTCTCTGTGGAAATATCTTCATTGGTATCAATTTTTAAGTAACTCCTAAAAGTGATATGATAGGATATGTGTCTTTTGCTTTCTCACTTACTACAGGTGGCGTGACTACGTCTAGACTCATGTATGGTTCTGCAAATGGCATTGTTTCATTTTTTTCACTAGCGAATATTCCATCTGTACATGGAGGAGTTCTTCTTTGTCCACCCATCTGTTGGTGGACTTTTTGGTTACTTCCATATCTTGGCTATTGAAATATTGTGCCATGCAGATTTGCCTGCCTGTGTCTTTCCAATTCTTTCTTCTTAGATTATAGGTCGAGGAGTGGGCCTGCTGGATCATACGGTAGCTCAATGTTTACATTTTTAAGGCACCTCCATTCTGTTCTCATTCGTGGCCCTTTTCAAGTTACGTCCCACTTGAAGTTGCGGGTATGCATTTCTCCACAACACCTTCAGCATTTATTGTGTGTAGTTTCCTTGCTGATGGTTATTCTGACAAGTGTGAGCTGATACCTCTTTGTGGTTGAATTCGTCTGTGCCTCATAATCCATTGAAATTGAGCTTTAAGGCATGTCCTTTTTATTTTTCAACCTGTGATTACCCCTTAGTTCTTCAAAGTGTTCTCTTAAAGTATGTGTCACATTTTGAAATGTTTTGGCCATTACCTCCCTCAAGACATTTTGAGGGCAGGTTTCATTTACAGTTCTGCAATACTTGTTCCTATGAAATGACCATTAGCACAGGCTTTAAAGCTGCTTTTGCAGGTAAATGCCAGAGGGCGGCAGCCTTTCTATGTCCCCACCATGGTAACTAGGGAAAAGCCCTTGCGGCCTGTGGTGTTTCTCGGTTATAAATTAGAGTGGAGTGTGCCCGGACAAACCCACACAAGCTGATGTCTCCTTACTTTTGTTGGATTTTTAAATTATTTTTTAGTTTTTATTGGAGTAATTCCCCAGTGTGCACGTGGACCACTTCTACTTTGCACATTCCTCGGTTGATGGACATTTTCATTGCTTCCAAGTGTTGGCTATGGTAAATATTGTTGGAGTGCAGGATTGCCAGCCTGTGACTTTTTGATTCTCATTTTCTCAGTTGATAGGCCCAGCAGTGGGTGTGATTGATTGACTGGTAGCACCGTGTTTCCCTTTTCAAAGCACCTTCTTTGTGTTTTCATTAGTGGCTCTTACCACGTCCCCCTTAGAATCGAGTGTATGCATTTCTCCACAATCGATTTAGCATTTATTGTTTGCTGCCTTTATGCTAATGGCCCTACTGGCTGCTGTGTGCTGATAGGGTTTTGTAATTTGGGTTTGCATGTCTTTGAAAATTCGTAAAACTCATCATTTTTCTCCACCGTTTTCTTTTCTGTTAAAAAAAAGGAAACAATTGGGAGTACAATATATCTCTTGAAACTATCTTCTTGGAAGGTTGCCCTATTTTGAAATTTTTGGTCGATTTTCCACCCCAGAATTTTTTTAGAGAGCAGGTGTTATTTCCCGAACTGCAAGTTTGGTGAATATTTAGTGACCTTTAGCAATGGGTTTAAAGCTGCTGTTGTGGGAAGTGGCCTCAAGCAGGCAGCATTTCTCCACTCCCAAATCTGGGTAGTAGGGCAGCAGAGCCTTTCTGGAAGTCGTGTTCCTAGGTTGCAAATTAAATTGGAATGTGCCTGGAGAAACCCCCATAAGTTTATGTCTCATTATTTCTTCTTGGTTTTAAAATTTTTTTTAATTGTGGTAAAGCTTCGAATATTGTCTGTCCTAGGTGTACACAATCTGGTTCATTTGTACATTATATATGTCTATTCAAGTACAGATCCTCTTCCCATGTAAAATGTTACAGAGGGTTCCACAGACCTCCCTTGCTCCATGGTCGGTCTTTTTGAGATATGTATATACTATGTGTTTGTATACATAAAGCAACACTAATCTTAACTTATACATTCCCCCCACCTTTCCTTTTAGATGAGCATAGTTTGTTTTCTAAGTCTGTGAGTGTCTTTCTCTGTGGAAATATATTCATTTGTGTCAGTTATTAGATAACGCCTATAAGTGATATCATAGAATACAGGTCTTTGGTTTCCGAGTTACCTCATGTTTCGTGATTATCTCCAGACTCATTTGTGGTGCCTCAAAGAGCAATGGTTCATTGTTTTCCATGGCTAATATTCCATTGTGTACATGGACCAATTCTTCTTTATCCATTCACCTCTTGTTGGATATTTTGATTGCTTCACTGTCTTGGCTAATGTGAATAAGGCTGCACTGCAGTTTTGCGGCCTGTGTCTTCTCGATTCTTGTCTTCTCAGGTGAGAGGTCCAATGGTGTGCCTGCTGGATTGAATGGTACCTCCATTTTTACTTTTAAACACAGCTCCTTTCTCTTCTCATTATTGGCTGTTACCCCTTTACGTCTCACCAGCAGGTAGAGGGGACACAGTTCTTAAAAACCCCGTCAGCATTTATTGTTTTTAGACATTTTGCTGATGGTCAGTCGACTGGTCTAAGTTGAAACTTTTTGTAGATTAGATTGCATGGGTCTAACACTCCCTGAGGTTGAGCTTTTATCCATTTTCCTTTTTTTTTTTTAAAAGAGCGTGAGTAAAACTTAACTCCTCATACTCTCTTCTTGAAACATTTGCCTGTTTTGAATTTTTTTGTCCATTCCCTACTTCAGCACAATTTTTTAGGGCAGGTGTCCTTTACAGCCCTGAGTCCTTGTGAATGTTAAGTGACCATTAGCTGTGAGTTTAAAGCTGCTCTTGCAGGAAACGGCCACAAGGTGGCAGCATTTCTCCTTTACCAAATTTGGTAACTGGGGAAACAGAGCCTTAATGGAAGTGGTGTTCTAGGTTGTAAATTCGAATGGAATGTGCCAGGAAAAAAGCACTTTATGTTTATGTCTCTTTACTTCTTGTTCATAATTGTAATTTACTTTTTATTTTTTATCCCAGCAAATTGGATTACATTGGTTTGTTTGTTCTAGGTGTGCAAGATGTGGTTCTTTCACACATATACGTGTATCTATTCTTCCTCGCATCCTTTTCCCATGTAGGTTATGACACAATGTTGAGTAGTCTTCTCCTGGTCTTCCGTACGTCTTTGGTGATTATATATTTCACATGGTATGTATATCTCTGTTAACCCCAATATGGTAATGTATCCAATCCTCATCCCTTTCTATTTGGTGAACCATCAGATTTTTTAATGAATCTGTGATTGCCTTTCTCTGTGGAAATATCTTCATTGGTATCAATTTTTAAGTAACTCCTAAAAGTGATATGATAGGATATGTGTCTTTTGGTTTCTCACTTACTACAGGTGGCGTGATTACGTCTAGACTCATGTATGGTGCTGTAAATGGCATTGTTTCATTTTTTTCACTAGCGAATATTCCATCTGTACATGGAGGAGTTCTTCTTTGTCCACCCATCTGTTGGTGGACTTCTTGGTTACTTCCGTATCTTGGCTATTGTAATAATGTGCCATGCAGATTTGCCTGCCTGTGTCTTTCCAATTCTTTCTTCTTAGATTATAGGTCGAGGAGTGGGCCTGCTGGATCATATGGTAGCTCAATGTTAACCTTTTTAAGGCACCTCCATTCTGTTCTCATTCGTGGCCCTTTTAAAGTTACGTCCCACTTGAAGTTGAGGGTATGCATTTCTCCACAACACCTACAGCATTTATTGTTTGTAGTTTCCTTGCTGATAGTTATTCTGACAAGTGTGAGCTGATACCTCTTTGTGGTTGAATTCGCCTGTGCCTCATAATCCGTTGAAATTGAGCTTTAAGGCATGTCCTTTTTATTTTTCAACCTGTGATTACCCCTTAGTTCTTCAAAGTGTTCTCTTAAAGTATGTGTCTCATTTTGAAATATTTTGGCCATTACCTCCCTCAAGACATTTTGAGGGCAGGTTTCATTTACAGTTCTGCAGTACTTGTTCCTATGAAATGACCATTAGCACAGGCTTTAAAGCTGCTTTTGCAGGTAAATGCCAGAGGGCGGCAGCCTTTGTATGTCCCCATCATGGTAACTAGGGAAAAGCCCTTGCGGCCTGTGGTGTTTCTCGGTTATAAATTAGAGTGGAGTGTGCCCGGACAAACCCACACAAGCTGATGTCTCCTTACTTTTGTTGGATTTTTAAATTTAATTTTTAGTTTTTATTGGAGTAATTCCCCAGTGTGCACGTGGATCACTTCTACTTTGCGCATTCCTCGGTTGATGGACATTTTCATTGCTTCCAAGTGTTGGCTATGGTAAATATTGTTGGAGTGCAGGATTGCCAGCCTGTGACTTTTTGATTCTCATTTTCTCAGGTGATAGGCCCAGCAGTGGGTGTGATTGATTGACTGGTAGCACCGTGTTTCCCTTTTCAAAGCACATTCTTTGGGTTTCATTAGTGGCTCTTACCACGTCCCCCTCAGAATCGAGGGTATGCATTTCTCCACAATCGATTTAGCATTTATAGTTTGCTGCCTTTATGCTAATGGCCCTACTGGCTGCTGTGTGCTTATAGGGTTTTGTAATTTGGGTTTGCATGTCTTTGAAAATTCGTAAAACTCATCATTTTTCTCCACCGTTTTCTTTTCTGTTAAAAAAAAGGAAACAGTTGGGAGTACAATATATCTCTTGAAATTTTCTTCTTGGAAGGTTGCCCTATTTTGAAATTTTTGGTCGATTTTCCACCCCAGAATTTTTTTAGAGAGCAGGTGTCATTTCCCGAACTGCAAGTTTGGTGAATATTTAGTGACCCTTAGCAATGGGTTTAAAGCTGCTGTTGTGGGAAGTGGCCTCAAGCAGGCAGCATTTCTCCACTCCCAAATCTGGGTAGTAGGGCAGCAGAGCCTTTCTGGAAGTCGTGTTCCTAGGTTGTAAATTAAATTGGAATGTGCCTGGAGAAACCCCCATAAGTTTATGTCTCATTATTTCTTCTTGGTTTTAAAATTTTTTTTAATTGTGGTAAAGCTTCGAATATTGTCTGTCCTAGGTGTACACAATTTGGTTCATTTGTACATTATATATGTCTATTCAAGTACAGATCCTCTTCCCATGTAAAATGTTACAGAGGGTTCCACAGACCTCCCTTGCTCCATGGTCGGTCTTTTTGAGATATGTATATACTATGTGTTTGTATACATAGAGCAACACTAATCTTAACTTATCCATTCCCCCCACCTTTCCTTTTAGATGAGCATAGTTTGTTTTCTAAGTCTGTGAGTGTCTTTCTCTGTGGAAATATATTCATTTGTGTCAGTTATTAGATAACACCTATAAGTGATATCATAGAATACAGGTCTTTGGTTTCCGAGTTACCTCATGTTTCGTGATTATCTCCAGACTCATTTGTGGTGCCTCAAAGAGCAATGGTTCATTGTTTTCCATGGCTAATATTCCATTGTGTACATGGACCACTTCTTCTTTATCCATTCACCTCTTGTTGGATATTTTGATTGCTTCACTGTCTTGGCTATTGTGAATAAGGCTGCACTGCAGCTTTTGTGGCCTGTGTCTTCTCGATTCTTGTCTTCTCAGGTGAGAGGTCCAATGGTGCGCCTGCTGGATTGAATGGTACCTCCATTTTTACTTTTAAACACAGCTCCTTTCTCTTCTCATTATTGGCTGTTACCCCTTTACGTCTCACCAGCAGGTAGAGGGGATACAGTTCTTGAAAACCCCGTCAGCATTTATTGTTTGTAGACATTTTGCTGATGGTCAGTCGACTGGTCTAAGTTGAAACTTTTTGTAGATTAGATTGCATGGGTCTAACACTCCCTGAGGTTGAGCTTTTATCCATTTTCCTTTTTTTTTTAAAAGAGCGTGAGTAAAACTTAACTCCTCATACTCTCTTCTTGAAACATTTGCCTGTTTTGAATTTTTTTGTCCATTCCGTACTTCAGCACAATTTTTTAGGGCAGGTGTCCTTTACAGCCCTGAGTCCTTGTGAATGTTAAGTGACCATTAGCTGTGAGTTTAAAGCTGCTCTTGTAGGAAACAGCCACAAGGTGGCAGCATTTCTCCTTTACCAAATTTGGTAACTGGGGAAACAGAGCCTTAATGGAAGTGGTGTTCTAGGTTGTAAATTCGAATGGAATGTGCCAGGAAAAAAGCACTTTATGTTTATATCTCATTACTTCTTGTTCATAATTGTAATTTACTTTTTATTTTTTATCCCAGCAAATTTGATTACAATGGTTTGTTTGTTCTAGGTGTGCAAGATGTGGTTCTTTCACACATATACGTGTATCTATTCTTCCTCGCATCCTTTTCCCATGTAGGTTATGACACAATGTTGAGTAGTCTTCTCCTGGTCTTCCGTACGTCTTTGGTGATTATATATTTCACATGGTATGTATATCTCTGTTAACCCCAATATGGTAATGTATCCAATCCTCATCCCTTTCTATTTGGTGAACCATAAGTTTTTTTAATGAATCTGTGATTGCCTTTCTCTGTGGAAATATCTTCATTGGTATCAATTTTTAAGTAACTCCTAAAAGTGATATGATAGGATATGTGTCTTTTGCTTTCTCACTTACTACAGGTGGCGTGACTACGTCTACACTCATGTATGGTTCTGCAAATGGCATTGTTTCATTTTTTTCACTAGCGAATATTCCATCTGTACATGGAGGAGTTCTTCTTTGTCCACCCATCTGTTGGTGGACTTTTTGGTTACTTCCATATCTTGGCTATTGAAATATTGTGCCATGCAGATTTGCCTGCCTGTGTCTTTCCAATTCTTTCTTCTTAGATTATAGGTCGAGGAGTGGGCCTGCTGGATCATACGGTAGCTCAATGTTTACATTTTTAAGGCACCTCCATTCTGTTCTCATTCGTGGCCCTTTTCAAGTTACGTCCCACTTGAAGTTGCGGGTATGCATTTCTCCACAACACCTTCAGCATTTATTGTGTGTAATTTCCTTGCTGATGGTTATTCTGACAAGTGTGAGCTGATACCTCTTTGTGGTTGAATTCGTCTGTGCCTCATAATCCGTTGAAATTGAGCTTTAAGGCATGTCCTTTTTATTTTTCAACCTGTGATTACCCCTTAGTTCTTCAAAGTGTTCTCTTAAAGTATGTGTCACATTTTGAAATGTTTTGGCCATTACCTCCCTCAAGACATTTTGAGGGCAGGTTTCATTTACAGTTCTGCAGTACTTGTTCCTATGAAATGACCATTAGCACAGGCTTTAAAGCTGCTTTTGCAGGTAAATGCCAGAGGGCGGCAGCCTTTCTATGTCCCCACCATGGTAACTAGGGAAAAGCCCTTGCGGCCTGTGGTGTTTCTCGGTTATAAATTAGAGTGGAGTGTGCCCGGACAAACCCACACAAGCTGATGTCTCCTTACTTTTGTTGGATTTTTAAATTTAATTTTTAGTTTCTATTGGAGTAGTTCCCCAGTGTGCACGTGGACCACTTCTACTTTGCACATTCCTCGGTTGATGGACATTTTCATTGCTTTCAAGTGTTGGCTATGGTAAATATTGTTGGAGTGCAGGATTGCCAGCCTGTGACTTTTTGATTCTCATTTTCTCAGTTGATAGGCCCAGCAGTGGGTGTGATTGATTGACTGGTAGCACCGTGTTTCCCTTTTCAAAGCACCTTCTTTGTGTTTTCATTAGTGGCTCTTACCACGTCCCCCTCAGAATCGAGGGTATGCATTTCTCCACAATCGATTTAGCATATATTGTTTGCTGCCTTTATGCTAATGGCCCTACTGGCTGCTGTGTGCTGATAGGGTTTTGTAATTTGGGTTTGCATGTCTTTGAAAATTCGTAAAACTCATCATTTTTCTCCACCGTTTTCTTTTCTGTTAAAAAAAAGGAAACAGTTGGGAGTACAATATATCTCTTGAAATTTTCTTCTTGGAAGGTTGCCCTATTTTGAAATTTTTGGTCGATTTTCCACCCCAGAATTTTTTTAGAGAGCAGGTGTCATTTCCCGAACTGCAAGTTGGGTGAATATTTAGTGACCCTTAGCAATGGGTTTAAAGCTGCTGTTGTGGGAAGTGGCCTCAAGCAGGCAGCATTTCTCCACTCCCAAATCTGGGTACTAGGGCAGCAGTGCCTTTCTGGAAGTCGTATTCCTAGGTTGTAAATTAAATTGGAATGTGCCTGGAGAAACCCCCATAAATTTATGTCTCATTATTTCTTCTTGGTTTTAAAATTTTTTTTAAATTGTGGTAAAGCTTCGAATATTGTCTGTCCTAGGTGTACACAATCTGGTTCATTTGTACATTATATATGTCTATTCAAGTACAGATCCTCTTCCCATGTAAAATGTTACAGAGGGTTCCACAGACCTCCCTTGCTCCATGGTCGGTCTTTTTGAGATATGTATATACTATGTGTTTGTATACATAGAGCAACACTAATCTTAACTTATCCATTCCCCCCACCTTTCCTTTTAGATGAGCATAGTTTGATTTCTAAGTCTGTGAGTGTCTTTCTCAGTGGAAATATATTCATTTGTGTCAGTTATCACTTAACGCCTATAAGTGATATCATAGAATACAGGTCTTTGGTTTCCGAGTTACCTCATGTTTCGTGATTATCTCCAGACTCATTTGTGGTGCCTCAAAGAGCAATGGTTCATTGTTTTCCATGGCTAATAGTCCATTGTGTACGTGGACCACTTCTTCTTTATCCATTCACCTCTTGTTGTATATTTTGATTGCTTCACTGTCTTGGCTATTGTGAATAAGGCTTCACTGCAGCTTTTGCGGCCTGTGTCTTCTCGATTCTTGTCTTCTCAGGTGAGAGGTCCAATGGTGCGCCTGCTGGATTGAATGGTACCTCCATTTTTACTTTTAAACACAGCTCCTTTCTCTTCTCATTATTGGCTGTTACCCCTTTACGTCTCACCAGCAGGTAGAGGGGACACAGTTCTTAAAAACCCCGTCAGCATTTATTGTTTGTAGACATTTTGCTGATGGTCAGTCGACTGGTCTAAGTTGAAACTTTTTGTAGATTAGATTTCATCGGTCTAACACTCCCTGAGGTTGAGCTTTAATCCATTTTCCTTTTTTTTTAAAAGTGCGTGAGTAAAACTTAACTCCTCATACTCTCTTGAAACATTTGCCTGTTGTGAATTTTTTTGTCCATTTCCTACTTCAGCACAATTTTTTAGGGCAGGTGTCCTTTACAGCCCTGAGTCCTTGTGAATGTTAAGTGACCATTAGCTGTGAGTTTAAAGCTGCTCTTGCAGGAAACGGCCACAAGGTGGCAGCATTTCTCCTTTACCAAATTTGGTAAGTGGGGAAACAGAGCCTTAATGGAAGTGGTGTTCTAGGTTGTAAATTCGAATGGAATGTGCCAGGAAAAAAGCACTTTATGTTTATGTCTCATTACTTCTTGTTCATAATTGTAATTTACTTTTTATTTTTTATCCCAGCAAATTTGATTACAATGGTTTGTTTGTTCTAGGTGTGCAAGATGTGGTTCTTTCACACATATACGTGTATCTATTCTTCCTCGCATCCTTTTCCCATGTAGGTTATGACACAATGTTGAGTAGTCTTCTCCTGGTCTTCCGTACGCCTTTGGTGATTATATATTTCACATGGTATGTATATCTCTGTTAACCCCAATATGGTAATGTATCCAATCCTCATCCCTTTCTATTTGGTGAACCATAAGTTTTTTTTTAATGAATCTGTGATTGCCTTTCTCTGTGGAAATATCTTCATTGGTATCAATTTTTAAGTAACTCCTAAAAGTGATATGATAGGATATGTGTCTTTTGCTTTCTCACTTACTACAGGTGGCGTGATTACGTCTAGACTCATGTATGGTGCTGCAAATGGCATTGTTTCATTTTTTTCACTAGCGAATATTCCATCTGTACATGGAGGAGTTCTTCTTTGTCCACCCATCTGTTGGTGGACTTTTTGGTTACTTCCGTATCTTGGCTATTGTAATAATGTGCCATGCAGATTTGCCTGCCTGTGTCTTTCCAATTCTTTCTTCTTAGATTATAGGTCGAGGAGTGGGCCTGCTGGATCATACGGTAGCTCAATGTTTACCTTTTTAAGGCACCTCCACTCTGTTCTCATTCGTGGCCCTTTTCAAGTTACGTCCCACTTGAAGTTGAGGGTATGCATTTCTCCACAACACCTTCAGCATTTATTGTTTGTAGTTTCCTTGCTGATAGTTATTCTGACAAGTGTGAGCTGATACCTCTTTGTGGTTGAATTCGCCTGTGCCTCATAATCCGTTGAAATTGAGCTTTAAGGCATGTCCTTTTTATTTTTCAACCTGTGATTACCCCTTAGTTCTTCAAAGTGTTCTCTTAAAGTATGTGTCTCATTTTGAAATATTTTGGCCATTACCTCCCTCAAGACATTTTGAGGGCAGGTTTCATTTACAGTTCTGCAGTACTTGTTCCTATGAAATGACCATTAGCACAGGCTTTAAAGCTGCTTTTGCAGGTAAATGCCAGAGGGCGGCAGCCTTTGTATGTCCCCACCATGGTAACTAGGGAAAAGCCCTTGCGGCCTGTGGTGTTTCTCGGTTATAAATTAGAGTGGAGTGTGCCCGGACAAACCCACACAAGCTGATGTCTCCTTACTTTTGTTGGATTTTTAAATTTAATTTTTAGTTTTTATTGGAGTAATTCCCCAGTGTGCACGTGGATCACTTCTACTTTGCGCATTCCTCGGTTGATGGACATTTTCATTGCTTCCAAGTGTTGGCTATGGTAAATATTGTTGGAGTGCAGGATTGCCAGCCTGTGACTTTTTGATTCTCATTTTCTCAGGTGATAGGCCCAGCAGTGGGTGTGATTGATTGACTGGTAGCACCGTGTTTCCCTTTTCAAAGCACATTCTTTGGGTTTCATTAGTGGCTCTTACCACGTCCCCCTCAGAATCGAGGGTATGCATTTCTCCACAATCGATTTAGCATTTATAGTTTGCTGCCTTTATGCTAATGGCCCTACTGGCTGCTGTGTGCTTATAGGGTTTTGTAATTTGGGTTTGCATGTCTTTGAAAATTCGTAAAACTCATCATTTTTCTCCACCGTTTTCTTTTCTGTTAAAAAAAAGGAAACAGTTGGGAGTACAATATATCTCTTGAAATTTTCTTCTTGGAAGGTTGCCCTATTTTGAAATTTTTGGTCGATTTTCCACCCCAGAATTTTTTTAGAGAGCTGGTGTCATTTCCCGAACTGCAAGTTTGGTGAATATTTAGTGACCCTTAGCAATGGGTTTAAAGCTGCTGTTGTGGGAAGTGGCCTCAAGCAGGCAGCATTTCTCCACTCCCAAATCTGGGTACTAGGGCAGCAGAGCCTTTCTGGAAGTCGTGTTCCTAGGTTGTAAATTAAATTGGAATGTGCCTGGAGAAACCCCCATAAGTTTATGTCTCATTATTTCTTCTTGGTTTTAAAATTTTTTTTAATTGTGGTAAAGCTTCGAATATTGTCTGTCCTAAGTGTACACAATCTGGTTCATTTGTACATTATATATGTCTATTCAAGTACAGATCCTATTCCCATGTAAAATGTTACAGAGGGTTCCACAGACCTCCCTTGCTCCATGGTCGGTCTTTTTGAGATATGTATATACTATGTGTTTGTATACATAGAGCAACACTAATCTTAACTTATCCATTCCCCCCACCTTTCCTTTTAGATGAGCATAGTTTGTTTTCTAAGTCTGTGAGTGTCTTTCTCTGGGGAAATATATTCATTTGTGTCAGTTATTAGATAACAACTATAAGTGATATCATAGAATACAGGTCTTTGGTTTCCGAGTTACCTCATGTTTCGTGATTATCTCCAGACTCATTTGTGGTGCCTCAAAGAGCAATGGTTCATTGTTTTCCATGGCTAATATTCCATTGTGTACATGGACCACTTCTTCTTTATCCATTCACCTCTTGTTGGATATTTTGATTGCTTCACTGTCTTGGCTATTGTGAATAAGGCTGCACTGCAGCTTTTGCGGCCTGTGTCTTCTCGATTCTTGTCTTCTCAGGTGAGAGGTCCAATGGTGCGCCTGCTGGATTGAATGGTACCTCCATTTTTACTTTTAAACACAGCTCCTTTCTCTTCTCATTATTGGCTGTTACCCCTTTACGTCTCACCAGCAGGTAGAGGGGATACAGTTCTTGAAAACCCCGTCAGCATTTATTGTTTGTAGACATTTTGCTGATGGTCAGTCGACTGGTCTAAGTTGAAACTTTTTGTAGATTAGATTGCATGGGTCTAACACTCCCTGAGGTTGAGCTTTTATCCATTTTCCTTTTTTTTTTAAAAGAGCGTGAGTAAAACTTAACTCCTCATACTCTCTTCTTGAAACATTTGCCTGTTTTGAATTTTTTTGTCCATTCCCTACTTCAGCACAATTTTTTAGGGCAGGTGTCCTTTACAGCCCTGAGTCCTTGTGAATGTTAAGTGACCATTAGCTGTGAGTTTAAAGCTGCTCTTGTAGGAAACGGCCACAAGGTGGCAGCATTTCTCCTTTACCAAATTTGGTAACTGGGGAAACAGAGCCTTAATGGAAGTGGTGTTCTAGGTTGTAAATTCGAATGGAATGTGCCAGGAAAAAAGCACTTTATGTTTATGTCTCATTACTTCTTGTTCATAATTGTAATTTACTTTTTATTTTTTATCCCAGCAAATTTGATTACAATGGTTTGTTTGTTCTAGGTGTGCAAGATGTGGTTCTTTCACACATATACGTGTATCTATTCTTCCTCGCATCCTTTTCCCATGTAGGTTATGACACAATGTTGAGTAGTCTTCTCCTGGTCTTCCGTACGTCTTTGGTGATTATATATTTCACATGGTATGTATATCTCTGTTAACCCCAATATGGTAATGTATCCAATCCTCATCCCTTTCTATTTGGTGAACCATAAGTTTTTTTAATGAATCTGTGATTGCCTTTCTCTGTGGAAATATCTTCATTGGTATCAATTTTTAAGTAACTCCTAAAAGTGATATGATAGGATATGTGTCTTTTGCTTTCTCACTTACTACAGGTGGCGTGACTACGTCTAGACTCATGTATGGTTCTGCAAATGGCATTGTTTCATTTTTTTCACTAGCGAATATTCCATCTGTACATGGAGGAGTTCTTCTTTGTCCACCCATCTGTTGGTGGACTTTTTGGTTACTTCCGTATCTTGGCTATTGTAATAATGTGCCATGCAGATTTGCCTGCCTGTGTCTTTCCAATTCTTTCTTCTTAGATTATAGGTCGAGGAGTGGGCCTGCTGGATCATACGGTAGCTCAATGTTTACCTTTTTAAGGCACCTCCACTCTGTTCTCATTCGTGGCCCTTTTCAAGTTACGTCCCACTTGAAGTTGAGGGTATGCATTTCTCCACAACACCTTCAGCATTTATTGTTTGTAGTTTCCTTGCTGATAGTTATTCTGACAAGTGTGAGCTGATACCTCTTTGTGGTTGAATTCGCCTGTGCCTCATAATCCGTTGAAATTGAGCTTTAAGGCATGTCCTTTTTATTTTTCAACCTGTGATTACCCCTTAGTTCTTCAAAGTGTTCTCTTAAAGTATGTGTCTCATTTTGAAATATTTTGGCCATTACCTCCCTCAAGACATTTTGAGGGCAGGTTTCATTTACAGTTCTGCAGTACTTGTTCCTATGAAATGACCATTAGCACAGGCTTTAAAGCTGCTTTTGCAGGTAAATGCCAGAGGGCGGCAGCCTTTGTATGTCCCCACCATGGTAACTAGGGAAAAGCCCTTGCGGCCTGTGGTGTTTCTCGGTTATAAATTAGAGTGGAGTGTGTCCGGACAAACCCACACAAGCTGATGTCTCCTTACTTTTGTTGGATTTTTAAATTTAATTTTTAGTTTTTATTGGAGTAATTCCCCAGTGTGCACGTGGATCACTTCTACTTTGCGCATTCCTCGGTTGATGGACATTTTCATTGCTTCCAAGTGTTGGCTATGGTAAATATTGTTGGAGTGCAGGATTGCCAGCCTGTGACTTTTTGATTCTCATTTTCTCAGGTGATAGGCCCAGCAGTGGGTGTGATTGATTGACTGGTAGCACCGTGTTTCCCTTTTCAAAGCACATTCTTTGGGTTTCATTAGTGGCTCTTACCATGTCCCCCTCAGAATCGAGGGTATGCATTTCTCCACAATCGATTTAGCATTTATAGTTTGCTGCCTTTATGCTAATGGCCCTACTGGCTGCTGTGTGCTTATAGGGTTTTGTAATTTGTGTTTGCATGTCTTTGAAAATTCGTAAAACTCATCATTTTTCTCCACCGTTTTCTTTTCTGTTAAAAAAAAGGAAACAGTTGGGAGTACAATATATCTCTTGAAATTTTCTTCTTGGAAGGTTGCCCTATTTTGAAATTTTTGGTCGATTTTCCACCCCAGAATTTTTTTAGAGAGCTGGTGTCATTTCCCGAACTGCAAGTTTGGTGAATATTTAGTGACCCTTAGCAATGGGTTTAAAGCTGCTGTTGTGGGAAGTGGCCTCAAGCAGGCAGCATTTCTCCACTCCCAAATCTGGGTACTAGGGCAGCAGAGCCTTTCTGGAAGTCGTGTTCCTAGGTTGTAAATTAAATTGGAATGTGCCTGGAGAAACCCCCATAAGTTTATGTCTCATTATTTCCTCTTGGTTTTAAAATTTTTTTTAATTGTGGTAAAGCTTCGAATATTGTCTGTCCTAGGTGTACACAATCTGGTTCATTTGTACATTATATATGTCTATTCAAGTACAGATCCTCTTCCCATGTAAAATGTTACAGAGGGTTCCACAGACCTCCCTTGCTCCATGGTCGGTCTTTTTGAGATATGTATATACTATGTGTTTGTATACATAGAGCAACACTAATCTTAACTTATCCATTCCCCCCACCTTTCCTTTTAGATGAGCATAGTTTGTTTTCTAAGTCTGTGAGTGTCTTTCTCTGGGGAAATATATTCATTTGTGTCAGTTATTAGATAACAACTATAAGTGATATCATAGAATACAGGTCTTTGGTTTCCGAGTTACCTCATGTTTCGTGATTATCTCCAGACTCATTTGTGGTGCCTCAAAGAGCAATGGTTCATTGTTTTCCATGGCTAATATTCCATTGTGTACATGGACCACTTCTTCTTTATCCATTCACCTCTTGTTGGATATTTTGATTGCTTCACTGTCTGGGCTATTGTGAATAAGGCTGCACTGCAGCTTTTGCGGCCTGTGTCTTCTCGATTCTTGTCTTCTCAGGTGAGAGGTCCAATGGTGCGCCTGCTGGATTGAATGGTACCTCCATTTTTACTTTTAAACACAGCTCCTTTCTCTTCTCATTATTGGCTGTTACCCCTTTACGTCTCACCAGCAGGTAGAGGGGATACAGTTCTTGAAAACCCCGTCAGCATTTATTGTTTGTAGACATTTTGCTGATGGACAGTCGACTGGTCTAAGTTGAAACTTTTTGTAGATTAGATTGCATGGGTCTAACACTCCCTGAGGTTGAGCTTTTATCCATTTTCCTTTTTTTTTTAAAAGAGCGTGAGTAAAACTTAACTCCTCATACTCTCTTCTTGAAACATTTGCCTGTTTTGAATTTTTTTGTCCATTCCCTACTTCAGCACAATTTTTTAGGGCAGGTGTCCTTTACAGCCCTGAGTCCTTGTGAATGTTAAGTGACCATTAGCTGTGAGTTTAAAGCTGCTCTTGTAGGAAACGGCCACAAGGTGGCAGCATTTCTCCTTTACCAAATTTGGTAACTGGGGAAACAGAGCCTTAATGGAAGTGGTGTTCTAGGTTGTAAATTCGAATGGAATGTGCCAGGAAAAAAGCACTTTATGTTTATGTCTCATTACTTCTTGTTCATAATTGTAATTTACTTTTTATTTTTTATCCCAGCAAATTTGATTACAATGGTTTGTTTGTTCTAGGTGTGCAAGATGTGGTTCTTTCACACATATACGTGTATCTATTCTTCCTCGCATCCTTTTCCCATGTAGGTTATGACACAATGTTGAGTAGTCTTCTCCTGGTCTTCCGTACGTCTTTGGTGATTATATATTTCACATGGTATGTATATCTCTGTTAACCCCAATATGGTAATGTATCCAATCCTCATCCCTTTCTATTTGGTGAACCATAAGTTTTTTTAATGAATCTGTGATTGCCTTTCTCTGTGGAAATATCTTCATTGGTATCAATTTTTAAGTAACTCCTAAAAGTGATATGATAGGATATGTGTCTTTTGCTTTCTCACTTACTACAGGTGGCGTGACTACGTCTAGACTCATGTATGGTTTTGCAAATGGCATTGTTTCATTTTTTTCACTAGCGAATATTCCATCTGTACATGGAGGAGTTCTTCTTTGTCCACCCATCTGTTGGTGGACTTTTTGGTTACTTCCATATCTTGGCTATTGTAATATTGTGCCATGCAGATTTGCCTGCCTGTGTCTTTCCAATTCTTTCTTCTTAGATTATAGGTCGAGGAGTGGGCCTGCTGGATCATACGGTAGCTCAATGTTGACCTTTTTAAGGCACCTCCATTCTGTTCTCATTCGTGGCCCTTTTCAAGTTACGTCCCACTTGAAGTTGCGGGTATGCATTTCTCCACAACACCTTCAGCATTTATTGTGTGTAGTTTCCTTGCTGATGGTTATTCTGACAAGTGTGAGCTGATACCTCTTTGTGGTTGAATTCGCCTGTGCCTCATAATCCGTTGAAATTGAGCTTTAAGGCATGTCCTTTTTATTTTTCAACCTGTGATTACCCCTTAGTTCTTCAAAGTGTTCTCTTAAAGTATGTGTCACATTTTGAAATGTTTTGGCCATTACCTCCCTCAAGACATTTTGAGGGCAGGTTTCATTTACAGTTCTGCAGTACTTGTTCCTATGAAATGACCATTAGCACAGGCTTTAAAGCTGCTTTTGCAGGTAAATGCCAGAGGGCGGCAGCCTTTCTATGTCCCCACCATGGTAACTAGGGAAAAGCCCTTGCGGCCTGTGGTGTTTCTCGGTTATAAATTAGAGTGGAGTGTGCCCGGACAAACCCACACAAGCTGATGTCTCCTTACTTTTGTTGGATTTTTAAATTTAATTTTTAGTTTCTATTGGAGTAGTTCCCCAGTGTGCACGTGGACCACTTCTACTTTGCACATTCCTCGGTTGATGGACATTTTCATTGCTTCCAAGTGTTGGCTATGGTAAATATTGTTGGAGTGCAGGATTGCCAGCCTGTGACTTTTTGATTCTCATTTTCTCAGGTGATAGGCCCAGCAGTGGGTGTGATTGATTGACTGGTAGCACCGTGTTTCCCTTTTCAAAGCACCTTCTTTGTGTTTTCATTAGTGGCTTTACCACGTCCCCCTCAGAATCGAGGGTATGCATTTCTCCACAATCGATTTAGCATTTATTGTTTGCTGCCTTTATGCTAATGGCCCTACTGGCTGCTGTGTGCTGATAGGGTTTTGTAATTTGGGTTTGCATGTCTTTGAAAATTCGTAAAACTCATCATTTTTCTCCACCGTTTTCTTTTCTGTTAAAAAAAAGGAAACAGTTGGGAGTACAATATATCTCTTGAAATTTTCTTCTTGGAAGGTTGCCCTATTTTGAAATTTTTGGTCGATTTTCCACCCCAGAATTTTTTTAGAGAGCAGGTGTCATTTCCCGAACTGCAAGTTGGGTGAATATTTAGTGACCCTTAGCAATGGGTTTAAAGCTGCTGTTGTGGGAAGTGGCCTCAAGCAGGCAGCATTTCTCCACTCCCAAATCTGGGTACTAGGGCAGCAGTGCCTTTCTGGAAGTCGTATTCCTAGGTTGTAAATTAAATTGGAATGTGCCTGGAGAAACCCCCATAAATTTATGTCTCATTATTTCTTCTTGGTTTTAAATTTTTTTTTAATTGTGGTAAAGCTTCGAATATTGTCTGTCCTAGGTGTACACAATCTGGTTCATTTGTACATTATATATGTCTATTCAAGTACAGATCCTCTTCCCATGTAAAATGTTACAGAGGGTTCCACAGACCTCCCTTGCTCCATGGTCGGTCTTTTTGAGATATGTATATACTATGTGTTTGTATACATAGAGCAACACTAATCTTAACTTATCCATTCCCCCCACCTTTCCTTTTAGATGAGCATAGTTTGATTTCTAAGTCTGTGAGTGTCTTTCTCAGTGGAAATATATTCATTTGTGTCAGTTATTACTTAACGCCTATAAGTGATATCATAGAATACAGGTCTTTGGTTTCCGAGTTACCTCATGTTTCGTGATTATCTCCAGACTCATTTGTGGTGCCTCAAAGAGCAATGGTTCATTGTTTTCCATGGCTAATATTCCATTGTGTACGTGGACCACTTCTTCTTTATCCATTCACCTCTTGTTGTATATTTTGATTGCTTCACTGTCTTGGCTATTGTGAATAAGGCTTCACTGCAGCTTTTGCGGCCTGTGTCTTCTCGATTCTTGTCTTCTCAGGTGAGAGGTCCAATGGTGCGCCTGCTGGATTGAATGGTACCTCCATTTTTACTTTTAAACACAGCTCCTTTCTCTTCTCATTATTGGCTGTTACCCCTTTACGTCTCACCAGCAGGTAGAGGGGACACAGTTCTTAAAAACCCCGTCAGCATTTATTGTTTGTAGACATTTTGCTGATGGTCAGTCGACTGGTCTAAGTTGAAACTTTTTGTAGATTAGATTTCATCGGTCTAACACTCCCTGAGGTTGAGCTTTAATCCATTTTCCTTTTTTTTTAAAAGAGCGTGAGTAAAACTTAACTCCTCATACTCTCTTGAAATATTTGCCTGTTGTGAATTTTTTTGTCCATTTCCTACTTCAGCACAATTTTTTAGGGCAGGTGTCCTTTACAGCCCTGAGTCCTTGTGAATGTTAAGTGACCATTAGCTGTGAGTTTAAAGCTGCTCTTGCAGGAAACGGCCACAAGGTGGCAGCATTTCTCCTTTACCAAATTTGGTAAGTGGGGAAACAGAGCCTTAATGGAAGTGGTGTTCTAGGTTGTAAATTCGAATGGAATGTGCCAGGAAAAAAGCACTTTATGTTTATGTCTCATTACTTCTTGTTCATAATTGTAATTTACTTTTTATTTTTTATCCCAGCAAATTTGATTACAATGGTTTGTTTGTTCTAGGTGTGCAAGATGTGGTTCTTTCACACATATACGTGTATCTATTCTTCCTCGCATCCTTTTCCCATGTAGGTTATGACACAATGTTGAGTAGTCTTCTCCTGGTCTTCCGTACGCCTTTGGTGATTATATATTTCACATGGTATGTATATCTCTGTTAACCCCAATATGGTAATGTATCCAATCCTCATCCCTTTCTATTTGGTGAACCATAAGTTTTTTTTAATGAATCTGTGATTGCCTTTCTCTGTGGAAATATCTTCATTGGTATCAATTTTTAAGTAACTCCTAAAAGTGATATGATAGGATATGTGTCTTTTGCTTTCTCACTTACTACAGGTGGCGTGATTACGTCTAGACTCATGTATGGTGCTGCAAATGGCATTGTTTCATTTTTTTCACTAGCGAATATTCCATCTGTACATGGAGGAGTTCTTCTTTGTCCACCCATCTGTTGGTGGACTTTTTGGTTACTTCCGTATCTTGGCTATTGTAATAATGTGCCATGCAGATTTGCCTGCCTGTGTCTTTCCAATTCTTTCTTCTTAGATTATAGGTCGAGGAGTGGGCCTGCTGGATCATACGGTAGCTCAATGTTTACCTTTTTAAGGCACCTCCACTCTGTTCTCATTCGTGGCCTTTTTCAAGTTACGTCCCACTTGAAGTTGAGGGTATGCATTTCTCCACAACACCTTCAGCATTTATTGTTTGTAGTTTCCTTGCGGATAGTTATTCTGACAAGTGTGAGCTGATACCTCTTTGTGGTTGAATTCGTCTGTGCCTCATAATCCGTTGAAATTGAGCTTTAAGGCATGTCCTTTTTATTTTTCAACCTGTGATTACCCCTTAGTTCTTCAAAGTGTTCTCTTAAAGTATGTGTCTCATATTGAAATATTTTGGCCATTAACTCCCTCAAGACATTTTGAGGGCAGGTTTCATTTACAGTTCTGCAGTACTTGTTCCTATGAAATGACCATTAGCACAGGCTTTAAAGCTGCTTTTGCAGGTAAATGCCAGAGGGCGGCAGCCTTTGTATGTCCCCACCATGGTAACTAGGGAAAAGCCCTTGCGGCCTGTGGTGTTTCTCGGTTATAAATTAGAGTGGAGTGTGCCCGGACAAACCCACACAAGCTGATGTCTCCTTACTTTTGTTGGATTTTTAAATTTAATTTTTAGTTTTTACTGGAGTAATTCCCCAGTGTGCACGTGGATCACTTCTACTTTGCGCATTCCTCGGTTGATGGACATTTTCATTGCTTCCAAGTGTTGGCTATGGTAAATATTGTTGGAGTGCAGGATTGCCAGCCTGTGACTTTTTGATTCTCATTTTCTCAGGTGATAGGCCCAGCAGTGGGTGTGATTGATTGACTGGTAGCACCGTGTTTCCCTTTTCAAAGCACATTCTTTGGGTTTCATTAGTGGCTCTTACCACGTCCCCCTCAGAATCGAGGGTATGCATTTCTCCACAATCGATTTAGCATTTATAGTTTGCTGCCTTTATGCTAATGGCCCTACTGGCTGCTGTGTGCTTATAGGGTTTTGTAATTTGGGTTTGCATGTCTTTGAAAATTCGTAAAACTCATCATTTTTCTCCACCGTTTTCTTTTCTGTTAAAAAAAAGGAAACAGTTGGGAGTACAATATATCTCTTGAAATTTTCTTCTTGGAAGGTTGCCCTATTTTGAAATTTTTGGTCGATTTTCCACCCCAGAATTTTTTTAGAGAGCAGGTGTCATTTCCCGAACTGCAAGTTTGGTGAATATTTAGTGACCCTTAGCAATGGGTTTAAAGCTGCTGTTGTGGGAAGTGGCCTCAAGCAGGCAGCATTTCTCCACTCCCAAATCTGGGTACTAGGGCAGCAGTGCCTTTCTGGAAGTCGTATTCCTAGGTTGTAAATTAAATTGGAATGTGCCTGGAGAAACCCCCATAAATTTATGTCTCATTATTTCTTCTTGGTTTTAAAATTTTTTTTAATTGTGGTAAAGCTTCGAATATTGTCTGTCCTAGGTGTACACAATTTGGTTCATTTGTACATTATATATGTCTATTCAAGTACAGATCCTCTTCCCATGTAAAATGTTACAGAGGGTTCCACAGACCTCCCTTGCTCCATGGTCGGTCTTTTTGAGATATGTATATACTATGTGTTTGTATACATAGAGCAACACTAATCTTAACTTATCCATTCCCCCCACCTTTCCTTTTAGATGAGCATAGTTTGTTTTCTAAGTCTGTGAGTGTCTTTCTCTGTGGAAATATATTCATTTGTGTCAGTTATTAGATAACACCTATAAGTGATATCATAGAATACAGGTCTTTGGTTTCCGAGTTACCTCATGTTTCGTGATTATCTCCAGACTCATTTGTGGTGCCTCAAAGAGCAATGGTTCATTGTTTTCCATGGCTAATATTCCATTGTGTACATGGACCACTTCTTCTTTATCCATTCACCTCTTGTTGGATATTTTGATTGCTTCACTGTCTTGGCTATTGTGAATAAGGCTGCACTGCAGCTTTTGCGGCCTGTGTCTTCTCGATTCTTGTCTTCTCAGGTGAGAGGTCCAATGGTGCGCCTGCTGGATTGAATGGTACCTCCATTTTTACTTTTAAACACAGCTCCTTTCTCTTCTCATTATTGGCTGTTACCCCTTTACGTCTCACCAGCAGGTAGAGGGGACACAGTTCTTAAAAACCCCGTCAGCATTTATTGTTTGTAGACATTTTGCTGATGGTCAGTCGACTGGTCTAAGTTGAAACTTTTTGTAGATTAGATTGCATGGGTCTAACACTCCCTGAGGTTGAGCTTTTATCCATTTTCCTTTTTTTTTTTAAAGAGCGTGAGTAAAACTTAACTCCTCATACTCTCTTCTTGAAACATTTGCCTGTTTTGAATTTTTTTGTCCATTCCCTACTTCAGCACAATTTTTTAGGGCAGGTGTCCTTTACAGCCCTGAGTCCTTGTGAATGTTAAGTGACCATAAGCTGTGAGTTTAAAGCTGCTCTTGTAGGAAACGGCCACAAGGTGGCAGCATTTCTCCTTTACCAAATTTGGTAACTGGGGAAACAGAGCCTTAATGGTAGTGGTGTTCTAGGTTGTAAATTCAAATGCAATGTGCCTGGAAAAAAGCACTTTATGTTTATGTCTCATTACTTCTTGTTCATAATTGTAATTTACTTTTTATTTTTTATCCCAGCAAATTTGATTACAATGGTTTGTTTGTTCTAGGTGTGCAAGATGTGGTTCTTTCACACATATACGTGTATCTATTCTTCCTCGCATCCTTTTCCCATGTAGGTTATGACACAATGTTGAGTACTCTTCTCCTGGTCTTCCGTACGTCTTTGGTGATTATATATTTCACATGGTATGTATATCTCTGTTAACCCCAATTTGGTAATGTATCCAATCCTCATCCCTTTCTATTTGGTGAACTATAAGTTTTTTTAATGAATCTGTGATTGCCTTTCTCTGTGGAAATATCTTCATTGGTATCAATTTTTAAGTAACTCCTAAAAGTGATATGATAGGATATGTGTCTTTTGCTTTCTCACTTACTACAGGTGGCGTGACTACGTCTAGACTCATGTATGGTTCTGCAAATGGCATTGTTTCATTTTTTTCACTAGCGAATATTCCATCTGTACATGGAGGAGTTCTTCTTTGTCCACCCATCTGTTGGTGGACTTTTTGGTTACTTCCGTATCTTGGCTATTGTAATATTGTGCCATGCAGATTTGCCTGCCTGTGTCTTTCCAATTCTTTCTTCTTAGATTATAGGTCGAGGAGTGGGCCTGCTGGATCATACGGTAGCTCAATGTTTACCTTTTTAAGGCACCTCCATTCTGTTCTCATTCGTGGCCCTTTTCAAGTTACGTCCCACTTGAAGTTGCGGGTATGCATTTCTCCACAACACCTTCAGCATTTATTGTGTGTAGTTTCCTTGCTGATGGTTATTCTGACAAGTGTGAGCTGATACCTCTTTGTGGTTGAATTCGCCTGTGCCTCATAATCCGTTGAAATTGAGCTTTAAGGCATGTCCTTTTTATTTTTCAACCTGTGATTACCCCTTAGTTCTTCAAAGTGTTCTCTTAAAGTATGTGTCACATTTTGAAATGTTTTGGCCATTACCTCCCTCAAGACATTTTGAGGGCAGGTTTCATTTACAGTTCTGCAGTACTTGTTCCTATGAAATGACCATTAGCACAGGCTTTAAAGCTGCTTTTGCAGGTAAATGCCAGAGGGCGGCAGCCTTTCTATGTCCCCACCATGGTAACTAGGGAAAAGCCCTTGCGGCCTGTGGTGTTTCTCGGTTATAAATTAGAGTGGAGTGTGCCCGGACAAACCCACACAAGCTGATGTCTCCTTACTTTTGTTGGATTTTTAAATTTAATTTTTAGTTTCTATTGGAGTAGTTCCCCAGTGTGCACGTGGACCACTTCTACTTTGCACATTCCTCGGTTGATGGACATTTTCATTGCTTCCAAGTGTTGGCTATGGTAAATATTGTTGGAGTGCAGGATTGCCAGCCTGTGACTTTTTGATTCTCATTTTCTCAGGTGATAGGCCCAGCAGTGGGTGTGATTGATTGACTGGTAGCACCGTGTTTCCCTTTTCAAAGCACCTTCTTTGTGTTTTCATTAGTGGCTTTACCACGTCCCCCTCAGAATCGAGGGTATGCATTTCTCCACAATCGATTTAGCATTTATTGTTTGCTGCCTTTATGCTAATGGCCCTACTGGCTGCTGTGTGCTGATAGGGTTTTGTAATTTGGGTTTGCATGTCTTTGAAAATTCGTAAAACTCATCATTTTTCTCCACCGTTTTCTTTTCTGTTAAAAAAAAGGAAACAGTTGGGAGTACAATATATCTCTTGAAATTTTCTTCTTGGAAGATTGCCCTATTTTGAAATTTTTGGTCGATTTTCCACCCCAGAATTTTTTTAGAGAGCAGGTGTCATTTCCCGAACTGCAAGTTTGGTGAATATTTAGTGACCCTTAGCAATGGGTTTAAAGCTGCTGTTGTGGGAAGTGGCCTCAAGCAGGCAGCATTTCTCCACTCCCAAATCTGGGTACTAGGGCAGCAGTGCCTTTCTGGAAGTCGTATTCCTAGGTTGTAAATTAAATTGGAATGTGCCTGGAGAAACCCCCATAAATTTATGTCTCATTATTTCTTCTTGGTTTTAAAATTTTTTTTAATTGTGGTAAAGCTTCGAATATTGTCTGTCCTAGGTGTACACAATCTGGTTCATTTGTACATTATATATGTCTATTCAAGTACAGATCCTCTTCCCATGTAAAATGTTACAGAGGGTTCCACAGACCTCCCTTGCTCCATGGTCGGTCTTTTTGAGATATGTATATACTATGTGTTTGTATACATAGAGCAACACTAATCTTAACTTATCCATTCCCCCCACCTTTCCTTTTAGATGAGCATAGTTTGATTTCTAAGTCTGTGAGTGTCTTTCTCAGTGGAAATATATTCATTTGTGTCAGTTATTACTTAACGCCTATAAGTGATATCATAGAATACAGGTCTTTGGTTTCCGAGTTACCTCATGTTTCGTGATTATCTCCAGACTCATTTGTGGTGCCTCAAAGAGCAATGGTTCATTGTTTTCCATGGCTAATATTCCATTGTGTACGTGGACCACTTCTTCTTTATCCATTCACCTCTTGTTGTATATTTTGATTGCTTCACTGTCTTGGCTATTGTGAATAAGGCTTCACTGCAGCTTTTGCGGCCTGTGTCTTCTCGATTCTTGTCTTCTCAGGTGAGAGGTCCAATGGTGCGCCTGCTGGATTGAATGGTACCTCCATTTTTACTTTTAAACACAGCTCCTTTCTCTTCTCATTATTGGCTGTTACCCCTTTACGTCTCACCAGCAGGTAGAGGGGACACAGTTCTTAAAAACCCCGTCAGCATATATTGTTTGTAGACATTTTGCTGATGGTCAGTCGACTGGTCTAAGTTGAAACTTTTTGTAGATTAGATTTCATCGGTCTAACACTCCCTGAGGTTGAGCTTTAATCCATTTTCCTTTTTTTTTAAAAGAGCGTGAGTAAAACTTAACTCCTCATACTCTCTTGAAATATTTGCCTGTTGTGAATTTTTTTGTCCATTTCCTACTTCAGCACAATTTTTTAGGGCAGGTGTCCTTTACAGCCCTGAGTCCTTGTGAATGTTAAGTGACCATTAGCTGTGAGTTTAAAGCTGCTCTTGCAGGAAACGGCCACAAGGTGGCAGCATTTCTCCTTTACCAAATTTGGTAAGTGGGGAAACAGAGCCTTAATGGAAGTGGTGTTCTAGGTTGTAATTTCGAATGGAATGTGCCAGGAAAAAAGCACTTTATGTTTATGTCTCATTACTTCTTGTTCATAATTGTAATTTACTTTTTATTTTTTATTACAGCAAATTTGATTACAATGGTTTGTTTGTTCTAGGTGTGCAAGATGTGGTTCTTTCACACATATACGTGTATCTATTCTTCCTCGCATCCTTTTCCCATGTAGGTTATGACACAATGTTGAGTAGTCTTCTCCTGGTCTTCCGTACGCCTTTGGTGATTATATATTTCACATGGTATGTATATCTCTGTTAACCCCAATATGGTAATGTATCCAATCCTCATCCCTTTCTATTTGGTGAACCATAAGTTTTTTTTAATGAATCTGTGATTGCCTTTCTCTGTGGAAATATCTTCATTGGTATCAATTTTTAAGTAACTCCTAAAAGTGATATGATAGGATATGTGTCTTTTGCTTTCTCACTTACTACAGGTGGCGTGATTACGTCTAGACTCATGTATGGTGCTGCAAATGGCATTGTTTCATTTTTTTCACTAGCGAATATTCCATCTGTACATGGAGGAGTTCTTCTTTGTCCACCCATCTGTTGCTGGACTTTTTGGTTACTTCCGTATCTTGGCTATTGTAATAATGTGCCATGCAGATTTGCCTGCCTGTGTCTTTCCAATTCTTTCTTCTTAGATTATAGGTCGAGGAGTGGGCCTGCTGGATCATACGGTAGCTCAATGTTTACCTTTTTAAGGCACCTCCACTCTGTTCTCATTCGTGGCCCTTTTCAAGTTACGTCCCACTTGAAGTTGAGGGTATGCATTTCTCCACAACACCTTCAGCATTTATTGTTTGTAGTTTCCTTGCTGATAGTTATTCTGACAAGTGTGAGCTGATACCTCTTTGTGGTTGAATTCGCCTGTGCCTCATAATCCGTTGAAATTGAGCTTTAAGGCATGTCCTTTTTATTTTTCAACCTGTGATTACCCCTTAGTTCTTCAAAGTGTTCTCTTAAAGTATGTGTCTCATTTTGAATTATTTTGGCCATTACCTCCCTCAAGACATTTTGAGGGCAGGTTTCATTTACAGTTCTGCAGTACTTGTTCCTATGAAATGACCATTAGCACAGGCTTTAAAGCTGCTTTTGCAGGTAAATGCCAGAGGGCGGCAGCCTTTCTATGTCCCCACCATGGTAACTAGGGAAAAGCCCTTGCGGCCTGTGGTGTTTCTCGGTTATAAATTAGAGTGGAGTGTGCCCGGACAAACCCACACAAGCTGATGTCTCCTTACTTTTGTTGGATTTTTAAATTTAATTTTTAGTTTTTACTGGAGTAATTCCCCAGTGTGCACGTGGATCACTTCTACTTTGCGCATTCCTCGGTTGATGGACATTTTCATTGCTTCCAAGTGTTGGCTATGGTAAATATTGTTGGAGTGCAGGATTGCCAGCCTGTGACTTTTTGATTCTCATTTTCTCAGGTGATAGGCCCAGCAGTGGGTGTGATTGATTGACTGGTAGCACCGTGTTTCCCTTTTCAAAGCACATTCTTTGGGTTTCATTAGTGGCTCTTACCACGTCCCCCTCAGAATCGAGGGTATGCATTTCTCCACAATCGATTTAGCATTTATAGTTTGCTGCCTTTATGCTAATGGCCCTACTGGCTGCTGTGTGCTTATAGGGTTTTGTAATTTGGGTTTGCATGTCTTTGAAAATTCGTAAAACTCATCATTTTTCTCCACCGTTTTCTTTTCTGTTAAAAAAAAGGAAACAGTTGGGAGTACAATATATCTCTTGAAATTTTCTTCTTGGAAGGTTGCCCTATTTTGAAATTTTTGGTCGATTTTCCACCCCAGAATTTTTTTAGAGAGCAGGTGTCATTTCCCGAACTGCAAGTTTGGTGAATATTTAGTGACCCTTAGCAATGGGTTTAAAGCTGCTGTTGTGGGAAGTGGCCTCAAGCAGGCAGCATTTCTCCACTCCCAAATCTGGGTACTAGGGCAGCAGTGCCTTTCTGGAAGTCGTGTTCCTAGGTTGTAAATTAAATTGGAATGTGCCTGGAGAAACCCCCATAAGTTTATGTCTCATTATTTCTTCTTGGTTTTAAAATTTTTTTTAATTGTGGTAAAGCTTCGAATATTGTCTGTCCTAGGTGTACACAATTTGGTTCATTTGTACATTATATATGTCTATTCAAGTACAGATCCTCTTCCCATGTAAAATGTTACAGAGGGTTCCACAGACCTCCCTTGCTCCATGGTCGGTCTTTTTGAGATATGTATATACTATGTGTTTGTATACATAGAGCAACACTAATCTTAACTTATCCATTCCCCCCACCTTTCCTTTTAGATGAGCATAGTTTGTTTTCTAAGTCTGTGAGTGTCTTTCTCTGTGGAAATATATTCATTTGTGTCAGTTATTAGATAACACCTATAAGTGATATCATAGAATACAGGTCTTTGGTTTCCGAGTTACCTCATGTTTCGTGATTATCTCCAGACTCATTTGTGGTGCCTCAAAGAGCAATGGTTCATTGTTTTCCATGGCTAATATTCCATTGTGTACATGGACCACTTCTTCTTTATCCATTCACCTCTTGTTGGATATTTTGATTGCTTCACTGTCTTGGCTATTGTGAATAAGGCTGCACTGCAGCTTTTGCGGCCTGTGTCTTCTCGATTCTTGTCTTCTCAGGTGAGAGGTCCAATGGTGCGCCTGCTGGATTGAATGGTACCTCCATTTTTACTTTTAAACACAGCTCCTTTCTCTTCTCATTATTGGCTGTTACCCCTTTACGTCTCACCAGCAGGTAGAGGGGATACAGTTCTTGAAAACCCCGTCAGCATTTATTGTTTGTAGACATTTTGCTGATGGTCAGTCGACTGGTCTAAGTTGAAACTTTTTGTAGATTAGATTGCATGGGTCTAACACTCCCTGAGGTTGAGCTTTTATCCATTTTCCTTTTTTTTTTTAAAGAGCGTGAGTAAAACTTAACTCCTCATACTCTCTTCTTGAAACATTTGCCTGTTTTGAATTTTTTTGTCCATTCCCTACTTCAGCACAATTTTTTAGGGCAGGTGTCCTTTACAGCCCTGAGTCCTTGTGAATGTTAAGTGACCATAAGCTGTGAGTTTAAAGCTGCTCTTGTAGGAAACGGCCACAAGGTGGCAGCATTTCTCCTTTACCAAATTTGGTAACTGGGGAAACAGAGCCTTAATGGTAGTGGTGTTCTAGGTTGTAAATTCGAATGGAATGTGCCAGGAAAAAAGCACTTTATGTTTATGTCTCATTACTTCTTGTTCATAATTGTAATTTACTTTTTATTTTTTATCCCAGCAAATTTGATTACAATGGTTTGTTTGTTCTAGGTGTGCAAGATGTGGTTCTTTCACACATATACGTGTATCTATTCTTCCTCGCATCCTTTTCCCATGTAGGTTATGACACAATGTTGAGTACTCTTCTCCTGGTCTTCCGTACGTCTTTGGTGATTATATATTTCACATGGTATGTATATCTCTGTTAACCCCAATATGGTAATGTATCCAATCCTCATCCCTTTCTATTTGGTGAACTATAAGTTTTTTTAATGAATCTGTGATTGCCTTTCTCTGTGGAAATATCTTCATTGGTATCAATTTTTAAGTAACTCCTAAAAGTGATATGATAGGATATGTGTCTTTTGCTTTCTCACTTACTACAGGTGGCGTGACTACGTCTAGACTCATGTATGGTTCTGCAAATGGCATTGTTTCATTTTTTTCACTAGCGAATATTCCATCTGTACATGGAGGAGTTCTTCTTTGTCCACCCATCTGTTGGTGGACTTTTTGGTTACTTCCGTATCTTGGCTATTGTAATATTGTGCCATGCAGATTTGCCTGCCTGTGTCTTTCCAATTCTTTCTTCTTAGATTATAGGTCGAGGAGTGGGCCTGCTGGATCATACGGTAGCTCAATGTTTACCTTTTTAAGGCACCTCCATTCTGTTCTCATTCGTGGCCCTTTTCAAGTTACGTCCCACTTGAAGTTGCGGGTATGCATTTCTCCACAACACCTTCAGCATTTATTGTGTGTAGTTTCCTTGCTGATGGTTATTCTGACAAGTGTGAGCTGATACCTCTTTGTGGTTGAATTCGCCTGTGCCTCATAATCCGTTGAAATTGAGCTTTAAGGCATGTCCTTTTTATTTTTCAACCTGTGATTACCCCTTAGTTCTTCAAAGTGTTCTCTTAAAGTATGTGTCACATTTTGAAATGTTTTGGCCATTACCTCCCTCAAGACATTTTGAGGGCAGGTTTCATTTACAGTTCTGCAGTACTTGTTCCTATGAAATGACCATTAGCACAGGCTTTAAAGCTGCTTTTGCAGGTAAATGCCAGAGGGCGGCAGCCTTTCTATGTCCCCACCATGGTAACTAGGGAAAAGCCCTTGCGGCCTGTGGTGTTTCTCGGTTATAAATTAGAGTGGAGTGTGCCCGGACAAACCCACACAAGCTGATGTCTCCTTACTTTTGTTGGATTTTTAAATTTAATTTTTAGTTTCTATTGGAGTAGTTCCCCAGTGTGCACGTGGACCACTTCTACTTTGCACATTCCTCGGTTGATGGACATTTTCATTGCTTCCAAGTGTTGGCTATGGTAAATATTGTTGGAGTGCAGGATTGCCAGCCTGTGACTTTTTGATTCTCATTTTCTCAGGTGATAGGCCCAGCAGTGGGTGTGATTGATTGACTGGTAGCACCGTGTTTCCCTTTTCAAAGCACCTTCTTTGTGTTTTCATTAGTGGCTTTACCACGTCCCCCTCAGAATCGAGGGTATGCATTTCTCCACAATCGATTTAGCATTTATTGTTTGCTGCCTTTATGCTAATGGCCCTACTGGCTGCTGTGTGCTGATAGGGTTTTGTAATTTGGGTTTGCATGTCTTTGAAAATTCGTAAAACTCATCATTTTTCTCCACCGTTTTCTTTTCTGTTAAAAAAAAGGAAACAGTTGGGAGTACAATATATCTCTTGAAATTTTCTTCTTGGAAGATTGCCCTATTTTGAAATTTTTGGTCGATTTTCCACCCCAGAATTTTTTTAGAGAGCAGGTGTCATTTCCCGAACTGCAAGTTTGGTGAATATTTAGTGACCCTTAGCAATGGGTTTAAAGCTGCTGTTGTGGGAAGTGGCCTCAAGCAGGCAGCATTTCTCCACTCCCAAATCTGGGTACTAGGGCAGCAGTGCCTTTCTGGAAGTCGTATTCCTAGGTTGTAAATTAAATTGGAATGTGCCTGGAGAAACCCCCATAAATTTATGTCTCATTATTTCTTCTTGGTTTTAAAATTTTTTTTAATTGTGGTAAAGCTTCGAATATTGTCTGTCCTAGGTGTACACAATCTGGTTCATTTGTACATTATATATGTCTATTCAAGTACAGATCCTCTTCCCATGTAAAATGTTACAGAGGGTTCCACAGACCTCCCTTGCTCCATGGTCGGTCTTTTTGAGATATGTATATACTATGTGTTTGTATACATAGAGCAACACTAATCTTAACTTATCCATTCCCCCCACCTTTCCTTTTAGATGAGCATAGTTTGATTTCTAAGTCTGTGAGTGTCTTTCTCAGTGGAAATATATTCATTTGTGTCAGTTATTACTTAACGCCTATAAGTGATATCATAGAATACAGGTCTTTGGTTTCCGAGTTACCTCATGTTTCGTGATTATCTCCAGACTCATTTGTGGTGCCTCAAAGAGCAATGGTTCATTGTTTTCCATGGCTAATATTCCATTGTGTACGTGGACCACTTCTTCTTTATCCATTCACCTCTTGTTGTATATTTTGATTGCTTCACTGTCTTGGCTATTGTGAATAAGGCTGCACTGCAGCTTTTGCGGCCTGTGTCTTCTCGATTCTTGTCTTCTCAGGTGAGAGGTCCAATGGTGCGCCTGCTGGATTGAATGGTACCTCCATTTTTACTTTTAAACACAGCTCCTTTCTCTTCTCATTATTGGCTGTTACCCCTTTACGTCTCACCAGCAGGTAGAGGGGACACAGTTCTTAAAAACCCCGTCAGCATTTATTGTTTGTAGACATTTTGCTGATGGTCAGTCGACTGGTCTAAGTTGAAACTTTTTGTAGATTAGATTTCATCGGTCTAACACTCCCTGAGGTTCAGCTTTAATCCATTTTCCTTTTTTTTTAAAAGAGCGTGAGTAAAACTTAACTCCTCATACTCTCTTGAAATATTTGCCTGTTGTGAATTTTTTTGTCCATTTCCTACTTCAGCACAATTTTTTAGGGCAGGTGTCCTTTACAGCCCTGAGTCCTTGTGAATGTTAAGTGACCATTAGCTGTGAGTTTAAAGCTGCTCTTGCAGGAAACGGCCACAAGGTGGCAGCATTTCTCCTTTACCAAATTTGGTAAGTGGGGAAACAGAGCCTTAATGGAAGTGGTGTTCTAGGTTGTAAATTCGAATGGAATGTGCCAGGAAAAAAGCACTTTATGTTTATGTCTCATTACTTCTTGTTCATAATTGTAATTTACTTTTTATTTTTTATCCCAGCAAATTTGATTACAATGGTTTGTTTGTTCTAGGTGTGCAAGATGTGGTTCTTTCACACATATACGTGTATCTATTCTTCCTCGCATCCTTTTCCCATGTAGGTTATGACACAATGTTGAGTAGTCTTCTCCTGGTCTTCCGTACGCCTTTGGTGATTATATATTTCACATGGTATGTATATCTCTGTTAACCCCAATATGGTAATGTATCCAATCCTCATCCCTTTCTATTTGGTGAACCATAAGTTTTTTTTAATGAATCTGTGATTGCCTTTCTCTGTGGAAATATCTTCATTGGTATCAATTTTTAAGTAACTCCTAAAAGTGATATGATAGGATATGTGTCTTTTGCTTTCTCACTTACTACAGGTGGCGTGATTACGTCTAGACTCATGTATGGTGCTGCAAATGGCATTGTTTCATTTTTTTCACTAGCGAATATTCCATCTGTACATGGAGGAGTTCTTCTTTGTCCACCCATCTGTTGGTGGACTTTTTGGTTACTTCCGTATCTTGGCTATTGTAATAATGTGCCATGCAGATTTGCCTGCCTGTGTCTTTCCAATTCTTTCTTCTTAGATTATAGGTCGAGGAGTGGGCCTGCTGGATCATACGGTAGCTCAATGTTTACCTTTTTAAGGCACCTCCACTCTGTTCTCATTCGTGGCCCTTTTCAAGTTACGTCCCACTTGAAGTTGAGGGTATGCATTTCTCCACAACACCTTCAGCATTTATTGTTTGTAGTTTCCTTGCTGATAGTTATTCTGACAAGTGTGAGCTGATACCTCTTTGTGGTTGAATTCGCCTGTGCCTCATAATCCGTTGAAATTGAGCTTTAAGGCATGTCCTTTTTATTTTTCAACCTGTGATTACCCCTTAGTTCTTCAAAGTGTTCTCTTAAAGTATGTGTCTCATTTTGAATTATTTTGGCCATTACCTCCCTCAAGACATTTTGAGGGCAGGTTTCATTTACAGTTCTGCAGTACTTGTTCCTATGAAATGACCATTAGCACAGGCTTTAAAGCTGCTTTTGCAGGTAAATGCCAGAGGGCGGCAGCCTTTCTATGTCCCCACCATGGTAACTAGGGAAAAGCCCTTGCGGCCTGTGGTGTTTCTCGGTTATAAATTAGAGTGGAGTGTGCCCGGACAAACCCACACAAGCTGATGTCTCCTTACTTTTGTTGGATTTTTAAATTTAATTTTTAGTTTTTACTGGAGTAATTCCCCAGTGTGCACGTGGATCACTTCTACTTTGCGCATTCCTCGGTTGATGGACATTTTCATTGCTTCCAAGTGTTGGCTATGGTAAATAATGTTGGAGTGCAGGATTGCCAGCCTGTGACTTTTTGATTCTCATTTTCTCAGGTGATAGGCCCAGCAGTGGGTGTGATTGATTGACTGGTAGCACCGTGTTTCCCTTTTCAAAGCACATTCTTTGGGTTTCATTAGTGGCTCTTACCACGTCCCCCTCAGAATCGAGGGTATGCATTTCTCCACAATCGATTTAGCATTTATAGTTTGCTGCCTTTATGCTAATGGCCCTACTGGCTGCTGTGTGCTTATAGGGTTTTGTAATTTGGGTTTGCATGTCTTTGAAAATTCGTAAAACTCATCATTTTTCTCCACCGTTTTCTTTTCTGTTAAAAAAAAGGAAACAGTTGGGAGTACAATATATCTCTTGAAATTTTCTTCTTGGAAGGTTGCCCTATTTTGAAATTTTTGGTCGATTTTCCACCCCAGAATTTTTTTAGAGAGCAGGTGTCATTTCCCGAACTGCAAGTTTGGTGAATATTTAGTGACCCTTAGCAATGGGTTTAAAGCTGCTGTTGTGGGAAGTGGCCTCAAGCAGGCAGCATTTCTCCACTCCCAAATCTGGGTACTAGGGCAGCAGAGCCTTTCTGGAAGTCGTGTTCCTAGGTTGTAAATTAAATTGGAATGTGCCTGGAGAAACCCCCATAAGTTTATGTCTCATTATTTCTTCTTGGTTTTAAAATTTTTTTTAATTGTGGTAAAGCTTCGAATATTGTCTGTTCTAGGTGTACACAATTTGGTTCATTTGTACATTATATATGTCTATTCAAGTACAGATCCTCTTCCCATGTAAAATGTTACAGAGGGTTCCACAGACCTCCCTTGCTCCATGGTCGGTCTTTTTGAGATATGTATATACTATGTGTTTGTATACATAGAGCAACACTAATCTTAACTTATCCATTCCCCCCACCTTTCCTTTTAGATGAGCATAGTTTGTTTTCTAAGTCTGTGAGTGTCTTTCTCTGTGGAAATATATTCATTTGTGTCAGTTATTAGATAACACCTATAAGTGATATCATAGAATACAGGTCTTTGGTTTCCGAGTTACCTCATGTTTCGTGATTATCTCCAGACTCATTTGTGGTGCCTCAAAGAGCAATGGTTCATTGTTTTCCATGGCTAATATTCCATTGTGTACATGGACCACTTCTTCTTTATCCATTCACCTCTTGTTGGATATTTTGATTGCTTCGCTGTCTTGGCTATTGTGAATAAGGCTGCACTGCAGCTTTTGCGGCCTGTGTCTTCTCGATTCTTGTCTTCTCAGGTGAGAGGTCCAATGGTGCGCCTGCTGGATTGAATGGTACCTCCATTTTTACTTTTAAACACAGCTCCTTTCTCTTCTCATTATTGGCTGTTACCCCTTTACGTCTCACCAGCAGGTAGAGGGGATACAGTTCTTGAAAACCCCGTCAGCATTTATTGTTTGTAGACATTTTGCTGATGGTCAGTCGACTGGTCTAAGTTGAAACTTTTTGTAGATTAGATTGCATGGGTCTAACACTCCCTGAGGTTGAGCTTTTATCCATTTTCCTTTTTTTTTTAAAAGAGCGTGAGTAAAACTTAACTCCTCATACTCTCTTCTTGAAACATTTGCCTGTTTTGAATTTTTTTGTCCATTCCCTACTTCAGCACAATTTTTTAGGGCAGGTGTCCTTTACAGCCCTGAGTCCTTGTGAATGTTAAGTGACCATTAGCTGTGAGTTTAAAGCTGCTCTTGTAGGAAACAGCCACAAGGTGGCAGCATTTCTCCTTTACCAAATTTGGTAACTGGTGAAACAGAGCCTTAATGGAAGTCGTGTTCTAGGTTGTAAATTCGAATGGAATGTGCCAGGAAAAAAGCACTTTATGTTTATATCTCATTACTTCTTGTTCATAATTGTAATTTACTTTTTATTTTTTATCCCAGCAAATTTGATTACAATGGTTTGTTTGTTCTAGGTGTGCAAGATGTGGTTCTTTCACACATATACGTGTATCTATTCTTCCTCGCATCCTTTTCCCATGTAGGTTATGACACAATGTTGAGTAGTCTTCTCCTGGTCTTCCGTACGTCTTTGGTGATTATATATTTCACATGGTATGTATATCTCTGTTAACCCCAATATGGTAATGTATCCAATCCTCATCCCTTTCTATTTGGTGAACCATAAGTTTTTTTAATGAATCTGTGATTGCCTTTCTCTGTGGAAATATCTTCATTGGTATCAATTTTTAAGTAACTCCTAAAAGTGATATGATAGGATATGTGTCTTTTGCTTTCTCACTTACTACAGGTGGCGTGACTACGTCTAGACTCATGTATGGTTCTGCAAATGGCATTGTTTCATTTTTTTCACTAGCGAATATTCCATCTGTACATGGAGGAGTTCTTCTTTGTCCACCCATCTGTTGGTGGACTTTTTGGTTACTTCCGTATCTTGGCTATTGTAATAATGTGCCATGCAGATTTGCCTGCCTGTGTCTTTCCAATTCTTTCTTCTTAGATTATAGGTCGAGGAGTGGGCCTGCTGGATCATACGGTAGCTCAATGTTTACCTTTTTAAGGCACCTCCACTCTGTTCTCATTCGTGGCCCTTTTCAAGTTACGTCCCACTTGAAGTTGAGGGTATGCATTTCTCCACAACACCTTCAGCATTTATTGTTTGTAGTTTCCTTGCTGATAGTTATTCTGACAAGTGTGAGCTGATACCTCTTTGTGGTTGAATTCGCCTGTGCCTCATAATCCGTTGAAATTGAGCTTTAAGGCATGTCCTTTTTATTTTTCAACCTGTGATTACCCCTTAGTTCTTCAAAGTGTTCTCTTAAAGTATGTGTCTCATTTTGAAATATTTTGGCCATTACCTCCCTCAAGACATTTTGAGGGCAGGTTTCATTTACAGTTCTGCAGTACTTGTTCCTATGAAATGACCATTAGCACAGGCTTTAAAGCTGCTTTTGCAGGTAAATGCCAGAGGGCGGCAGCCTTTCTATGTCCCCACCATGGTAACTAGGGAAAAGCCCTTGCGGCCTGTGGTGTTTCTCGGTTATAAATTAGAGTGGAGTGTGCCCGGACAAACCCACACAAGCTGATGTCTCCTTACTTTTGTTGGATTTTTAAATTTAATTTTTAGTTTTTACTGGAGTAATTCCCCAGTGTGCACGTGGATCACTTCTACTTTGCGCATTCCTCGGTTGATGGACATTTTCATTGCTTCCAAGTGTTGGCTATGGTAAATATTGTTGGAGTGCAGGATTGCCAGCCTGTGACTTTTTGATTCTCATTTTCTCAGGTGATAGGCCCAGCAGTGGGTGTGATTGATTGACTGGTAGCACCGTGTTTCCCTTTTCAAAGCACCTTCTTTGTGTTTTCATTAGTGGCTCTTACCACGTCCCCCTCAGAATCGAGGGTATGCATTTCTCCACAATCGATTTAGCATTTATTGTTTGCTGCCTTTATGCTAATGGCCCTACTGGCTGCTGTGTGCTGATAGGGTTTTGTAATTTGGGTTTGCATGTCTTTGAAAATTCGTAAAACTCATCATTTTTCTCCACCGTTTTCTTTTCTGTTAAAAAAAAGGAAACAGTTGGGAGTACAATATATCTCTTGAAATTTTCTTCTTGGAAGGTTGCCCTATTTTGAAATTTTTGGTCGATTTTCCACCCCAGAATTTTTTTAGAGAGCAGGTGTCATTTCCCGAACTGCAAGTTTGGTGAATATTTAGTGACCCTTAGCAATGGGTTTAAAGCTGCTGTTGTGGGAAGTGGCCTCAAGCAGGCAGCATTTCTCCACTCCCAAATCTGGGTACTAGGGCAGCAGTGCCTTTCTGGAAGTCGTATTCCTAGGTTGTAAATTAAATTGGAATGTGCCTGGAGAAACCCCCATAAATTTATGTCTCATTATTTCTTCTTGGTTTTAAAATTTTTTTTAATTGTGGTAAATCTTCGAATATTGTCTGTCCTAGGTGTACACAATCTGGTTCATTTGTACATTATATATGTCTATTCAAGTACAGATCCTCTTCCCATGTAAAATGTTACAGAGGGTTCCACAGACCTCCCTTGCTCCATGGTCGGTCTTTTTGAGATATGTATATACTATGTGTTTGTATACATAGAGCAACACTAATCTTAACTTATCCATTCCCGCCACCTTTCCTTTTAGATGAGCATAGTTTGATTTCTAAGTCTGTGAGTGTCTTTCTCAGTGGAAATATATTCATTTGTGTCAGTTATTACTTAACGCCTATAAGTGATATCATAAAATACAGGTCTTTGGTTTCCGAGTTACCTCATGTTTCGTGATTATCTCCAGACTCATTTGTGGTGCCTCAAAGAGCAATGGTTCATTGTTTTCCATGGCTAATATTCCATTGTGTACGTGGACCACTTCTTCTTTATCCATTCACCTCTTGTTGTATATTTTGATTGCTTCACTGTCTTGGCTATTGTGAATAAGGCTTCACTGCAGCTTTTGCGGCCTGTGTCTTCTCGATTCTTGTCTTCTCAGGTGAGAGGTCCAATGGTGCGCCTGCTGGATTGAATGGTACCTCCATTTTTACTTTTAAACACAGCTCCTTTCTCTTCTCATTATTGGCTGTTACCCATTTACGTCTCACCAGCAGGTAGAGGGGACACAGTTCTTGAAAACCCCGTCAGCATTTATTGTTTGTAGACATTTTGCTGATGGTCAGTCGACTGGTCTAAGTTGAAACTTTTTGTAGATTAGATTGCATGGGTCTAACACTCCCTGAGGTTGAGCTTTTATCCATTTTCCTTTTTTTTTAAAAGAGCGTGAGTAAAACTTAACTCCTCATACTCTCTTCTTGAAACATTTGCCTGTTTTGAATTTTTTTGTCCATTCCCTACTTCAGCAAAATTTTTTAGGGCAGGTGTCCTTTACAGCCCTGAGTCCTTGTGAATGTTAAGTGACCATTAGCTGTGAGTTTAAAGCTGCTCTTGCAGGAAACGGCCACAAGGTGGCAGCATTTCTCGTTACCAAATTTGGTAAGTGGGGAAACAGAGCCTTAATGGAAGTGGTGTTCTAGGTTGTAAATTCGAATAGAATGTGCCAGGAAAAAAGCACTTTATGTTTATGTCTCATTACTTCTTGTTCATAATTGTAATTTAGTTTTTATTTTTTATCCCAGCAAATTTGATTACAATGGTTTGTTTGTTCTAGGTGTGCAAGATGTGGTTCTTTCACACATATACGTGAATCTATTCTTCCTCGCATCCTTTTCCCATGTAGGTTATGACACAATGTTGAGTAGTCTTCTCCTGGTCTTCCGTACGTCTTTGGTGATTATATATTTCACATGGTATGTATATCTCTGTTAACCCCAATATGGTAATGTATCCAATCCTCATCCCTTTCTATTTGGTGAACCATAAGTTTTTTTAATGAATCTGTGATTGCCTTTCTCTGTGGAAATATCTTCATTGGTATCAATTTTAAGTAAATCCTAAAAGTGATATGATAGGATATGTGTCTTTTGCTTTCTCACTTACTACAGGTGGCGTGATTACGTCTAGACTCATGTATGGTGCTGCAAATGGCATTGTTTCATTGTTTTCACTAGCGAATATTCCATCTATACATGGAGGAGTTCTTCTTTGTCCACCCATCTGTTGGTTGACTTTTTGGTTACTTCCGTATCTTGGCTATTGTAATACTGTGCCATGCAGATTTGCCTGCCTGTGTCTTTCCAATTCTTTCTTCTTAGATTATAGGTCGAGGAGTGGGCCTGCTGGATCATACGGTAGCTCAATGTTTACCTTTTTAAGGCACCTCCACTCTGTTCTCATTCGTGGCCCTTTTCAAGTTACGTCCCACTTGAAGTTGAGGGTATGCATTTCTCCACAACACCTTCAGCATTTATTTTTTGTAGTTTCCTTGCTGATAGTTATTCTGACAAGTGTGAGCTGATACCTCTTTGTGGTTGAATTCGCCTGTGCCTCATAATCCGTTGAAATTGAGCTTTAAGGCATGTCCTTTTTATTTTTCAACCTGTGATTACCCCTTAGTTCTTCAAAGTGTTCTCTTAAAGTATGTGTCTCATTTTGAAATATTTTGGCCATTACCTCCCTCAAGACATTTTGAGGGCAGGTTTCATTTACAGTTCTGCAGTACTTGTTCCTATGAAATGACCATTAGCACAGGCTTTAAAGCTGCTTTTGCAGGTAAATGCCAGAGGGCGGCAGCCTTTGTATGTCCCCACCATGGTAACTAGGGAAAAGCCCTTGCGGCCTGTGGTGTTTCTCGGTTATAAATTAGAGTGGAGTGTGCCCGGACAAACCCACACAAGCTGATGTCTCCTTACTTTTGTTGGATTTTTAAATTTAATTTTTAGTTTTTATTGGAGTAATTCCCCAGTGTGCACGTGGATCACTTCTACTTTGCGCATTCCTCGGTTGATGGACATTTTCATTGCTTCCAAGTGTTGGCTATGGTAAATATTGTTGGAGTGCAGGATTGCCAGCCTGTGACTTTTTGATTCTCATTTTCTCAGGTGATAGGCCCAGCAGTGGGTGTGATTGATTGACTGGTAGCACCGTGTTTCCCTTTTCAAAGCACATTCTTTGGGTTTCATTAGTGGCTCTTACCACGTCCCCCTCAGAATCGAGGGTATGCATTTCTCCACAATCGATTTAGCATTTATAGTTTGCTGCCTTTATGCTAATGGCCCTACTGGCTGCTGTGTGCTTATAGGGTTTTGTAATTTGGGTTTGCATGTCTTTGAAAATTCGTAAAACTCATCATTTTTCTCCACCGTTTTCTTTTCTGTTAAAAAAAAGGAAACAGTTGGGAGTACAATATATCTCTTGAAATTTTCTTCTTGGAAGGTTGCCCTATTTTGAAATTTTTGGTCGATTTTCCACCCCAGAATTTTTTTAGAGAGCAGGTGTCATTTCCCGAACTGCAAGTTTGGTGAATATTTAGTGACCCTTAGCAATGGGTTTAAAGCTGCTGTTGTGGGAAGTGGCCTCAAGCAGGCAGCATTTCTCCACTCCCAAATCTGGGTACTAGGGCAGCAGAGCCTTTCTGGAAGTCGTGTTCCTAGGTTGTAAATTAAATTGGAATGTGCCTGGAGAAACCCCCATAAGTTTATGTCTCATTATTTCTTCTTGGTTTTAAAATTTTTTTTAATTGTGGTAAAGCTTCGAATATTGTCTGTCCTAGGTGTACACAATCTGGTTCATTTGTACATTATATATGTCTATTCAAGTACAGATCCTCTTCCCATGTAAAATGTTACAGAGGGTTCCACAGACCTCCCTTGCTCCATGGTCGGTCTTTTTGAGATATGTATATACTATGTGTTTGTATACATAGAGCAACACTAATCTTAACTTATCCATTCCCCCCACCTTTCCTTTTAGATGAGCATAGTTTGTTTTCTAAGTCTGTGTGTGTCTTTCTCTGTGGAAATATATTTATTTGTGTCAGTTATTAGATAACACCTATAAGTGATATCATAGAATACAGGTCTTTGGTTTCCGAGTTACCTCATGTTTCGTGATTATCTCCAGACTCATTTGTGGTGCCTCAAAGAGCAATGGTTCATTGTTTTCCATGGCTAATATTCCATTGTGTACATGGACCACTTCTTCTTTATCCATTCACCTCTTGTTGTATATTTTGATTGCTTCACTGTCTTGGCTATTGTGAATAAGGCTGCACTGCAGCTTTTGCGGCCTGTGTCTTCTCGATTCTTGTCTTCTCAGGTGAGAGGTCCAATGGTGCGCCTGCTGGATTGAATGGTACCTCCATTTTTACTTTTAAACACAGCTCCTTTCTCTTCTCATTATTGGCTGTTACCCCTTTACGTCTCACCAGCAGGTAGAGGGGATACAGTTCTTGAAAACCCCGTCAGCATTTATTGTTTGTAGGCATTTTGCTGATGGTCAGTCGACTGGTCTAAGTTGAAACTTTTTGTAGATTAGATTGCATGGGTCTAACACTCCCTGAGGTTGAGCTTTTATCCATTTTCCTTTTTTTTTTTAAAGAGCGTGAGTAAAACTTAACTCCTCATACTCTCTTCTTGAAACATTTGCCTGTTTTGAATTTTTTTGTCCATTCCCTACTTCAGCACAATTTTTTAGGGCAGGTGTCCTTTACAGCCCTGAGTCCTTGTGAATGTTAAGTGACCATTAGCTGTGAGTTTAAAGCTGCTCTTGTAGGAAACGGCCACAAGGTGGCAGCATTTCTCCTTTACCAAATTTGGTAACTGGGGAAACAGAGCCTTAATGGAAGTGGTGTTCTAGGTTGTAAATTCGAATGGAATGTGCCAGGAAAAAAGCACTTTATGTTTATGTCTCATTACTTCTTCTTCATAATTGTAATTTACTTTTTATTTTTTATCCCAGCAAATTTGATTACAATGGTTTGTTTGTTCTAGGTGTGCAAGATGTGGTTCTTTCACACATATACGTGTATCTATTCTTCCTCGCATCCTTTTCCCATGTAGGTTATGACACAATGTTGAGTAGTCTTCTCCTGGTCTTCCGTACGTCTTTGGTGATTATATATTTCACATGCTATGTATATCTCTGTTAACCTCAATATGGTAATGTATCCAATCCTCATCCCTTTCTATTTGGTGAACCATCAGTTTTTTTAATGAATCTGTGATTGCCTTTCTCTGTGGAAATATCTTCATTGGTATCAATTTTTAAGTAACTCCTAAAAGTGATATGATAGGATATGTGTCTTTTGCTTTCTCACTTACTACAGGTGGCGTGATTACGTCTAGACTCATGTATGGTTCTGCAAATGGCATTGTTTCATTTTTTTCACTAGCGAATATTCTATCTGTACATGGAGGAGTTCTTCTTTGTCCACCCATCTGTTGGTGGACTTTTTGGTTACTTCCATATCTTGGCTATTGTAATATTGTGCCATGCAGATTTGCCTGCCTGTGTCTTTCCAATTCTTTCTTCTTAGATTATAGGTCGAGGAGTGGGCCTGCTGGATCATACGGTAGCTCAATGTTTACCTTTTTAAGGCACCTCCATTCTGTTCTCATTCGTGGCCCTTTTCAAGTTACGTCCCACTTGAAGTTGCGGGTATGCATTTCTCCACAACACCTTCAGCATTTATTGTGTGTAGTTTCCTTGCTGATGGTTATTCTGACAAGTGTGAGCTGATACCTCTTTGTGGTTGAATTCACCTGTGCCTCATAATCCGTTGAAATTGAGCTTTAAGGCATGTCCTTTTTATTTTTCAACCTGTGATTACCCCTTAGTTCTTCAAAGTGTTCTCTTGAAGTATGTGTCACATTTTGAAATGTTTTGGCCATTACCTCCCTCAAGACATTTTGAGGGCAGGTTTCATTTACAGTTCTGCAGTACTTGTTCCTATGAAATGACCATTAGCACAGGCTTTAAAGCTGCTTTTGCAGGTAAATGCCAGAGGGCGGCAGCCTTTCTATGTCCCCACCATGGTAACTAGGGAAAAGCCCTTGTGGCCTGTGGTGTTTCTCGGTTATAAATTAGAGTGGAGTGTGCCCGGACAAACCCACACAAGCTGATGTCTCCTTACTTTTGTTGGATTTTTAAATTTAATTTTTAGTTTTTATTGGAGTAATTCCCCAGTGTGCACGTGGACCACTTCTACTTTGCGCATTCCTCGGTTGATGGACATTTTCATTGCTTCCAAGTGTTGGCTGCGGTAAATATTGTTGGAGTGCAGGATTGCCCGCCTGTGACTTTTTGATTCTCATTTTCTCAGGTGATAGGCCCAGCAGTGGGTGTGATTGATTGACTGGTAGCACCGTGTTTCCCTTTTCAAAGCACCTTCTTTGTGTTTTCATTAGTGGCTCTTACCACGTCCCCCTTAGAATCGAGGGTATGCATTTCTCCACAATCGATTTAGCATTTATTGTTTGCTGCCTTTATTCTAATGGCCGTACTGGCTGCTGTGTGCTGATAAGGTTTTGTAATTTGGGTTTGCGTGTCTTTGAAAATTCGTAAAACTCAACATTTTTCTCCACCATTTTCTTTTCTGTTAAAAAAAAGGAAACAATTGGGAGTACAATATATCTCTTGAAACTATCTTCTTGGAAGGTTGCCCTATTTTGAAATTTTTGGTCGATTTTCCACCCCAGAATTTTTTTAGAGAGCAGGTGTTATTTCCCGAACTGCAAGTTTGGTGAATATTTAGTGACCTTTAGCAAAGGGTTTAAAGCTGATGTTGAGGGAAGTGGCCTCAAGTAGGCAGCATTTCTCCACTCCCAAATCTGGGTACTAGGGCAGCAGAGCCTTTCTGGAAGTCGTGTTCCTAGGTTGTAAATTAAATTGGAATGTGCCTGGAGAAACCCCCATAAGTTTATGTCTCATTATTTCTTCTTGGTTTTAAAATTTTTTTTAATTGGGGTAAAGCTTCGAATATTGTCTGTCCTAGGTGTACACAATCTGGTTCATTTGTACATTATATATGTCTATTCAAGTACAGATCCTCTTCCCATGTAAAATGTTACAGAGGGTTCCACAGACCTCCCTTGCTAGATGGTCGGTCTTTTTGAGATATGTATATACTATGTGTTTGTATACATATAGCAACACTAATCTTAACTTATCCATTCCCCCCACCTTTCCTTTTAGATGAGCATAGTTTGTTTTCTAAGTCTGTGAGTGTCTTTCTCTGTGGAAATATATTCATTCGTGTCAGTTATTAGATAACGCCTATAAGTGATATCATAGAATACAGGTCTTTGGTTTCCGAGTTACCTCATGTTTCGTGATTATCTCCAGACTCATTTGTGGTGCCTCAAAGAGCAATGGTTCATTGTTTTCCATGGCTAATATTCCATTGTGTACATGGACCACTTCTTCTTTATCCATTCACCTCTTGTTGGATATTTTGATTGCTTCACTGTCTTGGCTAAAGTGAATAAGGCTGCACTGCAGTTTTGCGGCCTGTGTCTTCTCGATTCTTGGCTTCTCAGGTGAGAGGTCCAATGGTGTGCCTGCTGGATTGAATGGTACCTCCATTTTTACTTTTAAACACAGCTCCTTTCTCTTCTCATTATTGGCTGTTACCCCTTTACGTCTCACCAGCAGGTAGAGGGGACACAGTTCTTAAAAACCCCGTCAGCATTTATTGTTTGTAGACATTTTGCTGATGGTCAGTCGACTGGTCTAAGTTGAAACTTTTTGTAGATTAGATTGCATGGGTCTAACACTCCCTGAGGTTGAGCTTTTATCCATTTTCCTTTTTTTTTTAAAAGAGCGTGAGTAAAACTTAACTCCTCATACTCTCTTCTTGAAACATTTGCCTGTTTTGAATTTTTTTGTCCATTTCCTACTTCAGCACAATTTTTTAGGGCAGGTGTCCTTCACAGCCCTGAGTCCTTGTGAATTTTAAGTGACCATTAGCTGTGAGTTTAAAGCTGCTCTTGCAGGAAACGGCCACAAGGTGGCAGCAATTCTCCTTTACCAAATTTGGTAACTGGGGAAACAGAGCCTTAATGGAAGTGGTGTTCTAGGTTGTAAATTCGAATGGAATGTGCCAGGAAAAAAGCACTTTATGTTTATGTCTCATTACTTCTTGTTCATAATTGTAATTTACTTTTTATTTTTTATCCCAGCAAATTTGATTACAATGGTTTGTTTGTTCTAGGTGTGCAAGATGTGGTTCTTTCACACATATACGTGTATCTATTCTTCCTCGCATCCTTTTCCCATATAGGTTATGACACAATGTTGAGTACTCTTCTCCTGGTCTTCCGTACGTCTTTGGTGATTATATATTTCACATGGTATGTATATCTCTGTTAACCCCAATATGGTAATGTATCCAATCCTCATCCCTTTCTATTTGTTGAACCATAAGTTTTTTTTAATGAATCTGTGATTGCCTTTCTCTGTGGAAATATCTTCCTTGGTATCAATTTTTAAGTAACTCCTAAAAGTGATATGATAGGATATGTGTCTTTTGCTTTCTCACTTACTACAGGTGGCGTGATTACGTCTAGACTCATGTATGGTGCTGTAAATGGCATTGTTTCATTTTTTTCACTAGCGAATATTCCATCTGTACATGGAGGAGTTCTTCTTTGTCCACCCATCTGTTGGTGGACTTTTTGGTTACTTCCATATCTTGGCTATTGTAATACTGTGCCATGCAGATTTGCCTGCCTGTGTCTTTCCAATTCTTTCTTCTTAGATTATAGGTCGAGGAGTGGGCCTGCTGGATCATACGGTAGCTCAATGTTTACCTTTTTAAGGCACCTCCATTCTGTTCTCATTCGTGGCCCTTTTCAAGTTACGTCCCACTTGAAGTTGAGGGTATGCATTTCTCCACAACACCTTCAGCATTTATTGTTTGTAGTTTCCTTGCTGATGGTTATTCTGACAAGTGTGAGCTGATACCTCTTTGTGGTTGAATTCGCCTGTGCCTCATAATCCGTTGAAATTGAGCTTTAAGGCATGTCCTTTTTATTTTTCAACCTGTGATTACCCCTTAGTTCTTCAAAGTGTTCTCTTAAAGTATGTGTCACATTTTGAAATGTTTTGGCCATTACCTCCCTCAAGACATTTTGAGGGTAGGTTTCATTTACAGTTCTGCAGTACTTGTTCCTATGAAATGACCATTAGCACAGGCTTTAAAGCTGCTTTTGCAGGTAAATGCCAGAGGGCGGCAGCCTTTCTATGTCCCCACCATGGTAACTAGGGAAAAGCCCTTGCGGCCTGTGTTGTTTCTCGGTTATAAATTAGAGTGGAGTGTGCCCGGACAAACCCACACAAGCTGATGTCTCCTTACTTTTGTTGGATTTTTAAATTTAATTTTTAGTTTTTATTGGAGTAATTCCCCAGTGTGCACGTGGACCACTTCTACTTTGCGCATTCCTCAGTTGATGGACATTTTCATTGCTTCCAAGTGTTGGCTATGGTAAATATTGTTGGAGTGCAGGATTGCCAGCCTGTGACTTTTTGATTCTCATTTTCTCAGTTGATAGGCCCAGCAGTGGGTGTGATTGATTGACTGGTAGCACCGTGTTTCCCTTTTCAAAGCACCTTCTTTGTGTTTTCATTAGTGGCTCTTACCACGTCCCCCTTAGAATCGAGGGTATGCATTTCTCCACAATCGATTTAGCATTTATTGTTTGCTGCCTTTATGCTAATGGCCCTACTGGCTGCTGTATGCTGATAGGGTTTTGTAATTTGGGTTTGCATGTCTTTGAAAATTCGTAAAACTCATCATGTTTCTCCACCGTTTTCTTTTCTGTTAAAAAAAAGGAAACAGTTGGGAGTACAATATATCTCTTGAAAATGTCTTCTTGGACGGTTGCCCTATTTTGAAATTTTTGGTCGATTTTCCACCTCAGAATTTTTTTAGAGAGCAGGTGTCATTTCCCGAACTGCAAGTTTGGTGAATATTTAGTGACCATTAGCAATGGGTTTAAAGCTGCTGTTGTGGGAAGTGGCCTCAAGTAGGCAGCATTTCTCCACTCCCAAATCTGGGTACTAGGGCAGCAGAGCCTTTCTGGAAGTCGTGTTCCTAGGTTGTAAATTAAATTGGAATGTGCCTGGAGAAACCCCCATAAGTTTATGTCTCATTATTTCTTCTTGGTTTTAAATTTTTTTTTAATTGGGGTAAAGCTTCGAATATTGTCTGTCCTAGGTGTACTCAATCTGATTCATTTGTACATTATATATGTCTTTTCAAGTACAGATCCTCTTCCCATGTAAAATGTTACAGAGGGTTCCACAGACCTCCCTTGCTAGATGGTCGGTCTTTTTGAGATATGTATATACTATGTGTTTGTATACATATAGCAACACTAATCTTAACTTATCCATTCCCCCCACCTTTCCTTTTAGATGAGCATAGTTTGTTTTCTAAGTCTGTGAGTGTCTTTCTCTGTGGAAATATATTCATTTGTGTCAGTTATTAGATAACGCCTATAAGTGATATCATAGAATACAGGTCTTTGGTTTCCGAGTTACCTCATGTTCCGTGATTATCTCCAGACTCATTTGTGGTGCCTCAAAGAGCAATGGTTCATTGTTTTCCATGGCTAATATTCCATTGTGTACATGGACCACTTCTTCTTTATCCATTCACCTCTTGTTGGATATTTTGATTGCTTCACTGTCTTGGCTATTGTGAATAAGGCTGCACTGCAGCTTTTGCGGCCTGTGTCTTCTCGATTCTTGTCTTCTCAGGTGAGAGGTCCAATGGTGCGTCTGCAGGATTGAATGGTACCTCCATTTTTACTTTTAAACACAGCTCCTTTCTCTTCTCATTATTGGCTGTTACCCCTTTACGTCTCACCAGCAGGTAGAGGGGATACAGTTCTTGAAAACCCCGTCAGCATTTATTGTTTGTAGACATTTTGCTGATGGTCAGTCGACTGGTCTAAGTTGAAACTTTTTGTAGATTAGATTGCATGGGTCTAACACTCCCTGAGGTTGAGCTTTTATCCATTTTCCTTTTTTTTTAAAAGAGCGTGAGTAAAACTTTACTCCTCATACTCTCTTCTTGAAACATTTGCCTGTTGTGAATTTTTTTGTCCATTCCCTACTTCAGCCCAATTTTTTAGGGCAGGTGTCCTTTACAGCCCTGAGTCCTTGTGAATGTTAAGTGACCATTAGCTGTGAGTTTAAAGCTGCTCTTGCAGGAAACGGCCACAAGGTGGCAGCATTTCTCCTTTACCAAATTTGGTAACTGGGGAAACAGAGCCTTAATGGAAGTGGTGTTCTAGGTTGTAAATTCGAATGGAATGTGCCAGGAAAAAAGCACTTTATGTTTATGTCTCATTACTTCTTGTTCATAATTGTAATTTACTTTTTATTTTTTATCCCAGCAAATTTGATTACAATGGTTTGTTTGTTCTAGGTGTGCAAGATGTGGTTCTTTCACACATATACGTGTATCTATTCTTCCTCGCATCCTTTTCCCATGTAGGTTATGACACAATGTTGAGTAGTCTTCTCCTGGTCTTCCGTACGTCTTTGGTGATTATATATTTCACATGGTATGTATAGCTCTGTTAACCCCAATATGGTAATGTATCCAATCCTCATCCCTTTCTATTTGGTGAACCATCAGTTTTTTTAATGAATCTGTGATTGCCTTTCTCTGTGGAAATATCTTCATTGGTATCAATTTTTAAGTAACTCCTAAAAGTGATATGATAGGATATGTGTCTTTCGCTTTCTCACTTACTACAGGTGGCGTGATTACGTCTAGACTCATGTATGGTGCTGTAAATGGCATTGTTTCATTTTTTTCACTAGCGAATATTCCATCTGTACATGGAGGAGTTCTTCTTTTTCCACCCATCTGTTGGTGGACTTTTTGGTTACTTCCATATCTTGGCTATTGTAATACTGTGCCATGCAGATTTGCCTGCCTGTGTCTTTCCAATTCTTTCTTCTTAGATTATAGGTCGAGGAGTGGGCCTGCTGGATCATACGGTAGCTCAATGTTTACATTTTTAAGGCACCTCCATTCTGTTCTCATTCGTGGCCCTTTTCAAGTTACGTCCCACTTGAAGTTGAGGGTATGCATTTCTCCACAACACCTTCAGCATTTATTGTTTGTAGTTTCCTTGCTGATGGTTATTCTGACAAGTGTGAGCTGATACCTCTTTGTGGTTGAATTCGCCTGTGCCTCATAATCCGTTGAAATTGAGCTTAAAGGCATGTCCTTTTTATTTTTCAACCTCTGATTGCCCCTTAGTTCTTCAAAGTGTTCTCTTAAAGTATGTGTCACATTTTCAAATGTTTTGGCCATTACCTCCCTCAAGACATTTTGAGGGCAGGTTTCAATTACAGTTCTGCAGTACTTGTTCCTATGAAATGACCATTAGCACAGGCTTTAAAGCTGCTTTTGCAGGTAAATGCCAGAGGGCGGCAGCCTTTCTATGTCCCCACCATGGTAACTAGGGAAAAGCCCTTGCGGCCTGTGGTGTTTCTCGGTTATAAATTAGAGTGGAGTGTGCCCGGACAAACCCACACAAGCTGATGTCTCCTTACTTTTGTTGGATTTTTAAATTTAATTTTTAGTTTTTATTGGAGTAATTCCCCAGTGTGCACGTGGACCACTTCTACTTTGCACATTCCTCGGTTGATGGACATTTTCATTGCTTCCAAGTGTTGGCTATGGTAAATATTGTTGGAGTGCAGGATTGCCAGCCTGTGACTTTTTGATTCTCATTTTCTTAGGTGATAGGCCCAGCAGTGGGTGTGATTGATTGACTGGTAGCACCGTGTTTCCCTTTTCAAAGCACCTTCTTTGTGTTTTCATTAGTGGCTCTTACCACGTCCCCCTTAGAATCGAGTGTATGCATTTCTCCACAATCGATTTAGCATTTATTGTTTGCTGCCTTTATGCTAATGGCCCTACTGGCTGCTGTGTGCTGATAGGGTTTTGTAATTTGGGTTTGCATGTCTTTGAAAATTCGTAAAACTCATCATTTTTCTCCACCGTTTTCTTTTCTGTTAAAAAAAAGGAAACAATTGGGAGTACAATATATCTCTTGAAATTTTCTTCTTGGAAGGTTGCCCTATTTTGAAATTTTTGGTCGATTTTCCACCCCAGAATTTTTTTAGAGAGCAGGTGTCATTTCCCGAACTGCAAGTTTGGTGAATATATAGTGACCCTTAGCAATGGGTTTAAAGCTGCTGTTGTGGGAAGTGGCCTCAAGCAGGCAGCATTTCTCCACTCCCAATTCTGGGTACTAGGGCAGCAGAGCCTTTCTGGAAGTCGTGTTCCTAGGTTGTAAATTAAATTGGAATGTGCCTGGAGAAACCCCCATAAGTTTATGTCTCATTATTTCTTCTTGGTTTTAAATTTTTTTTTAATTGTGGTAAAGCTTCGAATATTGTCTGTCCTAGGTGTACACAATCTGGTTCATTTGTACTCTATATATGTCTATTTAAGTACAGATCCTCTTCCCATGTAAAATGTTACAGAGGGTTCCACAGACCTCCCTTGGTACATGGTCGGTCTTTTTGAGATATGTATATACTATGTGTTTGTATACATATAGCAACACTAATCTTAACTTATCCATTCCCCCCACCTTTCCTTTTACATGAGCATAGTTTGTTTTCTAAGTCTGTGAGTGTCTTTCTCTGTGGAAATATATCCATTTGTGTCAGTTATTAGATAACGCCTATAAGTGATATCATAGAATACAGGTCTTTGGTTTCCGAGTTACCTCATGTTTCGTGATTATCTCCAGACTCATTTGTGGTGCCTCAAAGAGCAATGGTTCATTGTTTTCCATGGCTAATATTCCATTGTGTACATGGACCACTTCTTCTTTATCCATTCACCTCTTGTTGGATATTTTGATTGCTTCACTGTCTTGGCTATTGTGAATAAGTCTGCACTGCAGCTTTTGCGGCCTGTGTCTTCTCGATTCTTGTCTTCTCAGGTGAGAGGTCCAATGGTGCGCCTGCTGGATTGAACGGTACCTCCATTTTTACTTTTAAACACAGCTCCTTTCTCTTCTCATTATTGGCTGTTACCCCTTTACGTCTCACCAGCAGGTAGAGGGGACACAGTTCTTGAAAACCCCGTCAGCATTTATTGTTTGTAGACATTTTGCTGATGGTCAGTCGACTGGTCTAAGTTGAACCTTTTTGTAGATTAGATTGCATGGGTCTAACACTCCCTGAGGTTGAGCTTTTATCCATTTTCCTTTTTTTTTAAAAGAGCGTGAGTAAAACTTTACTCCTCATACTCTCTTCTTGAAACATTTGCCTGTTGTGAATTTTTTTGTCCATTTCCTACTTCAGCACAATTTTCTAGGGCAGGTGTCCTTCACAGCCCTGAGTCCTTGTGAATGTTAAGTGACCATTAGCTGTGAGTTTAAAGCTGCTCTTGCAGGAAACGGCCACAAGGTGGCAGCATTTCTCCTTTACCAAATTTGGTAACTGGGGAAACAGAGCCTTAATGGAAGTGGTGTTCTAGGTTGTAAATTCGAATGGAATGTGCCAGGAAAAAAGCACTTTATGTTTATGTCTCATTACTTCTTGTTCATAATTGTAATTTACTTTTTATTTTTTATCCCAGCAAATTTGATTACAATGGTTTGTTTGTTCTAGGTGTGCAAGATGTGGTTCTTTCACACATATACGTGTATCTATTCTTCCTCGCATCCTTTTCCCATGTAGGTTATGACACAATGTTGAGTAGTCTTCTCCTGGTCTTCCGTACGCCTTTGGTGATTATATATTTCACATGGTATGTATATCTCTGTTAACCCCAATATGGTAATGTATCCAATCCTCATCCCTTTCTATTTGGTGAACCATAAGTTTTTTTTAATGAATCTGTGATTGCCTTTCTCTGTGTAAATATCTTCATTGGTATCAATTTTTAAGTAACTCCTAAAAGTGATATCATAGGATATGTGTCTTTTGCTTTCTCACTTACTACAGGTGGCGTGATTACGTCTAGACTCATGTATGGTGCTGCAAATGGCATTGTTTCATTGTTTTCACTAGCGAATATTCCATCTGTACATGGAGGAGTTCTTCTTTGTCCACCCATCTGTTGGTTGACTTTTTGGTTACTTCCGTATCTTGGCTATTGTAATAATGTGCCATGCAGATTTGCCTGCCTGTGTCTTTCCAATTCTTTCTTCTTAGATTATAGGTCGAGGAGTGGGCCTGCTGGATCATACGGTAGCTCAATGTTTACCTTTTTAAGGCACCTCCATTCTGTTCTCATTCGTGGCCCTTTTCAAGTTACGTCCCACTTGAAGTTGAGGGTATGCATTTCTCCACAACACCTTCAGCATTTATTGTTTGTAGTTTCCTTGCTGATGGTTATTCTGACAAGTGTGAGCTGATACCTCTTTGTGGTTGAATTCCCCTGTGCCTCATAATCCGTTGAAATTGAGCCTTAAGGCATGTCCTTTTTATTTTTCAACCTCTGATTGCCCCTTAGGTCTTCAAAGTGTTCTCTTAAAGTATGTGTCACATTTTGAAACGTTTTGGCCATTACCTCCCTCAAGACATTTTGAGGGCAGGGTTCATTTACAGTTCTGCAGTACTTGTTCCTATGAAATGACCATTAGCACAGGCTTTAAAGCTGCTTTTGCAGGTAAATGCCAGAGGGCGGCAGCCTTTCTATGTCCCCACCATGGTAACTAGGGAAAAGCCCTTGCGGCCTGTGGTGTTTCTCGGTTATAAATTAGAGTGGAGTGTGCCCGGACAAACCCACACAAGCTGATGTCTCCTTACTTTTGTTGGATTTTTAAATTTAATTTTTAGTTTCTATTGGAGTAGTTCCCCAGTGTGCACGTGGACCACTTCTACTTTGCACATTCCTCGGTTGATGGACATTTTCATTGCTTCCAAGTGTTGGCTATGGTAAATATTGTTGGAGTGCAGGATTGCCAGCCTGTGACTTTTTGATTCTCATTTTCTCAGGTGATAGGCCCAGCAGTGGGTGTGATTGATTGACTGGTAGCACCGTGTTTCCCTTTTCAAAGCACCTTCTTTGTGTTTTCATTAGTGGCTCTTACCACGTCCCCCTCAGAATCGAGGGTATGCATTTCTCCACAATCGATTTAGCATTTATTGTTTGCTGCCTTTATGCTAATGGCCCTACTGGCTGCTGTGTGCTGATAGGGTTTTGTAATTTGGGTTTGCATGTCTTTGAAAATTCGTAAAACTCATCATTTTTCTCCACCGTTTTCTTTTCTGTTAAAAAAAGGAAACAGTTGGGAGTACAATATATCTCTTGAAATTTTCTTCTTGGAAGGTTGCCCTATTTTGAAATTTTTGGTCGATTTTCCACCCCAGAATTTTTTTAGAGAGCAGGTGTCATTTCCCGAACTGCAAGTTTGGTGAATATTTAGTGACCCTTAGCAATGGGTTTAAAGCTGCTGTTGTGGGAAGTGGCCTCAAGCAGGCAGCATTTCTCCACTCCCAAATCTGGGTACTAGGGCAGCAGTGCCTTTCTGGAAGTCGTATTCCTAGGTTGTAAATTAAATTGGAATGTGCCTGGAGAAACCCCCATAAATTTATGTCTCATTATTTCTTCTTGGTTTTAAAATTTTTTTTAATTGTGGTAAAGCTTCGAATATTGTCTGTCCTAGGTGTACACAATCTGGTTCATTTGTACATTATATATGTCTATTCAAGTACAGATCCTCTTCCCATGTAAAATGTTACAGAGGGTTCCACAGACCTCCCTTGCTAGATGGTCGGTCTTTTTGAGATATGTATATACTATGTGTTTGTATACATAGAGCAACACTAATCTTAACTTATCCATTCCCCCCACCTTTCCTTTTAGATGAGCATAGTTTGTTTTCTAAGTCTGTGAGTGTCTTTCTCTGTGGAAATATATTCATTTGTGTCAGTTATTAGATAACGCCTATAAGTGATATCATAGAATACAGGTCTTTGGTTTCCGAGTTACCTCATGTTCCGTGATTATCTCCAGACTCATTTGTGGTGCCTCAAAGAGCAATGGTTCATTGTTTTCCATGGCTAATATTCCATTGTGTACATGGACCACTTCTTCTTTATCCATTCACCTCTTGTTGGATATTTTGATTGCTTCACTGTCTTGGCTATTGTGAATAAGGCTGCACTGCAGCTTTTGCGGCCTGTGTCTTCTCGATTCTTGTCTTCTCAGGTGAGAGGTCCAATGGTGCGTCTGCAGGATTGAATGGTACCTCCATTTTTACTTTTAAACACAGCTCCTTTCTCTTCTCATTATTGGCTGTTACCCCTTTACGTCTCACCAGCAGGTAGAGGGGATACAGTTCTTGAAAACCCCGTCAGCATTTATTGTTTGTAGACATTTTGCTGATGGTCAGTCGACTGGTCTAAGTTGAAACTTTTTGTAGATTAGATTGCATGGGTCTAACACTCCCTGAGGTTGAGCTTTTATCCATTTTCCTTTTTTTTTAAAAGAGCGTGAGTAAAACTTTACTCCTCATACTCTCTTCTTGAAACATTTGCCTGTTGTGAATTTTTTTGTCCATTCCCTACTTCAGCCCAATTTTTTAGGGCAGGTGTCCTTTACAGCCCTGAGTCCTTGTGAATGTTAAGTGACCATTAGCTGTGAGTTTAAAGCTGCTCTTGCAGGAAACGGCCACAAGGTGGCAGCATTTCTCCTTTACCAAATTTGGTAACTGGGGAAACAGAGCCTTAATGGAAGTGGTGTTCTAGGTTGTAAATTCGAATGGAATGTGCCAGGAAAAAAGCACTTTATGTTTATGTCTCATTACTTCTTGTTCATAATTGTAATTTACTTTTTATTTTTTATCCCAGCAAATTTGATTACAATGGTTTGTTTGTTCTAGGTGTGCAAGATGTGGTTCTTTCACACATATACGTGTATCTATTCTTCCTCGCATCCTTTTCCCATGTAGGTTATGACACAATGTTGAGTAGTCTTCTCCTGGTCTTCCGTACGTCTTTGGTGATTATATATTTCACATGGTATGTATAGCTCTGTTAACCCCAATATGGTAATGTATCCAATCCTCATCCCTTTCTATTTGGTGAACCATCAGTTTTTTTAATGAATCTGTGATTGCCTTTCTCTGTGGAAATATCTTCATTGGTATCAATTTTTAAGTAACTCCTAAAAGTGATATGATAGGATATGTGTCTTTCGCTTTCTCACTTACTACAGGTGGCGTGATTACGTCTAGACTCATGTATGGTGCTGTAAATGGCATTGTTTCATTTTTTTCACTAGCGAATATTCCATCTGTACATGGAGGAGTTCTTCTTTTTCCACCCATCTGTTGGTGGACTTTTTGGTTACTTCCATATCTTGGCTATTGTAATACTGTGCCATGCAGATTTGCCTGCCTGTGTCTTTCCAATTCTTTCTTCTTAGATTATAGGTCGAGGAGTGGGCCTGCTGGATCATACGGTAGCTCAATGTTTACATTTTTAAGGCACCTCCATTCTGTTCTCATTCGTGGCCCTTTTCAAGTTACGTCCCACTTGAAGTTGAGGGTATGCATTTCTCCACAACACCTTCAGCATTTATTGTTTGTAGTTTCCTTGCTGATGGTTATTCTGACAAGTGTGAGCTGATACCTCTTTGTGGTTGAATTCGCCTGTGCCTCATAATCCGTTGAAATTGAGCTTAAAGGCATGTCCTTTTTATTTTTCAACCTCTGATTGCCCCTTAGTTCTTCAAAGTGTTCTCTTAAAGTATGTGTCACATTTTCAAATGTTTTGGCCATTACCTCCCTCAAGACATTTTGAGGGCAGGTTTCAATTACAGTTCTGCAGTACTTGTTCCTATGAAATGACCATTAGCACAGGCTTTAAAGCTGCTTTTGCAGGTAAATGCCAGAGGGCGGCAGCCTTTCTATGTCCCCACCATGGTAACTAGGGAAAAGCCCTTGCGGCCTGTGGTGTTTCTCGGTTATAAATTAGAGTGGAGTGTGCCCGGACAAACCCACACAAGCTGATGTCTCCTTACTTTTGTTGGATTTTTAAATTTAATTTTTAGTTTTTATTGGAGTAATTCCCCAGTGTGCACGTGGACCACTTCTACTTTGCACATTCCTCGGTTGATGGACATTTTCATTGCTTCCAAGTGTTGGCTATGGTAAATATTGTTGGAGTGCAGGATTGCCAGCCTGTGACTTTTTGATTCTCATTTTCTTAGGTGATAGGCCCAGCAGTGGGTGTGATTGATTGACTGGTAGCACCGTGTTTCCCTTTTCAAAGCACCTTCTTTGTGTTTTCATTAGTGGCTCTTACCACGTCCCCCTTAGAATCGAGTGTATGCATTTCTCCACAATCGATTTAGCATTTATTGTTTGCTGCCTTTATGCTAATGGCCCTACTGGCTGCTGTGTGCTGATAGGGTTTTGTAATTTGGGTTTGCATGTCTTTGAAAATTCGTAAAACTCATCATTTTTCTCCACCGTTTTCTTTTCTGTTAAAAAAAAGGAAACAATTGGGAGTACAATATATCTCTTGAAATTTTCTTCTTGGAAGGTTGCCCTATTTTGAAATTTTTGGTCGATTTTCCACCCCAGAATTTTTTTAGAGAGCAGGTGTCATTTCCCGAACTGCAAGTTTGGTGAATATATAGTGACCCTTAGCAATGGGTTTAAAGCTGCTGTTGTGGGAAGTGGCCTCAAGCAGGCAGCATTTCTCCACTCCCAATTCTGGGTACTAGGGCAGCAGAGCCTTTCTGGAAGTCGTGTTCCTAGGTTGTAAATTAAATTGGAATGTGCCTGGAGAAACCCCCATAAGTTTATGTCTCATTATTTCTTCTTGGTTTTAAATTTTTTTTTAATTGTGGTAAAGCTTCGAATATTGTCTGTCCTAGGTGTACACAATCTGGTTCATTTGTACTCTATATATGTCTATTTAAGTACAGATCCTCTTCCCATGTAAAATGTTACAGAGGGTTCCACAGACCTCCCTTGGTACATGGTCGGTCTTTTTGAGATATGTATATACTATGTGTTTGTATACATATAGCAACACTAATCTTAACTTATCCATTCCCCCCACCTTTCCTTTTACATGAGCATAGTTTGTTTTCTAAGTCTGTGAGTGTCTTTCTCTGTGGAAATATATCCATTTGTGTCAGTTATTAGATAACGCCTATAAGTGATATCATAGAATACAGGTCTTTGGTTTCCGAGTTACCTCATGTTTCGTGATTATCTCCAGACTCATTTGTGGTGCCTCAAAGAGCAATGGTTCATTGTTTTCCATGGCTAATATTCCATTGTGTACATGGACCACTTCTTCTTTATCCATTCACCTCTTGTTGGATATTTTGATTGCTTCACTGTCTTGGCTATTGTGAATAAGTCTGCACTGCAGCTTTTGCGGCCTGTGTCTTCTCGATTCTTGTCTTCTCAGGTGAGAGGTCCAATGGTGCGCCTGCTGGATTGAACGGTACCTCCATTTTTACTTTTAAACACAGCTCCTTTCTCTTCTCATTATTGGCTGTTACCCCTTTACGTCTCACCAGCAGGTAGAGGGGACACAGTTCTTGAAAACCCCGTCAGCATTTATTGTTTGTAGACATTTTGCTGATGGTCAGTCGACTGGTCTAAGTTGAACCTTTTTGTAGATTAGATTGCATGGGTCTAACACTCCCTGAGGTTGAGCTTTTATCCATTTTCCTTTTTTTTTAAAAGAGCGTGAGTAAAACTTTACTCCTCATACTCTCTTCTTGAAACATTTGCCTGTTGTGAATTTTTTTGTCCATTTCCTACTTCAGCACAATTTTCTAGGGCAGGTGTCCTTCACAGCCCTGAGTCCTTGTGAATGTTAAGTGACCATTAGCTGTGAGTTTAAAGCTGCTCTTGCAGGAAACGGCCACAAGGTGGCAGCATTTCTCCTTTACCAAATTTGGTAACTGGGGAAACAGAGCCTTAATGGAAGTGGTGTTCTAGGTTGTAAATTCGAATGGAATGTGCCAGGAAAAAAGCACTTTATGTTTATGTCTCATTACTTCTTGTTCATAATTGTAATTTACTTTTTATTTTTTATCCCAGCAAATTTGATTACAATGGTTTGTTTGTTCTAGGTGTGCAAGATGTGGTTCTTTCACACATATACGTGTATCTATTCTTCCTCGCATCCTTTTCCCATGTAGGTTATGACACAATGTTGAGTAGTCTTCTCCTGGTCTTCCGTACGCCTTTGGTGATTATATATTTCACATGGTATGTATATCTCTGTTAACCCCAATATGGTAATGTATCCAATCCTCATCCCTTTCTATTTGGTGAACCATAAGTTTTTTTTAATGAATCTGTGATTGCCTTTCTCTGTGTAAATATCTTCATTGGTATCAATTTTTAAGTAACTCCTAAAAGTGATATCATAGGATATGTGTCTTTTGCTTTCTCACTTACTACAGGTGGCGTGATTACGTCTAGACTCATGTATGGTGCTGCAAATGGCATTGTTTCATTGTTTTCACTAGCCAATATTCCATCTGTACATGGAGGAGTTCTTCTTTGTCCACCCATCTGTTGGTTGACTTTTTGGTTACTTCCGTATCTTGGCTATTGTAATAATGTGCCATGCAGATTTGCCTGCCTGTGTCTTTCCAATTCTTTCTTCTTAGATTATAGGTCGAGGAGTGGGCCTGCTGGATCATACGGTAGCTCAATGTTTACCTTTTTAAGGCACCTCCATTCTGTTCTCATTCGTGGCCCTTTTCAAGTTACGTCCCACTTGAAGTTGAGGGTATGCATTTCTCCACAACACCTTCAGCATTTATTGTTTGTAGTTTCCTTGCTGATGGTTATTCTGACAAGTGTGAGCTGATACCTCTTTGTGGTTGAATTCCCCTGTGCCTCATAATCCGTTGAAATTGAGCCTTAAGGCATGTCCTTTTTATTTTTCAACCTCTGATTGCCCCTTAGGTCTTCAAAGTGTTCTCTTAAAGTATGTGTCACATTTTGAAACGTTTTGGCCATTACCTCCCTCAAGACATTTTGAGGGCAGGGTTCATTTACAGTTCTGCAGTACTTGTTCCTATGAAATGACCATTAGCACAGGCTTTAAAGCTGCTTTTGCAGGTAAATGCCAGAGGGCGGCAGCCTTTCTATGTCCCCACCATGGTAACTAGGGAAAAGCCCTTGCGGCCTGTGGTGTTTCTCGGTTATAAATTAGAGTGGAGTGTGCCCGGACAAACCCACACAAGCTGATGTCTCCTTACTTTTGTTGGATTTTTAAATTTAATTTTTAGTTTCTATTGGAGTAGTTCCCCAGTGTGCACGTGGACCACTTCTACTTTGCACATTCCTCGGTTGATGGACATTTTCATTGCTTCCAAGTGTTGGCTATGGTAAATATTGTTGGAGTGCAGGATTGCCAGCCTGTGACTTTTTGATTCTCATTTTCTCAGGTGATAGGCCCAGCAGTGGGTGTGATTGATTGACTGGTAGCACCGTGTTTCCCTTTTCAAAGCACCTTCTTTGTGTTTTCATTAGTGGCTCTTACCACGTCCCCCTCAGAATCGAGGGTATGCATTTCTCCACAATCGATTTAGCATTTATTGTTTGCTGCCTTTATGCTAATGGCCCTACTGGCTGCTGTGTGCTGATAGGGTTTTGTAATTTGGGTTTGCATGTCTTTGAAAATTCGTAAAACTCATCATTTTTCTCCACCGTTTTCTTTTCTGTTAAAAAAAGGAAACAGTTGGGAGTACAATATATCTCTTGAAATTTTCTTCTTGGAAGGTTGCCCTATTTTGAAATTTTTGGTCGATTTTCCACCCCAGAATTTTTTTAGAGAGCAGGTGTCATTTCCCGAACTGCAAGTTTGGTGAATATTTAGTGACCCTTAGCAATGGGTTTAAAGCTGCTGTTGTGGGAAGTGGCCTCAAGCAGGCAGCATTTCTCCACTCCCAAATCTGGGTACTAGGGCAGCAGTGCCTTTCTGGAAGTCGTATTCCTAGGTTGTAAATTAAATTGGAATGTGCCTGGAGAAACCCCCATAAATTTATGTCTCATTATTTCTTCTTGGTTTTAAAATTTTTTTTAATTGTGGTAAAGCTTCGAATATTGTCTGTCCTAGGTGTACACAATCTGGTTCATTTGTACATTATATATGTCTATTCAAGTACAGATCCTCTTCCCATGTAAAATGTTACAGAGGGTTCCACAGACCTCCCTTGCTAGATGGTCGGTCTTTTTGAGATATGTATATACTATGTGTTTGTATACATAGAGCAACACTAATCTTAACTTATCCATTCCCCCCACCTTTCCTTTTAGATGAGCATAGTTTGATTTCTAAGTCTGTGAGTGTCTTTCTCAGTGGAAATATATTCATTTGTGTCAGTTATTACTTAACGCCTATAAGTGATATCATAGAATACAGGTCTTTGGTTTCCGAGTTACCTCATGTTTCGTGATTATCTCCAGACTCATTTGTGGTGCCTCAAAGAGCAATGGTTCATTGTTTTCCATGGCTAATATTCCATTGTGTACGTGGACTACTTCTTCTTTATCCATTCACCTCTTGTTGTATATTTTGATTGCTTCACTGTCTTGGCTATTGTGAATAAGGCTTCACTGCAGCTTTTGCGGCCTGTGTCTTCTCGATTCTTGTCTTCTCAGGTGAGAGGTCCAATGGTGCGCCTGCTGGATTGAATGGTACCTCCATTTTTACTTTTAAACACAGCTCCTTTCTCTTCTCATTATTGGCTGTTACCCCTTTACGTCTCACCAGCAGGTAGAGGGGACACAGTTCTTAAAAACCCCGTCAGCATTTATTGTTTGTAGACATTTTGCTGATGGTCAGTCGACTGGTCTAAGTTGAAACTTTTTGTAGATTAGATTGCATGGGTCTAACACTCCCTGAGGTTGAGCTTTTATCCATTTTCCTTTTTTTTTAAAAGAGCGTGAGTAAAACTTAACTCCTCATACTCTCTTCTTGAAACATTTGCCTGTTTTGAATTTTTTTGTCCATTTCCTAATTCAGCACAATTTTTTAGGGCAGGTGTCCTTCACAGCCCTGAGTCCTTGTGAATTTTAAGTGACCATTAGCTGTGAGTTTAAAGCTGCTCTTGCAGGAAACGGCCACAAGGTGGCAGCAATTCTCCTTTACCAAATTTGGTAACTGGGGAAACAGAGCCTTAATGGAAGTGGTGTTCTAGGTTGTAAATTCGAATGGAATGTGCCAGGAAAAAAGCACTTTATGTTTATGTCTCATTACTTCTTGTTCATAATTGTAATTTACTTTTTATTTTTTATCCCTGCAAATTTGATTACAATGGTTTGTTTGTTCTAGGTGTGCAAGATGTGGTTCTTTCACACATATATGTGTATCTATTCTTCCTCGCATCCTTTTCCCATATAGGTTATGACACAATGTTGAGTACTCTTCTCCTGGTCTTCCGTACGTCTTTGGTGATTATATATTTCACATGGTATGTATATCTCTGTTAACCCCAATATGGTAATGTATCCAATCCTCATCCCTTTCTATTTGTTGAACCATAAGTTTTTTTTAATGAATCTGTGATTGCCTTTCTCTGTGGAAATATCTTCCTTGGTATCAATTTTTAAGTAACTCCTAAAAGTGATATGATAGGATATGTGTCTTTTGCTTTCTCACTTACTACAGGTGTCGTGATTACGTCTAGACTCATGTATGGTGCTGTAAATGGCATTGTTTCATTTTTTTCACTAGCGAATATTCCATCTGTACATGGAGGAGTTCTTCTTTGTCCACCCATCTGTTGGTGGACTTTTTGGTTACTTCAATATCTTGGCTATTGTAATACTGTGCCATGCAGATTTGCCTGCCTGTGTCTTTCCAATTCTTTCTTCTTAGATTATAGGTCGAGGAGTGGGCCTGCTGGATCATACGGTAGCTCAATGTTTACCTTTTTAAGGCACCTCCATTCTGTTCTCATTCGTGGCCCTTTTCAAGTTACGTCCCACTTGAAGTTGAGGGTATGCATTTCTCCACAACACCTTCAGCATTTATTGTTTGTAGTTTCCTTGCTGATGGTTATTCTGACAAGTGTGAGCTGATACCTCTTTGTGGTTGAATTCGCCTGTGCCTCATAATCCGTTGAAATTGAGCTTTAAGGCATGTCCTTTTTATTTTTCAACCTGTGATTACCCCTTAGTTCTTCAAATGTTCTCTTAAAGTATGTGTCACATTTTGAAATGTTTTGGCCATTACCTCCCTCAAGACATTTTGAGGGTAGGTTTCATTTACAGTTCTGCAGTACTTGTTCCTATGAAATGACCATTAGCACAGGCTTTAAAGCTGCTTTTGCAGGTAAATGCCAGAGGGCGGCAGCCTTTCTATGTCCCCACCATGGTAACTAGGGAAAAGCCCTTGCGGCCTGTGGTGTTTCTCGGTTATAAATTAGAGTGGAGTGTGCCCGGACAAACCCACACAAGCTGATGTCTCCTTACTTTTGTTGGATTTTTAAATTTAATTTTTAGTTTTTATTGGAGTAATTCCCCAGTGTGCACGTGGACCACTTCTACTTTGCGCATTCCTCAGTTGATGGACATTTTCATTGCTTCCAAGTGTTGGCTATGGTAAATATTGTTGGAGTGCAGGATTGCCAGCCTGTGACTTTTTGATTCTCATTTTCTCAGTTGATAGGCCCAGCAGTGGGTGTGATTGATTGACTGGTAGCACCGTGTTTCCCTTTTCAAAGCACCTTCTTTGTGTTTTCATTAGTGGCTCTTACCACGTCCCCCTTAGAATCGAGGGTATGCATTTCTCCACAATCGATTTAGCATTTATTGTTTGCTGCCTTTATGCTAATGGCCCTACTGGCTGCTGTATGCTGATAGGGTTTTGTAATTTGGGTTTGCATGTCTTTGAAAATTCGTAAAACTCATCATGTTTCTCCACCGTTTTCTTTTCTGTTAAAAAAAAGGAAACAGTTGGGAGTACAATATATCTCTTGAAAATGTCTTCTTGGACGGTTGCCCTATTTTGAAATTTTTGGTCGATTTTCCACCTCAGAATTTTTTTAGAGAGCAGGTGTCATTTCCCGAACTGCAAGTTTGGTGAATATTTAGTGACCATTAGCAATGGGTTTAAAGCTGCTGTTGTGGGAAGTGGCCTCAAGTAGGCAGCATTTCTCCACTCCCAAATCTGGGTACTAGGGCAGCAGAGCCTTTCTGGAAGTCGTGTTCCTAGGTTGTAAATTAAATTGGAATGTGCCTGGAGAAACCCCCATAAGTTTATGTCTCATTATTTCTTCTTGGTTTTAAATTTTTTTTTAATTGGGGTAAAGCTTCGAATATTGTCTGTCCTAGGTGTACTCAATCTGATTCATTTGTACATTATATATGTCTATTCAAGTACAGATCCTCTTCCCATGTAAAATGTTACAGAGGGTTCCACAGACCTCCCTTGCTAGATGGTCGGTCTTTTTGAGATATGTATATACTATGTGTTTGTATACATATAGCAACACTAATCTTAACTTATCCATTCCCCCCACCTTTCCTTTTAGATGAGCATAGTTTGTTTTCTAAGTCTGTGAGTGTCTTTCTCTGTGGAAATATATTCATTTGTGTCAGTTATTAGATAACGCCTATAAGTGATATCATAGAATACAGGTCTTTGGTTTCCGAGTTACCTCATGTTCCGTGATTATCTCCAGACTCATTTGTGGTGCCTCAAAGAGCAATGGTTCATTGTTTTCCATGGCTAATATTCCATTGTGTACATGGACCACTTCTTCTTTATCCATTCACCTCTTGTTGGATATTTTGATTGCTTCACTGTCTTGGCTATTGTGAATAAGGCTGCACTGCAGCTTTTGCGGCCTGTGTCTTCTCGATTCTTGTCTTCTCAGGTGAGAGGTCCAATGGTGCGCCTGCAGGATTGAATGGTACCTCCATTTTTACTTTTAAACACAGCTCCTTTCTCTTCTCATTATTGGCTGTTACCCCTTTACGTCTCACCAGCAGGTAGAGGGGATACAGTTCTTGAAAACCCCGTCAGCATTTATTGTTTGTAGACATTTTGCTGATGGTCAGTCGACTGGTCTAAGTTGAAACTTTTTGTAGATTAGATTGCATGGGTCTAACACTCCCTGAGGTTGAGCTTTTATCCATTTTCCTTTTTTTTTAAAAGAGCGTGAGTAAAACTTTACTCCTCATACTCTCTTCTTGAAACATTTGCCTGTTGTGAATTTTTTTGTCCATTCCCTACTTCAGCCCAATTTTTTAGGGCAGGTGTCCTTTACAGCCCTGAGTCCTTGTGAATGTTAAGTGACCATTAGCTGTGAGTTTAAAGCTGCTCTTGCAGGAAACGGCCACAAGGTGGCAGCATTTCTCCTTTACCAAATTTGGTAACTGGGGAAACAGAGCCTTAATGGAAGTGGTGTTCTAGGTTGTAAATTCGAATGGAATGTGCCAGGAAAAAAGCACATTATGTTTATGTCTCATTACTTCTTGTTCATAATTGTAATTTACTTTTTATTTTTTATCCCAGCAAATTTGATTACAATGGTTTGTTTGTTCTAGGTGTGCAAGATGTGGTTCTTTCACACATATACGTGTATCTATTCTTCCTCGCATCCTTTTCCCATGTAGGTTATGACACAATGTTGAGTAGTCTTCTCCTGGTCTTCCGTACGTCTTTGGTGATTATATATTTCACATGGTATGTATAGCTCTGTTAACCCCAATATGGTAATGTATCCAATCCTCATCCCTTTCTATTTGGTGAACCATCAGTTTTTTTAATGAATCTGTGATTGCCTTTCTCTGTGGAAATATCTTCATTGGTATCAATTTTTAAGTAACTCCTAAAAGTGATATGATAGGATATGTGTCTTTCGCTTTCTCACTTACTACAGGTGGCGTGATTACGTCTAGACTCATGTATGGTGCTGTAAATGGCATTGTTTCATTTTTTTCACTAGCGAATATTCCATCTGTACATGGAGGAGTTCTTCTTTTTCCACCCATCTGTTGGTGGACTTTTTGGTTACTTCCATATCTTGGCTATTGTAATACTGTGCCATGCAGATTTGCCTGCCTGTGTCTTTCCAATTCTTTCTTCTTAGATTATAGGTCGAGGAGTGGGCCTGCTGGATCATACGGTAGCTCAATGTTTACATTTTTAAGGCACCTCCATTCTGTTCTCATTCGTGGCCCTTTTCAAGTTACGTCCCACTTGAAGTTGAGGGTATGCATTTCTCCACAACACCTTCAGCATTTATTGTTTGTAGTTTCCTTGCTGATGGTTATTCTGACAAGTGTGAGCTGATACCTCTTTGTGGTTGAATTCGCCTGTGCCTCATAATCCGTTGAAATTGAGCTTAAAGGCATGTCCTTTTTATTTTTCAACCTCTGATTGCCCCTTAGTTCTTCAAAGTGTTCTCTTAAAGTATGTGTCACATTTTCAAATGTTTTGGCCATTACCTCCCTCAAGACATTTTGAGGGCAGGTTTCAATTACAGTTCTGCAGTACTTGTTCCTATGAAATGACCATTAGCACAGGCTTTAAAGCTGCTTTTGCAGGTAAATGCCAGAGGGCGGCAGCCTTTCTATGTCCCCACCATGGTAACTAGGGAAAAGCCCTTGCGGCCTGTGGTGTTTCTCGGTTATAAATTAGAGTGGAGTGTGCCCGGACAAACCCACACAAGCTGATGTCTCCTTACTTTTGTTGGATTTTTAAATTTAATTTTTAGTTTTTATTGGAGTAATTCCCCAGTGTGCACGTGGACCACTTCTACTTTGCACATTCCTCGGTTGATGGACATTTTCATTGCTTCCAAGTGTTGGCTATGGTAAATATTGTTGGAGTGCAGGATTGCCAGCCTGTGACTTTTTGATTCTCATTTTCTCAGGTGATAGGCCCAGCAGTGGGTGTGATTGATTGACTGGTAGCACCGTGTTTCCCTTTTCAAAGCACCTTCTTTGTGTTTTCATTAGTGGCTCTTACCACGTCCCCCTTAGAATCGAGTGTATGCATTTCTCCACAATCGATTTAGCATTTATTGTTTGCTGCCTTTATGCTAATGGCCCTACTGGCTGCTGTGTGCTGATAGGGTTTTGTATTTGGGTTTGCATGTCTTTGAAAATTCGTAAAACTCATCATTTTTCTCCACCGTTTTCTTTTCTGTTAAAAAAAAGGAAACAGTTGGGAGTACAATATATCTCTTGAAATTTTCTTCTTGGAAGGTTGCCCTATTTTGAAATTTTTGGTCGATTTTCCACCCCAGAATTTTTTTAGAGAGCAGGTGTCATTTCCCGAACTGCAAGTTTGGTGAATATATAGTGACCCTTAGCAATGGGTTTAAGCTGCTGTTGTGGGAAGTGGCCTCAAGCAGGCAGCATTTCTCCACTCCCAATTCTGGGTACTAGGGCAGCAGAGCCTTTCTGGAAGTCGTGTTCCTAGGTTGTAAATTAAATTGGAATGTGCCTGGAGAAACCCCCATAAGTTTATGTCTCATTATTTCTTCTTGGTTTTAAATTTTTTTTTAATTGTGGTAAAGATTCGAATATTGTCTGTCCTAGGTGTACACAATCTGGTTCATTTGTACACTATATATGTCTATTTAAGTACAGATCCTCTTCCCATGTAAAATGTTACAGAGGGTTCCACAGACCTCCCTTGGTACATGGTCGGTCTTTTTGAGATATGTATATACTATGTGTTTGTATACATATAGCAACACTAATCTTAACTTATCCATTCCCCCCACCTTTCCTTTTACATGAGCATAGTTTGTTTTCTAAGTCTGTGAGTGTCTTTCTCTGTGGAAATATATTCATTTGTGTCAGTTATTAGATAACGCCTATAAGTGATATCATAGAATACAGGTCTTTGGTTTCCGAGTTACCTCATGTTTCGTGATTATCTCCAGACTCATTTGTGGTGCCTCAAAGAGCAATGGTTCATTGTTTTCCATGGCTAATATTCCATTGTGTACATGGACCACTTCTTCTTTATCCATTCACCTCTTATTGGATATTTTGATTGCTTCACTGTCTTGGCTATTGTGAATAAGTCTGCACTGCAGCTTTTGCGGCCTGTGTCTTCTCGATTCTTGTCTTCTCAGGTGAGAGGTCCAATGGTGCGCCTGCTGGATTGAATGGTACCTCCATTTTTACTTTTAAACACAGCTCCTTTCTCTTCTCATTATTGGCTGTTACCCCTTTACGTCTCACCAGCAGGTAGAGGGGACACAGTTCTTGAAAACCCCGTCAGCATTTATTGTTTGTAGACATTTTGCTGATGGTCAGTCGACTGGTCTAAGTTGAACCTTTTTGTAGATTAGATTGCATGGGTCTAACACTCCCTGAGGTTGAGCTTTCATCCATTTTCCTTTTTTTTTAAAAGAGCGTGAGTAAAACTTTACTCCTCATACTCTCTTCTTGAAACATTTGCCTGTTGTGAATTTTTTTGTCCATTCCCTACTTCAGCCCAATTTTTTAGGGCAGGTGTCCTTTACAGCCCTGAGTCCTTGTGAATGTTAAGTGACCATTAGCTGTGAGTTTAAAGCTGCTCTTGCAGGAAACGGCCACAAGGTGGCAGCATTTCTCCTTTACCAAATTTGGTAACTGGGGAAACAGAGCCTTAATGGAAGTGGTGTTCTAGGTTGTAAATTCGAATGGAATGTGCCAGGAAAAAAGCACATTATGTTTATGTCTCATTACTTCTTGTTCATAATTGTAATTTACTTTTTATTTTTTATCCCAGCAAATTTGATTACAATGGTTTGTTTGTTCTAGGTGTGCAAGATGTGGTTCTTTCACACATATACGTGTATCTATTCTTCCTCGCATCCTTTTCCCATGTAGGTTATGACACAATGTTGAGTAGTCTTCTCCTGGTCTTCCGTACGTCTTTGGTGATTATATATTTCACATGGTATGTATAGCTCTGTTAACCCCAATATGGTAATGTATCCAATCCTCATCCCTTTCTATTTGGTGAACCATCAGTTTTTTTAATGAATCTGTGATTGCCTTTCTCTGTGGAAATATCTTCATTGGTATCAATTTTTAAGTAACTCCTAAAAGTGATATGATAGGATATGTGTCTTTCGCTTTCTCACTTACTACAGGTGGCGTGATTACGTCTAGACTCATGTATGGTGCTGTAAATGGCATTGTTTCATTTTTTTCACTAGCGAATATTCCATCTGTACATGGAGGAGTTCTTCTTTTTCCACCCATCTGTTGGTGGACTTTTTGGTTACTTCCATATCTTGGCTATTGTAATACTGTGCCATGCAGATTTGCCTGCCTGTGTCTTTCCAATTCTTTCTTCTTAGATTATAGGTCGAGGAGTGGGCCTGCTGGATCATACGGTAGCTCAATGTTTACATTTTTAAGGCACCTCCATTCTGTTCTCATTCGTGGCCCTTTTCAAGTTACGTCCCACTTGAAGTTGAGGGTATGCATTTCTCCACAACACCTTCAGCATTTATTGTTTGTAGTTTCCTTGCTGATGGTTATTCTGACAAGTGTGAGCTGATACCTCTTTGTGGTTGAATTCGCCTGTGCCTCATAATCCGTTGAAATTGAGCTTAAAGGCATGTCCTTTTTATTTTTCAACCTCTGATTGCCCCTTAGTTCTTCAAAGTGTTCTCTTAAAGTATGTGTCACATTTTCAAATGTTTTGGCCATTACCTCCCTCAAGACATTTTGAGGGCAGGTTTCAATTACAGTTCTGCAGTACTTGTTCCTATGAAATGACCATTAGCACAGGCTTTAAAGCTGCTTTTGCAGGTAAATGCCAGAGGGCGGCAGCCTTTCTATGTCCCCACCATGGTAACTAGGGAAAAGCCCTTGCGGCCTGTGGTGTTTCTCGGTTATAAATTAGAGTGGAGTGTGCCCGGACAAACCCACACAAGCTGATGTCTCCTTACTTTTGTTGGATTTTTAAATTTAATTTTTAGTTTTTATTGGAGTAATTCCCCAGTGTGCACGTGGACCACTTCTACTTTGCACATTCCTCGGTTGATGGACATTTTCATTGCTTCCAAGTGTTGGCTATGGTAAATATTGTTGGAGTGCAGGATTGCCAGCCTGTGACTTTTTGATTCTCATTTTCTCAGGTGATAGGCCCAGCAGTGGGTGTGATTGATTGACTGGTAGCACCGTGTTTCCCTTTTCAAAGCACCTTCTTTGTGTTTTCATTAGTGGCTCTTACCACGTCCCCCTTAGAATCGAGTGTATGCATTTCTCCACAATCGATTTAGCATTTATTGTTTGCTGCCTTTATGCTAATGGCCCTACTGGCTGCTGTGTGCTGATAGGGTTTTGTATTTGGGTTTGCATGTCTTTGAAAATTCGTAAAACTCATCATTTTTCTCCACCGTTTTCTTTTCTGTTAAAAAAAAGGAAACAGTTGGGAGTACAATATATCTCTTGAAATTTTCTTCTTGGAAGGTTGCCCTATTTTGAAATTTTTGGTCGATTTTCCACCCCAGAATTTTTTTAGAGAGCAGGTGTCATTTCCCGAACTGCAAGTTTGGTGAATATATAGTGACCCTTAGCAATGGGTTTAAGCTGCTGTTGTGGGAAGTGGCCTCAAGCAGGCAGCATTTCTCCACTCCCAATTCTGGGTACTAGGGCAGCAGAGCCTTTCTGGAAGTCGTGTTCCTAGGTTGTAAATTAAATTGGAATGTGCCTGGAGAAACCCCCATAAGTTTATGTCTCATTATTTCTTCTTGGTTTTAAATTTTTTTTTAATTGTGGTAAAGATTCGAATATTGTCTGTCCTAGGTGTACACAATCTGGTTCATTTGTACACTATATATGTCTATTTAAGTACAGATCCTCTTCCCATGTAAAATGTTACAGAGGGTTCCACAGACCTCCCTTGGTACATGGTCGGTCTTTTTGAGATATGTATATACTATGTGTTTGTATACATATAGCAACACTAATCTTAACTTATCCATTCCCCCCACCTTTCCTTTTACATGAGCATAGTTTGTTTTCTAAGTCTGTGAGTGTCTTTCTCTGTGGAAATATATTCATTTGTGTCAGTTATTAGATAACGCCTATAAGTGATATCATAGAATACAGGTCTTTGGTTTCCGAGTTACCTCATGTTTCGTGATTATCTCCAGACTCATTTGTGGTGCCTCAAAGAGCAATGGTTCATTGTTTTCCATGGCTAATATTCCATTGTGTACATGGACCACTTCTTCTTTATCCATTCACCTCTTATTGGATATTTTGATTGCTTCACTGTCTTGGCTATTGTGAATAAGTCTGCACTGCAGCTTTTGCGGCCTGTGTCTTCTCGATTCTTGTCTTCTCAGGTGAGAGGTCCAATGGTGCGCCTGCTGGATTGAATGGTACCTCCATTTTTACTTTTAAACACAGCTCCTTTCTCTTCTCATTATTGGCTGTTACCCCTTTACGTCTCACCAGCAGGTAGAGGGGACACAGTTCTTGAAAACCCCGTCAGCATTTATTGTTTGTAGACATTTTGCTGATGGTCAGTCGACTGGTCTAAGTTGAACCTTTTTGTAGATTAGATTGCATGGGTCTAACACTCCCTGAGGTTGAGCTTTTATCCATTTTCCTTTTTTTTTAAAAGAGCGTGAGTAAAACTTTACTCCTCATACTCTCTTCTTGAAACATTTGCCTGTTGTGAATTTTTTTGTCCATTTCTTACTTCAGCACAATTTTCTAGGGCAGGTGTCCTTCACAGCCCTGAGTCCTTGTGAATGTTAAGTGACCATTAGCTGTGAGTTTAAAGCTGCTCTTGCAGGAAACGGCCACAAGGTGGCAGCATTTCTCCTTTACCAAATTTGGTAACTGGGGAAACAGAGCCTTAATGGAAGTGGTGTTCTAGGTTGTAAATTCGAATGGAATGTGCCAGGAAAAAAGCACTTTATGTTTATGTCTCATTACTTCTTGTTCATAATTGTAATTTACTTTTTATTTTTTATCCCAGCAAATTTGATTACAATGGTTTGTTTGTTCTAGGTGTGCAAGATGTGGTTCTTTCACACATATACGTGTATCTATTCTTCCTCGCATCCTTTTCCCATGTAGGTTATGACACAATGTTGAGTAGTCTTCTCCTGGTCTTCCGTACGCCTTTGGTGATTATATATTTCACATGGTATGTATATCTCTGTTAACCCCAATATGGTAATGTATCCAATCCTCATCCCTTTCTATTTGGTGAACCATAAGTTTTTTTTAATGAATCTGTGATTGCCTTTCTCTGTGTAAATATCTTCATTGGTATCAATTTTTAAGTAACTCCTAAAAGTGATATCATAGGATATGTGTCTTTTGCTTTCTCACTTACTACAGGTGGCGTGATTACGTCTAGACTCATGTATGGTGCTGCAAATGGCATTGTTTCATTGTTTTCACTAGCGAATATTCCATCTGTACATGGAGGAGTTCTTCTTTGTCCACCCATCTGTTGGTTGACTTTTTGGTTACTTCCGTATCTTGGCTATTGTAATAATGTGCCATGCAGATTTGCCTGCCTGTGTCTTTCCAATTCTTTCTTCTTAGATTATAGGTCGAGGAGTGGGCCTGCTGGATCATACGGTAGCTCAATGTTTACATTTTTAAGGCACCTCCATTCTGTTCTCATTCGTGGCCCTTTTCAAGTTACGTCCCACTTGAAGTTGAGGGTATGCATTTCTCCACAACACCTTCAGCATTTATTGTTTGTAGTTTCCTTGCTGATGGTTATTCTGACAAGTGTGAGCTGATACCTCTTTGTGGTTGAATTCGCCTGTGCCTCATAATCCGTTGAAATTGAGCTTAAAGGCATGTCCTTTTTATTTTTCAACCTCTGATTGCCCCTTAGTTCTTCAAAGTGTTCTCTTAAAGTATGTGTCACATTTTGAAATGTTTTGGCCATTACCTCCCTCAAGACATTTTGAGGGCAGGTTTCAATTACAGTTTTGCAGTACTTGTTCCTATGAAATGACCATTAGCACAGGCTTTAAAGCTGCTTTTGCAGGTAAATGCCAGAGGGCGGCAGCCTTTCTATGTCCCCACCATGGTAACTAGGGAAAAGCCCTTGCGGCCTGTGGTGTTTCTCGGTTATAAATTAGAGTGGAGTGTGCCCGGACAAACCCACACAAGCTGATGTCTCCTTACTTTTGTTGGATTTTTAAATTTAATTTTTAGTTTTTATTGGAGTAATTCCCCAGTGTGCACGTGGACCACTTCTACTTTGCACATTCCTCGGTTGATGGACATTTTCATTGCTTCCAAGTGTTGGCTATGGTAAATATTGTTGGAGTGCAGGATTGCCAGCCTGTGACTTTTTGATTCTCATTTTTTCAGGTGATAGGCCCAGCAGTGGGTGTGATTGATTGACTGGTAGCACCGTGTTTCCCTTTTCAAAGCACCTTCTTTGTGTTTTCATTAGTGGCTCTTACCACGTCCCCCTTAGAATCGAGTGTATGCATTTCTCCACAATCGATTTAGCATTTATTGTTTGCTGCCTTTATGCTAATGGCCCTACTGGCTGCTGTGTGCTGATAGGGTTTTGTAATTTGGGTTTGCATGTCTTTGAAAATTCGTAAAACTCATCATTTTTCTCCACCGTTTTCTTTTCTGTTAAAAAAAAGGAAACAATTGGGAGTACAATATATCTCTTGAAATTTTCTTCTTGGAAGGTTGCCCTATTTTGAAATTTTTGGTCGATTTTCCACCCCAGAATTTTTTTAGAGAGCAGGTGTCATTTCCCGAACTGCAAGTTTGGTGAATATATAGTGACCCTTAGCAATGGGTTTAAAGCTGCTGTTGTGGGAAGTGGCCTCAAGCAGGCAGCATTTCTCCACTCCCAATTCTGGGTACTAGGGCAGCAGAGCCTTTCTGGAAGTCGTGTTCCTAGGTTGTAAATTAAATTGGAATGTGCCTGGAGAAACCCCCATAAGTTTATGTCTCATTATTTCTTCTTGGTTTTAAATTTTTTTTTAATTGTGGTAAAGCTTCGAATATTGTCTGTCCTAGGTGTACACAATCTGGTTCATTTGTACACTATATATGTCTATTCAAGTACAGATCCTCTTGCCATGTAAAATGTTACAGAGGGTTCCACAGACCTCCCTTGGTACATGGTCGGTCTTTTTGAGATATGTATATACTATGTGTTTGTATACATATAGCAACACTAATCTTAACTTATCCATTCCCCCCACCTTTCCTTTTACATGAGCATAGTTTGTTTTCTAAGTCTGTGAGTGTCTTTCTCTGTGGAAATATATTCATTTGTGTCAGTTATTAGATAACGCCTATAAGTGATATCATAGAATACAGGTCTTTGGTTTCCGAGTTACCTCATGTTTCGTGATTATCTCCAGACTCATTTGTGGTGCCTCAAAGAGCAATGGTTCATTGTTTTCCATGGCTAATATTCCATTGTGTACATGGACCACTTCTTCTTTATCCATTCACCTCTTGTTGGATATTTTGATTGCTTCACTGTCTTGGCTATTGTGAATAAGGCTGCACTGCAGCTTTTGCGGCCTGTGTCTTCTCGATTCTTGTCTTCTCAGGTGAGAGGTCCAATGGTGCGCCTGCTGGATTGAATGGTACCTCCATTTTTACTTTTAAACACAGCTCCTTTCTCTTCTCATTATTGGCTGTTACCCCTTTACGTCTCACCAGCAGGTAGAGGGGACACAGTTCTTGAAAACCCCGTCAGCATTTATTGTTTGTAGACATTTTGCTGATGGTCAGTCGACTGGTCTAAGTTGAACCTTTTTGTAGATTAGATTGCATGGGTCTAACACTCCCTGAGATTGAGCTTTTATCCATTTTCTTTTTTTTTAAAAGAGCGTGAGTAAAACTTTACTCCTCATACTCTCTTGAAACATTTGCGTGTTGTGAATTTTTTTGTCCATTTCCTACTTCAGCACAATTTTTTAGGGCAGGTGTCCTTTACAGCCCTGAGTCCTTGTGAATGTTAAGTGACCATTAGATGTGAGTTTAAAGCTGCTCTTGCAGGAAACGGCCACAAGGTGGCAGCATTTCTCCTTTACCAAATTTGGTAACTGGGGAAACAGAGCCTTAATGGAAGTGGTGTTCTAGGTTGTAAATTCGAATGGAATGTGCCAGGAAAAAAGCACTTTATGTTTATGTCTCATTACTTCTTGTTCATAATTGTAATTTACTTTTTATTTTTTATCCCAGCAAATTTGATTACAATGGTTTGTTTGTTCTAGGTGTGCAAGATGTGGTTCTTTCACACATATACGTGTATCTATTCTTCCTCGCATCCTTTTCCCATGTAGGTTATGACACAATGTTGAGTAGTCTTCTCCTTGTCTTCCGTACGTCTTTGGTGATTATATATTTCACATGGTATGTATATCTCTGTTAACCCCAATATGGTAATGTATCCAATCCTCATCCCTTTCTATTTGGTGAACCATAAGTTTTTTTAATGAATCTGTGATTGCCTTTCTCTGTGGAAATATCTTCATTGGTATCAATTTTTAAGTAACTCCTAAAAGTGATATGATAGGATATGTGTCTTTTGCTTTCTCACTTACTACAGGTGGCGTGATTACGTCTAGACTCATGTATGGTGCTGTAAATGGCATTGTTTCATTTTTTTCACTAGCGAATATTCCATCTGTACATGGAGGAGTTCTTCTTTGTCCACCCATCTGTTGGTGGACTTTTTGGTTACTTCCATATCTTGGCTATTGTAATATTGTGCCATGCAGATTTGCCTGCCTGTGTCTTTCCAATTCTTTCTTCTTAGATTATAGGTCGAGGAGTGGGCCTGCTGGATCATACGGTAGCTCAATGTTTACCTTTTTAAGGCACCTCCATTCTGTTCTCATTCGTGGCCCTTTTCAAGTTACGTCCCACTTGAAGTTGCGGGTATGCATTTCTCCACAACACCTTCAGCATTTATTGTGTGTAGTTTCCTTGCTGATGGTTATTCTGACAAGTGTGAGCTGATACCTCTTTGTGGTTGAATTCACCTGTGCCTCATAATCCGTTGAAATTGAGCTTTAAGGCATGTCCTTTTTATTTTTCAACCTGTGATTACCCCTTAGTTCTTCAAAGTGTTCTCTTAAAGTATGTGTCACATTTTGAAATGTTTTGGCCATTACCTCCCTCAAGACATTTTGAGGGCAGGTTTCATTTACAGTTCTGCAGTACTTGTTCCTATGAAATGACCATTAGCACAGGCTTTAAAGCTGCTTTTGCAGGTAAATGCCAGAGGGCGGCAGCCTTTCTATGTCCCCACCATGGTAACTAGGGAAAAGCTCTTGCGGCCTGTGGTGTTTCTCGGTTATAAATTAGAGGGGAGTGTGCCCGGACAAACCCACACAAGCTGATGTCTCCTTACTTTTGTTGGATTTTTAAATTTAATTTTTAGTTTTTATTGGAGTAATTCCCCAGTGTGCATGTGGACCACTTCTACTTTGCGCATTCCTCGGTTGATGGACATTTTCATTGCTTCCAAGTGTTGGCTATGGTAAATATTGTTGGAGTGCAGGATTGCCGGCCTGTGACTTTTTGATTCTCATTTTCTCAGGTGACAGGCCCAGCAGTGGGTGTGATTGATTGACTGGTAGCACCGTGTTTCCCTTTTCAAAGCACCTTCTTTGTGTTTTCATTAGTGGCTCTTACCACGTCCCCCTTAGAATCGAGGGTATGCATTTCTCCACAATCGATTTAGCATTTATTGTTTGCTGCCTTTATGCTAATGGCCGTACTGGCTGCTGTGTGCTGATAGGGTTTTGTAATTTGGGTTTGCGTGTCTTTGAAAATTCGTAAAACTCATCATTTTTCTCCACCATTTTCTTTTCTGTTAAAAAAAAGGAAACAATTGGGAGTACAATATATCTCTTGAAACTATCTTCTTGGAAGGTTGGCCTATTTTGAAATTTTTGGTCGATTTTCCACCCCAGAATTTTTTTAGAGAGTAGGTGTTATTTCCCGAACTGCAAGTTTGGTGAATATTTAGTGACCTTTAGCAATGGGTTTAAAGCTGATGTTGAGGGAAGTGGCCTCAAGCAGGCAGCATTTCTCCACTCCCAAATCTGGGTAGTAGGGCAGCAGAGCCTTTCTGGAAGTCGTGTCCCTAGGTTGTAAATTAAATTGGAATGTGCCTGGAGAAACCCCCATAAGTATATGTCTCATTATTTCTTCTTGGTTTTAAAATTTTTTTTAATTGTGGTAAAGCTTCGAATATTGTCTGTCCTAGGTGTACACAATCTGGTTCATTTGTACATTATATATGTCTATTCAAGTACAGATCCTCTTCCCATGTAAAATGTTACAGAGGGTTCCACAGACCTCCCTTGCTCCATGGTCGGTCTTTTTGAGATATGTATATACTATGTGTTTGTATACATAGAGCAACACTAATCTTAACTTATCCATTCCCCCCACCTTTCCTTTTAGATGAGCATAGTTTGTTTTCTAAGTCTGTGAGTGTCTTTCTCTGTGGAAGTATATTCATTTGTGTCAGTTATTAGATAACGCCTATAAGTGATATCATAGAATACAGGTCTTTGGTTTCCGAGTTACCTCATGTTTCGTGATTATCTCCAGACTCATTTGTGGTGCCTCAAAGAGCAATGGTTCATTGTTTTCCATGGCTAATATTCCATTGTGTACATGGACCACTTCTTCTTTATCCATTCACCTCTTGTTGGATATTTTGATTTCTTCACTGTCTTGGCTAATGTGAATAAGGCTGCACTGCAGTTTTGCGGCCTGTGTCTTCTCGATTCTTGGCTTCTCAGGTGAGAGGTCCAATGGTGTGCCTGCTGGATTGAATGGTACCTCCATTTTTACTTTTAAACACAGCTCCTTTCTCTTCTCATTATTGGCTGTTACCCCTTTACGTCTCACCAGCAGGTAGAGGGGACACAGTTCTTAAAAACCCCGTCAGCATTTATTGTTTGTAGACATTTTGCTGATGGTCAGTCGACTGGTCTAAGTTGAAACTTTTTGTAGATTAGATTGCATGGGTCTAACACTCCCTGAGGTTGAGCTTTTATCCATTTTCCTTTTTTTTTAAAAGAGCGTGAGTAAAACTTAACTCCTCATACTCTCTTCTTGAAACATTTGCCTGTTTTGAATTTTTTTGTCCATTTCCTACTTCAGCACAATTTTTTAGGGCAGGTGTCCTTCACAGCCCTGAGTCCTTGTGAATTTTAAGTGACCATTAGCTGTGAGTTTAAAGCTGCTCTTGCAGGAAACGGCCACAAGGTGGCAGCAATTCTCCTTTACCAAATTTGGAAACTGGGGAAACAGAGCCTTAATGGAAGTGGTGTTCTAGGTTGTAAATTCGAATGGAATGTGCCAGGAAAAAAGCACTTTATGTTTATGTCTCATTACTTCTTGTTCATAATTGTAATTTACTTTTTATTTTTTATCCCAGCAAATTTGATTACAATGGTTTGTTTGTTCTAGGTGTGCAAGATGTGTTTCTTTCACACATATACGTGTATCTATTCTTCCTCGCATCCTTTTCCCATATAGGTTATGACACAATGTTGAGTACTCTTCTCCTGGTCTTCCGTACGTCTTTGGTGATTATATATTTCACATGGTATGTATATCTCTGTTAACCCCAATATGGTAATGTATCCAATCCTCATCCCTTTCTATTTGGTGAACCATAAGTTTTTTTTAATGAATCTGTGATTGCCTTTCTCTGTGGAAATATCTTCCTTGGTATCAATTTTTAAGTAACTCCTAAAAGTGATATGATAGGATATGTGTCTTTTGCTTTCTCACTTACTACAGGTGGCGTGATTACGTCTACACTCATGTATGGTGCTGTAAATGGCATTGTTTCATTTTTTTCACTAGCGAATATTCCATCTGTACATGGAGGAGTTCTTCTTTGTCCACCCATCTGTTGGTGGACTTTTTGGTTACTTCCATATCTTGGCTATTGTAATACTGTGCCATGCAGATTTGCCTGCCTGTGTCTTTCCAATTCTTTCTTCTTAGATTATAGGTCGAGGAGTGGGCCTGCTGGATCATACGGTAGCTCAATGTTTACCTTTTTAAGGCACCTCCATTCTGTTCTCATTCGTGGCCCTTTTCAAGTTACGTCCCACTTGACGTTGAGGGTATGCATTTCTCCACAACACCTTCAGCATTTATTGTTTGTAGTTTCCTTGCTGATGGTTATTCTGACAAGTGTGAGCTGATACCTCTTTGTGGTTGAATTCGCCTGTGCCTCATAATCCGTTGAAATTGAGCTTTAAGGCATATCCTTTTTATTTTTCAACCTGTGATTACCCCTTAGTTCTTCAAAGTGTTCTCTTAATGTATGTGTCACATTTTGAAATGTTTTGGCCATTACCTCCCTCAAGACATTTTGAGGGTAGGTTTCATTTACAGTTCTGCAGTACTTGTTCCTATGAAATGACCATTAGCACAGGCTTTAAAGCTGCTTTTGCAGGTAAATGCCAGAGGGCGGCAGCCTTTCTATGTCCCCACCATGGTAACTAGGGAAAAGCCCTTGCGGTCTGTGGTCTTTCTCGGTTATAAATTAGAGTGGAGTGTGCCCGGACAAACCCACACAAGCTGATGTCTCCTTACTTTTGTTGGATTTTTAAATTTAATTTTTAGTTTTTATTGGAGTAATTCCCCAGTGTGCACGTGGACCACTTCTACTTTGCGCATTCCTCGGTTGATGGACATTTTCATTGCTTCCAAGTGTTGGCTATGGTAAATATTGTTGGAGTGCAGGATTGCCAACCTGTGACTTTTTGATTCTCATTTTCTCAGGTGATAGGCCCAGCAGTGGGTGTGATTGATTGACTGGTAGCACCCTGTTTCCCTTTTCAAAGCACCTTCTTTGTGTTTTCATTAGTGGCTCTTACCACGTCCCCCTTAGAATCGAGGGTATGCATTTCTCCACAATCGATTTAGCATTTATTGTTTGCTGCCTTTATGCTAATGGCACTACTGGCTGCTGTGTGCTGATAGGGTTTTGTAATTTGGGTTTGCATGTCTTTGAAAATTCGTAAAACTCATCATTTTTCTCCACCGTTTTCTTTTCTGTTAAAAAAAAGGAAACAATTGGGAGTACAATATATCTCTTGAAATTTTCTTCTTGGAAGGTTGCCCTATTTTGAAATTTTTGGTCGATTTTCCACCTCAGAATTTTTTTAGAGAGCAGGTGTCATTTCCCGAACTGCAAGTTTGGTGAATATTTAGTGACCCTTAGCAATGGGTTTAAAGCTGCTGTTGTGGGAAGTGGCCTCAAGCAGGCAGCATTTCTCCACTCCCAAATCTGGGTACTAGGGCAGCAGAGCCTTTCTGGAAGTCGTGTTCCTAGGTTGTAAATTAAATTGGAATGTGCCTGGAGAAACCCCCATAAGTTTATGTCTCATTATTTCTTCTTGGTTTTAAATTTTTTTTTAATTGTGGTAAAGCTTCGAATATTGTCTGTCCTAGGTGTACACAATCTGGTTCATTTGTACATTATATATGTCTATTCAAGTACAGATCCTCTTCCCATGTAAAATGTTACAGAGGGTTCCACAGACCTCCCTTGCTCCATGGTCGGTCTTTTTGAGATATGTATATACTATGTGTTTGTATACATAGAGCAACACTAATCTTAACTTATCCATTCCCCCACCTTTCCTTTTAGATGAGCATAGTTTGTTTTCTAAGTCTGTGAGTGTCTTTCTCTGTGGAAATATATTCATTTGTGTCAGTTATTAGATAACGCCTATAAGTGATATCATAGAATACAGGTCTTTGGTTTCCGAGTTACCTCATGTTTCGTGATTATCTCCAGACTCATTTGTGGTGCCTCAAAGAGCAATGGTTCATTGTTTTCCATGGCTAATATTCCATTGTGTACATGGACCACTTCTTCTTTATCCATTCACCTCTTGTTGGATATTTTGATTGCTTCACTGTCTTGGCTATTGTGAATAAGGCTGCACTGCAGCTTTTGCGGCCTGTGTCTTCTCGATTCTTGTCTTCTCAGGTGAGAGGTCCAATGGTGCGCCTGCTGGATTGAATGGTACCTCCATTTTTACTTTTAAACACAGCTGCTTTCTCTTCTCATTATTGGCTGTTACCCCTTTACGTCTCACCAGCAGGTAGAGGGGACACAGTTCTTGAAAACCCCGTCAGCATTTATTGTTTGTAGACATTTTGCTGATGGTCAGTCGACTGGTCTAAGTTGAAACTTTTTGTAGATTAGATTGCATGGGTCTAACACTCCCTGAGGTTGGGCTTTTATCCATTTTCCTTTTTTTTTAAAAGAGCGTGAGTAAAACCTAACTCCTCATACTCTCTTCTTGAAACATTTGCCTGTTTTGAATTTTTTTGTCCATTCCATACTTCAGCACAATTTTTTAGGGCAGGTGTCCTTTACAGCCCTGAGTCCTTGTGAATGTTAAGTGACCATTAGCTGTGAGTTTAAAGCTGCTCTTGCAGGAAACGGCCACAAGGTGGCAGCATTTCTCCTTTACCGAATTTGGTAACTGGGGAAACAGAGCCTTATTGGAAGTGGTGTTCTAGGTTGTAAATTCGAATGGAATGTGCCAGGAAAAAAGCACTTTATGTTTATGTCTCATTACTTCTTGTTCATAATTGTAATTTACTTTTTATTTTTTATCCCAGCAAATTTGATTACAATGGTTTGTTTGTTCTAGGTGTGCAAGATGTGGTTCTTTCACACATATACGTGAATCTATTCTTCCTCGCATCCTTTTCCCATGTAGGTTATGACACAATGTTGAGTAGTCTTCTCCTGGTCTTCCGTACGTCTTTGGTGATTATATATTTCACATGGTATGTATATCTCTGTTAACCCCAATATGGTAATGTATCCAATCCTCATCCCTTTCTATTTGGTGAACCATAAGTTTTTTTAATGAATCTGTGATTGCCTTTCTCTGTGGAAATATCTTCATTGGTATCAATTTTTAAGTAACTCCTAAAAGTGATATGATAGGATATGTGTCTTTTGCTTTCTCACTGACTACAGGTGTCGTGATTACGTCTAGACTCATGTATGGTGCTGCAAATGGCATTGTTTCATTTTTTTCACTAGCGAATATTCCATCTGTACATGGAGGAGTTCTTCTTTGTCCACCCATCTGTTGGTGGACTTTTTGGTTACTTCCATATCTTGGCTATTGTAATACTGTGCCATGCAGATTTGCCTGCCTGTGTCTTTCCAATTCTTTCTTCTTAGATTATAGGTCGAGGAGTGGGCCTGCTGGATCATACGGTAGCTCAATGTTTACCTTTTTAAGGCACCTTCATTCTGTTCTCATTCGTGGCCCTTTTCAAGTTACGTCCCACTTGAAGTTGAGGGTATGCATTTCTCCACAACACCTTCAGCATTTATTGTTTGTAGTTTCCTTGCTGATGGTTATTCTGACAAGTGTGAGCTGATACCTCTTTGTGGTTGAATTCGCCTGTGCCTCATAATCCATTGAAATTGAGCTTTAAGGCATGTCCTTTTTATTTTTCAACCTGTGATTACCCCTTAGTTCTTCAAAGTGTTCTCTTAAAGTATGTGTCACATTTTCAAATGTTTTGGCCATTACCTCCCTCAAGACATTTTGAGGGCAGGTTTCATTTACAGTTCTGCAGTACTTGTTCCTATGAAATGACCATTAGCACAGGCTTTAAAGCTGCTTTTGCAGGTAAATGCCAGAGGGCGGCAGCCTTTCTATGTCCCCACCATGGTAACTAGGGAAAAGCCCTTGCGGACTGTGGTGTTTCTCGGTTATAAATTAGAGTGGAGTGTGCCCGGACAACCCCACACAAGCTGATGTCTCCTTACTTTTGTTGGATTTTTAAATTTAATTTTTAGTTTTTATTGGAGTAATTCCCCAGTGTGCACGTGGACCACTTCTACTTTGCGCATTCCTCGGTTGATGGACATTTTCATTGCTTCCAAGTGTTGGCTATGGTAAATATTGTTGGAGTGCAGGATTGCCGGCCTGTGACTTTTTGAATCTCATTTTCTCAGGTGATAGGCCCAGCAGTGGGTGTGATTGATTGACTGGTAGCACCGTGTTTCCCTTTTCAAAGCACCTTCTTTGTGTTTTCATTAGTGGCTCTTACCACGTCCCCCTCAGAATCGAGGGTATGCATTTCTCCACAATCTATTTAGCATTTATTGTTTGCTGCCTTTATGCTAATGGCCCTACTGGCTGCTGTGTGCTGATAGGGTTTTGTAATTTGGGTTTGCATGTCTTTGAAAATTCGTAAAACTCATCATTTTTCTCCACCGTTTTCTTTTCTGTTAAAAAAAAGGAAACAGTTGGGAGTACAATATATCTCTTGAAATTTTCTTCTTGGAAGGTTGCCCTATTTTGAAATTTTTGGTCGATTTTCCACCCCAGAATTTTTTTAGAGAGCAGGTGTCATTTCCCGAACTGCAAGTTTGGTGAATATTTAGTGACCCTTAGCAATGGGTTTAAAGCTGCTGTTGTGGGAAGTGGCCTCAAGCAGGCAGCATTTCTCCACTCCCAAATCTGGGTACTAGGGTAGCAGTGCCTTTCTGGAAGTCGTATTCCTAGGTTGTAAATTAAATTGGAATGTGCCTGGAGAAACCCCCATAAATTTGTGTCTCATTATTTCTTCTTGGTTTTAAAATTTTTTTTAATTGTGGTAAAGCTTCGAATATTGTCTGTCCTAGGTGTACACAATCTGGTTCATTTGTACATTATATATGTCTATTCAAGTACAGATCCTCTTCCCATGTAAAATGTTACAGAGGGTTCCACAGACCTCCCTTGCTCCATGGTCGGTCTTTTTGAAATATGTATATACTATGTGTTTGTATACATAGAGCAACACTAATCTTAACTTATCCATTCCCCCCACCTTTCCTTTTAGATGAGCATAGTTTGTTTTCTAAGTCTGTGAGTGTCTTTCTCTGTGGAAATATATTCATTTGTGTCAGTTATTAGATAACGCCTATAAGTGATATCATAGAATACAGGTCTTTGGTTTCCGAGTTACCTCATGTTTCGTGATTATCTCCAGACTCATTTGTGGTGCCTCAAAGAGCAATGGTTCATTGTTTTCCATGGCTAATATTCCATTGTGTACATGGACCACTTCTTCTTTATCCATTCACCTCTTGTTGGATATTTTGATTGCTTCACTGTCTTGGCTATTGTGAATTAGTCTGCACTGCAGCTTTTGCGGCCTGTGTCTTCTCGATTCTTGTCTTCTCAGGTGAGAGGTCCAATGGTGCGCCTGCTGGATTGAATGGTACCTCCATTTTTACTTTTAAACACAGCTCCTTTCTCTTCTCATTATTGGCTGTTACCCCTTTACGTCTCACCAGCAGGTAGAGGGGACACAGTTCTTGAAAACCCCGTCAGCATTTATTGTTTGTAGACATTTTGCTGATGGTCAGTCGACTGGTCTAAGTTGAACCTTTTTGTAGATTAGATTGCATGGGTCTAACACTCCCTGAGGTTGAGCTTTTATCCATTTTCTTTTTTTTTAAAAGAGCGTGAGTAAAACTTTACTCCTCATACTCTCTTGAAACATTTGCGTGTTGTGAATTTTTTTGTCCATTTCCTACTTCAGCACAATTTTTTAGGGCAGGTGTCCTTTACAGCCCTGAGTCCTTGTGAATGTTAAGTGACCATTAGATGTGAGTTTAAAGCTGCTCTTGCAGGAAACGGCTACAAGGTGGCAGCATTTCTCCTTTACCAAATTTGGTAACTGGGGAAACAGAGCCTTAATGGAAGTGGTGTTCTAGGTTGTAAATTCGAATGGAATGTGCCAGGAAAAAAGCACTTTATGTTTATGTCTCATTACTTCTTGTTCATAATTGTAATTTACTTTTTATTTTTTATCCCAGCAAATTTGATTACAATGGTTTGTTTGTTCTAGGTGTGCAAGATGTGGTTCTTTCACACATATACGTGTATCTATTCTTCCTCGCATCCTTTTCCCATGTAGGTTATGACACAATGTTGAGTAGTGTTCTCCTTGTCTTCCGTACGTCTTTGGTGATTATATATTTCACATGGTATGTATATCTCTGTTAACCCCAATATGGTAATGTATCCAATCCTCATCCCTTTCTATTTGGTGAACCATAAGTTTTTTTAATGAATCTGTGATTGCCTTTCTCTGTGGAAATATCTTCATTGGTATCAATTTTTAAGTAACTCCTAAAAGTGATATGATAGGATATGTGTCTTTTGCTTTCTCACTTACTACAGGTGGCGTGATTACGTCTAGACTCATGTATGGTGCTGTAAATGGCATTGTTTCATTTTTTTCACTAGCGAATATTCCATCTGTACATGGAGGAGTTCTTCTTTGTCCACCCATCTGTTGGTGGACTTTTTGGTTACTTCCATATCTTGGCTATTGTAATATTGTGCCATGCAGATTTGCCTGCCTGTGTCTTTCCAATTCTTTCTTCTTAGATTATAGGTCGAGGAGTGGGCCTGCTGGATCATACGGTAGCTCAATGTTTACCTTTTTAAGGCACCTCCATTCTGTTCTCATTCGTGGCCCTTTTCAAGTTACGTCCCACTTGAAGTTGCGGGTATGCATTTCTCCACAACACCTTCAGCATTTATTGTGTGTAGTTTCCTTGCTGATGGTTATTCTGACAAGTGTGAGCTGATACCTCTTTGTGGTTGAATTCACCTGTGCCTCATAATCCGTTGAAATTGAGCTTTAAGGCATGTCCTTTTTATTTTTCAACCTGTGATTACCCCTTAGTTCTTCAAAGTGTTCTCTTAAAGTATGTGTCACATTTTGAAATGTTTTGGCCATTACCTCCCTCAAGACATTTTGAGGGCAGGTTTCATTTACAGTTCTGCAGTACTTGTTCCTATGAAATGACCATTAGCACAGGCTTTAAAGCTGCTTTTGCAGGTAAATGCCAGAGGGCGGCAGCCTTTCTATGTCCCCACCATGGTAACTAGGGAAAAGCTCTTGCGGCCTGTGGTGTTTCTCGGTTATAAATTAGAGTGGAGTGTGCCCGGACAAACCCACACAAGCTGATGTCTCCTTACTTTTGTTGGATTTTTAAATTTAATTTTTAGTTTTTATTGGAGTAATTCCCCAGTGTGCACGTGGACCACTTCTACTTTGCGCATTCCTCGGTTGATGGACATTTTCATTGCTTCCAAGTGTTGGCTATGGTAAATATTGTTGGAGTGCAGGATTGCCGGCCTGTGACTTTTTGATTCTCATTTTCTCAGGTGATAGGCCCAGCAGTGGGTGTGATTGATTGACTGGTAGCACCGTGTTTCCCTTTTCAAAGCACCTTCTTTGTGTTTTCATTAGTGGCTCTTACCACGTCCCCCTTAGAATCGAGGGTATGCATTTCTCCACAATCGATTTAGCATTTATTGTTTGCTGCCTTTATGCTAATGGCCGTACTGGCTGCTGTGTGCTGATAGGGTTTTGTAATTTGGGTTTGCGTGTCTTTGAAAATTCGTAAAACTCATCATTTTTCTCCACCATTTTCTTTTCTGTTAAAAAAAAGGAAACAATTGGGAGTACAATATATCTCTTGAAACTATCTTCTTGGAAGGTTGGCCTATTTTGAAATTTTTGGTCGATTTTCCACCCCAGAATTTTTTTAGAGAGTAGGTGTTATTTCCCGAACTGCAAGTTTGGTGAATATTTAGTGACCTTTAGCAATGGGTTTAAAGCTGATGTTGAGGGAAGTGGCCTCAAGCAGGCAGCATTTCTCCACTCCCAAATCTGGGTAGTAGGGCAGCAGAGCCTTTCTGGAAGTCGTGTTCCTAGGTTGTAAATTAAATTGGAATGTGCCTGGAGAAACCCCCATAAGTTTATGTCTCATTATTTCTTCTTGGTTTTAAAATTTTTTTTAATTGTGGTAAAGCTTCGAATATTGTCTGTCCTAGGTGTACACAATCTGGTTCATTTGTACATTATATATGTCTATTCAAGTACAGATCCTCTTCCCATGTAAAATGTTACAGAGGGTTCCACAGACCTCCCTTGCTCCATGGTCGGTCTTTTTGAGATATGTATATACTATGTGTTTGTATACATAGAGCAACACTAATCTTAACTTATCCATTCCCCCCACCTTTCCTTTTAGATGAGCATAGTTTGTTTTCTAAGTCTGTGAGTGTCTTTCTCTGTGGAAGTATATTCATTTGTGTCAGTTATTAGATAACGCCTATAAGTGATATCATAGAATACAGGTCTTTGGTTTCCGAGTTACCTCATGTTTCGTGATTATCTCCAGACTCATTTGTGGTGCCTCAAAGAGCAATGGTTCATTGTTTTCCATGGCTAATATTCCATTGTGTACATGGACCACATCTTCTTTATCCATTCACCTCTTGTTGGATATTTTGATTTCTTCACTGTCTTGGCTAATGTGAATAAGGCTGCACTGCAGTTTTGCGGCCTGTGTCTTCTCGATTCTTGGCTTCTCAGGTGAGAGGTCCAATGGTGTGCCTGCTGGATTGAATGGTACCTCCATTTTTACTTTTAAACACAGCTCCTTTCTCTTCTCATTATTGGCTGTTACCCCTTTACGTCTCACCAGCAGGTAGAGGGGACACAGTTCTTAAAAACCCCGTCAGCATTTATTGTTTGTAGACATTTTGCTGATGGTCAGTCGACTGGTCTAAGTTGAAACTTTTTGTAGATTAGATTGCATGGGTCTAACACTCCCTGAGGTTGAGCTTTTATCCATTTTCCTTTTTTTTTTAAAAGAGCGTGAGTAAAACTTAACTCCTCATACTCTCTTCTTGAAACATTTGCCTGTTTTGAATTTTTTTGTCCATTTCCTACTTCAGCACAATTTTTTAGGGCAGGTGTCCTTCACAGCCCTGAGTCCTTGTGAATTTTAAGTGACCATTAGCTGTGAGTTTAAAGCTGCTCTTGCAGGAAACGGCCACAAGGTGGCAGCAATTCTCCTTTACCAAATTTGGAAACTGGGGAAACAGAGCCTTAATGGAAGTGGTGTTCTAGGTTGTAAATTCGAATGGAATGTGCCAGGAAAAAAGCACTTTATGTTTATGTCTCATTACTTCTTGTTCATAATTGTAATTTACTTTTTATTTTTTATCCCAGCAAATTTGATTACAATGGTTTGTTTGTTCTAGGTGTGCAAGATGTGTTTCTTTCACACATATACGTGTATCTATTCTTCCTCGCATCCTTTTCCCATATAGGTTATGACACAATGTTGAGTACTCTTCTCCTGGTCTTCCGTACGTCTTTGGTGATTATATATTTCACATGGTATGTATATCTCTGTTAACCCCAATATGGTAATGTATCCAATCCTCATCCCTTTCTATTTGGTGAACCATAAGTTTTTTTTAATGAATCTGTGATTGCCTTTCTCTGTGGAAATATCTTCCTTGGTATCAATTTTTAAGTAACTCCTAAAAGTGATATGATAGGATATGTGTCTTTTGCTTTCTCACTTACTACAGGTGGCGTGATTACGTCTACACTCATGTATGGTGCTGTAAATGGCATTGTTTCATTTTTTTCACTAGCGAATATTCCATCTGTACATGGAGGAGTTCTTCTTTGTCCACCCATCTGTTGGTGGACTTTTTGGTTACTTCCATATCTTGGCTATTGTAATACTGTGCCATGCAGATTTGCCTGCCTGTGTCTTTCCAATTCTTTCTTCTTAGATTATAGGTCGAGGAGTGGGCCTGCTGGATCATACGGTAGCTCAATGTTTACCTTTTTAAGGCACCTCCATTCTGTTCTCATTCGTGGCCCTTTTCAAGTTACGTCCCACTTGACGTTGAGGGTATGCATTTCTCCACAACACCTTCAGCATTTATTGTTTGTAGTTTCCTTGCTGATGGTTATTCTGACAAGTGTGAGCTGATACCTCTTTGTGGTTGAATTCGCCTGTGCCTCATAATCCGTTGAAATTGAGCTTTAAGGCATGTCCTTTTTATTTTTCAACCTGTGATTACCCCTTAGTTCTTCAAAGTGTTCTCTTAATGTATGTGTCACATTTTGAAATGTTTTGGCCATTACCTCCCTCAAGACATTTTGAGGGTAGGTTTCATTTACAGTTCTGCAGTACTTGTTCCTATGAAATGACCATTAGCACAGGCTTTAAAGCTGCTTTTGCAGGTAAATGCCAGAGGGCGGCAGCCTTTCTATGTCCCCACCATGGTAACTAGGGAAAAGCCCTTGCGGCCTGTGGTGTTTCTCGGTTATAAATTAGAGTGGAGTGTGCCCGGACAAACCCACACAAGCTGATGTCTCCTTACTTTTGTTGGATTTTTAAATTTAATTTTTAGTTTTTATTGGAGTAATTCCCCAGTGTGCACGTGGACCACTTCTACTTTGCGCATTCCTCGGTTGATGGACATTTTCATTGCTTCCAAGTGTTGGCTATGGTAAATATTGTTTGAGTGCAGGATTGCCAACCTGTGACTTTTTGATTCTCATTTTCTCAGGTGATAGGCCCAGCAGTGGGTGTGATTGATTGACTGGTAGCACCCTGTTTCCCTTTTCAAAGCACCTTCTTTGTGTTTTCATTAGTGGCTCTTACCACGTCCCCCTTAGAATCGAGGGTATGCATTTCTCCACAATCGATTTAGCATTTATTGTTTGCTGCCTTTATGCTAATGGCACTACTGGCTGCTGTGTGCTGATAGGGTTTTGTAATTTGGGTTTGCATGTCTTTGAAAATTCGTAAAACTCATCATTTTTCTCCACCGTTTTCTTTTCTGTTAAAAAAAAGGAAACAATTGGGAGTACAATATATCTCTTGAAATTTTCTTCTTGGAAGGTTGCCCTATTTTGAAATTTTTGGTCGATTTTCCACCTCAGAATTTTTTTAGAGAGCAGGTGTCATTTCCCGAACTGCAAGTTTGGTGAATATTTAATGACCCTTAGCAATGGGTTTAAAGCTGCTGTTGTGGGAAGTGGCCTCAAGCAGGCAGCATTTCTCCACTCCCAAATCTGGGTACTAGGGCAGCAGAGCCTTTCTGGAAGTCGTGTTCCTAGGTTGTAAATTAAATTGGAATGTGCCTGGAGAAACCCCCATAAGTTTATGTCTCATTATTTCTTCTTGGTTTTAAATTTTTTTTTAATTGTGGTAAAGCTTCGAATATTGTCTGTCCTAGGTGTACACAATCTGGTTCATTTGTACATTATATATGTCTATTCAAGTACAGATCCTCTTCCCATGTAAAATGTTACAGAGGGTTCCACAGACCTCCCTTGCTCCATGGTCGGTCTTTTTGAGATATGTATATACTATGTGTTTGTATACATAGAGCAACACTAATCTTAACTTATCCATTCCCCCCACCTTTCCTTTTAGATGAGCATAGTTTGTTTTCTAAGTCTGTGAGTGTCTTTCTCTGTGGAAATATATTCATTTGTGTCAGTTATTAGATAACGCCTATAAGTGATATCATAGAATACAGGTCTTTGGTTTCCGAGTTACCTCATGTTTCGTGATTATCTCCAGACTCATTTGTGGTGCCTCAAAGAGCAATGGTTCATTGTTTTCCATGGCTAATATTCCATTGTGTACATGGACCACTTCTTCTTTATCCATTCACCTCTTGTTGGATATTTTGATTGCTTCAATGTCTTGGCTATTGTGAATAAGGCTGCACTGCAGCTTTTGCGGCCTGTGTCTTCTCGATTCTTGTCTTCTCAGGTGAGAGGTCCAATGGTGCGCCTGCTGGATTGAATGGTACCTCCATTATTACTTTTAAACACAGCTGCTTTCTCTTCTCATTATTGGCTGTTACCCCTTTACGTCTCACCAGCAGGTAGAGGGGACACAGTTCTTGAAAACCCCGTCAGCATTTATTGTTTGTAGACATTTTGCTGATGGTCAGTCGACTGGTCTAAGTTGAAACTTTTTGTAGATTAGATTGCATGGGTCTAACACTCCCTGAGGTTGGGCTTTTATCCATTTTCCTTTTTTTTTAAAAGAGCGTGAGTAAAACCTAACTCCTCATACTCTCTTCTTGAAACATTTGCCTGTTTTGAATTTTTTTGTCCATTCCATACTTCAGCACAATTTTTTAGGGCAGGTGTCCTTTACAGCCCTGAGTCCTTGTGAATGTTAAGTGACCATTAGCTGTGAGTTTAAAGCTGCTCTTGCAGGAAACGGCCACAAGGTGGCAGCATTTCTCCTTTACCGAATTTGGTAACTGGGGAAACAGAGCCTTATTGGAAGTGGTGTTCTAGGTTGTAAATTCGAATGGAATGTGCCAGGAAAAAAGCACTTTATGTTTATGTCTCATTACTTCTTGTTCATAATTGTAATTTACTTTTTATTTTTTATCCCAGCAAATTTGATTACAATGGTTTGTTTGTTCTAGGTGTGCAAGATGTGGTTCTTTCACACATATACGTGAATCTATTCTTCCTCGCATCCTTTTCCCATGTAGGTTATGACACAATGTTGAGTAGTCTTCTCCTGGTCTTCCGTACGCCTTTGGTGATTATATATTTCACATGGTATGTATAGCTCTGTTAACCCCAATATGGTAATGTATCCAATCCTCATCCCTTTCTATTTGGTGAACCATAAGTTTTTTTAATGAATCTGTGATTGCCTTTCTCTGTGGAAATATCTTCATTGGTATCAATTTTTAAGTAACTCCTAAAAGTGATATGATAGGATATGTGTCTTTTGCTTTCTCACTGACTACAGGTGTCGTGATTACGTCTAGACTCATGTATGGTGCTGCAAATGGCATTGTTTCATTTTTTTCACTAGCGAATATTCCATCTGTACATGGAGGAGTTCTTCTTTGTCCACCCATCTGTTTGGTGGACTTTTTGGTTACTTCCATATCTTGGCTATTGTAATACTGTGCCATGCAGATTTGCCTGCCTGTGTCTTTCCAATTCTTTCTTCTTAGATTATAGGTCGAGGAGTGGGCCTGCTGGATCATACGGTAGCTCAATGTTTACCTTTTTAAGGCACCTTCATTCTGTTCTCATTCGTGGCCCTTTTCAAGTTACGTCCCACTTGAAGTTGAGGGTATGCATTTCTCCACAACACCTTCAGCATTTATTGTTTGTAGTTTCCTTGCTGATGGTTATTCTGACAAGTGTGAGCTGATACCTCTTTGTGGTTGAATTCGCCTGTGCCTCATAATCCATTGAAATTGAGCTTTAGGCATGTCCTTTTTATTTTTCAACCTGTGATTACCCCTTAGTTCTTCAAAGTGTTCTCTTAAAGTATGTGTCACATTTTCAAATGTTTTGGCCATTACCTCCCTCAAGACATTTTGAGGGCAGGTTTCATTTACAGTTCTGCAGTACTTGTTCCTATGAAATGACCATTAGCACAGGCTTTAAAGCTGCTTTTGCAGGTAAATGCCAGAGGGCGGCAGCCTTTCTATGTCCCCACCATGGTAACTAGGGAAAAGCCCTTGCGGACTGTGGTGTTTCTCGGTTATAAATTAGAGTGGAGTGTGCCCGGACAACCCCACACAAGCTGATGTCTCCTTACTTTTGTTGGATTTTTAAATTTAATTTTTAGTTTTTATTGGAGTAATTCCCCAGTGTGCACGTGGACCACTTCTACTTTGCGCATTCCTCGGTTGATGGACATTTTCATTGCTTCCAAGTGTTGGCTATGGTAAATATTGTTGGAGTGCAGGATTGCCGGCCTGTGACTTTTTGAATCTCATTTTCTCAGGTGATAGGCCCAGCAGTGGGTGTGATTGATTGACTGGTAGCACCGTGTTTCCCTTTTCAAAGCACCTTCTTTGTGTTTTCATTAGTGGCTCTTACCACGTCCCCCTCAGAATCGAGGGTATGCATTTCTCCACAATCTATTTAGCATTTATTGTTTGCTGCCTTTATGCTAATGGCCCTACTGGCTGCTGTGTGCTGATAGGGTTTTGTAATTTGGGTTTGCATGTCTTTGAAAATTCGTAAAACTCATCATTTTTCTCCACCGTTTTCTTTTCTGTTAAAAAAAAGGAAACAGTTGGGAGTACAATATATCTCTTGAAATTTTCTTCTTGGAAGGTTGCCCTATTTTGAAATTTTTGGTCGATTTTCCACCCCAGAATTTTTTTAGAGAGCAGGTGTCATTTCCCGAACTGCAAGTTTGGTGAATATTTAGTGACCCTTAGCAATGGGTTTAAAGCTGCTGTTGTGGGAAGTGGCCTCAAGCAGGCAGCATTTCTCCACTCCCAAATCTGGGTACTAGGGCAGCAGTGCCTTTCTGGAAGTCGTATTCCTAGGTTGTAAATTAAATTGGAATGTGCCTGGAGAAACCCCCATAAATTTGTGTCTCATTATTTCTTCTTGGTTTTAAAATTTTTTTTAATTGTGGTAAAGCTTCGAATATTGTCTGTCCTAGGTGTACACAATCTGGTTCATTTGTACATTATATATGTCTATTCAAGTACAGATCCTCTTCCCATGTAAAATGTTACAGAGGGTTCCACAGACCTCCCTTGCTCCATGGTCGGTCTTTTTGAGATATGTATATACTATGTGTTTGTATACATAGAGCAACACTAATCTTAACTTATCCATTCCCCCCACCTTTCCTTTTAGATGAGCATAGTTTGTTTTCTAAGTCTGTGAGTGTCTTTCTCTGTGGAAATATATTCATTTGTGTCAGTTATTAGATAACGCCTATAAGTGATATCATAGAATACAGGTCTTTGGTTTCCGAGTTACCTCATGTTTCGTGATTATCTCCAGACTCATTTGTGGTGCCTCAAAGAGCAATGGTTCATTGTTTTCCATGGCTAATATTCCATTGTGTACATGGACCACTTCTTCTTTATCCATTCACCTCTTGTTGGATATTTTGATTGCTTCACTGTCTTGGCTATTGTGAATTAGTCTGCACTGCAGCTTTTGCGGCCTGTGTCTTCTCGATTCTTGTCTTCTCAGGTGAGAGGTCCAATGGTGCGCCTGCTGGATTGAATGGTACCTCCATTTTTACTTTTAAACACAGCTCCTTTCTCTTCTCATTATTGGCTGTTACCCCTTTACGTCTCACCAGCAGGTAGAGGGGACACAGTTCTTGAAAACCCCGTCAGCATTTATTGTTTGTAGACATTTTGCTGATGGTCAGTCGACTGGTCTAAGTTGAACCTTTTTGTAGATTAGATTGCATGGGTCTAACACTCCCTGAGGTTGAGCTTTTATCCATTTTCCTTTTTTTTTAAAAGAGCGTGAGTAAAACTTTACTCCTCATACTCTCTTCTTGAAACATTTGCCTGTTGTGAATTTTTTTGTCCATTTCCTACTTCAGCACAATTTTCTAGGGCAGGTGTCCTTCACAGCCCTGAGTCCTTGTGAATGTTAAGTGACCATTAGCTGTGAGTTTAAAGCTGCTCTTGCAGGAAACGGCCACAAGGTGGCAGCATTTCTCCTTTACCGAATTTGGTAACTGGGGAAACAGAGCCTTATTGGAAGTGGTGTTCTAGGTTGTAAATTCGAATGGAATGTGCCAGGAAAAAAGCACTTTATGTTTATGTCTCATTACTTCTTGTTCATAATTGTAATTTACTTTTTATTTTTTATCCCAGCAAATTTGATTACAATGGTTTGTTTGTTCTAGGTGTGCAAGATGTGGTTCTTTCACACATATACGTGAATCTATTCTTCCTCGCATCCTTTTCCCATGTAGGTTATGACACAATGTTGAGTAGTCTTCTCCTGGTCTTCCGTACGCCTTTGGTGATTATATATTTCACATGGTATGTATAGCTCTGTTAACCCCAATATGGTAATGTATCCAATCCTCATCCCTTTCTATTTGGTGAACCATAAGTTTTTTTAATGAATCTGTGATTGCCTTTCTCTGTGGAAATATCTTCATTGGTATCAATTTTTAAGTAACTCCTAAAAGTGATATGATAGGATATGTGTCTTTTGCTTTCTCACTGACTACAGGTGGCGTGATTACGTCTAGACTCATGTATGGTGCTGCAAATGGCATTGTTTCATTTTTTTCACTAGCGAATATTCCATCTGTACATGGAGGAGTTCTTCTTTGTCCACCCATCTGTTGGTGGACTTTTTGGTTACTTCCATATCTTGGCTATTGTAATACTGTGCCATGCAGATTTGCCTGCCTGTGTCTTTCCAATTCTTTCTTCTTAGATTATAGGTCGAGGAGTGGGCCTGCTGGATCATACGGTAGCTCAATGTTTACCTTTTTAAGGCACCTTCATTCTGTTCTCATTCGTGGCCCTTTTCAAGTTACGTCCCACTTGAAGTTGAGGGTATGCATTTCTCCACAACACCTTCAGCATTTATTGTTTGTAGTTTCCTTGCTGATGGTTATTCTGACAAGTGTGAGCTGATACCTCTTTGTGGTTGAATTCGCCTGTGCCTCATAATCCATTGAAATTGAGCTTTAAGGCATGTCCTTTTTATTTTTCAACCTGTGATTACCCCTTAGTTCTTCAAAGTGTTCTCTTAAAGTATGTGTCACATTTTCAAATGTTTTGGCCATTACCTCCCTCAAGACATTTTGAGGGCAGGTTTCATTTACAGTTCTGCAGTACTTGTTCCTATGAAATGACCATTAGCACAGGCTTTAAAGCTGCTTTTGCAGGTAAATGCCAGAGGGCGGCAGCCTTTCTATGTCCCCACCATGGTAACTAGGGAAAAGCCCTTGCGGACTGTGGTGTTTCTCGGTTATAAATTAGAGTGGAGTGTGCCCGGACAACCCCACACAAGCTGATGTCTCCTTACTTTTGTTGGATTTTTAAATTTAATTTTTAGTTTTTATTGGAGTAATTCCCCAGTGTGCACGTGGACCACTTCTACTTTGCGCATTCCTCGGTTGATGGACATTTTCATTGCTTCCAAGTGTTGGCTATGGTAAATATTGTTGGAGTGCAGGATTGCCGGCCTGTGACTTTTTGAATCTCATTTTCTCAGGTGATAGGCCCAGCAGTGGGTGTGATTGATTGACTGGTAGCACCGTGTTTCCCTTTTCAAAGCACCTTCTTTGTGTTTTCATTAGTGGCTCTTACCACGTCCCCCTCAGAATCGAGGGTATGCATTTCTCCACAATCTATTTAGCATTTATTGTTTGCTGCCTTTATGCTAATGGCCCTACTGGCTGCTGTGTGCTGATAGGGTTTTGTAATTTGGGTTTGCATGTCTTTGAAAATTCGTAAAACTCATCATTTTTCTCCACCGTTTTCTTTTCTGTTAAAAAAAAGGAAACAGTTGGGAGTACAATATATCTCTTGAAATTTTCTTCTTGGAAGGTTGCCCTATTTTGAAATTTTTGGTCGATTTTCCACCCCAGAATTTTTTTAGAGAGCAGGTGTCATTTCCCGAACTGCAAGTTTGGTGAATATTTAGTGACCCTTAGCAATGGGTTTAAAGCTGCTGTTGTGGGAAGTGGCCTCAAGCAGGCAGCATTTCTCCACTCCCAAATCTGGGTACTAGGGCAGCAGTGCCTTTCTGGAAGTCGTATTCCTAGGTTGTAAATTAAATTGGAATGTGCCTGGAGAAACCCCCATAAATTTGTGTCTCATTATTTCTTCTTGGTTTTAAAATTTTTTTTAATTGTGGTAAAGCTTCGAATATTGTCTGTCCTAGGTGTACACAATCTGGTTCATTTGTACATTATATATGTCTATTCAAGTACAGATCCTCTTCCCATGTAAAATGTTACAGAGGGTTCCACAGACCTCCCTTGCTCCATGGTCGGTCTTTTTGAGATATGTATATACTATGTGTTTGTATACATAGAGCAACACTAATCTTAACTTATCCATTCCCCCCACCTTTCCTTTTAGATGAGCATAGTTTGTTTTCTAAGTCTGTGAGTGTCTTTCTCTGTGGAAATATATTCATTTGTGTCAGTTATTAGATAACGCCTATAAGTGATATCATAGAATACAGGTCTTTGGTTTCCGAGTTACCTCATGTTTCGTGATTATCTCCAGACTCATTTGTGGTGCCTCAAAGAGCAATGGTTCATTGTTTTCCATGGCTAATATTCCATTGTGTACATGGACCACTTCTTCTTTATCCATTCACCTCTTGTTGGATATTTTGATTGCTTCACTGTCTTGGCTATTGTGAATTAGTCTGCACTGCAGCTTTTGCGGCCTGTGTCTTCTCGATTCTTGTCTTCTCAGGTGAGAGGTCCAATGGTGCGCCTGCTGGATTGAATGGTACCTCCATTTTTACTTTTAAACACAGCTCCTTTCTCTTCTCATTATTGGCTGTTACCCCTTTACGTCTCACCAGCAGGTAGAGGGGACACAGTTCTTGAAAACCCCGTCAGCATTTATTGTTTGTAGACATTTTGCTGATGGTCAGTCGACTGGTCTAAGTTGAACCTTTTTGTAGATTAGATTGCATGGGTCTAACACTCCCTGAGGTTGAGCTTTTATCCATTTTCCTTTTTTTTTAAAAGAGCGTGAGTAAAACTTTACTCCTCATACTCTCTTCTTGAAACATTTGCCTGTTGTGAATTTTTTTGTCCATTTCCTACTTCAGCACAATTTTCTAGGGCAGGTGTCCTTCACAGCCCTGAGTCCTTGTGAATGTTAAGTGACCATTAGCTGTGAGTTTAAAGCTGCTCTTGCAGGAAACGGCCACAAGGTGGCAGCATTTCTCCTTTACCTAATTTGGTAACTGGGGAAACAGAGCCTTATTGGAAGTGGTGTTCTAGGTTGTAAATTCGAATGGAATGTGCCAGGAAAAAAGCACTTTATGTTTATGTCTCATTACTTCTTGTTCATAATTGTAATTTACTTTTTATTTTTTATCCCAGCAAATTTGATTACAATGGTTTGTTTGTTCTAGGTGTGCAAGATGTGGTTCTTTCACACATATACGTGTATCTATTCTTCCTCGCATCCTTTTCCCATGTAGGTTATGACACAATGTTGAGTAGTCTTCTCCTGGTCTTCCGTACGCCTTTGGTGATTATATATTTCACATGGTATGTATATCTCTGTTAACCCCAATATGGTAATGTATCCAATCCTCATCCCTTTCTATTTGGTGAACCATAAGTTTTTTTTAATGAATCTGTGATTGCCTTTCTCTGTGTAAATATCTTCATTGGTATCAATTTTTAAGTAACTCCTAAAAGTGATATCATAGGATATGTGTCTTTTGCTTTCTCACTTACTACAGGTGGCGTGATTACGTCTAGACTCATGTATGGTGCTGCAAATGGCATTGTTTCATTGTTTTCACTAGCGAATATTCCATCTGTACATGGAGGAGTTCTTCTTTGTCCACCCATCTGTTGGTTGACTTTTTGGTTACTTCCGTATCTTGGCTATTGTAATAATGTGCCATGCAGATTTGCCTGCCTGTGTCTTTCCAATTCTTTCTTCTTAGATTATAGGTCGAGGAGTGGGCCTGCTGGATCATACGGTAGCTCAATGTTTACATTTTTAAGGCACCTCCATTCTGTTCTCATTCGTGGCCCTTTTCAAGTTACGTCCCACTTGAAGTTGAGGGTATGCATTTCTCCACAACACCTTCAGCATTTATTGTTTGTAGTTTCCTTGCTGATGGTTATTCTGACAAGTGTGAGCTGATACCTCTTTGTGGTTGAATTCGCCTGTGCCTCATAATCCGTTGAAATTGAGCTTAAAGGCATGTCCTTTTTATTTTTCAACCTCTGATTGCCCCTTAGTTCTTCAAAGTGTTCTCTTAAAGTATGTGTCACATTTTGAAATGTTTTGGCCATTACCTCCCTCAAGACATTTTGAGGGCAGGTTTCAATTACAGTTTTGCAGTACTTGTTCCTATGAAATGACCATTAGCACAGGCTTTAAAGCTGCTTTTGCAGGTAAATGCCAGAGGGCGGCAGCCTTTCTATGTCCCCACCATGGTAACTAGGGAAAAGCCCTTGCGGCCTGTGGTGTTTCTCGGTTATAAATTAGAGTGGAGTGTGCCCGGACAAACCCACACAAGCTGATGTCTCCTTACTTTTGTTGGATTTTTAAATTTAATTTTTAGTTTTTATTGGAGTAATTCCCCAGTGTGCACGTGGACCACTTCTACTTTGCACATTCCTCGGTTGATGGACATTTTCATTGCTTCCAAGTGTTGGCTATGGTAAATATTGTTGGAGTGCAGGTTTGCCAGCCTGTGACTTTTTGATTCTCATTTTCTCAGGTGATAGGCCCAGCAGTGGGTGTGATTGATTGACTGGTAGCACCGTGTTTCCCTTTTCAAAGCACCTTCTTTGTGTTTTCATTAGTGGCTCTTACCACGTCCCCCTTAGAATCGAGTGTATGCATTTCTCCACAATCGATTTAGCATTTATTGTTTGCTGCCTTTATGCTAATGGCCCTACTGGCTGCTGTGTGCTGATAGGGTTTTGTAATTTGGGTTTGCATGTCTTTGAAAATTCGTAAAACTCATCATTTTTCTCCACCGTTTTCTTTTCTGTTAAAAAAAAGGAAACAATTGGGAGTACAATATATCTCTTGAAATTTTCTTCTTGGAAGGTTGCCCTATTTTGAAATTTTTGGTCGATTTTCCACCCCAGAATTTTTTTAGAGAGCAGGTGTCATTTCCCGAACTGCAAGTTTGGTGAATATATAGTGACCCTTAGCAATGGGTTTAAAGCTGCTGTTGTGGGAAGTGGCCTCAAGCAGGCAGCATTTCTCCACTCCCAATTCTGGGTACTAGGGCAGCAGAGCCTTTCTGGAAGTCGTGTTCCTAGGTTGTAAATTAAATTGGAATGTGCCTGGAGAAACCCCCATAAGTTTATGTCTCATTATTTCTTCTTGGTTTTAAATTTTTTTTAAATTGTGGTAAAGCTTCGAATATAGTCTGTCCTAGGTGTACACAATCTGGTTCATTTGTACACTATATATGTCTATTCAAGTACAGATCCTCTTCCCATGTAAAATGTTACAGAGGGTTCCACAGACCTCCCTTGGTACATGGTCGGTCTTTTTGAGATATGTATATACTATGTGTTTGTATACATATAGCAACACTAATCTTAACTTATCCATTCCCCCCACCTTTCCTTTTACATGAGCATAGTTTGTTTTCTAAGTCTGTGAGTGTCTTTCTCTGTGGAAATATATTCATTTGTGTCAGTTATTAGATAACGCCTATAAGTGATATCATAGAATACAGGTCTTTGGTTTCCGAGTTACCTCATGTTTCGTGATTATCTCCAGACTCATTTGTGGTGCCTCAAAGAGCAATGGTTCATTGTTTTCCATGGCTAATATTCCATTGTGTACATGGACCACTTCTTCTTTATCCATTCACCTCTTGTTGGATATTTTGATTGCTTCACTGTCTTGGCTATTGTGAATAAGGCTGCACTGCAGCTTTTGCGGCCTGTGTCTTCTCGATTCTTGTCTTCTCAGGTGAGAGGTCCAATGGTGCGCCTGCTGGATTGAATGGTACCTCCATTTTTACTTTTAAACACAGCTGCTTTCTCTTCTCATTATTGGCTGTTACCCCTTTACGTCTCACCAGCAGGTAGAGGGGACACAGTTCTTGAAAACCCCGTCAGCATTTATTGTTTGTAGACATTTTGCTGATGGTCAGTCGACTGGTCTAAGTTGAACCTTTTTGTAGATTAGATTGCATGGGTCTAACACTCCCTGAGGTTGAGCTTTTATCCATTTTCTTTTTTTTTAAAAGAGCGTGAGTAAAACTTTACTCCTCATACTCTCTTGAAACATTTGCGTGTTGTGAATTTTTTTGTCCATTTCCTACTTCAGCACAATTTTTTAGGGCAGGTGTCCTTTACAGCCCTGAGTCCTTGTGAATGTTAAGTGACCATTAGATGTGAGTTTAAAGCTGCTCTTGCAGGAAACGGCCACAAGGTGGCAGCATTTCTCCTTTACCAAATTTGGTAACTGGGGAAACAGAGCCTTAATGGAAGTGGTGTTCTAGGTTGTAAATTCGAATGGAATGTGCCAGGAAAAAAGCACTTTATGTTTATGTCTCATTACTTCTTGTTCATAATTGTAATTTACTTTTTATTTTTTATCCCAGCAAATTTGATTACAATGGTTTGTTTGTTCTAGGTGTGCAAGATGTGGTTCTTTCACACATATACGTGTATCTATTCTTCCTCGCATCCTTTTCCCATGTAGGTTATGACACAATGTTGAGTAGTGTTCTCCTTGTCTTCCGTACGTCTTTGGTGATTATATATTTCACATGGTATGTATATCTCTGTTAACCCCAATATGGTAATGTATCCAATCCTCATCCCTTTCTATTTGGTGAACCATAAGTTTTTTTAATGAATCTGTGATTGCCTTTCTCTGTGGAAATATCTTCATTGGTATCAATTTTTAAGTAACTCCTAAAAGTGATATGATAGGATATGTGTCTTTTGCTTTCTCACTTACTACAGGTGGCGTGATTACGTCTAGACTCATGTATGGTGCTGTAAATGGCATTGTTTCATTTTTTTCACTAGCGAATATTCCATCTGTACATGGAGGAGTTCTTCTTTGTCCACCCATCTGTTGGTGGACTTTTTGGTTACTTCCATATCTTGGCTATTGTAATATTGTGCCATGCAGATTTGCCTGCCTGTGTCTTTCCAATTCTTTCTTCTTAGATTATAGGTCGAGGAGTGGGCCTGCTGGATCATACGGTAGCTCAATGTTTACCTTTTTAAGGCACCTCCATTCTGTTCTCATTCGTGGCCCTTTTCAAGTTACGTCCCACTTGAAGTTGCGGGTATGCATTTCTCCACAACACCTTCAGCATTTATTGTGTGTAGTTTCCTTGCTGATGGTTATTCTGACAAGTGTGAGCTGATACCTCTTTGTGGTTGAATTCACCTGTGCCTCATAATCCGTTGAAATTGAGCTTTAAGGCATGTACTTTTTATTTTTCAACCTGTGATTACCCCTTAGTTCTTCAAAGTGTTCTCTTAAAGTATGTGTCACATTTTGAAATGTTTTGGCCATTACCTCCCTCAAGACATTTTGAGGGCAGGTTTCATTTACAGTTCTGCAGTACTTGTTCCTATGAAATGACCATTAGCACAGGCTTTAAAGCTGCTTTTGCAGGTAAATGCCAGAGGGCGGCAGCCTTTCTATGTCCCCACCATGGTAACTAGGGAAAAGCTCTTGCGGCCTGTGGTGTTTCTCGGTTATAAATTAGAGTGGAGTGTGCCCGGACAAACCCACACAAGCTGATGTCTCCTTACTTTTGTTGGATTTTTAAATTTAATTTTTAGTTTTTATTGGAGTAATTCCCCAGTGTGCACGTGGACCACTTCTACTTTGCGCATTCCTCGGTTGATGGACATTTTCATTGCTTCCAAGTGTTGGCTATGGTAAATATTGTTGGAGTGCAGGATTGCCGGCCTGTGACTTTTTGATTCTCATTTTCTCAGGTGATAGGCCCAGCAGTGGGTGTGATTGATTGACTGGTAGCACCGTGTTTCCCTTTTCAAAGCACCTTCTTTGTGTTTTCATTAGTGGCTCTTACCACGTCCCCCTTAGAATCGAGGGTATGCATTTCTCCACAATCGATTTAGCATTTATTGTTTGCTGCCTTTATGCTAATGGCCGTACTGGCTGCTGTGTGCTGATAGGGTTTTGTAATTTGGGTTTGCGTGTCTTTGAAAATTCGTAAAACTCATCATTTTTCTCCACCATTTTCTTTTCTGTTAAAAAAAAGGAAACAATTGGGAGTACAATATATCTCTTGAAACTATCTTCTTGGAAGGTTGGCCTATTTTGAAATTTTTGGTCGATTTTCCACCCCAGAATTTTTTTAGAGAGTAGGTGTTATTTCCCGAACTGCAAGTTTGGTGAATATTTAGTGACCTTTAGCAATGGGTTTAAAGCTGATGTTGAGGGAAGTGGCCTCAAGCAGGCAGCATTTCTCCACTCCCAAATCTGGGTAGTAGGGCAGCAGAGCCTTTCTGGAAGTCGTGTTCCTAGGTTGTAAATTAAATTGGAATGTGCCTGGAGAAACCCCCATAAGTTTATGTCTCATTATTTCTTCTTGGTTTTAAAATTTTTTTTAATTGTGGTAAAGCTTCGAATATTGTCTGTCCTAGGTGTACACAATCTGGTTCATTTGTACATTATATATGTCTATTCAAGTACAGATCCTCTTCCCATGTAAAATGTTACAGAGGGTTCCACAGACCTCCCTTGCTCCATGGTCGGTCTTTTTGAGATATGTATATACTATGTGTTTGTATACATAGAGCAACACTAATCTTAACTTATCCATTCCCCCCACCTTTCCTTTTAGATGAGCATAGTTTGTTTTCTAAGTCTGTGAGTGTCTTTCTCTGTGGAAGTATATTCATTTGTGTCAGTTATTAGATAACGCCTATAAGTGATATCATAGAATACAGGTCTTTGGTTTCCGAGTTACCTCATGTTTCGTGATTATCTCCAGACTCATTTGTGTTGCCTCAAAGAGCAATGGTTCATTGTTTTCCATGGCTAATATTCCATTGTGTACATGGACCACTTCTTCTTTATCCATTCACCTCTTGTTGGATATTTTGATTTCTTCACTGTCTTGGCTAATGTGAATAAGGCTGCACTGCAGTTTTGCGGCCTGTGTCTTCTCGATTCTTGGCTTCTCAGGTGAGAGGTCCAATGGTGTGCCTGCTGGATTGAATGGTACCTCCATTTTTACTTTTAAACACAGCTCCTTTCTCTTCTCATTATTGGCTGTTACCCCTTTACGTCTCACCAGCAGGTAGAGGGGACACAGTTCTTAAAAACCCCGTCAGCATTTATTGTTTGTAGACATTTTGCTGATGGTCAGTCGACTGGTCTAAGTTGAAACTTTTTGTAGATTAGATTGCATGGGTCTAACACTCCCTGAGGTTGAGCTTTTATCCATTTTCCTTTTTTTTTTAAAAGAGCGTGAGTAAAACTTAACTCCTCATACTCTCTTCTTGAAACATTTGCCTGTTTTGAATTTTTTTGTCCATTTCCTACTTCAGCACAATTTTTTAGGGCAGGTGTCCTTCACAGCCCTGAGTCCTTGTGAATTTTAAGTGACCATTAGCTGTGAGTTTAAAGCTGCTCTTGCAGGAAACGGCCACAAGGTGGCAGCAATTCTCCTTTACCAAATTTGGAAACTGGGGAAACAGAGCCTTAATGGAAGTGGTGTTCTAGGTTGTAAATTCGAATGGAATGTGCCAGGAAAAAAGCACTTTATGTTTATGTCTCATTACTTCTTGTTCATAATTGTAATTTACTTTTTATTTTTTATCCCAGCAAATTTGATTACAATGGTTTGTTTGTTCTAGGTGTGCAAGATGTGTTTCTTTCACACATATACGTGTATCTATTCTTCCTCGCATCCTTTTCCCATATAGGTTATGACACAATGTTGAGTACTCTTCTCCTGGTCTTCCGTACGTCTTTGGTGATTATATATTTCACATGGTATGTATATCTCTGTTAACCCCAATATGGTAATGTATCCAATCCTCATCCCTTTCTATTTGGTGAACCATAAGTTTTTTTTAATGAATCTGTGATTGCCTTTCTCTGTGGAAATATCTTCCTTGGTATCAATTTTTAAGTAACTCCTAAAAGTGATATGATAGGATATGTGTCTTTTGCTTTCTCACTTACTACAGGTGGCGTGATTACGTCTACACTCATGTATGGTGCTGTAAATGGCATTGTTTCATTTTTTTCACTAGCGAATATTCCATCTGTACATGGAGGAGTTCTTCTTTGTCCACCCATCTGTTGGTGGACTTTTTGGTTACTTCCATATCTTGGCTATTGTAATACTGTGCCATGCAGATTTGCCTGCCTGTGTCTTTCCAATTCTTTCTTCTTAGATTATAGGTCGAGGAGTGGGCCTGCTGGATCATACGGTAGCTCAATGTTTACCTTTTTAAGGCACCTCCATTCTGTTCTCATTCGTTGCCCTTTTCAAGTTACGTCCCACTTGACGTTGAGGGTATGCATTTCTCCACAACACCTTCAGCATTTATTGTTTGTAGTTTCCTTGCTGATGGTTATTCTGACAAGTGTGAGCTGATACCTCTTTGTGGTTGAATTCGCCTGTGCCTCATAATCCGTTGAAATTGAGCTTTAAGGCATGTCCTTTTTATTTTTCAACCTGTGATTACCCCTTAGTTCTTCAAAGTGTTCTCTTAATGTATGTGTCACATTTTGAAATGTTTTGGCCATTACCTCCCTCAAGACATTTTGAGGGTAGGTTTCATTTACAGTTCTGCAGTACTTGTTCCTATGAAATGACCATTAGCACAGGCTTTAAAGCTGCTTTTGCAGGTAAATGCCAGAGGGCGGCAGCCTTTCTATGTCCCCACCATGGTAACTAGGGAAAAGCCCTTGCGGCCTGTGGTGTTTCTCGGTTATAAATTAGAGTGGAGTGTGCCCGGACAAACCCACACAAGCTGATGTCTCCTTACTTTTGTTGGATTTTTAAATTTAATTTTTAGTTTTTATTGGAGTAATTCCCCAGTGTGCACGTGGACCACTTCTACTTTGCGCATTCCTCGGTTGATGGACATTTTCATTGCTTCCAAGTGTTGGCTATGGTAAATATTGTTGGAGTGCAGGATTGCCAACCTGTGACTTTTTGATTCTCATTTTCTCAGGTGATAGGCCCAGCAGTGGGTGTGATTGATTGACTGGTAGCACCGTGTTTCCCTTTTCAAAGCACCTTCTTTGTGTTTTCATTAGTGGCTCTTACCACGTCCCCCTTAGAATCGAGGGTATGCATTTCTCCACAATCGATTTACCATTTATTGTTTGCTGCCTTTATGCTAATGGCACTACTGGCTGCTGTGTGCTGATAGGGTTTTGTAATTTGGGTTTGCATGTCTTTGAAAATTCGTAAAACTCATCATTTTTCTCCACCGTTTTCTTTTCTGTTAAAAAAAAGGAAACAATTGGGAGTACAATATATCTCTTGAAATTTTCTTCTTGGAAGGTTGCCCTATTTTGAAATTTTTGGTCGATTTTCCACCTCAGAATTTTTTTAGAGAGCAGGTGTCATTTCCCGAACTGCAAGTTTGGTGAATATTTAGTGACCCTTAGCAATGGGTTTAAAGCTGCTGTTGTGGGAAGTGGCCTCAAGCAGGCAGCATTTCTCCACTCCCAAATCTGGGTACTAGGGCAGCAGAGCCTTTCTGGAAGTCGTGTTCCTAGGTTGTAAATTAAATTGGAATGTGCCTGGAGAAACCCCCATAAGTTTATGTCTCATTATTTCTTCTTGGTTTTAAATTTTTTTTTAATTGTGGTAAAGCTTCGAATATTGTCTGTCCTAGGTGTACACAATCTGGTTCATTTGTACATTATATATGTCTATTCAAGTACAGATCCTCTTCCCATGTAAAATGTTACAGAGGGTTCCACAGACCTCCCTTGCTCCATGGTCGGTCTTTTTGAGATATGTATATACTATGTGTTTGTATACATAGAGCAACACTAATCTTAACTTATCCATTCCCCCCACCTTTCCTTTTAGATGAGCATAGTTTGTTTTCTAAGTCTGTGAGTGTCTTTCTCTGTGGAAATATATTCATTTGTGTCAGTTATTAGATAACGCCTATAAGTGATATCATAGAATACAGGTCTTTGGTTTCCGAGTTACCTCATGTTTCGTGATTATCTCCAGACTCATTTGTGGTGCCTCAAAGAGCAATGGTTCATTGTTTTCCATGGCTAATATTCCATTGTGTACATGGACCACTTCTTCTTTATCCATTCACCTCTTGTTGGATATTTTGATTGCTTCAATGTCTTGGCTATTGTGAATAAGGCTGCACTGCAGCTTTTGCGGCCTGTGTCTTCTCGATTCTTGTCTTCTCAGGTGAGAGGTCCAATGGTGCGCCTGCTGGATTGAATGGTACCTCCATTTTTACTTTTAAACACAGCTGCTTTCTCTTCTCATTATTGGCTGTTACCCCTTTACGTCTCACCAGCAGGTAGAGGGGACACAGTTCTTGAAAACCCCGTCAGCATTTATTGTTTGTAGACATTTTGCTGATGGTCAGTCGACTGGTCTAAGTTGAAACATTTTGTAGATTAGATTGCATGGGTCTAACACTCCCTGAGGTTGGGCTTTTATCCATTTTCCTTTTTTTTTAAAAGAGCGTGAGTAAAACCTAACTCCTCATACTCTCTTCTTGAAACATTTGCCTGTTTTGAATTTTTTTGTCCATTCCATACTTCAGCACAATTTTTTAGGGCAGGTGTCCTTTACAGCCCTGAGTCCTTGTGAATGTTAAGTGACCATTAGCTGTGAGTTTAAAGCTGCTCTTGCAGGAAACGGCCACAAGGTGGCAGCATTTCTCCTTTACCAAATTTGGTAACTGGGGAAACAGAGCCTTATTGGAAGTGGTGTTCTAGGTTGTAAATTCGAATGGAATGTGCCAGGAAAAAAGCACTTTATGTTTATGTCTCATTACTTCTTGTTCATAATTGTAATTTACTTTTTATTTTTTATCCCAGCAAATTTGATTACAATGGTTTGTTTGTTCTAGGTGTGCAAGATGTGGTTCTTTCACACATATACGTGAATCTATTCTTCCTCGCATCCTTTTCCCATGTAGGTTATGACACAATGTTGAGTAGTCTTCTCCTGGTCTTCCGTACGCCTTTGGTGATTATATATTTCACATGGTATGTATATCTCTGTTAACCCCAATATGGTAATGTATCCAATCCTCATCCCTTTCTATTTGGTGAACCATAAGTTTTTTTAATGAATCTGTGATTGCCTTTCTCTGTGGAAATATCTTCATTGGTATCAATTTTTAAGTAACTCCTAAAAGTGATATGATAGGATATGTGTCTTTTGCTTTCTCACTGACTACAGGTGGCGTGATTACGTCTAGACTCATGTATGGTGCTGCAAATGGCATTGTTTCATTGTTTTCACTAGCGAATATTCCATCTGTACATGGAGGAGTTCTTCTTTGTCCACCCATCTGTTGGTGGACTTTTTGGTTACTTCCATATCTTGGCTATTGTAATACTGTGCCATGCAGATTTGCCTGCCTGTGTCTTTCCAATTCTTTCTTCTTAGATTATAGGTCGAGGAGTGGGCCTGCTGGATCATACGGTAGCTCAATGTTTACCTTTTTAAGGCACCTTCATTCTGTTCTCATTCGTGGCACTTTTCAAGTTACGTCCCACTTGAAGTTGAGGGTATGCATTTCTCCACAACACCTTCAGCATTTATTGTTTGTAGTTTCCTTGCTGATGGTTATTCTGACAAGTGTGAGCTGATACCTCTTTGTGGTTGAATTCGCCTGTGCCTCATAATCCATTGAAATTGAGCTTTAAGGCATGTCCTTTTTATTTTTCAACCTGTGATTACCCCTTAGTTCTTCAAAGTGTTCTCTTAAAGTATGTGTCACATTTTCAAATGTTTTGGCCATTACCTCCCTCAAGACATTTTGAGGGCAGGTTTCATTTACAGTTCTGCAGTACTTGTTCCTATGAAATGACCATTAGCACAGGCTTTAAAGCTGCTTTTGCAGGTAAATGCCAGAGGGCGGCAGCCTTTCTATGTCCCCACCATGGTAACTAGGGAAAAGCCCTTGCGGACTGTGGTGTTTCTCGGTTATAAATTAGAGTGGAGTGTGCCCGGACAACCCCACACAAGCTGATGTCTCCTTACTTTTGTTGGATTTTTAAATTTAATTTTTAGTTTTTATTGGAGTAATTCCCCAGTGTGCACGTGGACCACTTCTACTTTGCGCATTCCTCGGTTGATGGACATTTTCATTGCTTCCAAGTGTTGGCTATGGTAAATATTGTTGGAGTGCAGGATTGCCGGCCTGTGACTTTTTGAATCTCATTTTCTCAGGTGATAGGCCCAGCAGTGGGTGTGATTGATTGACTGGTAGCACCGTGTTTCCCTTTTCAAAGCACCTTCTTTGTGTTTTCATTAGTGGCTCTTACCACGTCCCCCTCAGAATCGAGGGTATGCATTTCTCCACAATCTATTTAGCATTTATTGTTTGCTGCCTTTATGCTAATGGCCCTACTGGCTGCTGTGTGCTGATAGGGTTTTGTAATTTGGGTTTGCATGTCTTTGAAAATTCGTAAAACTCATCATTTTTCTCCACCGTTTTCTTTTCTGTTAAAAAAAAGGAAACAGTTGGGAGTACAATATATCTCTTGAAATTTTCTTCTTGGAAGGTTGCCCTATTTTGAAATTTTTGGTCGATTTTCCACCCCAGAATTTTTTTAGAGAGCAGGTGTCATTTCCCGAACTGCAAGTTTGGTGAATATTTAGTGACCCTTAGCAATGGGTTTAAAGCTGCTGTTGTGGGAAGTGGCCTCAAGCAGGCAGCATTTCTCCACTCCCAAATCTGGGTACTAGGGCAGCAGTGCCTTTCTGGAAGTCGTATTCCTAGGTTGTAAATTAAATTGGAATGTGCCTGGAGAAACCCCCATAAATTTGTGTCTCATTATTTCTTCTTGGTTTTAAAATTTTTTTTAATTGTGGTAAAGCTTCGAATATTGTCTGTCCTAGGTGTACACAATCTGGTTCATTTGTACATTATATATGTCTATTCAAGTACAGATCCTCTTCCCATGTAAAATGTTACAGAGGGTTCCACAGACCTCCCTTGCTCCATGGTCGGTCTTTTTGAGATATGTATATACTATGTGTTTGTATACATAGAGCAACACTAATCTTAACTTATCCATTCCCCCCACCTTTCCTTTTAGATGAGCATAGTTTGTTTTCTAAGTCTGTGAGTGTCTTTCTCTGTGGAAATATATTCATTTGTGTCAGTTATTAGATAACGCCTATAAGTGATATCATAGAATACAGGTCTTTGGTTTCCGAGTTACCTCATGTTTCGTGATTATCTCCAGACTCATTTGTGGTGCCTCAAAGAGCAATGGTTCATTGTTTTCCATGGCTAATATTCCATTGTGTACATGGACCACTTCTTCTTTATCCATTCACCTCTTGTTGGATATTTTGATTGCTTCACTGTCTTGGCTATTGTGAATTAGTCTGCACTGCAGCTTTTGCGGCCTGTGTCTTCTCGATTCTTGTCTTCTCAGGTGAGAGGTCCAATGGTGCGCCTGCTGGATTGAATGGTACCTCCATTTTTACTTTTAAACACAGCTCCTTTCTCTTCTCATTATTGGCTGTTACCCCTTTACGTCTCACCAGCAGGTAGAGGGGACACAGTTCTTGAAAACCCCGTCAGCATTTATTGTTTGTAGACATTTTGCTGATGGTCAGTCGACTGGTCTAAGTTGAACCTTTTTGTAGATTAGATTGCATGGGTCTAACACTCCCTGAGGTTGAGCTTTTATCCATTTTCCTTTTTTTTTAAAAGAGCGTGAGTAAAACTTTACTCCTCATACTCTCTTCTTGAAACATTTGCCTGTTGTGAATTTTTTTGTCCATTTCCTACTTCAGCACAATTTTCTAGGGCAGGTGTCCTTCACAGCCCTGAGTCCTTGTGAATGTTAAGTGACCATTAGCTGTGAGTTTAAAGCTGCTCTTGCAGGAAACGGCCACAAGGTGGCAGCATTTCTCCTTTACCGAATTTGGTAACTGGGGAAACAGAGCCTTATTGGAAGTGGTGTTCTAGGTTGTAAATTCGAATGGAATGTGCCAGGAAAAAAGCACTTTATGTTTATGTCTCATTACTTCTTGTTCATAATTGTAATTTACTTTTTATTTTTTATCCCAGCAAATTTGATTACAATGGTTTGTTTGTTCTAGGTGTGCAAGATGTGGTTCTTTCACACATATACGTGAATCTATTCTTCCTCGCATCCTTTTCCCATGTAGGTTATGACACAATGTTGAGTAGTCTTCTCCTGGTCTTCCGTACGCCTTTGGTGATTATATATTTCACATGGTATGTATAGCTCTGTTAACCCCAATATGGTAATGTATCCAATCCTCATCCCTTTCTATTTGGTGAACCATAAGTTTTTTTAATGAATCTGTGATTGCCTTTCTCTGTGGAAATATCTTCATTGGTATCAATTTTTAAGTAACTCCTAAAAGTGATATGATAGGATATGTGTCTTTTGCTTTCTCACTGACTACAGGTGGCGTGATTACGTCTAGACTCATGTATGGTGCTGCAAATGGCATTGTTTCATTTTTTTCACTAGCGAATATTCCATCTGTACATGGAGGAGTTCTTCTTTGTCCACCCATCTGTTGGTGGACTTTTTGGTTACTTCCATATCTTGGCTATTGTAATACTGTGCCATGCAGATTTGCCTGCCTGTGTCTTTCCAATTCTTTCTTCTTAGATTATAGGTCGAGGAGTGGGCCTGCTGGATCATACGGTAGCTCAATGTTTACCTTTTTAAGGCACCTTCATTCTGTTCTCATTCGTGGCCCTTTTCAAGTTACGTCCCACTTGAAGTTGAGGGTATGCATTTCTCCACAACACCTTCAGCATTTATTGTTTGTAGTTTCCTTGCTGATGGTTATTCTGACAAGTGTGAGCTGATACCTCTTTGTGGTTGAATTCGCCTGTGCCTCATAATCCATTGAAATTGAGCTTTAAGGCATGTCCTTTTTATTTTTCAACCTGTGATTACCCCTTAGTTCTTCAAAGTGTTCTCTTAAAGTATGTGTCACATTTTCAAATGTTTTGGCCATTACCTCCCTCAAGACATTTTGAGGGCAGGTTTCATTTACAGTTCTGCAGTACTTGTTCCTATGAAATGACCATTAGCACAGGCTTTAAAGCTGCTTTTGCAGGTAAATGCCAGAGGGCGGCAGCCTTTCTATGTCCCCACCATGGTAACTAGGGAAAAGCCCTTGCGGACTGTGGTGTTTCTCGGTTATAAATTAGAGTGGAGTGTGCCCGGACAACCCCACACAAGCTGATGTCTCCTTACTTTTGTTGGATTTTTAAATTTAATTTTTAGTTTTTATTGGAGTAATTCCCCAGTGTGCACGTGGACCACTTCTACTTTGCGCATTCCTCGGTTGATGGACATTTTCATTGCTTCCAAGTGTTGGCTATGGTAAATATTGTTGGAGTGCAGGATTGCCGGCCTGTGACTTTTTGAATCTCATTTTCTCAGGTGATAGGCCCAGCAGTGGGTGTGATTGATTGACTGGTAGCACCGTGTTTCCCTTTTCAAAGCACCTTCTTTGTGTTTTCATTAGTGGCTCTTACCACGTCCCCCTCAGAATCGAGGGTATGCATTTCTCCACAATCTATTTAGCATTTATTGTTTGCTGCCTTTATGCTAATGGCCCTACTGGCTGCTGTGTGCTGATAGGGTTTTGTAATTTGGGTTTGCATGTCTTTGAAAATTCGTAAAACTCATCATTTTTCTCCACCGTTTTCTTTTCTGTTAAAAAAAAGGAAACAGTTGGGAGTACAATATATCTCTTGAAATTTTCTTCTTGGAAGGTTGCCCTATTTTGAAATTTTTGGTCGATTTTCCACCCCAGAATTTTTTTAGAGAGCAGGTGTCATTTCCCGAACTGCAAGTTTGGTGAATATTTAGTGACCCTTAGCAATGGGTTTAAAGCTGCTGTTGTGGGAAGTGGCCTCAAGCAGGCAGCATTTCTCCACTCCCAAATCTGGGTACTAGGGCAGCAGTGCCTTTCTGGAAGTCGTATTCCTAGGTTGTAAATTAAATTGGAATGTGCCTGGAGAAACCCCCATAAATTTGTGTCTCATTATTTCTTCTTGGTTTTAAAATTTTTTTTAATTGTGGTAAAGCTTCGAATATTGTCTGTCCTAGGTGTACACAATCTGGTTCATTTGTACATTATATATGTCTATTCAAGTACAGATCCTCTTCCCATGTAAAATGTTACAGAGGGTTCCACAGACCTCCCTTGCTCCATGGTCGGTCTTTTTGAGATATGTATATACTATGTGTTTGTATACATAGAGCAACACTAATCTTAACTTATCCATTCCCCCCACCTTTCCTTTTAGATGAGCATAGTTTGTTTTCTAAGTCTGTGAGTGTCTTTCTCTGTGGAAATATATTCATTTGTGTCAGTTATTAGATAACGCCTATAAGTGATATCATAGAATACAGGTCTTTGGTTTCCGAGTTACCTCATGTTTCGTGATTATCTCCAGACTCATTTGTGGTGCCTCAAAGAGCAATGGTTCATTGTTTTCCATGGCTAATATTCCATTGTGTACATGGACCACTTCTTCTTTATCCATTCACCTCTTGTTGGATATTTTGATTGCTTCACTGTCTTGGCTATTGTGAATTAGTCTGCACTGCAGCTTTTGCGGCCTGTGTCTTCTCGATTCTTGTCTTCTCAGGTGAGAGGTCCAATGGTGCGCCTGCTGGATTGAATGGTACCTCCATTTTTACTTTTAAACACAGCTCCTTTCTCTTCTCATTATTGGCTGTTACCCCTTTACGTCTCACCAGCAGGTAGAGGGGACACAGTTCTTGAAAACCCCGTCAGCATTTATTGTTTGTAGACATTTTGCTGATGGTCAGTCGACTGGTCTAAGTTGAACCTTTTTGTAGATTAGATTGCATGGGTCTAACACTCCCTGAGGTTGAGCTTTTATCCATTTTCCTTTTTTTTTAAAAGAGCGTGAGTAAAACTTTACTCCTCATACTCTCTTCTTGAAACATTTGCCTGTTGTGAATTTTTTTGTCCATTTCCTACTTCAGCACAATTTTCTAGGGCAGGTGTCCTTCACAGCCCTGAGTCCTTGTGAATGTTAAGTGACCATTAGCTGTGAGTTTAAAGCTGCTCTTGCAGGAAACGGCCACAAGGTGGCAGCATTTCTCCTTTACCTAATTTGGTAACTGGGGAAACAGAGCCTTATTGGAAGTGGTGTTCTAGGTTGTAAATTCGAATGGAATGTGCCAGGAAAAAAGCACTTTATGTTTATGTCTCATTACTTCTTGTTCATAATTGTAATTTACTTTTTATTTTTTATCCCAGCAAATTTGATTACAATGGTTTGTTTGTTCTAGGTGTGCAAGATGTGGTTCTTTCACACATATACGTGTATCTATTCTTCCTCGCATCCTTTTCCCATGTAGGTTATGACACAATGTTGAGTAGTCTTCTCCTGGTCTTCCGTACGCCTTTGGTGATTATATATTTCACATGGTATGTATATCTCTGTTAACCCCAATATGGTAATGTATCCAATCCTCATCCCTTTCTATTTGGTGAACCATAAGTTTTTTTTAATGAATCTGTGATTGCCTTTCTCTGTGTAAATATCTTCATTGGTATCAATTTTTAAGTAACTCCTAAAAGTGATATCATAGGATATGTGTCTTTTGCTTTCTCACTTACTACAGGTGGCGTGATTACGTCTAGACTCATGTATGGTGCTGCAAATGGCATTGTTTCATTGTTTTCACTAGCGAATATTCCATCTGTACATGGAGGAGTTCTTCTTTGTCCACCCATCTGTTGGTTGACTTTTTGGTTACTTCCGTATCTTGGCTATTGTAATAATGTGCCATGCAGATTTGCCTGCCTGTGTCTTTCCAATTCTTTCTTCTTAGATTATAGGTCGAGGAGTGGGCCTGCTGGATCATACGGTAGCTCAATGTTTACATTTTTAAGGCACCTCCATTCTGTTCTCATTCGTGGCCCTTTTCAAGTTACGTCCCACTTGAAGTTGAGGGTATGCATTTCTCCACAACACCTTCAGCATTTATTGTTTGTAGTTTCCTTGCTGATGGTTATTCTGACAAGTGTGAGCTGATACCTCTTTGTGGTTGAATTCGCCTGTGCCTCATAATCCGTTGAAATTGAGCTTAAAGGCATGTCCTTTTTATTTTTCAACCTCTGATTGCCCCTTAGTTCTTCAAAGTGTTCTCTTAAAGTATGTGTCACATTTTGAAATGTTTTGGCCATTACCTCCCTCAAGACATTTTGAGGGCAGGTTTCAATTACAGTTTTGCAGTACTTGTTCCTATGAAATGACCATTAGCACAGGCTTTAAAGCTGCTTTTGCAGGTAAATGCCAGAGGGCGGCAGCCTTTCTATGTCCCCACCATGGTAACTAGGGAAAAGCCCTTGCGGCCTGTGGTGTTTCTCGGTTATAAATTAGAGTGGAGTGTGCCCGGACAAACCCACACAAGCTGATGTCTCCTTACTTTTGTTGGATTTTTAAATTTAATTTTTAGTTTTTATTGGAGTAATTCCCCAGTGTGCACGTGGACCACTTCTACTTTGCACATTCCTCGGTTGATGGACATTTTCATTGCTTCCAAGTGTTGGCTATGGTAAATATTGTTGGAGTGCAGGTTTGCCAGCCTGTGACTTTTTGATTCTCATTTTCTCAGGTGATAGGCCCAGCAGTGGGTGTGATTGATTGACTGGTAGCACCGTGTTTCCCTTTTCAAAGCACCTTCTTTGTGTTTTCATTAGTGGCTCTTACCACGTCCCCCTTAGAATCGAGTGTATGCATTTCTCCACAATCGATTTAGCATTTATTGTTTGCTGCCTTTATGCTAATGGCCCTACTGGCTGCTGTGTGCTGATAGGGTTTTGTAATTTGGGTTTGCATGTCTTTGAAAATTCGTAAAACTCATCATTTTTCTCCACCGTTTTCTTTTCTGTTAAAAAAAAGGAAACAATTGGGAGTACAATATATCTCTTGAAATTTTCTTCTTGGAAGGTTGCCCTATTTTGAAATTTTTGGTCGATTTTCCACCCCAGAATTTTTTTAGAGAGCAGGTGTCATTTCCCGAACTGCAAGTTTGGTGAATATATAGTGACCCTTAGCAATGGGTTTAAAGCTGCTGTTGTGGGAAGTGGCCTCAAGCAGGCAGCATTTCTCCACTCCCAATTCTGGGTACTAGGGCAGCAGAGCCTTTCTGGAAGTCGTGTTCCTAGGTTGTAAATTAAATTGGAATGTGCCTGGAGAAACCCCCATAAGTTTATGTCTCATTATTTCTTCTTGGTTTTAAATTTTTTTTAAATTGTGGTAAAGCTTCGAATATAGTCTGTCCTAGGTGTACACAATCTGGTTCATTTGTACACTATATATGTCTATTCAAGTACAGATCCTCTTCCCATGTAAAATGTTACAGAGGGTTCCACAGACCTCCCTTGGTACATGGTCGGTCTTTTTGAGATATGTATATACTATGTGTTTGTATACATATAGCAACACTAATCTTAACTTATCCATTCCCCCCACCTTTCCTTTTACATGAGCATAGTTTGTTTTCTAAGTCTGTGAGTGTCTTTCTCTGTGGAAATATATTCATTTGTGTCAGTTATTAGATAACGCCTATAAGTGATATCATAGAATACAGGTCTTTGGTTTCCGAGTTACCTCATGTTTCGTGATTATCTCCAGACTCATTTGTGGTGCCTCAAAGAGCAATGGTTCATTGTTTTCCATGGCTAATATTCCATTGTGTACATGGACCACTTCTTCTTTATCCATTCACCTCTTGTTGGATATTTTGATTGCTTCACTGTCTTGGCTATTGTGAATAAGGCTGCACTGCAGCTTTTGCGGCCTGTGTCTTCTCGATTCTTGTCTTCTCAGGTGAGAGGTCCAATGGTGCGCCTGCTGGATTGAATGGTACCTCCATTTTTACTTTTAAACACAGCTGCTTTCTCTTCTCATTATTGGCTGTTACCCCTTTACGTCTCACCAGCAGGTAGAGGGGACACAGTTCTTGAAAACCCCGTCAGCATTTATTGTTTGTAGACATTTTGCTGATGGTCAGTCGACTGGTCTAAGTTGAACCTTTTTGTAGATTAGATTGCATGGGTCTAACACTCCCTGAGGTTGAGCTTTTATCCATTTTCTTTTTTTTTAAAAGAGCGTGAGTAAAACTTTACTCCTCATACTCTCTTGAAACATTTGCGTGTTGTGAATTTTTTTGTCCATTTCCTACTTCAGCACAATTTTTTAGGGCAGGTGTCCTTTACAGCCCTGAGTCCTTGTGAATGTTAAGTGACCATTAGATGTGAGTTTAAAGCTGCTCTTGCAGGAAACGGCCACAAGGTGGCAGCATTTCTCCTTTACCAAATTTGGTAACTGGGGAAACAGAGCCTTAATGGAAGTGGTGTTCTAGGTTGTAAATTCGAATGGAATGTGCCAGGAAAAAAGCACTTTATGTTTATGTCTCATTACTTCTTGTTCATAATTGTAATTTACTTTTTATTTTTTATCCCAGCAAATTTGATTACAATGGTTTGTTTGTTCTAGGTGTGCAAGATGTGGTTCTTTCACACATATACGTGTATCTATTCTTCCTCGCATCCTTTTCCCATGTAGGTTATGACACAATGTTGAGTAGTCTTCTCCTTGTCTTCCGTACGTCTTTGGTGATTATATATTTCACATGGTATGTATATCTCTGTTAACCCCAATATGGTAATGTATCCAATCCTCATCCCTTTCTATTTGGTGAACCATAAGTTTTTTTAATGAATCTGTGATTGCCTTTCTCTGTGGAAATATCTTCATTGGTATCAATTTTTAAGTAACTCCTAAAAGTGATATGATAGGATATGTGTCTTTTGCTTTCTCACTTACTACAGGTGGCGTGATTACGTCTAGACTCATGTATGGTGCTGTAAATGGCATTGTTTCATTTTTTTCACTAGCGAATATTCCATCTGTACATGGAGGAGTTCTTCTTTGTCCACCCATCTGTTGGTGGACTTTTTGGTTACTTCCATATCTTGGCTATTGTAATATTGTGCCATGCAGATTTGCCTGCCTGTGTCTTTCCAATTCTTTCTTCTTAGATTATAGGTCGAGGAGTGGGCCTGCTGGATCATACGGTAGCTCAATGTTTACCTTTTTAAGGCACCTCCATTCTGTTCTCATTCGTGGCCCTTTTCAAGTTACGTCCCACTTGAAGTTGCGGGTATGCATTTCTCCACAACACCTTCAGCATTTATTGTGTGTAGTTTCCTTGCTGATGGTTATTCTGACAAGTGTGAGCTGATACCTCTTTGTGGTTGAATTCACCTGTGCCTCATAATCCGTTGAAATTGAGCTTTAAGGCATGTCCTTTTTATTTTTCAACCTGTGATTACCCCTTAGTTCTTCAAAGTGTTCTCTTAAAGTATGTGTCACATTTTGAAATGTTTTGGCCATTACCTCCCTCAAGACATTTTGAGGGCAGGTTTCATTTACAGTTCTGCAGTACTTGTTCCTATGAAATGACCATTAGCACAGGCTTTAAAGCTGCTTTTGCAGGTAAATGCCAGAGGGCGGCAGCCTTTCTATGTCCCCACCATGGTAACTAGGGAAAAGCTCTTGCGGCCTGTGGTGTTTCTCGGTTATAAATTAGAGTGGAGTGTGCCCGGACAAACCCACACAAGCTGATGTCTCCTTACTTTTGTTGGATTTTTAAATTTAATTTTTAGTTTTTATTGGAGTAATTCCCCAGTGTGCACGTGGACCACTTCTACTTTGCGCATTCCTCGGTTGATGGACATTTTCATTGCTTCCAAGTGTTGGCTATGGTAAATATTGTTGGAGTGCAGGATTGCCGGCCTGTGACTTTTTGATTCTCATTTTCTCAGGTGATAGGCCCAGCAGTGGGTGTGATTGATTGACTGGTAGCACCGTGTTTCCCTTTTCAAAGCACCTTCTTTGTGTTTTCATTAGTGGCTCTTACCACGTCCCCCTTAGAATCGAGGGTATGCATTTCTCCACAATCGATTTAGCATTTATTGTTTGCTGCCTTTATGCTAATGGCCGTACTGGCTGCTGTGTGCTGATAGGGTTTTGTAATTTGGGTTTGCGTGTCTTTGAAAATTCGTAAAACTCATCATTTTTCTCCACCATTTTCTTTTCTGTTAAAAAAAAGGAAACAATTGGGAGTACAATATATCTCTTGAAACTATCTTCTTGGAAGGTTGGCCTATTTTGAAATTTTTGGTCGATTTTCCACCCCAGAATTTTTTTAGAGAGTAGGTGTTATTTCCCGAACTGCAAGTTTGGTGAATATTTAGTGACCTTTAGCAATGGGTTTAAAGCTGATGTTGAGGGAAGTGGCCTCAAGCAGGCAGCATTTCTCCACTCCCAAATCTGGGTAGTAGGGCAGCAGAGCCTTTCTGGAAGTCGTGTTCCTAGGTTGTAAATTAAATTGGAATGTGCCTGGAGAAACCCCCATAAGTTTATGTCTCATTATTTCTTCTTGGTTTTAAAATTTTTTTTAATTGTGGTAAAGCTTCGAATATTGTCTGTCCTAGGTGTACACAATCTGGTTCATTTGTACATTATATATGTCTATTCAAGTACAGATCCTCTTCCCATGTAAAATGTTACAGAGGGTTCCACAGACCTCCCTTGCTCCATGGTCGGTCTTTTTGAGATATGTATATACTATGTGTTTGTATACATAGAGCAACACTAATCTTAACTTATCCATTCCCCCCACCTTTCCTTTTAGATGAGCATAGTTTGTTTTCTAAGTCTGTGAGTGTCTTTCTCTGTGGAAGTATATTCATTTGTGTCAGTTATTAGATAACGCCTATAAGTGATATCATAGAATACAGGTCTTTGGTTTCCGAGTTACCTCATGTTTCGTGATTATCTCCAGACTCATTTGTGGTGCCTCAAAGAGCAATGGTTCATTGTTTTCCATGGCTAATATTCCATTGTGTACATGGACCACTTCTTCTTTATCCATTCACCTCTTGTTGGATATTTTGATTTCTTCACTGTCTTGGCTAATGTGAATAAGGCTGCACTGCAGTTTTGCGGCCTGTGTCTTCTCGATTCTTGGCTTCTCAGGTGAGAGGTCCAATGGTGTGCCTGCTGGATTGAATGGTACCTCCATTTTTACTTTTAAACACAGCTCCTTTCTCTTCTCATTATTGGCTGTTACCCCTTTACGTCTCACCAGCAGGTAGAGGGGACACAGTTCTTAAAAACCCCGTCAGCATTTATTGTTTGTAGACATTTTGCTGATGGTCAGTCGACTGGTCTAAGTTGAAACTTTTTGTAGATTAGATTGCATGGGTCTAACACTCCCTGAGGTTGAGCTTTTATCCATTTTCCTTTTTTTTTTAAAAGAGCGTGAGTAAAACTTAACTCCTCATACTCTCTTCTTGAAACATTTGCCTGTTTTGAATTTTTTTGTCCATTTCCTACTTCAGCACAATTTTTTAGGGCAGGTGTCCTTCACAGCCCTGAGTCCTTGTGAATTTTAAGTGACCATTAGCTGTGAGTTTAAAGCTGCTCTTGCAGGAAACGGCCACAAGGTGGCAGCAATTCTCCTTTACCAAATTTGGAAACTGGGGAAACAGAGCCTTAATGGAAGTGGTGTTCTAGGTTGTAAATTCGAATGGAATGTGCCAGGAAAAAAGCACTTTATGTTTATGTCTCATTACTTCTTGTTCATAATTGTAATTTACTTTTTATTTTTTATCCCAGCAAATTTGATTACAATGGTTTGTTTGTTCTAGGTGTGCAAGATGTGTTTCTTTCACACATATACGTGTATCTATTCTTCCTCGCATCCTTTTCCCATATAGGTTATGACACAATGTTGAGTACTCTTCTCCTGGTCTTCCGTACGTCTTTGGTGATTATATATTTCACATGGTATGTATATCTCTGTTAACCCCAATATGGTAATGTATCCAATCCTCATCCCTTTCTATTTGGTGAACCATAAGTTTTTTTTAATGAATCTGTGATTGCCTTTCTCTGTGGAAATATCTTCCTTGGTATCAATTTTTAAGTAACTCCTAAAAGTGATATGATAGGATATGTGTCTTTTGCTTTCTCACTTACTACAGGTGGCGTGATTACGTCTACACTCATGTATGGTGCTGTAAATGGCATTGTTTCATTTTTTTCACTAGCGAATATTCCATCTGTACATGGAGGAGTTCTTCTTTGTCCACCCATCTGTTGGTGGACTTTTTGGTTACTTCCATATCTTGGCTATTGTAATACTGTGCCATGCAGATTTGCCTGCCTGTGTCTTTCCAATTCTTTCTTCTTAGATTATAGGTCGAGGAGTGGGCCTGCTGGATCATACGGTAGCTCAATGTTTACCTTTTTAAGGCACCTCCATTCTGTTCTCATTCGTTGCCCTTTTCAAGTTACGTCCCACTTGACGTTGAGGGTATGCATTTCTCCACAACACCTTCAGCATTTATTGTTTGTAGTTTCCTTGCTGATGGTTATTCTGACAAGTGTGAGCTGATACCTCTTTGTGGTTGAATTCGCCTGTGCCTCATAATCCGTTGAAATTGAGCTTTAAGGCATGTCCTTTTTATTTTTCAACCTGTGATTACCCCTTAGTTCTTCAAAGTGTTCTCTTAATGTATGTGTCACATTTTGAAATGTTTTGGCCATTACCTCCCTCAAGACATTTTGAGGGTAGGTTTCATTTACAGTTCTGCAGTACTTGTTCCTATGAAATGACCATTAGCACAGGCTTTAAAGCTGCTTTTGCAGGTAAATGCCAGAGGGCGGCAGCCTTTCTATGTCCCCACCATGGTAACTAGGGAAAAGCCCTTGCGGCCTGTGGTGTTTCTCGGTTATAAATTAGAGTGGAGTGTGCCCGGACAAACCCACACAAGCTGATGTCTCCTTACTTTTGTTGGATTTTTAAATTTAATTTTTAGTTTTTATTGGAGTAATTCCCCAGTGTGCACGTGGACCACTTCTACTTTGCGCATTCCTCGGTTGATGGACATTTTCATTGCTTCCAAGTGTTGGCTATGGTAAATATTGTTGGAGTGCAGGATTGCCCGCCTGTGACTTTTTGATTCTCATTTTCTCAGGTGATAGGCCCAGCAGTGGGTGTGATTGATTGACTGGTAGCACCGTGTTTCCCTTTTCAAAGCACCTTCTTTGTGTTTTCATTAATGGCTCTTACCACGTCCCCCTTAGAATCGAGGGTATGCATTTCTCCACAATCGATTTAGCATTTATTGTTTGCTGCCTTTATGCTAATGGCCCTACTGGCTGCTGTGTGCTGATAGGGTTTTGTAATTTGGGTTTGCGTGTCTTTGAAAATTCGTAAAACTCAACATTTTTCTCCACCGTTTTCTTTTCTGTTAAAAAAAAGGAAACAATTGGGAGTACAATATATCTCTTGAAACTATCTTCTTGGAAGGTTGCCCTATTTTGAAATTTTTGGTCGATTTTCCACCCCAGAATTTTTTTAGAGAGCAGGTGTTATTTCCCGAACTGCAAGTTTGGTGAATATTTAGTGACCTTTAGCAAAGGGTTTAAACCTGATGTTGAGGGAAGTGGCCTCAAGTAGGCAGCATTTCTCCACTCCCAAATCTGGGTACTAGGGCAGCAGAGCCTTTCTGGAAGTCGTGTTCCTAGGTTGTAAATTAAATTGGAATGTGCCTGGAGAAACCCCCATAAGTTTATGTCTCATTATTTCTTCTTGGTTTTAAAATTTTTTTTAATTGGGGTAAAGCTTCGAATATTGTCTGTCCTAGGTGTACACAATCTGGTTCATTTGTACATTATATATGTCTATTCAAGTACAGATCCTCTTCCCATGTAAAATGTTACAGAGGGTTCCACAGACCTCCCTTGCTAGATGGTCGGTCTTTTTGAGATATGTATATACTATGTGTTTGTATACATATAGCAACACTAATCTTAACTTATCCATTCCCCCCACCTTTCCTTTTAGATGAGCATAGTTTGTTTTCTAAGTCTGTGTGTGTCTTTCTCTGTGGAAATATATTCATTCGTGTCAGTTATTAGATAACGCCTATAAGTGATATCATAGAATACAGGTCTTTGGTTTCCGAGTTACCTCATGTTCCGTGATTATCTCCAGACTCATTTGTGGTGCCTCAAAGAGCAATGGTTCATTGTTTTCCATGGCTAATATTCCATTGTGTACATGGACCACTTCTTCTTTATCCATTCACCTCTTGTTGGATATTTTGATTGCTTCACTGTCTTGGCTATTGTGAATAAGGCTGCACTGCAGCTTTTGCGGCCTGTGTCTTCTCGATTCTTGTCTTCTCAGGTGAGAGGTCCAATGGTGCGCCTGCAGGATTGAATGGTACCTCCATTTTTACTTTTAAACACAGCTCCTTTCTCTTCTCATTATTGGCTGTTACCCCTTTACGTCTCACCAGCAGGTAGAGGGGATACAGTTCTTGAAAACCCCGTCAGAATTTATTGTTTGTAGACATTTTGCTGATGGTCAGTCGACTGGTCTAAGTTGAAACTTTTTGTAGATTAGATTGCATGGGTCTAACACTCCCTGAGGTTGAGCTTTTATCCATTTTCCTTTTTTTTTAAAAGAGCGTGAGTAAAACTTTACTCCTCATACTCTCTTCTTGAAACATTTGCGTGTTTTGAATTTTTTTGTCCATTTCCTACTTCAGCACAATTTTTTAGGGCAGGTGTCCTTTACAGCCCTGAGTCCTTGTGAATGTTAAGTGACCATTAGCTGTGAGTTTAAAGCTGCTCTTGCAGGAAACGGCCACAAGGTGGCAGCAATTCTCCTTTACCAAATTTGGTAACTGGGGAAACAGAGCCTTAATGGAAGTGGTGTTCTAGGTTGTAAATTCGAATGGAATGTGCCAGGAAAAAAGCACTTTATGTTTATGTCTCATTACTTCTTGTTCATAATTGTAATTTACTTTTTATTTTTTATCCCAGCAAATTTGATTACAATGGTTTGTTTGTTCTAGGTGTGCAAGATGTGGTTCTTTCACACATATACGTGTATCTATTCTTCCTCGCATCCTTTTCCCATGTAGGTTATGACACAATGTTGAGTAGTCTTCTCCTGGTCTTCCGTACGCCTTTGGTGATTATATATTTCACATGGTATGTATATCTCTGTTAACCCCAATATGGTAATGTATCCAATCCTCATCCCTTTCTATTTGGTGAACCATAAGTTTTTTTTAATGAATCTGTGATTGCCTTTCTCTGTGGAAATATCTTCATTGGTATCAATTTTTAAGAAACTCCTAAAAGTGATATGATAGGATATGTGTCTTTTGCTTTCTCACTTACTACAGGTGGCGTGATTACGTCTAGACTCATGTATGGTGCTGCAAATGGCATTGTTTCATTTTTTTCACTAGCGAATATTCCATCTGTACATGGAGGAGTTCTTCTTTGTCCACCCATCTGTTGGTGGACTTTTTGGTTACTTCCGTATCTTGGCTATTGTAATAATGTGCCATGCAGATTTGCCTCCCTGTGTCTTTCCAATTCTTTCTTCTTAGATTATAGGTCGAGGAGTGGGCCTGCTGGATCATACGGTAGCTCAATGTTTACCTTTTTAAGGCACTTCCACTCTGTTCTCATTCGTGGCCCTTTTCAAGTTACGTCCCACTTGAAGTTGAGGGTATGCATTTCTCCACAACACCTTCAGCATTTATTGTTTGTAGTTTCCTTGCTGATAGTTATTCTGACAAGTGTGAGCTGATACCTCTTTGTGGTTGAATTCGCCTGTGCCTCATAATCCGTTGAAATTGAGCTTTAAGGCATGTCCTTTTTATTTTTCAACCTGTGATTACCCCTTAGTTCTTCAAAGTGTTCTCTTAAAGTATGTGTCTCATTTTGAAATATTTTGGACATTACCTCCCTCAAGACATTTTGAGGGCAGGTTTCATTTACAGTTCTGCAGTACTTGTTCCTATGAAATGACCATTAGCACAGGCTTTAAAGCTGCTTTTGCAGGTAAATGCCAGAGGGCGGCAGCCTTTGTATGTCCCCACCATGGTAACTAGGGAAAAGACCTTGCGGCCTGTGGTGTTTCTCGGTTATAAATTAGAGTGGAGTGTGCCCGTACAAAGCCACACAAGCTGATGTCTCCTTACTTTTGTTGGATTTTTAAATTTAATTTTTAGTTTTTATTGGAGTAATTCCCCAGTGTGCACGTGGATCACTTCTACTTTGCGCATTCCTCGGTTGATGGACATTTTCATTGCTTCCAAGTGTTGGCTATGGTAAATATTGTTGGAGTGCAGGATTGCCAGCCTGTGACTTTTTGATTCTCATTTTCTCAGGTGATAGGCCCAGCAGTGGGTGTGATTGATTGACTGGTAGCACCGTGTTTCCCTTTTCAAAGCACATTCTTTGGGTTTCATTAGTGGCTCTTACCACGTCCCCCTCAGAATCGAGGGTATGCATTTCTCCACAATCGATTTAGCATTTATAGTTTGCTGCCTTTATGCTAATGGCCCTACTGGCTGCTGTGTGCTTATAGGGTTTTGTAATTTGGGTTTGCATGTCTTTGAAAATTCGTAAAACTCATCACTTTTCTCCACCGTTTTCTTTTCTGTTAAAAAAAAGGAAACAGTTGGGAGTACAATATATCTCTTGAAATTTTCTTCTTGGAAGGTTACCCTATTTTGAAATTTTTGGTCGATTTTCCACCCCAGAATTTTTTTAGAGAGCAGGTGTCATTTCCCGAACTGCAAGTTTGGTGAATATTTAGTGACCCTTAGCAATGGGTTTAAAGCTGCTGTTGTGGGAAGTGGCCTCAAGCAGGCAGCATTTCTCCACTCCCAAATCTGGGTACAAGGGCAGCAGAGCCTTTCTGGAAGTCGTGTTCCTAGGTTGTAAATTAAATTGGAATGTGCCTGGAGAAACCCCCATAAGTTTATGTCTCATTATTTCTTCTTGGTTTTAAAATATTTTTTAATTGTGGTAAAGCTTCGAATATTGTCTGTCCTAGGTGTACACAATCTGGTTCATTTGTACATTATATATGTCTATTCAAGTACAGATCCTCTTCCCATGTAAAATGTTACAGAGGGTTCCACAGACCTCCCTTGCTCCATGGTCGGTCTTTTTGAGATATGTATATACTATGTGTTTGTATACATAGAGCAACACTAATCTTAACTTATCCATTCCCCCCACCTTTCCTTTTAGATGAGCATAGTTTGTTTTCTAAGTCTGTGAGTGTCTTTCTCTCTGGAAATATATTCATTTGTGTCAGTTATTAGATAACACCTATAAGTGATATCATAGAATACAGGTCTTTGGTTTCCGAGTTACCTCATGTTTCGTGATTATCTCCAGACTCATTTGTGGTGCCTCAAAGAGCAATGGTTCATTGTTTTCCATGGCTAATATTCCATTGTGTACATGGACCACTTCTTCTTTATCCATTCACCTCTTGTTGGATATTTTGATTGCTTCACTGTCTTGGCTATTGTGAATAAGGCTGCACTGCAGCTTTTGCCTCCTGTGTCTTCTCGATTCTTGTCTTCTCAGGTGAGAGGTCCAATGGTGCGCCTGCTGGATTGAATGGTACCTCCATTTTTACTTTTAAACACAGCTCCTTTCTCTTCTCATTATTGGCTGTTACCCCTTTACGTCTCACCAGCAGGTAGAGGGGACACAGTTCTTGAAAACCCCGTCAGCATTTATTGTTTGTAGACATTTTCCTGATGGTCAGTCGACTGGTCTAAGTTGAAACTTTTTGTAGATTAGATTGCATGGGTCTAACACTCCCTGAGGTTGAGCTTTTATCCATTTTCCTTTTTTTTTTAAAAGAGCGTGAGTAAAACTTAACTCCTCATACTCTCTTCTTGAAACATTTGCCTGTTTTGAATTTTTTTGTCCATTCCCTACTTCAGCACAATTTTTTAGGGCAGGTGTCCTTTACAGCCCTGAGTCCTTGTGAATGTTAAGTGACCATTAGCTGTGAGTTTAAAGCTGCTCTTGTAGGAAACAGCCACAAGGTGGCAGCATTTCTCCTTTACCAAATTTGGTAACTGGGGAAACAGAGCCTTAATGGAAGTGTTGTTCTAGGTTGTAAATTCGAATGGAATGTGCCAGGAAAAAAGCACTTTATGTTTATGTCTCATTACTTCTTGTTCATAATTGTAATTTACTTTTTATTTTTTATCCCAGCAAATTTGATTACAATGGTTTGTTTGTTCTAGGTGTGCAAGATGCGGTTCTTTCACACATATACGTGTAACTATTCTTCCTCGCATCCTTTTCCCATGTAGGTTATGACACAATGTTGAGTAGTCTTCTCCTGGTCTTCCGTACGTCTTTGGTGATTATATATTTCACATGGTATGTATATCTCTGTTAACCCCAATATGGTAATGTATCCAATCCTCATCCCTTTCTATTTGGTGAACCATAAGTTTTTTTAATGAATCTGTGATTGCCTTTCTCTGTGGAAATATCTTCATTGGTATCAATTTTTAAGTAACTCCTAAAAGTTATATGATAGGATATGTGTCTTTTGCTTTCTCACTTACTACAGGTGGCGTGACTACGTCTAGACTCATGTATGGTTCTGCAAATGGCATTGTTTCATTGTTTTCACTAGCGAATATTCCATCTGTACATGGAGGAGTTCTTCTTTGTCCACCCATCTGTTGGTGGACTTTTTGGTTACTTCCATATCTTGGCTATTGTAATATTGTGCCATGCAGATTTGCCTGCCTGTGTCTTTCCAATTCTTTCTTCTTAGATTATAGGTCGAGGAGTGGGCCTGCTGGATCATACGGTAGCTCAATGTTTACCTTTTTAAGGCACCTCCATTCTGTTCTCATTCGTGGCCCTTTTCAAGTTACGTCCCACTTGAAGTTGAGGGTATGCATTTCTCCACAACACCTTCAGCATTTATTGTGTGTAGTTTCCTTGCTGATGGTTATTCTGACAAGTGTGAGCTGATACCTCTTTGTGGTTGAATTCGCCTGTGCCTCATAATCCGTTGAAATTGAGCTTTAAGGCATGTCCTTTTTATTTTTCAACCTGTGATTACCCCTTAGTTCTTCAAAGTGTTCTCTTAAAGTATGTGTCACATTTTGAAATGTTTTGGCCATTACCTCCCTCAAGACATTTTGAGGGCAGGTTTCATTTACAGTTCTGCAGTACTTGTTCCTATGAAATGACCATTAGCACAGGCTTTAAAGCTGCTTTTGCAGGTAAATGCCAGAGGGCGGCAGCCTTTCTATGTCCCCACCATGGTAACTAGGGAAAAGCCCTTGCGGCCTGTGGTGTTTCTCGGTTATAAATTAGAGTGGAGTGTGCCCGGACAAACCCACACAAGCTGATGTCTCCTTACTTTTGTTGGATTTTTAAATTTAATTTTTAGTTTCTATTGGAGTAGTTCCCCAGTGTGCACGTGGACCACTTCTACTTTGCACATTCCTCGGTTGATGGACATTTTCATTGCTTCCAAGTGTTGGCTATGGTAAATATTGTTGGAGTGCAGGATTGCCAGCCTCTGACTTTTTGATTCTCATTTTCTCAGGTGATAGGCCCAGCAGTGGGTGTGATTGATTGACTGGTAGCACCGTGTTTCCCTTTTCAAAGCACCTTCTTTGTGTTTTCATTAGTGGCTCTTACCACGTCCCCCTCAGAATCGAGGGTATGCATTTCTCCACAATCGATTTAGCATTTATTGTTTGCTGCCTTTATGCTAATGGCCCTACTGGCTGCTGTGTGCTGATAGGGTTTTGTAATTTGGGTTTGCATGTCTTTGAAAATTCGTAAAACTCATCATTTTTCTCCACCGTTTTCTTTTCTGTTAAAAAAAAGGAAACAGTTGGGAGTACAATATATCTCTTGAAATTTTCTTCTTGGAAGGTTGCCCTAGTTTGAAATTTTTGGTCGATTTTCCACCCCAGAATTTTTTTAGAGAGCAGGTGTCATTTCCCGAACTGCAAGTTTGGTGAATATTTAGTGACCCTTAGCAATGGGTTTAAAGCTGCTGTTGTGGGAAGTGGCCTCAAGCAGGCAGCATTTCTCCACTCCCAAATCTGGGTACTAGGGCAGCAGAGCCTTTCTGGAAGTCGTGTTCCTAGGTTGTAAATTAAATTGGAATGTGCCTGGAGAAACCCCCATAAGTTTATGTCTCATTATTTCTTCTTGGTTTTAAAATTTTTTTTAATTGTGGTAAAGCTTCGAATATTGTCTGTCCTAGGTGTACACAATCTGGTTCATTTGTACATTATATATGTCTATTCAAGTACAGATCCTCTTCCCATGTAAAATGTTACAGAGGGTTCCACAGACCTCCCTTGCTCCATGGTCGGTCTTTTTGAGATATGTATATACTATGTGTTTGTATACATAGAGCAACACTAATCTTAACTTATCCATTCCCCCCACCTTTCCTTTTAGATGAGCATAGTTTGATTTCTAAGTCTGAGAGTGTCTTTCTCAGTGGAAATATATTCATTTGTGTCAGTTATTACTTAACGCCTATAAGTGATATCATAGAATACAGGTCTTTGGTTTCCGAGTTACCTCATGTTTCGTGATTATCTCCAGACTCATTTGTGGTGCCTCAAAGAGCAATGGTTCATTGTTTTCCATGGCTAATATTCCATTGTGTACGTGGACCACTTCTTCTTTATCCATTCACCTCTTGTTGTATATTTTGATTGCTTCACTGTCTTGGCTATTGTGAATAAGGCTTCACTGCAGCTTTTGCGGCCTGTGTCTTCTCGATTCTTGTCTTCTCAGGTGAGAGGTCCAATGGTGCGCCTGCTGGATTGAATGGTACCTCCATTTTTACTTTTAAACACAGCTCCTTTCTCTTCTCATTATTGGCTGTTACCCCTTTACGTCTCACCAGCAGGTAGAGGGGACACAGTTCTTGAAAACTCCGTCAGCATTTATTGTTTGTAGACATTTTGCTGATGGTCAGTCGACTGGTCTAAGTTGAAACTTTTTGTAGATTAGATTGCATGGGTCTAACACTCCCTGAGGTTGAGCTTTTATCCATTTTCCTTTTTTTTTAAAAGAGCGTGAGTAAAACTTAACTCCTCATACTCTCTTCTTGAAACATTTGCCTGTTTTGAATTTTTTTGTCCATTCCCTACTTCAGCACAATTTTTTAGGGCAGGTGTCCTTTACAGCCCTGAGTCCTTGTGAATGTTAAGTGACCATTAGCTGTGAGTTTAAAGCTGCTCTTGCAGGAAACGGCCACAAGGTGGCAGCATTTCTCGTTACCAAATTTGGTAAGTGGGGAAACAGAGCCTTAATGGAAGTGGTGTTCTAGGTTGTAAATTCGAATGGAATGTGCCAGGAAAAAAGCACTTTATGTTTATGTCTCATTACTTCTTGTTCATAATTGTAATTTAGTTTTTATTTTTTATGCCAGCAAATTTGATTACAATGGTTTGTTTGTTCTAGGTGTGCAAGATGTGGTTCTTTCACACATATACGTGAATCTATTCTTCCTCACATCCTTTTCCCATGTAGGTTATGACACAATGTTGAGTAGTCTTCTCCTGGTCTTCCGTACGTCTTTGGTGATTATATATTTCACATGGTATGTATATCTCTGTTAACCCCAATATGGTAATGTATCCAATCCTCATCCCTTTCTATTTGGTGAACCATAAGTTTTTTTAATGAATCTGTGATTGCCTTTCTCTGTGGAAATATCTTCATTGGTATCAATTTTAAGTAACTCCTAAAAGTGATATGATAGGATATGTGTCTTTTGCTTTCTCACTTACTACAGGTGGCGTGATTACGTCTAGACTCATGTATGGTGCTGCAAATGGCATTGTTTCATTGTTTTCACTAGCGAATATTCCATCTGTACATGGAGGAGTTCTTCTTTGTCCACCCATCTGTTGGTTGACTTTTTGGTTACTTCCGTATCTTGGCTATTGTAATACTGTGCCATGCAGATTTGCCTGCCTGTGTCTTTCCAATTCTTTCTTCTTAGATTATAGGTCGAGGAGTGGGCCTGCTGGATCATACGGTAGCTCAATGTTTACATTTTTAAGGCACCTCCACTCTGTTCTCATTCGTGGCCCTTTTCAAGTTACGTCCCACTTGAAGTTGAGGGTATGCATTTCTCCACAACACCTTCAGCATTTATTGTTTGTAGTTTCCTTGCTGATAGTTATTCTGACAAGTGTGAGCTGATACCTCTTTGTGGTTGAATTCGCCTGTGCCTCATAATCCGTTGAAATTGAGCTTTAAGGCATGTCCTTTTTATTTTTCAACCTGTGATTACCCCTTAGTTCTTCAAAGTGTTCTCTTAAAGTATGTGTCTCATTTTGAAATATTTTGGCCATTACCTCCCTCAAGACATTTTGAGGGCAGGTTTCATTTACAGTTCTGCAGTACTTGTTCCTATGAAATGACCATTAGCACAGGCTTTAAAGCTGCTTTTGCAGGTAAATGCCAGAGGGCGGCAGCCTTTGTATGTCCCCACCATGGTAACTAGGGAAAAGCCCTTGCGGCCTGTGGTGTTTCTCGGTTATAAATTAGAGTGGAGTGTGCCCGGACAAACCCACACAAGCTGATGTCTCCTTACTTTTGTTGGATTTTTAAATTTAATTTTTAGTTTTTATTGGAGTAATTCCCCAGTGTGCACGTGGATCACTTCTACTTTGCGCATTCCTCGGTTGATGGACATTTTCATTGCTTCCAAGTGTTGGCTATGGTAAATATTGTTGGAGTGCAGGATTGCCAGCCTGTGACTTTTTGATTCTCATTTTCTCAGGTGATAGGCCCAGCAGTGGGTGTGATTGATTGACTGGTAGCACCGTGTTTCCCTTTTCAAAGCACATTCTTTGGGTTTCATTAGTGGCTCTTACCACGTCCCCCTCAGAATCGAGGGTATGCATTTCTCCACAATCGATTTAGCATTTATAGTTTGCTGCCTTTATGCTCATGGCCCTACTGGCTGCTGTGTGCTTATAGGGTTTTGTAATTTGGGTTTGCATGTCTTTGAAAATTCGTAAAACTCATCATTTTTCTCCACCGTTTTCTTTTCTGTTAAAAAAAAGGAAACAGTTGGGAGTACAATATATCTCTTAAAATTTTCTTCTTGGAAGGTTGCCCTATTTTGAAATTTTTGGTCGATTTTCCACCCCAGAATTTTTTTAGAGAGCAGGTGTCATTTCCCGAACTGCAAGTTTGGTGAATATTTAGTGACCCTTAGCAATGGGTTTAAAGCTGCTGTTGTGGGAAGTGGCCTCAAGCAGGCAGCATTTCTCCACTCCCAAATCTGGGTACTAGGGCAGCAGAGCCTTTCTGGAAGTCGTGTTCCTAGGTTGTAAATTAAATTGGAATGTGCCTGGAGAAACCCCCATAAGTTTATGTCTCATTATTTCTTCTTGGTTTTAAAATTTTTTTTAATTGTGGTAAAGCTTCGAATATTGTCTGTCCTAGGTGTACACAATCTGGTTCATTTGTACATTATATATGTCTATTCAAGTACAGATCCTCTTCCCATGTAAAATGTTACAGAGGGTTCCACAGACCTCCCTTGCTCCATGGTCGGTCTTTTTGAGATATGTATATACTATGTGTTTGTATACATAGAGCAACACTAATCTTAACTTATCCATTCCCCCCACCTTTCCTTTTAGATGAGCATAGTTTGTTTTCTAAGTCTGTGTGTGTCTTTCTCTGTGGAAATATATTTATTTGTGTCAGTTATTAGATAACACCTATAAGTGATATCATAGAATACAGGTCTTTGGTTTCCGAGTTACCTCATGTTTCGTGATTATCTCCAGACTCATTTGTGGTGCCTCAAAGAGCAATGGTTCATTGTTTTCCATGGCTAATATTCCATTGTGTACATGGACCACTTCTTCTTTATCCATTCACCTCTTGTTGGATATTTTGATTGCTTCACTGTCTTGGCTATTGTGAATAAGGCTGCACTGCAGCTTTTGCGGCCTGTGTCTTCTCGATTCTTGTATTCTCAGGTGAGAGGTCCAATGGTGCGCCTGCTGGATTGAATGGTACCTCCATTTTTACTTTTAAACACAGCTCCTTTCTCTTCTCATTATTGGCTGTTACCCCTTTACGTCTCACCAGCAGGTAGAGGGGATACAGTTCTTGAAAACCCCGTCAGCATTTATTGTTTGTAGACATTTTGCTGATGGTCAGTCGACTGGTCTAAGTTGAAACTTTTTGTAGATTAGATTGCATGGGTCTAACACTCCCTGAGGTTGAGCTTTTATCCATTTTCCTTTTTTTTTTAAAAGAGCGTGAGTAAAACTTAACTCCTCATACTCTCTTCTTGAAACATTTGCCTGTTTTGAATTTTTTTGTCCATTCCCTACTTCAGCACAATTTTTTAGGGCACGTGTCCTTTACAGCCCTGAGTCCTTGTGAATGTTAAGTGACCATTAGCTGTGAGTTTAAAGCTGCTCTTGTAGGAAACGGCCACAAGGTGGCAGCATTTCTCCTTTACCAAATTTGGTAACTGGGGAAACAGAGCCTTAATGGAAGTGGTGTTCTAGGTTGTAAATTCGAATGGAATGTGCCAGGAAAAAAGCACTTTATGTTTATGTCTCATTACTTCTTGTTCATAATTGTAATTTACTTTTTATTTTTTATCCCAGCAAATTTGATTACAATGGTTTGTTTGTTCTAGGTGTGCAAGATGTGGTTCTTTCACACATATACGTGTATCTATTCTTCCTCGCATCCTTTTCCCATGTAGGTTATGACACAATGTTGAGTAGTCTTCTCCTGGTCTTCCGTACGTCTTTGGTGATTATATATTTCACATGGTATGTATATCTCTGTTAACCCCAATATGGTAATGTATCCAATCCTCATCCCTTTCTATTTGGTGAACCATAAGTTTTTTTAATGAATCTGTGATTGCCTTTCTCTGTGGAAATATCTTCATTGGTATCAATTTTTAAGTAACTCCTAAAAGTGATATGATAGGATATGTGTCTTTTGCTTTCTCACTTACTACAGGTGGCGTGATTACGTCTAGACTCATGTATGGTTCTGCAAATGGCATTGTTTCATTTTTTTCACTAGCGAATATTCCATCTGTACATGGAGGAGTTCTTCTTTGTCCACCCATCTGTTGGTGGACTTTTTGGTTACTTCCATATCTTGGCTATTGTAATATTGTGCCATGCAGATTTGCCTGCCTGTGTCTTTCCAATTCTTTCTTCTTAGATTATAGGTCGAGGAGTGGGCCTGCTGGATCATACGGTAGCTCAATGTTTACCTTTTTAAGTCAACTCCATTCTGTTCTCATTCGTGGCCCTTTTCAAGTTACGTCCCACTTGAAGTTGCGGGTATGCATTTCTCCACAACACCTTCAGCATTTATTGTGTGTAGTTTCCTTGCTGATGGTTATTCTGACAAGTGTGAGCTGATACCTCTTTGTGGTTGAATTCACCTGTGCCTCATAATCCGTTGAAATTGAGCTTTAAGGCATGTCCTTTTTATTTTTCAACCTGTGATTACCCCTTAGTTCTTCAAAGTGTTCTCTTAAAGTATGTGTCACATTTTGAAATGTTTTGGCCATTACCTCCCTCAAGACATTTTGAGGGCAGGTTTCATTTACAGTTCTGCAGTACTTGTTCCTATGAAATGACCATTAGCACAGGCTTTAAAGCTGCTTTTGCAGGTAAATGCCAGAGGGCGGCAGCCTTTCTATGTCCCCACCATGGTAACTAGGGAAAAGCCCTTGTGGCCTGTGGTGTTTCTCGGTTATAAATTAGAGTGGAGTGTGCCCGGACAAACCCACACAAGCTGATGTCTCCTTACTTTTGTTGGATTTTTAAATTTAATTTTTAGTTTTTATTGGAGTAATTCCCCAGTGTGCACGTGGACCACTTCTACTTTGCGCATTCCTCGGTTGATGGACATTTTCATTGCTTCCAAGTGTTGGCTATGGTAAATATTGTTGGAGTGCAGGATTGCCCGCCTGTGACTTTTTGATTCTCATTTTCTCAGGTGATAGGCCCAGCAGTGGGTGTGATTGATTGACTGGTAGCACCGTGTTTCCCTTTTCAAAGCACCTTCTTTGTGTTTTCATTAATGGCTCTTACCACGTCCCCCTTAGAATCGAGGGTATGCATTTCTCCACAATCGATTTAGCATTTATTGTTTGCTGCCTTTATGCTAATGGCCCTACTGGCTGCTGTGTGCTGATAGGGTTTTGTAATTTGGGTTTGCGTGTCTTTGAAAATTCGTAAAACTCAACATTTTTCTCCACCGTTTTCTTTTCTGTTAAAAAAAAGGAAACAATTGGGAGTACAATATATCTCTTGAAACTATCTTCTTGGAAGGTTGCCCTATTTTGAAATTTTTGGTCGATTTTCCACCCAAGAATTTTTTTAGAGAGCAGGTGTTATTTCCCGAACTGCAAGTTTGGTGAATATTTAGTGACCTTTAGCAAAGGGTTTAAAGCTGATGTTGAGGGAAGTGGCCTCAAGTAGGCAGCATTTCTCCACTCCCAAATCTGGGTACTAGGGCAGCAGAGCCTTTCTGGAAGTCGTGTTCCTAGGTTGTAAATTAAATTGGAATGTGCCTGGAGAAACCCCCATAAGTTTATGTCTCATTATTTCTTCTTGGTTTTAAAATTTTTTTTAATTGGGGTAAAGCTTCGAATATTGTCTGTCCTAGGTGTACACAATCTGGTTCATTTGTACATTATATATGTCTATTCAAGTACAGATCCTCTTCCCATGTAAAATGTTACAGAGGGTTCCACAGACCTCCCTTGCTAGATGGTCGGTCTTTTTGAGATATGTATATACTATGTGTTTGTATACATATAGCAACACTAATCTTAACTTATCCATTCCCCCCACCTTTCCTTTTAGATGAGCATAGTTTGTTTTCTAAGTCTGTGTGTGTCTTTCTCTGTGGAAATATATTCATTCGTGTCAGTTATTAGATAACGCATATAAGTGATATCATAGAATACAGGTCTTTGGTTTCCGAGTTACCTCATGTTTCGTGATTATCTCCAGACTCATTTGTGGTGCCTCAAAGAGCAATGGTTCATTGTTTTCCATGGCTAATATTCCATTGTGTACATGGACCACTTCTTCTTTATCCATTCACCTCTTGTTGGATATTTTGATTGCTTCACTGTCTTGGCTAATGTGAATAAGGCTGCACTGCAGTTTTGCGGCCTGTGTCTTCTCGATTCTTGGCTTCTCAGGTGAGAGGTCCAATGGTGTGCCTGCTGGATTGAATGGTACCTCCATTTTTACTTTTAAACACAGCTCCTTTCTCTTCTCATTATTGGCTGTTACCCCTTTACGTCTCACCAGCAGGTAGAGGGGACACAGTTCTTGAAAACCCCGTCAGCATTTATTGTTTGTAGACATTTTGCTGATGGTCAGTCGACTGGTCTAAGTTGAAACTTTTTGTAGATTAGATTGCATGGGTCTAACACTCCCTGAGGTTGAGCTTTTATCCATTTTCCTTTTTTTTTAAAAGAGCGTGAGTAAAACTTTACTCCTCATACTCTCTTCTTGAAACATTTGCCTGTTGTGAATTTTTTTGTCCAGTTCCTACTTCAGCACAATTTTTTAGGGCAGGTGTCCTTCACAGCCCTGAGTCCTTGTGAATTTTAAGTGACCATTAGCTGTGAGTTTAAAGCTGCTCTTGCAGGAAACGGCCACAAGGTGGCAGCAATTCTCCTTTACCAAATTTGGTAACTGGGGAAACAGAGCCTTAATGGAAGTGGTGTTCTAGGTTGTAAATTCGAATGGAATGTGCCAGGAAAAAAGCACTTTATGTTTATGTCTCATTACTTCTTGTTCATAATTGTAATTTACTTTTTATTTTTTATCCCAGCAAATTTGATTACAATGGTTTGTTTGTTCTAGGTGTGCAAGATGTGGTTCTTTCACACATATACGTGTATCTATTCTTCCTCGCATCCTTTTCCCATATAGGTTATGACACAATGTTGAGTACTCTTCTCCTGGTCTTCCGTACGTCTTTGGTGATTATATATTTCACATGGTATGTATATCTCTGTTAACCCCAATATGGTAATGTATCCAATCCTCATCCCTTTCTATTTGGTGAACCATAAGTTTTTTTTAATGAATCTGTGATTGCCTTTCTCTGTGGAAATATCTTCCTTGGTATCAATTTTTAAGTAACTCCTAAAAGTGATATGATAGGATATGTGTCTTTTGCTTTCTCACTTACTACAGGTGGCGTGATTACGTCTAGACTCATGTATGGTGCTGTAAATGGCATTGTTTCATTTTTTTCACTAGCGAATATTCCATCTGTACATGGAGGAGTTCTTCTTTGTCCACCCATCTGTTGGTGGACTTTTTGGTTACTTCCATATCTTGGCTATTGTAATACTGTGCCATGCAGATTTGCCTGCCTGTGTCTTTCCAATTCTTTCTTCTTAGATTATAGGTCGAGGAGTGGGCCTGCTGGATCATACGGTAGCTCAATGTTTACCTTTTTAAGGCACCTCCATTCTGTTCTCATTCGTGGCCCTTTTCAAGTTACGTCCCACTTGAAGTTGAGGGTATGCATTTCTCCACAACACCTTCAGCATTTATTGTTTGTAGTTTCCTTGCTGATGGTTATTCTGACAAGTGTGAGCTGATACCTCTTTGTGGTTGAATTCGCCTGTGCCTCATAATCCGTTGAAATTGAGCTTTAAGGCATGTCCTTTTTATTTTTCAACCTGTGATTACCCCTTAGTTTTTCAAAGTGTTCTCTTAAAGTATGTGTCACATTTTGAAATGTTTTGGCCATTACCTCCCTCAAGACATTTTGAGGGTAGGTTTCATTTACAGTTCTGCAGTACTTGTTCCTATGAAATGACCATTAGCACAGGCTTTAAAGCTGCTTTTGCAGGTAAATGCCAGAGGGCGGCAGCCTTTCTATGTCCCCACCATGGTAACTAGGGAAAAGCCCTTGCGGCCTGTGGTGTTTCTCGGTTATAAATTAGAGTGGAGTGTGCCCGGACAAACCCACACAAGCTGATGTCTCCTTACTTTTGTTGGATTTTTAAATTTAATTTTTAGTTTTTATTGGAGTAATTCCCCAGTGTGCACGTGGACCACTTCTACTTTGCGCATTCCTCAGTTGATGGACATTTTCATTGCTTCCAAGTGTTGGCTATGGTAAATATTGTTGGAGTGCAGGATTGCCAGCCTCTGACTTTTTGATTCTCATTTTCTCAGGTGATAGGCCCAGCAGTGGGTGTGATTGATTGACTGGTAGCACCGTGTTTCCCTTTTCAAAGCACCTTCTTTGTGTTTTCATTAGTGGCTCTTACCACGTCCCCCTTAGAATCGAGGGTATGCATTTCTCCACAATCGATTTAGCATTTATTGTTTGCTGCCTTTATGCTAATGGCCCTACTGGCTGCTGTATGCTGATAGGGTTTTGTAATTTGGGTTTGCATGTCTTTGAAAATTCGTAAAACTCATCATGTTTCTCCACCGTTTTCTTTTCTGTTAAAAAAAAGGAAACAGTTGGGAGTACAATATATCTCTTGAAAATGTCTTCTTGGACGGTTGCCCTATTTTGAAATTTTTGGTCGATTTTCCACCTCAGAATTTTTTTAGAGAGCAGGTGTCATTTCCCGAACTGCAAGTTTGGTGAATATTTAGTGACCATTAGCAATGGGTTTAAAGCTGCTGTTGTGGGAAGTGGCCTCAAGCAGGCAGCATTTCTCCACTCCCAAATCTGGGTACTAGAGCAGCAGAGCCTTTCTGGAAGTCGTGTTCCTAGGTTGTAAATTAAATTGGAATGTGCCTGGAGAAACCCCCATAAGTTTATGTCTCATTATTTCTTCTTGGTTTTAAATTTTTTTTTAATTGGGGTAAAGCTTCGAATATTGTCTGTCCTAGGTGTACTCAATCTGATTCATTTGTACATTATATATGTCTATTCAAGTACAGATCCTCTTCCCATGTAAAATGTTACAGAGGGTTCCACAGACCTCCCTTGCTAGATGGTCGGTCTTTTTGAGATATGTATATACTATGTGTTTGTATACATATAGCAACACTAATCTTAACTTATCCATTCCCCCCACCTTTCCTTTTAGATGAGCATAGTTTGTTTTCTAAGTCTGTGAGTGTCTTTCTCTGTGGAAATATATTCATTTGTGTCAGTTATTAGATAACGCCTATAAGTGATATCATAGAATACAGGTCTTTGGTTTCCGAGTTACCTCATGTTCCGTGATTATCTCCAGACTCATTTGTGGTGCCTCAAAGAGCAATGGTTCATTGTTTTCCATGGCTAATATTCCATTGTGTACATGGACCACTTCTTCTTTATCCATTCACCTCTTGTTGGATATTTTGATTGCTTCACTGTCTTGGCTATTGTGAATAAGGCTGCACTGCAGCTTTTGCGGCCTGTGTCTTCTCGATTCTTGTCTTCTCAGGTGAGAGGTCCAATGGTGCGCCTGCAGGATTGAATGGTACCTCCATTTTTACTTTTAAACACAGCTCCTTTCTCTTCTCATTATTGGCTGTTACCCCTTTACGTCTCACCAGCAGGTAGAGGGGATACAGTTCTTGAAAACCCCGTCAGCATTTATTGTTTGTAGACATTTTGCTGATGGTCAGTCGACTGGTCTAAGTTGAAACTTTTTGTAGATTAGATTGCATGGGTCTAACACTCCCTGAGGTTGAGCTTTTATCCATTTTCTTTTTTTTTTAAAAGAGCGTGAGTAAAACTTTACTCCTCATACTCTCTTCTTGAAACATTTGCCTGTTTTGAATTTTTTTGTCCATTTCCTACTTCAGCACAATTTTTTAGGGCAGGTGTCCTTTACAGCCCTGAGTCCTTGTGAATGTTAAGTGACCATTAGCTGTGAGTTTAAAGCTGCTCTTGCAGGAAACGGCCACAAGGTGGCAGCAATTCTCCTTTACCAAATTTGGTAACTGGGGAAACAGAGCCTTAATGGAAGTGGTGTTCTAGGTTGTAAATTCGAATGGAATGTGCCAGGAAAAAAGCACTTTATGTTTATGTCTCATTACTTCTTGTTCATAATTGTAATTTACTTTTTATTTTTTATCCCAGCAAATTTGATTACAATGGTTTGTTTGTTCTAGGTGTGCAAGATGTGGTTCTTTCACACATATACGTGTATCTATTCTTCCTCGCATCCTTTTCCCATGTAGGTTATGACACAATGTTGAGTAGTCTTCTCCTGGTCTTCCGTACGCCTTTGGTGATTATATATTTCACATGGTATGTATATGTCTGTTAACCCCAATATGGTAATGTATCCAATCCTCATCCCTTTCTATTTGGTGAACCATAAGTTTTTTTTAATGAATCTGTGATTGCCTTTCTCTGTGGAAATATCTTCATTGGTATCAATTTTTAAGAAACTCCTAAAAGTGATATGATAGGATATGTGTCTTTTGCTTTCTCACTTACTACAGGTGGCGTGATTACGTCTAGACTCATGTATGGTGCTGCAAATGGCATTGTTTCATTTTTTTCACTAGCGAATATTCCATCTGTACATGGAGGAGTTCTTCTTTGTCCACCCATCTGTTGGTGGACTTTTTGGTTACTTCCGTATCTTGGCTATTGTAATAATGTGCCATGCAGATTTGCCTGCCTGTGTCTTTCCAATTCTTTCTTCTTAGATTATAGGTCGAGGAGTGGGCCTGCTGGATCATACGGTAGCTCAATGTTTACCTTTTTAAGGCACTTCCACTCTGTTCTCATTCGTGGCCCTTTTCAAGTTACGTCCCACTTGAAGTTGAGGGTATGCATTTCTCCACAACACCTTCAGCATTTATTGTTTGTAGTTTCCTTGCTGATAGTTATTCTGACAAGTGTGAGCTGATACCTCTTTGTGGTTGAATTCGCCTGTGCCTCATAATCCGTTGAAATTGAGCTTTAAGGCATGTCCTTTTTATTTTTCAACCTGTGATTACCCCTTAGTTCTTCAAAGTGTTCTCTTAAAGTATGTGTCTCATTTTGAAATATTTTGGACATTACCTCCCTCAAGACATTTTGAGGGCAGGTTTCATTTACAGTTCTGCAGTACTTGTTCCTATGAAATGACCATTAGCACAGGCTTTAAAGCTGCTTTTGCAGGTAAATGCCAGAGGGCGGCAGCCTTTGTATGTCCCCACCATGGTAACTAGGGAAAAGACCTTGCGGCCTGTGGTGTTTCTCGGTTATAAATTAGAGTGGAGTGTGCCCGTACAAACCCACACAAGCTGATGTCTCCTTACTTTTGTTGGATTTTTAAATTTAATTTTTAGTTTTTATTGGAGTAATTCCCCAGTGTGCACGTGGATCACTTCTACTTTGCGCATTCCTCGGTTGATGGACATTTTCATTGCTTCCAAGTGTTGGCTATGGTAAATATTGTTGGAGTGCAGGATTGCCAGCCTGTGACTTTTTGATTCTCATTTTCTCAGGTGATAGGCCCAGCAGTGGGTGTGATTGATTGACTGGTAGCACCGTGTTTCCCTTTTCAAAGCACATTCTTTGGGTTTCATTAGTGGCTCTTACCACGTCCCCCTCAGAATCGAGGGTATGCATTTCTCCACAATCGATTTAGCATTTATAGTTTGCTGCCTTTATGCTAATGGCCCTACTGGCTGCTGTGTGCTTATAGGGTTTTGTAATTTGGGTTTGCATGTCTTTGAAAATTCGTAAAACTCATCATTTTTCTCCACCGTTTTCTTTTCTGTTAAAAAAAAGGAAACAGTTGGGAGTACAATATATCTCTTGAAATTTTCTTCTTGGAAGGTTACCCTATTTTGAAATTTTTGGTCGATTTTCCACCCCAGAATTTTTTTAGAGAGCAGGTGTCATTTCCCGAACTGCAAGTTTGGTGAATATTTAGTGACCCTTAGCAATGGGTTTAAAGCTGCTGTTGTGGGAAGTGGCCTCAAGCAGGCAGCATTTCTCCACTCCCAAATCTGGGTACAAGGGCAGCAGAGCCTTTCTGGAAGTCGTGTTCCTAGGTTGTAAATTAAATTGGAATGTGCCTGGAGAAACCCCCATAAGTTTATGTCTCATTATTTCTTCTTGGTTTTAAAATATTTTTTAATTGTGGTAAAGCTTCGAATATTGTCTGTCCTAGGTGTACACAATCTGGTTCATTTGTACATTATATATGTCTATTCAAGTAAAGATCCTCTTCCCATGTAAAATGTTACAGAGGGTTCCACAGACCTCCCTTGCTCCATGGTCGGTCTTTTTGAGATATGTATATACTATGTGTTTGTATACATAGAGCAACACTAATCTTAACTTATCCATTCCCCCCACCTTTCCTTTTAGATGAGCATAGTTTGTTTTCTAAGTCTGTGAGTGTCTTTCTCTCTGGAAATATATTCATTTGTGTCAGTTATTAGATAACACCTATAAGTGATATCATAGAATACAGGTCTTTGGTTTCCGAGTTACCTCATGTTTCGTGATTATCTCCAGACTCATTTGTGGTGCCTCAAAGAGCAATGGTTCATTGTTTTCCATGGCTAATATTCCATTGTGTACATGGACCACTTCTTCTTTATCCATTCACCTCTTGTTGGATATTTTGATTGCTTCACTGTCTTGGCTATTGTGAATAAGGCTGCACTGCAGCTTTTGCCTCCTGTGTCTTCTCGATTCTTGTCTTCTCAGGTGAGAGGTCCAATGGTGCGCCTGCTGGATTGAATGGTACCTCCATTTTTACTTTTAAACACAGCTCCTTTCTCTTCTCATTATTGGCTGTTACCCCTTTACGTCTCACCAGCAGGTAGAGGGGACACAGTTCTTGAAAACCCCGTCAGCATTTATTGTTTGTAGACATTTTCCTGATGGTCAGTCGACTGGTCTAAGTTGAAACTTTTTGTAGATTAGATTGCATGGGTCTAACACTCCCTGAGGTTGAGCTTTTATCCATTTTCCTTTTTTTTTTAAAAGAGCGTGAGTAAAACTTAACTCCTCATACTCTCTTCTTGAAACATTTGCCTGTTTTGAATTTTGTTGTCCATTCCCTACTTCAGCACAATTTTTTAGGGCAGGTGTCCTTTACAGCCCTGAGTCCTTGTGAATGTTAAGTGACCATTAGCTGTGAGTTTAAAGCTGCTCTTGTAGGAAACAGCCACAAAGTGGCAGCATTTCTCCTTTACCAAATTTGGTAACTGGGGAAACAGAGCCTTAATGGAAGTGTTGTTCTAGGTTGTAAATTCGAATGGAATGTGCCAGGAAAAAAGCACTTTATGTTTATGTCTCATTACTTCTTGTTCATAATTGTAATTTACTTTTTATTTTTTATCCCAGCAAATTTGATTACAATGGTTTGTTTGTTCTAGGTGTGCAAGATGTGGTTCTTTCACACATATACGTGTATCTATTCTTCCTCGCATCCTTTTCCCATGTAGGTTATGACACAATGTTGAGTAGTCTTCTCCTGGTCTTCCGTACGTCTTTGGTGATTATATATTTCACATGGTATGTATATCTCTGTTAACCCCAATATGGTAATGTATCCAATCCTCATCCCTTTCTATTTGGTGAACCATAAGTTTTTTTAATGAATCTGTGATTGCCTTTCTCTGTGGAAATATCTTCATTGGTATCAATTTTTAAGTAACTCCTAAAAGTGATATGATAGGATATGTGTCTTTTGCTTTCTCACTTACTACAGGTGGCGTGACTACGTCTAGACTCATGTATGGTTCTGCAAATGGCATTGTTTCATTGTTTTCACTAGCGAATATTCCATCTGTACATGGAGGAGTTCTTCTTTGTCCACCCATCTGTTGGTGGACTTTTTGGTTACTTCCATATCTTGGCTATTGTAATATTGTGCCATGCAGATTTGCCTGCCTGTGTCTTTCCAATTCTTTCTTCTTAGATTATAGGTCGAGGAATGGGCCTGCTGGATCATACGGTAGCTCAATGTTTACCTTTTTAAGGCACCTCCATTCTGTTCTCATTCGTGGCCCTTTTCAAGTTACGTCCCACTTGAAGTTGAGGGTATGCATTTCTCCACAACACCTTCAGCATTTATTGTGTGTAGTTTCCTTGCTGATGGTTATTCTGACAAGTGTGAGCTGATACCTCTTTGTGGTTGAATTCGCCTGTGCCTCATAATCCGTTGAAATTGAGCTTTAAGGCATGTCCTTTTTATTTTTCAACCTGTGATTACCCCTTAGTTCTTCAAAGTGTTCTCTTAAAGTATGTGTCACATTTTGAAATGTTTTGGCCATTACCTCCCTCAAGACATTTTGAGGGCAGGTTTCATTTACAGTTCTGCAGTACTTGTTCCTATGAAATGACCATTAGCACAGGCTTTAAAGCTGCTTTTGCAGGTAAATGCCAGAGGGCGGCAGCCTTTCTATGTCCCCACCATGGTAACTAGGGAAAAGCCCTTGCGGCCTGTGGTGTTTCTCGGTTATAAATTAGAGTGGAGTGTGCCCGGACAAACCCACACAAGCTGATGTCTCCTTACTTTTGTTGGATTTTTAAATTTAATTTTTAGTTTCTATTGGAGTAGTTCCCCAGTGTGCACGTGGACCACTTCTACTTTGCACATTCCTCGGTTGATGGACATTTTCATTGCTTCCAAGTGTTGGCTATGGTAAATATTGTTGGAGTGCAGGATTGCCAGCCTCTGACTTTTTGATTCTCATTTTCTCAGGTGATAGGCCCAGCAGTGGGTGTGATTGATTGACTGGTAGCACCGTGTTTCCCTTTTCAAAGCACCTTCTTTGTGTTTTCATTAGTGGCTCTTACCACGTCCCCCTCAGAATCGAGGGTATGCAATTCTCCACAATCGATTTAGCATTTATTGTTTGCTGCCTTTATGCTAATGGCCCTACTGGCTGCTGTGTGCTGATAGGGTTTTGTAATTTGGGTTTGCATGTCTTTGAAAATTCGTAAAACTCATCATTTTTCTCCACCGTATTCTTTTCTGTTAAAAAAAAGGAAACAGTTGGGAGTACAATATATCTCTTGAAATTTTCTTCTTGGAAGGTTGCCCTATTTTGAAATTTTTGGTCGATTTTACACCCCAGAATTTTTTTAGAGAGCAGGTGTCATTTCCCGAACTGCAAGTTTGGTGAATATTTAGTGACCCTTAGCAATGGGTTTAAAGCTGCTGTTGTGGGAAGTGGCCTCAAGCAGGCAGCATTTCTCCACTCCCAAATCTGGGTACTAGGGCAGCAGTGCCTTTCTGGAAGTCGTATTCCTAGGTTGTAAATTAAATTGGAATGTGCCTGGAGAAACCCCCATAAATTTATGTCTCATTATTTCTTCTTGGATTTAAAATTTTTTTTAATTGTGGTAAAGCTTCGAATATTGTCTGTCCTAGGTGTACACAATCTGGTTCATTTGTACATTATATATGTCTATTCAAGTAAAGATCCTCTTCCCATGTAAAATGTTACAGAGGGTTCCACAGACCTCCCTTGCTCCATGGTCGGTCTTTTTGAGATATGTATATACTATGTGTTTGTATACATAGAGCAACACTAATCTTAACTTATCCATTCCCCCCACCTTTCCTTTTAGATGAGCATAGTTTGTTTTCTAAGTCTGTGAGTGTCTTTCTCTCTGGAAATATATTCATTTGTGTCAGTTATTAGATAACACCTATAAGTGATATCATAGAATACAGGTCTTTGGTTTCCGAGTTACCTCATGTTTCGTGATTATCTCCAGACTCATTTGTGGTGCCTCAAAGAGCAATGGTTCATTGTTTTCCATGGCTAATATTCCATTGTGTACATGGACCACTTCTTCTTTATCCATTCACCTCTTGTTGGATATTTTGATTGCTTCACTGTCTTGGCTATTGTGAATAAGGCTGCACTGCAGCTTTTGCCTCCTGTGTCTTCTCGATTCTTGTCTTCTCAGGTGAGAGGTCCAATGGTGCGCCTGCTGGATTGAATGGTACCTCCATTTTTACTTTTAAACACAGCTCCTTTCTCTTCTCATTATTGGCTGTTACCCCTTTACGTCTCACCAGCAGGTAGAGGGGACACAGTTCTTGAAAACCCCGTCAGCATTTATTGTTTGTAGACATTTTCCTGATGGTCAGTCGACTGGTCTAAGTTGAAACTTTTTGTAGATTAGATTGCATGGGTCTAACACTCCCTGAGGTTGAGCTTTTATCCATTTTCCTTTTTTTTTTAAAAGAGCGTGAGTAAAACTTAACTCCTCATACTCTCTTCTTGAAACATTTGCCTGTTTTGAATTTTGTTGTCCATTCCCTACTTCAGCACAATTTTTTAGGGCAGGTGTCCTTTACAGCCCTGAGTCCTTGTGAATGTTAAGTGACCATTAGCTGTGAGTTTAAAGCTGCTCTTGTAGGAAACAGCCACAAGGTGGCAGCATTTCTCCTTTACCAAATTTGGTAACTGGGGAAACAGAGCCTTAATGGAAGTGTTGTTCTAGGTTGTAAATTCGAATGGAATGTGCCAGGAAAAAAGCACTTTATGTTTATGTCTCATTACTTCTTGTTCATAATTGTAATTTACTTTTTATTTTTTATCCCAGCAAATTTGATTACAATGGTTTGTTTGTTCTAGGTGTGCAAGATGTGGTTCTTTCACACATATACGTGTATCTATTCTTCCTCGCATCCTTTTCCCATGTAGGTTATGACACAATGTTGAGTAGTCTTCTCCTGGTCTTCCGTACGTCTTTGGTGATTATATATTTCACATGGTATGCATATCTCTGTTAACCCCAATATGGTAATGTATCCAATCCTCATCCCTTTCTATTTGGTGAACCATAAGTTTTTTTAATGAATCTGTGATTGCCTTTCTCTGTGGAAATATCTTCATTGGTATCAATTTTTAAGTAACTCCTAAAAGTGATATGATAGGATATGTGTCTTTTGCTTTCTCACTTACTACAGGTGGCGTGACTACGTCTAGACTCATGTATGGTTCTGCAAATGGCATTGTTTCATTGTTTTCACTAGCGAATATTCCATCTGTACATGGAGGAGTTCTTCTTTGTCCACCCATCTGTTGGTGGACTTTTTGGTTACTTCCATATCTTGGCTATTGTAATATTGTGCCATGCAGATTTGCCTGCCTGTGTCTTTCCAATTCTTTCTTCTTAGATTATAGGTCGAGGAATGGGCCTGCTGGATCATACGGTAGCTCAATGTTTACCTTTTTAAGGCACCTCCATTCTGTTCTCATTCGTGGCCCTTTTCAAGTTACGTCCCACTTGAAGTTGAGGGTATGCATTTCTCCACAACACCTTCAGCATTTATTGTGTGTAGTTTCCTTGCTGATGGTTATTCTGACAAGTGTGAGCTGATACCTCTTTGTGGTTGAATTCGCCTGTGCCTCATAATCCGTTGAAATTGAGCTTTAAGGCATGTCCTTTTTATTTTTCAACCTGTGATTACCCCTTAGTTCTTCAAAGTGTTCTCTTAAAGTATGTGTCACATTTTGAAATGTTTTGGCCATTACCTCCCTCAAGACATTTTGAGGGCAGGTTTCATTTACAGTTCTGCAGTACTTGTTCCTATGAAATGACCATTAGCACAGGCTTTAAAGCTGCTTTTGCAGGTAAATGCCAGAGGGCGGCAGCCTTTCTATGTCCCCACCATGGTAACTAGGGAAAAGCCCTTGCGGCCTGTGGTGTTTCTCGGTTATAAATTAGAGTGGAGTGTGCCCGGACAAACCCACACAAGCTGATGTCTCCTTACTTTTGTTGGATTTTTAAATTTAATTTTTAGTTTCTATTGGAGTAGTTCCCCAGTGTGCACGTGGACCACTTCTACTTTGCACATTCCTCGGTTGATGGACATTTTCATTGCTTCCAAGTGTTGGCTATGGTAAATATTGTTGGAGTGCAGGATTGCCAGCCTCTGACTTTTTGATTCTCATTTTCTCAGGTGATAGGCCCAGCAGTGGGTGTGATTGATTGACTGGTAGCACCGTGTTTCCCTTTTCAAAGCACCTTCTTTGTGTTTTCATTAGTGGCTCTTACCACGTCCCCCTCAGAATCGAGGGTATGCAATTCTCCACAATCGATTTAGCATTTATTGTTTGCTGCCTTTATGCTAATGGCCCTACTGGCTGCTGTGTGCTGATAGGGTTTTGTAATTTGGGTTTGCATGTCTTTGAAAATTCGTAAAACTCATCATTTTTCTCCACCGTATTCTTTTCTGTTAAAAAAAAGGAAACAGTTGGGAGTACAATATATCTCTTGAAATTTTCTTCTTGGAAGGTTGCCCTATTTTGAAATTTTTGGTCGATTTTACACCCCAGAATTTTTTTAGAGAGCAGGTGTCATTTCCCGAACTGCAAGTTTGGTGAATATTTAGTGACCCTTAGCAATGGGTTTAAAGCTGCTGTTGTGGGAAGTGGCCTCAAGCAGGCAGCATTTCTCCACTCCCAAATCTGGGTACTAGGGCAGCAGTGCCTTTCTGGAAGTCGTATTCCTAGGTTGTAAATTAAATTGGAATGTGCCTGGAGAAACCCCCATAAATTTATGTCTCATTATTTCTTCTTGGATTTAAAATTTTTTTTAATTGTGGTAAAGCTTCGAATATTGTCTGTCCTAGGTGTACACAATCTGGTTCATTTGTACATTATATATGTCTATTCAAGTACAGATCCTCTTCCCATGTAAAATGTTACAGAGGGTTCCACAGACCTCCCTTGCTCCATGGTCGGTCTTTTTGAGATATGTATATACTATGTGTTTGTATACATAGAGCAACACTAATCTTAACTTATCCATTCCCCCCACCTTTCCTTTTAGATGAGCATAGTTTGATTTCTAAGTCTGAGAGTGTCTTTCTCAGTGGAAATATATTCATTTGTGTCAGTTATTACTTAACGCCTATAAGTGATATCATAGTATACAGGTCTTTGGTTTCCGAGTTACCTCATGTTTCGTGATTATCTCCAGACTCATTTGTGGTGCCTCAAAGAGCAATGGTTCATTGTTTTCCATGGCTAATATTCCATTGTGTACGTGGACCACTTCTTCTTTATCCATTCACCTCTTGTTGTATATTTTGATTGCTTCACTGTCTTGGCTATTGTGAATAAGGCTTCACTGCAGCTTTTGCGGCCTGTGTCTTCTCGATTCTTGTCTTCTCAGGTGAGAGGTCCAATGGTGCGCCTGCTGGATTGAATGGTACCTCCATTTTTACTTTTAAACACAGCTCCTTTCTCTTCTCATTATTGGCTGTTACCCCTTTACGTCTCACCAGCAGGTAGAGGGGACACAGTTCTTGAAAACTCCGTCAGCATTTATTGTTTGTAGACATTTTGCTGATGGTCAGTCGACTGGTCTAAGTTGAAACTTTTTGTAGATTAGATTGCATGGGTCTAACACTCCCTGAGGTTGAGCTTTTATCCATTTTCCTTTTTTTTTAAAAGAGCGTGAGTAAAACTTAACTCCTCATACTCTCTTCTTGAAACATTTGCCTGTTTTGAATTTTTTTGTCCATTCCCTACTTCAGCACAATTTTTTAGGGCAGGTGTCCTTTACAGCCCTGAGTCCTTGTGAATGTTAAGTGACCATTAGCTGTGAGTTTAAAGCTGCTCTTGCAGGAAACGGCCACAAGGTGGCAGCATTTCTCGTTACCAAATTTGGTAAGTGGGGAAACAGAGCCTTAATGGAAGTGGTGTTCTAGGTTGTAAATTCGAATGGAATGTGCCAGGAAAAAAGCACTTTATGTTTATGTCTCATTACTTCTTGTTCATAATTGTAATTTAGTTTTTATTTTTTATGCCAGCAAATTTGATTACAATGGTTTGTTTGTTCTAGGTGTGCAAGATGTGGTTCTTTCACACATATACGTGAATCTATTCTTCCTCACATCCTTTTCCCATGTAGGTTATGACACAATGTTGAGTAGTCTTCTCCTGGTCTTCCGTACGTCTTTGGTGATTATATATTTCACATGGTATGTATATCTCTGTTAACCCCAATATGGTAATGTATCCAATCCTCATCCCTTTCTATTTGGTGAACCATAAGTTTTTTTAATGAATCTGTGATTGCCTTTCTCTGTGGAAATATCTTCATTGGTATCAATTTTAAGTAACTCCTAAAAGTGATATGATAGGATATGTGTCTTTTGCTTTCTCACTTACTACAGGTGGCGTGATTACGTCTAGACTCATGTATGGTGCTGCAAATGGCATTGTTTCATTGTTTTCACTAGCGAATATTCCATCTGTACATGGAGGAGTTCTTCTTTGTCCACCCATCTGTTGGTTGACTTTTTGGTTACTTCCGTATCTTGGCTATTGTAATACTGTGCCATGCAGATTTGCCTGCCTGTGTCTTTCCAATTCTTTCTTCTTAGATTATAGGTCGAGGAGTGGGCCTGCTGGATCATACGGTAGCTCAATGTTTACCTTTTTAAGGCACCTCCACTCTGTTCTCATTCGTGGCCCTTTTCAAGTTACGTCCCACTTGAAGTTGAGGGTATGCATTTCTCCACAACACCTTCAGCATTTATTGTTTGTAGTTTCCTTGCTGATAGTTATTCTGACAAGTGTGAGCTGATACCTCTTTGTGGTTGAATTCGCCTGTGCCTCATAATCCGTTGAAATTGAGCTTTAAGGCATGTCCTTTTTATTTTTCAACCTGTGATTACCCCTTAGTTCTTCAAAGTGTTCTCTTAAAGTATGTGTCTCATTTTGAAATATTTTGGCCATTACCTCCCTCAAGACATTTTGAGGGCAGGTTTCATTTACAGTTCTGCAGTACTTGTTCCTATGAAATGACCATTAGCACAGGCTTTAAAGCTGCTTTTGCAGGTAAATGCCAGAGGGCGGCAGCCTTTGTATGTCCCCACCATGGTAACTAGGGAAAAGCCCTTGCGGCCTGTGGTGTTTCTCGGTTATAAATTAGAGTGGAGTGTGCCCGGACAAACCCACACAAGCTGATGTCTCCTTACTTTTGTTGGATTTTTAAATTTAATTTTTAGTTTTTATTGGAGTAATTCCCCAGTGTGCACGTGGATCACTTCTACTTTGCGCATTCCTCGGTTGATGGACATTTTCATTGCTTCCAAGTGTTGGCTATGGTAAATATTGTTGGAGTGCAGGATTGCCAGCCTGTGACTTTTTGATTCTCATTTTCTCAGGTGATAGGCCCAGCAGTGGGTGTGATTGATTGACTGGTAGCACCGTGTTTCCCTTTTCAAAGCACATTCTTTGGGTTTCATTAGTGGCTCTTACCACGTCCCCCTCAGAATCGAGGGTATGCATTTCTCCACAATCGATTTAGCATTTATAGTTTGCTGCCTTTATGCTAATGGCCCTACTGGCTGCTGTGTGCTTATAGGGTTTTGTAATTTGGGTTTGCATGTCTTTGAAAATTCGTAAAACTCATCATTTTTCTCCACCGTTTTCTTTTCTGTTAAAAAAAAGGAAACAGTTGGGAGTACAATATATCTCTTAAAATTTTATTCTTGGAAGGTTGCCCTATTTTGAAATTTTTGGTCGATTTTCCACCCCAGAATTTTTTTAGAGAGCAGGTGTCATTTCCCGAACTGCAAGTTTGGTGAATATTTAGTGACCCTTAGCAATGGGTTTAAAGCTGCTGTTGTGGGAAGTGGCCTCAAGCAGGCAGCATTTCTCCACTCCCAAATCTGGGTACTAGGGCAGCAGAGCCTTTCTGGAAGTCGTGTTCCTAGGTTGTAAATTAAATTGGAATGTGCCTGGAGAAACCCCCATAAGTTTATGTCTCATTATTTCTTCTTGGTTTTAAAATTTTTTTTAATTGTGGTAAAGCTTCGAATATTGTCTGTCCTAGGTGTACACAATCTGGTTCATTTGTACATTATATATGTCTATTCAAGTACAGATCCTCTTCCCATGTAAAATGTTACAGAGGGTTCCACAGACCTCCCTTGCTCCATGGTCGGTCTTTTTGAGATATGTATATACTATGTGTTTGTATACATAGAGCAACACTAATCTTAAATTATCCATTCCCCCCACCTTTCCTTTTAGATGAGCATAGTTTGTTTTCTAAGTCTGTGTGTGTCTTTCTCTGTGGAAATATATTTATTTGTGTCAGTTATTAGATAACACCTATAAGTGATATCATAGAATACAGGTCTTTGGTTTCCGAGTTACCTCATGTTTCGTGATTATCTCCAGACTCATTTGTGGTGCCTCAAAGAGCAATGGTTCATTGTTTTCCATGGCTAATATTCCATTGTGTACATGGACCACTTCTTCTTTATCCATTCACCTCTTGTTGGATATTTTGATTGCTTCACTGTCTTGGCTATTGTGAATAAGGCTGCACTGCAGCTTTTGCGGCCTGTGTCTTCTCGATTCTTGTATTCTCAGGTGAGAGGTCCAATGGTGCGCCTGCTGGATTGAATGGTACCTCCATTTTTACTTTTAAACACAGCTCCTTTCTCTTCTCATTATTGGCTGTTACCCCTTTACGTCTCACCAGCAGGTAGAGGGGATACAGTTCTTGAAAACCCCGTCAGCATTTATTGTTTGTAGACATTTTGCTGATGGTCAGTCGACTGGTCTAAGTTGAAACTTTTTGTAGATTAGATTGCATGGGTCTAACACTCCCTGAGGTTGAGCTTTTATCCATTTTCCTTTTTTTTTTAAAAGAGCGTGAGTAAAACTTAACTCCTCATACTCTCTTCTTGAAACATTTGCCTGTTTTGAATTTTTTTGTCCATTCCCTACTTCAGCACAATTTTTTAGGGCACGTGTCCTTTACAGCCCTGAGTCCTTGTGAATGTTAAGTGACCATTAGCTGTGAGTTTAAAGCTGCTCTTGTAGGAAACGGCCACAAGGTGGCAGCATTTCTCCTTTACCAAATTTGGTAACTGGGGAAACAGAGCCTTAATGGAAGTGGTGTTCTAGGTTGTAAATTCGAATGGAATGTGCCAGGAAAAAAGCACTTTATGTTTATGTCTCATTACTTCTTGTTCATAATTGTAATTTACTTTTTATTTTTTATCCCAGCAAATTTGATTACAATGGTTTGTTTGTTCTAGGTGTGCAAGATGTGGTTCTTTCACACATATACGTGTATCTATTCTTCCTCGCATCCTTTTCCCATGTAGGTTATGACACAATGTTGAGTAGTCTTCTCCTGGTCTTCCGTACGTCTTTGGTGATTATATATTTCACATGGTATGTATATCTCTGTTAACCCCAATATGGTAATGTATCCAATCCTCATCCCTTTCTATTTGGTGAACCATAAGTTTTTTTAATGAATCTGTGATTGCCTTTCTCTGTGGAAATATCTTCATTGGTATCAATTTTTAAGTAACTCCTAAAAGTGATATGATAGGATATGTGTCTTTTGCTTTCTCACTTACTACAGGTGGCGTGATTACGTCTAGACTCATGTATGGTTCTGCAAATGGCATTGTTTCATTTTTTTCACTAGCGAATATTCCATCTGTACATGGAGGAGTTCTTCTTTGTCCACCCATCTGTTGGTGGACTTTTTGGTTACTTCCATATCTTGGCTATTGTAATATTGTGCCATGCAGATTTGCCTGCCTGTGTCTTTCCAATTCTTTCTTCTTAGATTATAGGTCGAGGAGTGGGCCTGCTGGATCATACGGTAGCTCAATGTTTACCTTTTTAAGGCAACTCCATTCTGTTCTCATTCGTGGCCCTTTTCAAGTTACGTCCCACTTGAAGTTGCGGGTATGCATTTCTCCACAACATCTTCAGCATTTATTGTGTGTAGTTTCCTTGCTGATGGTTATTCTGACAAGTGTGAGCTGATACCTCTTTGTGGTTGAATTCACCTGTGCCTCATAATCCGTTGAAATTGAGCTTTAAGGCATGTCCTTTTTATTTTTCAACCTGTGATTACCCCTTAGTTCTTCAAAGTGTTCTCTTAAAGTATGTGTCACATTTTGAAATATTTTGGCCATTACCTCCCTCAAGACATTTTGAGGGCAGGTTTCATTTACAGTTCTGCAATACTTGTTCCTATGAAATGACCATTAGCACAGGCTTTAAAGCTGCTTTTGCAGGTAAATGCCAGAGGGCGGCAGCCTTTCTATGTCCCCACCATGGTAACTAGGGAAAAGCTCTTGCGGCCTGTGGTGTTTCTCGGTTATAAATTAGAGTGGAGTGTGCCCGGACAAACCCACACAAGCTGATGTCTCCTTACTTTTGTTGGATTTTTAAATTTAATTTTTAGTTTTTATTGGAGTAATTCCCCAGTGTGCACGTGGACCACTTCTACTTTGCGCATTCCTCGGTTGATGGACATTTTCATTGCTTCCAAGTGTTGGCTATGGTAAATATTGTTGGAGTGCAGGATTGCCGGCCTGTGACTTTTTGATTCTCATTTTCTCAGGTGATAGGCCCAGCAGTGGGTGTGATTGATTGACTGGTAGCACCGTGTTTCCCTTTTCAAAGCACCTTCTTTGTGTTTTCATTAGTGGCTCTTACCACGTCCCCCTTAGAATCGAGGGTATGCATTTCTCCACAATCGATTTAGCATTTATTGTTTGCTGCCTTTATGCTAATGGCCGTACTGGCTGCTGTGTGCTGATAGGGTTTTGTAATTTGGGTTTGCGTGTCTTTGAAAATTCGTAAAACTCATCATTTTTCTCCACCATTTTCTTTTCTGTTAAAAAAAAGGAAACAATTGGGAGTACAATATATCTCTTGAAACTATCTTCTTGGAAGGTTGCCCTATTTTGAAATTTTTGGTCGATTTTCCACCCCAGAATTTTTTTAGAGAGCAGGTGTTATTTCCCGAACTGCAAGTTTGGTGAATATTTAGTGACCTTTAGCAATGGGTTTAAAGCTGATGTTGAGGGAAGTGGCCTCAAGTAGGCAGCATTTCTCCACTCCCAAATCTGGGTACTAGGGCAGCAGAGCCTTTCTGGAAGTCGTGTTCCTAGGTTGTAAATTAAATTGGAATGTGCCTGGAGAAACCCCCATAAGTTTATGTCTCATTATTTCTTCTTGGTTTTAAAATTTTTTTTAATTGGGGTAAAGCTTCGAATATTGTCTGTCCTAGGTGTACACAATCTGGTTCATTTGTACATTATATATGTCTATTCAAGTACAGATCCTCTTCCCATGTAAAATGTTACAGAGGGTTCCACAGACCTCCCTTGCTAGATGGTCGGTCTTTTTGAGATATGTATATACTATGTGTTTGTATACATAGAGCAACACTAATCTTAACTTATCCATTCCCCCCACCTTTCCTTTTAGATGAGCATAGTTTGTTTTCTAAGTCTGTGAGTGTCTTTCTCTGTGGAAATATATTCATTCGTGTCAGTTATTAGATAACGCCTATAAGTGATATCATAGAATACAGGTCTTTGGTTTCCGAGTTACCTCATGTTTCGTGATTATCTCAAGACTGATTTGTGGTGCCTCAAAGAGCAATGGTTCATTGTTTTCCATGGCTAATATTCCATTGTGTACATGGACCACTTCTTCTTTATCCATTCACCTCTTGTTGGATATTTTGATTGCTTCACTGTCTTGGCTAATGTGAATAAGGCTGCACTGCAGTTTTGCGGCCTGTGTCTTCTCGATTCTTGGCTTCTCAGGTGAGAGGTCCAATGGTGTGCCTGCTGGATTGAATGGTACCTCCATTTTTACTTTTAAACACAGCTCCTTTCTCTTCTCATTATTGGCTGTTACCCCTTTACGTCTCACCAGCAGGTAGAGGGGACACAGTTCTTAAAAACCGCGTCAGCATTTATTGTTTGTAGACATTTTGCTGATGGTCAGTCGACTGGTCTAAGTTGAAACTTTTTGTAGATTAGATTGCATGGGTCTAACACTCCCTGAGGTTGAGCTTTTATCCATTTTCCTTTTTTTTTTAAAAGAGCGTGAGTAAAACTTAACTCCTCATACTCTCTTCTTGAAACATTTGCCTGTTTTGAATTTTTTTGTCCATTTCCTACTTCAGCACAATTTTTTAGGGCAGGTGTCCTTCACAGCCCTGAGTCCTTGTGAATTTTAAGTGACCATTAGCTGTGAGTTTAAAGCTGCTCTTGCAGGAAACGGCCACAAGGTGGCAGCAATTCTCCTTTACCAAATTTGGTAACTGGGGAAACAGAGCCTTAATGGAAGTGGTGTTCTAGGTTGTAAATTCGAATGGAATGTGCCAGGAAAAAAGCACTTTATGTTTATGTCTCATTACTTCTTGTTCATAATTGTAATTTACTTTTTATTTTTTATCCCAGCAAATTTGATTACAATGGTTTGTTTGTTCTAGGTGTGCAAGATGTGGTTCTTTCACACATATATGTGTATCTATTCTTCCTCACATCCTTTTCCCATATAGGTTATGACACAATGTTGAGTACTCTTCTCCTGGTCTTCCGTACGTCTTTGGTGATTATATATTTCACATGGTATGTATATCTCTGTTAACCCCAATATGGTAATGTATCCAATCCTCATCCCTTTCTATTTGGTGAACCATAAGTTTTTTTAATGAATCTGTGATTGCCTTTCTCTGTGGAAATATCTTCCTTGTTATCAATTTTTAAGTAACTCCTAAAAGTGATATGATAGGATATGTGTCTTTTGCTTTCTCACTTACTACAGGTGGCGTGATTACGTCTAGACTCATGTATGGTGCTGTAAATGGCATTGTTTCATTTTTTTCACTAGCGAATATTCCATCTGTACATGGAGGAGTTCTTCTTTGTCCACCCATCTGTTGGTGGACTTTTTGGTTACTTCCATATCTTGGCTATTGTAATACTGTGCCATGCAGATTTGCCTGCCTGTGTCTTTCCAATTCTTTCTTCTTAGATTATAGGTCGAGGAGTGGGCCTGCTGGATCATACGGTAGCTCAATGTTTACCTTTTTAAGGCACCTCCATTCTGTTCTCATTCGTGGCCCTTTTCAAGTTACGTCCCACTTGAAGTTGAGGGTATGCATTTCTCCACAACACCTTCAGCATTTATTGTTTGTAGTTTCCTTGCTGATGGTTATTCTGACAAGTGTGAGCTGATACCTCTTTGTGGTTGAATTCACCTGTGCCTCATAATCCGTTGAAATTGAGCTTTAAGGCATGTCCTTTTTATTTTTCAACCTGTGATTACCCCTTAGTTCTTCAAAGTGTTCTGTTAAAGTATGTGTCACATTTTCAAATGTTTTGGCCATTACCTCCCTCAAGACATTTTGAGGGTAGGTTTCATTTACAGTTCTGCAGTACTTGTTCCTATGAAATGACCATTAGCACAGGCTTTAAAACTGCTTTTGCAGGTAAATGCCAGAGGGCGGCAGCCTTTCTATGTCCCCACCATGGTAACTAGGGAAAAGCCCTTGCGGGCTGTGGTGTTTCTCGGTTATAAATTAGAGTGGAGTGTGCCCCGACAAACCCACACAAGCTGATGTCTCCTTACTTTTGTTGGATTTTTAAATTTAATTTTTAGTTTTTATTGGAGTAATTCCCCAGTTTGCACGTGGACCACTTCTACTTTGCACATTCCTCGGTTGATGGACATTTTCATTGCTTCCAAGTGTTGGCTATGGTAAATATTGTTGGAGTGCAGGATTGCCCGCCTGTGACTTTTTGATTCTCATTTTCTCAGGTGATAGGCCCAGCAGTGGGTGTGATTGATTGACTGGTAGCACCGTGTTTCCCTTTTCAAAGCACCTTCTTTGTGTTTTCATTAGTGGCTCTTACCACGTCCCCCTTAGAATCGAGGGTATGCATTTCTCCACAATCGATTTAGCATTTATTGTTTGCTGCCTTTATGCTAATGGCCGTACTGGCTGCTGTGTGCTGATAGGGTTTTGTAATTTGGGTTTGCGTGTCTTTGAAAATTCGTAAAACTCAACATTTTTCTCCACCATTTTCTTTTCTGTTAAAAAAAAGGAAACAATTGGGAGTACAATATATCTCTTGAAACTATCTTCTTGGAAGGTTGCCCTATTTTGAAATTTTTGGTCGATTTTCCACCCCAGAATTTTTTTAGAGAGCAGGTGTTATTTCCCGAACTGCAAGTGTGGTGAATATTTAGTGACCTTTAGCAAAGTGTTTAAAGCTGATGTTGAGGGAAGTGGCCTCAAGTAGGCAGCATTTCTCCACTCCCAAATCTGGGTACTAAGGCAGCAGAGCCTTTCTGGAAGTCGTGTTCCTAGGTTGTAAATTAAATTGGAATGTGCCTGGAGAAACCCCCATAAGTTTATGTCTCATTATTTCTTCTTGGTTTTAAAATTTTTTTTTAATTGGGGTAAAGCTTCGAATATTGTCTGTCCTAGGTGTACACAATCTGGTTCATTTGTACATTATATATGTCTATTCAAGTACAGATCCTCTTCCCATGTAAAATGTTACAGAGGGTTCCACAGACCTCCCTTGCTAGATGGTCGGTCTTTTTGAGATATGTATATACTATGTGTTTGTATACATATAACAACACTAATCTTAACTTATCCATTCCCCCCACCTTTCCTTTTAGATGAGCATAGTTTGTTTTCTAAGTCTGTGAGTGTCTTTCTCTGTGGAAATATATTCATTCGTGTCAGTTATTAGATAACGCCTATAAGTGATATCATAGAATACAGGTCTTTGGTTTCCGAGTTACCTCATGTTTCGTGATTATCTCCAGACTCATTTGTGGTGCCTCAAAGAGCAATGGTTCATTGTTTTCCATGGCTAATATTCCATTGTGTACATGGACCACTTCTTCTTTATCCATTCACCTCTTGTTGGATATTTTGATTTCTTCACTGTCTTGGCTAATGTGAATAAGGCTGCACTGCAGTTTTGCGGCCTGTGTCTTCTCGATTCTTGGCTTCTCAGGTGAGAGGTCCAATGGTGTGCCTGCTGGATTGAATGGTACCTCCATTTTTACTTTTAAACACAGCTCCTTTCTCTTCTCATTATTGGCTGTTACCCCTTTACGTCTCACCAGCAGGTAGAGGGGACACAGTTCTTAAAAACCCCGTCAGCATTTATTGTTTGTAGACATTTTGCTGATGGTCAGTCGACTGGTCTAAGTTGAAACTTTTTGTAGATTAGATTGCATGGGTCTAACACTCCCTGAGGTTGAGCTTTTATCCATTTTCCTTTTTTTTTAAAAGAGCGTGAGTAAAACTTAACTCCTCATACTCTCTTCTTGAAACATTTGCCTGTTTTGAATTTTTTTGTCCATTTCCTACTTCAGCACAATTTTTTAGGGCAGGTGTCCTTCACAGCCCTGAGTCCTTGTTAATTTTAAGTGACCATTAGCTGTGAGTTTAAAGCTGCTCTTGCAGGAAACGGCCACAAGGTGGCAGCAATTCTCCTTTACCAAATTTGGAAACTGGGGAAACAGAGCCTTAATGGAAGTGGTGTTCTAGGTTGTAAATTCGAATGGAATGTGCCAGGAAAAAAGCACTTTATGTTTATGTCTCATTACTTCTTCTTCATAATTGTAATTTACTTTTTATTTTTTATCCCAGCAAATTTGATTACAATGGTTTGTTTGTTCTAGGTGTGCAAGATGTGTTTCTTTCACACATATACGTGTATCTATTCTTCCTCGCATCCTTTTCCCATATAGGTTATGACACAATGTTGAGTAGTCTTCTCCTGGTCTTCCGTACGTCTTTGGTGATTATATATTTCACATGGTATGTATATCTCTGTTAACCCCAATATGGTAATGTATCCAATCCTCATCCCTTTCTATTTGGTGAACCATAAGTTTTTTTAATGAATCTGTGATTGCCTTTCTCTGTGGAAATATCTTCCTTGGTATCAATTTTTAAGTAACTCCTAAAAGTGATATGATAGGATATGTGTCTTTTGCTTTCTCACTTACTACAGTTGGCGTGATTACGTCTACACTCATGTATGGTGCTGTAAATGGCATTGTTTCATTTTTTTCACTAGCGAATATTCCATCTGTACATGGAGGAGTTCTTCTTTGTCCACCCATCTGTTGGTGGACTTTTTGGTTACTTCCATATCTTGGCTATTGTAATACTGTGCCATGCAGATTTGCCTGCCTGTGTCTTTCCAATTCTTTCTTCTTAGATTATAGGTCGAGGAGTGGGCCTGCTGGATCATACGGTAGCTCAATGTTTACCTTTTTAAGGCACCTCCATTCTGTTCTCATTCGTGGCCCTTTTCAAGTTACGTCCCACTTGAAGTTGAGGGTATGCATTTCTCCACAACACCTTCAGCATTTATTGTTTGTAGTTTCCTTGCTGATGGTTATTCTGACAAGTGTGAGCTGATACCTCTTTGTGGTTGAATTCGCCTGTGCCTCATAATCCGTTGAAATTGAGCTTTAAGGCATGTCCTTTTTATTTTTCAACCTGTGATTACCCCTTAGTTCTTCAAAGTGTTCTCTTAAAGTATGTGTCACATTTTGAAATGTTTTGGCCATTACCTCCCTCAAGACATTTTGAGGGTAGGTTTCATTTACAGTTCTGCAGTACTTGTTCCTATGAAATGACCATTAGCACAGGCTTTAAAGCTGCTTTTGCAGGTAAATGCCAGAGGGCGGCAGCCTTTCTATGTCCCCACCATGGTAACTAGGGAAAAGCCCTTGCGGCCTGTGGTGTTTCTCGGTTATAAATTAGAGTGGAGTGTGCCCGGACAAACCCACACAAGCTGATGTCTCCTTACTTTTGTTGGATTTTTAAATTTAATTTTTAGTTTTTATTGGAGTAATTCCCCAGTGTGCACGTGGACCACTTCTACTTTGCGCATTCCTCAGTTGATGGACATTTTCATTGCTTCCAAGTGTTGGCTATGGTAAATATTGTTGGAGTGCAGGATTGCCAGCCTGTGACTTTTTGATTCTCATTTTCTCAGTTGATAGGCCCAGCAGTGGGTGTGATTGATTGACTGGTAGCACCGTGTTTCCCTTTTCAAAGCACCTTCTTTGTGTTTTCATTAGTGGCTCTTACCACGTCCCCCTTAGAATCGAGGGTATGCATTTCTCCACAATCGATTTAGCATTTATTGTTTGCTGCCTTTATGCTAATGGCCCTACTGGCTGCTGTATGCTGATAGGGTTTTGTAATTTGGGATTGCATGTCTTTGAAAATTCGTAAAACTCATCATGTTTCTCCACCGTTTTCTTTTCTGTTAAAAAAAAGGAAACAGTTGGGAGTACAATATATCTCTTGAAAATGTCTTCTTGGAAGGTTGCCCTATTTTGAAATTTTTGGTCGATTTTCCACCTCAGAATTTTTTTAGAGAGCAGGTGTCATTTCCCGAACTGCAAGTTTGGTGAATATTTAGTGACCATTAGCAATGGGTTTAAAGCTGCTGTTGTGGGAAGTGGCCTCAAGTAGGCAGCATTTCTCCACTCCCAAATCTGGGTACTAGGGCAGCAGAGCCTTTCTGGAAGTCGTGTTCCTAGGTTGTAAATTAAATTGGAATGTGCCTGGAGAAACCCCCATAAGTTTATGTCTCATTATTTCTTCTTGGTTTTAAATTTTTTTTTAATTGGGGTAAAGCTTCGAATATTGTCTGTCCTAGGTGTACTCAATCTGGTTCATTTGTACATTATATATGTCTATTCAAGTACAGATCCTCTTCCCGTGTAAAATGTTACAGAGGGTTCCACAGACCTCCCTTGCTAGATGGTCGGTCTTTTTGAGATATGTATATACTATGTGTTTGTATACATATAGCAACACTAATCTTAACTTATCCATTCCCCCCACCTTTCCTTTTAGATGAGCATAGTTTGTTTTCTAAGTCTGTGAGTGTCTTTCTCTGTGGAAATATATTCATTTGTGTCAGTTATTAGATAACGCCTATAAGTGATATCATAGAATACAGGTCTTTGGTTTCCGAGTTACCTCATGTTCCGTGATTATCTCCAGACACATTTGTGGTGCCTCAAAGAGCAATGGTTCATTGTTTTCCATGGCTAATATTCCATTGTGTACATGGACCACTTCTTCTTTATCCATTCACCTCTTGTTGGATATTTTGATTGCTTCACTGTCTTGGCTATTGTGAATAAGGCTGCACTGCAGCTTTTGCGGCCTGTGTTTTCTCGATTCTTGTCTTCTCAGGTGAGAGGTCCAATGGTGCGCCTGCAGGATTGAATGGTACCTCCATTTTTACTTTTAAACACAGCTCCTTTCTCTTCTCATTATTGGCTGTTACCCCTTTACGTCTCACCAGCAGGTAGAGGGGACACAGTTCTTAAAAACCCCGTCAGCATTTATTGTTTGTAGACATTTTGCTGATGGTCAGTCGACTTGTCTAAGTTGAAACTTTTTGTAGATTAGATTGCATGGGTCTAACACTCCCTGAGGTTGAGCTTTTATCCATTTTCCTTTTTTTTTAAAAGAGCGTGAGTAAAACTTAACTCCTCATACTCTCTTCTTGAAACATTTGCCTGTTGTGAATTTTTTTGTCCATTCCCTACTTCAGCCCAATTTTTTAGGGCAGGTGTCCTTTACAGCCCTGAGTCCTTGTGAATGTTAAGTGACCATTAGCTGTGAGTTTAAAGCTGCTCTTGCAGGAAACGGCCACAAGGTGGCAGCATTTCTCGTTTACCAAATTTGGTAACTGGGGAAACAGAGCCTTAATGGAAGTGGTGTTCTAGGTTGTAAATTCGAATGGAATGTGCCAGGAAAAAAGCACTTTATGTTTATGTCTCATTACTTCTTGTTCATAATTGTAATTTACTTTTTATTTTTTATCCCAGCAAATTTGATTACAATGATTTGTTTGTTCTAGGTGTGCAAGACGTTGTTCTTTCACACATATACGTGTATCTATTCTTCCTCGCATCCTTTTCCCATGTAGGTTATGACACAATGTTGAGTAGTCTTCTCCTGGTCTTCCGTACGTCTTTGGTGATTATATATTTCACATGGTATGTATAGCTCTGTTAACCCCAATATGGTAATGTATCCAATCCTCATCCCTTTCTATTTGGTGAACCATCAGTTTTTATAATGAATCTGTGATTGCCTTTCTCTGTGGAAATATCTTCATTGGTATCAATTTTTAAGTAACTCCTAAAAGTGATATGATAGGATATGTGTCTTTTGCTTTCTCACTTACTACAGGTGGCGTGATTACGTCTAGAATCATGTAAGGTGCTGTAAATGGCATTGTTTCATTTTTTTCACTAGCGAATATTCCATCTGTACATGGAGGAGTTCTTCTTTTTCCACCCATCTGTTGGTGGACTTTTTGGTTACTTCCATATCTTGGCTATTGTAATACTGTGCCATGCAGATTTGCCTGCCTGTGTCTTTCCAATTCTTTCTTCTTAGATTATAGGTCGAGGAGTGGGCCTGCTGGATCATACGGTAGCTCAATGTTTACATTTTTAAGGCACCTCCATTCTGTTCTCATTCGTGGCCCTTTTCAAGTTACGTCCCACTTGAAGTTGAGGGTATGCATTTCTCCACAACACCTTCAGCATTTATTGTTTGTAGTTTCCTTGCTGATGGTTATTCTGACAAGTGTGAGCTGATACCTCTTTGTGGTTGAATTCGCCTGTGCCTCATAATCCGTTGAAATTGAGCTTAAAGGCATGTCCTTTTTATTTTTCAACCTCTGATTGCCCCTTAGTTCTTCAAAGTGTTCTCTTAAAGTATGTGTCACATTTTGAAATGTTTTGGCCATTACCTCCCTCAAGACATTTTGAGGGTAGGTTTCAATTACAGTTTTGCAGTACTTGTTCCTATGAAATGACCATTAGCACAGGCTTTAAAGCTGCTTTTGCAGGTAAATGCCAGAGGGCGGCAGCCTTTCTATGTCCCCACCATGGTAACTAGGGAAAAGCCCTTGCGGCCTGTGGTGTTTCTCGGTTATAAATTAGAGTGGAGTGTGCCCGGACAAACCCACACAAGCTGATGTCTCCTTACTTTTGTTGGATTTTTAAATTTAATTTTTAGTTTTTATTGGAGTAATTCCCCAGTGTGCACGTGGACCACTTCTACTTTGCACATTCCTCGGTTGATGGACATTTTCATTGCTTCCAAGTGTTGGCTATGGTAAATATTGTTGGAGTGCAGGATTGCCAGCCTGTGACTTTTTGATTCTCATTTTCTCAGGTGATAGGCCCAGCAGTGGGTGTGATTGATTGACTGGTAGCACCGTGTTTCCCTTTTCAAAGCACCTTCTTTGTGTTTTCATTAGTGGCTCTTACCACGTCCCCCTTAGAATCGAGTGTATGCATTTCTCCACAATCGATTTAGCATTTATTGTTTGCTGCCTTTATGCTAATGGCCCTACTGGCTGCTGTGTGCTGATAGGGTTTTGTAATTTGGGTTTGCATGTCTTTGAAAATTCGTAAAACTCATCATTTTTCTCCACCGTTTTCTTTTCTGTTAAAAAAAAGGAAACAATTGGGAGTACAATATATCTCTTGAAATTTTCTTCTTGGAAGGTTGCCCTATTTTGAAATTTTTGGTCGATTTTCCACCCCAGAATTTTTTTAGAGAGCAGGTGTCATTTCCCGAACTGCAAGTTTGGTGAATATATAGTGACCCTTAGCAATGGGTTTAAAGCTGCTGTTGTGGGAAGTGGCCTCAAGCAGGCAGCATTTCTCCACTCCCAATTCTGGGTACTAGGGCAGCAGAGCCTTTCTGGAAGTCGTGTTCCTAGGTTGTAAATTAAATTGGAATGTGCCTGGAGAAACCCCCATAAGTTTATGTCTCATTATTTCTTCTTGGTTTTAAATTTTTTTTTAATTGTGGTAAAGCTTCGAATATTGTCTGTCCTAGGTGTACGCAATCTGGTTCATTTGTACACTATATATGTCTATTCAAGTACAGATCCTCTTCCCATGTAAAATGTTACAGAGGGTTCCACAGACCTCCCTTGGTACATGGTCGGTCTTTTTGAGATATGTATATACTATGTGTTTGTATACATATAGCAACACTAATCTTAACTTATCCATTCCCCCCACCTTTCCTTTTACATGAGCATAGTTTGTTTTCTAAGTCTGTGAGTGTCTTTCTCTGTGGAAATATATTCATTTGTGTCAGTTATTAGATAACGCCTATAAGTGATATCATAGAATACAGGTCTTTGGTTTCCGAGTTACCTCATGTTTCGTGATTATCTCCAGACTCATTTGTGGTGCCTCAAAGAGCAATGGTTCATTGTTTTCCATGGCTAATATTCCATTGTGTACATGGACCACTTCTTCTTTATCCATTCACCTCTTGTTGGATATTTTGATTGCTTCACTGTCTTGGCTATTGTGAATAAGGCTGCACTGCAGCTTTTGCGGCCTGTGTCTTCTCGATTCTTGTCTTCTCAGGTGAGAGGTCCAATGGTGCGCCTGCTGGATTGAATGGTACCTCCATTTTTACTTTTAAACACAGCTCCTTTCTCTTCTCATTATTGGCTGTTACCCCTTTACGTCTCACCAGCAGGTAGAGGGGACACAGTTCTTGAAAACCCCGTCAGCATTTATTGTTTGTAGACATTTTGCTGATGGTCAGTCGACTGGTCTAAGTTGAACCTTTTTGTAGATTAGATTGCATGGGTCTAACACTCCCTGAGGTTGAGCTTTTATCCATTTTCCTTTTTTTTTAAAAGAGCGTGAGTAAAACTTTACTCCTCATACTCTCTTGAAACATTTGCGTGTTGTGAATTTTTTTGTCCATTTCCTACTTCAGCACAATTTTTTAGGGCAGGTGTCCTTTACAGCCCTGAGTCCTTGTGAATGTTAAGTGACCATTAGCTGTGAGTTTAAAGCTGCTCTTGCAGGAAACGGCCACAAGGTGGCAGCATTTCTCCTTTACCAAATTTGGTAACTGGGGAAACAGAGCCTTAATGGAAGTGGTGTTCTAGGTTGTAAATTCGAATGGAATGTGCCAGGAAAAAAGCACTTTATGTTTATGTCTCATTACTTCTTGTTCATAATTGTAATTTACTTTTTATTTTTTATCCCAGCATATTTGATTACAATGGTTTGTTTGTTCTAGGTGTGCAAGATGTGGTTCTTTCACACATATACGTGTATCTATTCTTCCTCGCATCCTTTTCCCATGTAGGTTATGACACAATGTTGAGTAGTCTTCTCCTTGTCTTCCGTACGTCTTTGGTGATTATATATTTCACATGGTATGTATATCTCTGTTAACCCCAATATGGTAATGTATCCAATCCTCATCCCTTTCTATTTGGTGAACCATAAGTTCTTTTAATGAATCTGTGATTGCCTTTCTCTGTGGAAATATCTTCATTGGTATCAATTTTTAAGTAACTCCTAAAAGTGATATGATAGGATATGTGTCTTTTGCTTTCTCACTTACTACAGGTGGCGTGATTACGTCTAGACTCATGTATGGTGCTGTAAATGGCATTGTTTCATTTTTTTCACTAGCGAATATTCCATCTGTACATGGAGGAGTTCTTCTTTGTCCACCCATCTGTTGGTGGACTTTTTGGTTACTTCCATATCTTGGCTATTGTAATATTGTGCCATGCAGATTTGCCTGCCTGTGTCTTTCCAATTCTTTCTTCTTAGATTATAGGTCGAGGAGTGGGCCTGCTGGATCATACGGTAGCTCAATGTTTACCTTTTTAAGGCACCTCCATTCTGTTCTCATTCGTGGCCCTTTTCAAGTTACGTCCCACTTGAAGTTGCGGGTATGCATTTCTCCACAACACCTTCAGCATTTATTGTGTGTAGTTTCCTTGCTGATGGTTATTCTGACAAGTGTGAGCTGATACCTCTTTGTGGTTGAATTCACCTGTGCCTCATAATCCGTTGAAATTGAGCTTTAAGGCATGTCCTTTTTATTTTTCAACCTGTGATTACCCCTTAGTTCTTCAAAGTGTTCTCTTAAAGTATGTGTCACATTTTGAAATGTTTTGGCCATTACCTCCCTCAAGACATTTTGAGGGCAGGTTTCATTTACAGTTCTGCAGTACTTGTTCCTATGAAATGACCATTAGCACAGGCTTTAAAGCTGCTTTTGCAGGTAAATGCCAGAGGGCGGCAGCCTTTCTATGTCCCCACCATGGTAACTAGGGAAAAGCTCTTGCGGCCTGTGGTGTTTCTCGGTTATAAATTAGAGTGGAGTGTGCCCGGACAAACCCACACAAGCTGATGTCTCCTTACTTTTGTTGGATTTTTAAATTTAATTTTTAGTTTTTATTGGAGTAATTCCCCAGTGTGCACGTGGACCACTTCTACTTTGCGCATTCCTCGGTTGATGGACATTTTCATTGCTTCCAAGTGTTGGCTATGGTAAATATTGTTGGAGTGCAGGATTGCCGGCCTGTGACTTTTTGATTCTCATTTTCTCAGGTGATAGGCCCAGCAGTGGGTGTGATTGATTGACTGGTAGCACCGTGTTTCCCTTTTCAAAGCACCTTCTTTGTGTTTTCATTAGTGGCTCTTACCACGTCCCCCTTAGAATCGAGGGTATGCATTTCTCCACAATCGATTTAGCATTTATTGTTTGCTGCCTTTATGCTAATGGCCGTACTGGCTGCTGTGTGCTGATAGGGTTTTGTAATTTGGGTTTGCGTGTCTTTGAAAATTCGTAAAACTCATCATTTTTCTCCACCATTTTCTTTTCTGTTAAAAAAAAGGAAACAATTGGGAGTACAATATATCTCTTGAAATTTTCTTCTTGGAAGGTTGCCCTATTTTGAAATTTTTGGTCGATTTTCCACCCCAGAATTTTTTTAGAGAGCAGGTGTTATTTCCCGAACTGCAAGTTTGGTGAATATTTAGTGACCTTTAGCAATGGGTTTAAAGCTGATGTTGAGGGAAGTGGCCTCAAACAGGCAGCATTTCTCCACTCCCAAATCTGGGTAGTAGGGCAGCAGAGCCTTTCTGGTAGTCGTGTTCCTAGGTTGTAAATTAAATTGGAATGTGCCTGGAGAAACCCCCATAAGTTTATGTCTCATTATTTCTTCTTGGTTTTAAAATTTTTTTTAATTGTGGTAAAGCTTCGAATATTGTCTGTCCTAGGTGTACACAATCTGGTTCATTTGTACATTATATATGTCTATTCAAGTACAGATCCTCTTCCCATGTAAAATGTTACAGAGGGTTCCACAGACCTCCCTTGCTCCATGGTCGGTCTTTTTGAGATATGTATATACTATGTGTTTGTATACATAGAGCAACACTAATCTTAACTTATCCATTCCCCCCACCTTTCCTTTTAGATGAGCATAGTTTGTTTTCTAAGTCTGTGAGTTTCTTTCTCTGTGGAAGTATATTCATTTGTGTCAGTTATTAGATAACGCCTATAAGTGATATCATAGAATACAGGTCTTTGGTTTCCGAGTTACCTCATGTTTCGTGATTATCTCCAGACTCATTTGTGGTGCCTCAAAGAGCAATGGTTCATTGTTTTCCATGGCTAATATTCCATTGTGTACATGGACCACTTCTTCTTTATCCATTCACCTCTTGTTGGATATTTTGATTGCTTCACTGTCTTGGCTATTGTGAATAAGGCTGCACTGCAGCTTTTGCGGCCTGTGTCTTCTCGATTCTTGTCTTCTCAGGTGAGAGGTCCAATGGTGCGCCTGCTGGATTGAATGGTACCTCCATTTTTACTTTTAAACACAGCTCCTTTCTCTTCTCATTATTGGCTGTTACCCCTTTACGTCTCACCAGCAGGTAGAGGGGATTCAGTTCTTGAAAACCCCGTCAGCATTTATTGTTTGTAGACACTTTGCTGATGGTCAGTCGACTGGTCTAAGTTGAAACTTTTTGTAGATTAGATTGCATGGGTCTAACACTACCTGAGGTTGAGCTTTTATCCATTTTCCTTTTTTTTTAAAAGAGCGTGAGTAAAACTTAACTCCTCATACTCTCTTCTTGAAACATTTGCCTGTTTTGAATTTTTTTGTCCATTTCCTACTTCAGCACAATTTTTTAGGGCAGGTGTCCTTTACAGCCCTGAGTCCTTGTGAATGTTAAGTGACCATTAGCTGTGAGTTTAAAGCTGCTTTTGGAGGAAACGGCCACAAGGTGGCAGCATTTCTCCTTTACCAAATTTGGTAACTGGGGAAACAGAGCCTTAATGGAATTGGTGTTCTAGGTTGTAAATTCGAATGGAATGTGCCAGGAAAAAAGCACTTTATGTTTATGTCTCATTACTTCTTGTTCATAATTGTAATTTACTTTTTATTTTTTATCCCAGCAAATTTGATTACAATGGTTTGTTTTTTCTAGGTGTGCAAGATGTGGTTCTTTCACACATATACGTGTATCTATTCTTCCTCGCATCCTTTTCCCATGTAGGTTATGACACAATGTTGAGTAGTCTTCTCCTGGTCTTCCGTACGTCTTTGGTGATTATATATTTCACATGGTATGTATATCTCTGTTAACCCCAATATGGTAATGTATCCAATCCTCATCCCTTTCTATTTGGTGAACCATAAGTTTTTTTTAATGAATCTGTGATTGCCTTTCTCTGTGGAAATATCTTCATTGGTATCAATTTTTAAGTAACTCCTAAAAGTGATATGATAGGATATGTGTCTTTTGCTTTCTCACTTACTACAGTTGGCGTGATTACGTCTAGACTCATGGATGGTGCTGCAAATGGCATTGTTTCATTTTTTTCACTAGCGAATATTCCATCTGTATATGGAGGAGTTCTTCTTTGTCCACCCATCTGTTGGTGGACTTTTTGGTTACTTCCATATCTTGGCTATTGTAATATTGTGCCATGCAGATTTGCCTGCTTGTGTCTTTCCAATTCTTTCTTCTTAGATTATAGGTCGAGGAGTGGGCCTGCTGGATCATACGGTAGCTCAATGTTTACCTTTTTAAGGCACCTCCATTCTGTTCTCATTCGTGGCCCTTTTCAAGTTACGTCCCACTTGAAGTTGCGGGTATGCATTTCTCCACAACACCTTCAGCATTTATTGTTTGTAGTTTCCTTGCTGATGGTTATTCTGACAAGTGTGAGCTGATACCTCTTTGTGGTTGAATTCACCTGTGCCTCATAATCCGTTGAAATTGAGCTTTAAGGCATGTCCTTTTTATTTTTCAACCTGTGATTACCCCTTAGTTCTTCAAAGTGTTCTCTTAAAGTATGTGTCACATTTTGAAATGTTTTGGCCATTACCTCCCTCAAGACATTTTGAGGGCAGGTTTCATTTACAGTTGTGCAGTACTTGTTCCTATGAAATGACCATTAGCACAGGCTTTAAAGCTGCTTTTGCAGGTAAATGCCAGAGGGCGGCAGCCTTTCTATGTCCCCACCATGGTAACTAGGGAAAAGCCCTTGCGGCCTGTGGTGTTTCTCGGTTATAAATTAGAGTGGAGTGTGCCCGGACAAACCCACACAAGCTGATGTCTCCTTACTTTTGTTGGATTTTTAAATTTAATTTTTAGTTTTTATTGGAGTAATTCCCCAGTGTGCACGTGGACCACTTCTACTTTGCGCATTCCTCAGTTGATGGACATTTTCATTGCTTCCAAGTGTTGGCTATGGTAAATATTGTTGGAGTGCAGGATTGCCAGCCTGTGACTTTTTGATTCTCATTTTCTCAGTTGATAGGCCCAGCAGTGGGTGTGATTGATTGACTGGTAGCACCGTGTTTCCCTTTTCAAAGCACCTTCTTTGTGTTTTCATTAGTGGCTCTTACCACGTCCCCCTTAGAATCGAGGGTATGCATTTCTCCACAATCGATTTAGCATTTATTGTTTGCTGCCTTTATGCTAATGGCCCTACTGGCTGCTGTATGCTGATAGGGTTTTGTAATTTGGGTTTGCATGTCTTTGAAAATTCGTAAAACTCATCATGTTTCTCCACCGTTTTCTTTTCTGTTAAAAAAAAGGAAACAGTTGGGAGTACAATATATCTCTTGAAAATGTCTTCTTGGAAGGTTGCCCTATTTTGAAATTTTTGGTCGATTTTCCACCTCAGAATTTTTTTAGAGAGCAGGTGTCATTTCCCGAACTGCAAGTTTGGTGAATATTTAGTGACCATTAGCAATGGGTTTAAAGCTGCTGTTGTGGGAAGTGGCCTCAAGTAGGCAGCATTTCTCCACTCCCAAATCTGGGTACTAGGGCAGCAGAGCCTTTCTGGAAGTCGTGTTCCTAGGTTGTAAATTAAATTGGAATGTGCCTGGAGAAACCCCCATAAGTTTATGTCTCATTATTTCTTCTTGGTTTTAAATTTTTTTTTAATTGGGGTAAAGCTTCGAATATTGTCTGTCCTAGGTGTACACAATCTGGTTCATTTGTACATTATATATGTCTATTCAAGTACAGATCCTCTTCCCGTGTAAAATGTTACAGAGGGTTCCACAGACCTCCCTTGCTAGATGGTCGGTCTTTTTGAGATATGTATATACTATGTGTTTGTATACATATAGCAACACTAATCTTAACTTATCCATTCCCCCCACCTTTCCTTTTAGATGAGCATAGTTTGTTTTCTAAGTCTGTGAGTGTCTTTCTCTGTGGAAATATATTCATTTGTGTCAGTTATTAGATAACGCCTATAAGTGATATCATAGAATACAGGTCTTTGGTTTCCGAGTTACCTCATGTTCCGTGATTATCTCCAGACTCATTTGTGGTGCCTCAAAGAGCAATGGTTCATTGTTTTCCATGGCTAATATTCCATTGTGTACATGGACCACTTCTTCTTTATCCATTCACCTCTTGTTGGATATTTTGATTGCTTCACTGTCTTGGCTATTGTGAATAAGGCTGCACTGCAGCTTTTGCGGCCTGTGTTTTCTCGATTCTTGTCTTCTCAGGTGAGAGGTCCAATGGTGCGCCTGCAGGATTGAATGGTACCTCCATTTTTACTTTTAAACACAGCTCCTTTCTCTTCTCATTATTGGCTGTTACCCCTTTACGTCTCACCAGCAGGTAGAGGGGACACAGTTCTTAAAAACCCCGTCAGCATTTATTGTTTGTAGACATTTTGCTGATGGTCAGTCGACTTGTCTAAGTTGAAACTTTTTGTAGATTAGATTGCATGGGTCTAACACTCCCTGAGGTTGAGCTTTTATCCATTTTCCTTTTTTTTTAAAAGAGCGTGAGTAAAACTTAACTCCTCATACTCTCTTCTTGAAACATTTGCCTGTTGTGAATTTTTTTGTCCATTCCCTACTTCAGCCCAATTTTTTAGGGCAGGTGTCCTTTACAGCCCTGAGTCCTTGTGAATGTTAAGTGACCATTAGCTGTGAGTTTAAAGCTGCTCTTGCAGGAAACGGCCACAAGGTGGCAGCATTTCTCGTTTACCAAATTTGGTAACTGGGGAAACAGAGCCTTAATGGAAGTGGTGTTCTAGGTTGTAAATTCGAATGGAATGTGCCAGGAAAAAAGCACTTTATGTTTATGTCTCATTACTTCTTGTTCATAATTGTAATTTACTTTTTATTTTTTATCCCAGCAAATTTGATTACAATGATTTGTTTGTTCTAGGTGTGCAAGACGTTGTTCTTTCACACATATACGTGTATCTATTCTTCCTCGCATCCTTTTCCCATGTAGGTTATGACACAATGTTGAGTAGTCTTCTCCTGGTCTTCCGTACGTCTTTGGTGATTATATATTTCACATGGTATGTATAGCTCTGTTAACCCCAATATGGTAATGTATCCAATCCTCATCCCTTTCTATTTGGTGAACCATCAGTTTTTTTAATGAATCTGTGATTGCCTTTCTCTGTGGAAATATCTTCATTGGTATCAATTTTTAAGTAACTCCTAAAAGTGATATGATAGGATATGTGTCTTTTGCTTTCTCACTTACTACAGGTGGCGTGATTACGTCTAGAATCATGTATGGTGCTGTAAATGGCATTGTTTCATTTTTTTCACTAGCGAATATTCCATCTGTACATGGAGGAGTTCTTCTTTTTCCACCCATCTGTTGGTGGACTTTTTGGTTACTTCCATATCTTGGCTATTGTAATACTGTGCCATGCAGATTTGCCTGCCTGTGTCTTTCCAATTCTTTCTTCTTAGATTATAGGTCGAGGAGTGGGCCTGCTGGATCATACGGTAGCTCAATGTTTACATTTTTAAGGCACCTCCATTCTGTTCTCATTCGTGGCCCTTTTCAAGTTACGTCCCACTTGAAGTTGAGGGTATGCATTTCTCCACAACACCTTCAGCATTTATTGTTTGTAGTTTCCTTGCTGATGGTTATTCTGACAAGTGTGAGCTGATACCTCTTTGTGGTTGAATTCGCCTGTGCCTCATAATCCGTTGAAATTGAGCTTAAAGGCATGTCCTTTTTATTTTTCAACCTCTGATTGCCCCTTAGTTCTTCAAAGTGTTCTCTTAAAGTATGTGTCACATTTTGAAATGTTTTGGCCATTACCTCCCTCAAGACATTTTGAGGGCAGGTTTCAATTACAGTTTTGCAGTACTTGTTCCTATGAAATGACCATTAGCACAGGCTTTAAAGCTGCTTTTGCAGGTAAATGCCAGAGGGCGGCAGCCTTTCTATGTCCCCACCATGGTAACTAGGGAAAAGCCCTTGCGGCCTGTGGTGTTTCTCGGTTATAAATTAGAGTGGAGTGTGCCCGGACAAACCCACACAAGCTGATGTCTCCTTACTTTTGTTGGATTTTTAAATTTAATTTTTAGTTTTTATTGGAGTAATTCCCCAGTGTGCACGTGGACCACTTCTACTTTGCACATTCCTCGGTTGATGGACATTTTCATTGCTTCCAAGTGTTGGCTATGGTAAATATTGTTGGAGTGCAGGATTGCCAGCCTGTGACTTTTTGATTCTCATTTTCTCAGGTGATAGGCCCAGCAGTGGGTGTGATTGATTGACTGGTAGCACCGTGTTTCCCTTTTCAAAGCACCTTCTTTGTGTTTTCATTAGTGGCTCTTACCACGTCCCCCTTAGAATCGAGTGTATGCATTTCTCCACAATCGATTTAGCATTTATTGTTTGCTGCCTTTATGCTAATGGCCCTACTGGCTGCTGTGTGCTGATAGGGTTTTGTAATTTGGGTTTGCATGTCTTTGAAAATTCGTAAAACTCATCATTTTTCTCCACCGTTTTCTTTTCTGTTAAAAAAAAGGAAACAATTGGGAGTACAATATATCTCTTGAAATTTTCTTCTTGGAAGGTTGCCCTATTTTGAAATTTTTGGTCGATTTTCCACCCCAGAATTTTTTTAGAGAGCAGGTGTCATTTCCCGAACTGCAAGTTTGGTGAATATATAGTGACCCTTAGCAATGGGTTTAAAGCTGCTGTTGTGGGAAGTGGCCTCAAGCAGGCAGCATTTCTCCACTCCCAATTCTGGGTACTAGGGCAGCAGAGCCTTTCTGGAAGTCGTGTTCCTAGGTTGTAAATTAAATTGGAATGTGCCTGGAGAAACCCCCATAAGTTTATGTCTCATTATTTCTTCTTGGTTTTAAATTTTTTTTTAATTGTGGTAAAGCTTCGAATATTGTCTGTCCTAGGTGTACGCAATCTGGTTCATTTGTACACTATATATGTCTATTCAAGTACAGATCCTCTTCCCATGTAAAATGTTACAGAGGGTTCCACAGACCTCCCTTGGTACATGGTCGGTCTTTTTGAGATATGTATATACTATGTGTTTGTATACATATAGCAACACTAATCTTAACTTATCCATTCCCCCCACCTTTCCTTTTACATGAGCATAGTTTGTTTTCTAAGTCTGTGAGTGTCTTTCTCTGTGGAAATATATTCATTTGTGTCAGTTATTAGATAACGCCTATAAGTGATATCATAGAATACAGGTCTTTGGTTTCCGAGTTACCTCATGTTTCGTGATTATCTCCAGACTCATTTGTGGTGCCTCAAAGAGCAATGGTTCATTGTTTTCCATGGCTAATATTCCATTGTGTACATGGACCACTTCTTCTTTATCCATTCACCTCTTGTTGGATATTTTGATTGCTTCACTGTCTTGGCTATTGTGAATAAGGCTGCACTGCAGCTTTTGCGGCCTGTGTCTTCTCGATTCTTGTCTTCTCAGGTGAGAGGTCCAATGGTGCGCCTGCTGGATTGAATGGTACCTCCATTTTTACTTTTAAACACAGCTCCTTTCTCTTCTCATTATTGGCTGTTACCCCTTTACGTCTCACCAGCAGGTAGAGGGGACACAGTTCTTGAAAACCCCGTCAGCATTTATTGTTTGTAGACATTTTGCTGATGGTCAGTCGACTGGTCTAAGTTGAACCTTTTTGTAGATTAGATTGCATGGGTCTAACACTCCCTGAGGTTGAGCTTTTATCCATTTTCCTTTTTTTTTAAAAGAGCGTGAGTAAAACTTTACTCCTCATACTCTCTTGAAACATTTGCGTGTTGTGAATTTTTTTGTCCATTTCCTACTTCAGCACAATTTTTTAGGGCAGGTGTCCTTTACAGCCCTGAGTCCTTGTGAATGTTAAGTGACCATTAGCTGTGAGTTTAAAGCTGCTCTTGCAGGAAACGGCCACAAGGTGGCAGCATTTCTCCTTTACCAAATTTGGTAACTGGGGAAACAGAGCCTTAATGGAAGTGGTGTTCTAGGTTGTAAATTCGAATGGAATGTGCCAGGAAAAAAGCACTTTATGTTTATGTCTCATTACTTCTTGTTCATAATTGTAATTTACTTTTTATTTTTTATCCCAGCATATTTGATTACAATGGTTTGTTTGTTCTAGGTGTGCAAGATGTGGTTCTTTCACACATATACGTGTATCTATTCTTCCTCGCATCCTTTTCCCATGTAGGTTATGACACAATGTTGAGTAGTCTTCTCCTTGTCTTCCGTACGTCTTTGGTGATTATATATTTCACATGGTATGTATATCTCTGTTAACCCCAATATGGTAATGTATCCAATCCTCATCCCTTTCTATTTGGTGAACCATAAGTTTTTTTAATGAATCTGTGATTGCCTTTCTCTGTGGAAATATCTTCATTGGTATCAATTTTTAAGTAACTCCTAAAAGTGATATGATAGGATATGTGTCTTTTGCTTTCTCACTTACTACAGGTGGCGTGATTACGTCTAGACTCATGTATGGTGCTGTAAATGGCATTGTTTCATTTTTTTCACTAGCGAATATTCCATCTGTACATGGAGGAGTTCTTCTTTGTCCACCCATCTGTTGGTGGACTTTTTGGTTACTTCCATATCTTGGCTATTGTAATACTGTGCCATGCAGATTTGCCTGCCTGTGTCTTTCCAATTCTTTCTTCTTAGATTATAGGTCGAGGAGTGGGCCTGCTGGATCATACGGTAGCTCAATGTTTACCTTTTTAAGGCACCTCCACTCTGTTCTCATTCGTGGCCCTTTTCAAGTTACGTCCCACTTGAAGTTGCGGGTATGCATTTCTCCACAACACCTTCAGCATTTATTGTGTGTAGTTTCCTTGCTGATGGTTATTCTGACAAGTGTGAGCTGATACCTCTTTGTGGTTGAATTCACCTGTGCCTCATAATCCGTTGAAATTGAGCTTTAAGGCATGTCCTTTTTATTTTTCAACCTGTGATTACCCCTTAGTTCTTCAAAGTGTTCTCTTAAAGTATGTGTCACATTTTGAAATGTTTTGGCCATTACCTCCCTCAAGACATTTTGAGGGCAGGTTTCATTTACAGTTCTGCAGTACTTGTTCCTATGAAATGACCATTAGCACAGGCTTTAAAGCTGCTTTTGCAGGTAAATGCCAGAGGGCGGCAGCCTTTCTATGTCCCCACCATGGTAACTAGGGAAAAGCTCTTGCGGCCTGTGGTGTTTCTCGGTTATAAATTAGAGTGGAGTGTGCCCGGACAAACCCACACAAGCTGATGTCTCCTTACTTTTGTTGGATTTTTAAATTTAATTTTTAGTTTTTATTGGAGTAATTCCCCAGTGTGCACGTGGACCACTTCTACTTTGCGCATTCCTCGGTTGATGGACATTTTCATTGCTTCCAAGTGTTGGCTATGGTAAATATTGTTGGAGTGCAGGATTGCCGGCCTGTGACTTTTTGATTCTCATTTTCTCAGGTGATAGGCCCAGCAGTGGGTGTGATTGATTGACTGGTAGCACCGTGTTTCCCTTTTCAAAGCACCTTCTTTGTGTTTTCATTAGTGGCTCTTACCACGTCCCCCTTAGAATCGAGGGTATGCATTTCTCCACAATCGATTTAGCATTTATTGTTTGCTGCCTTTATGCTAATGGCCGTACTGGCTGCTGTGTGCTGATAGGGTTTTGTAATTTGGGTTTGCGTGTCTTTGAAAATTCGTAAAACTCATCATTTTTCTCCACCATTTTCTTTTCTGTTAAAAAAAAGGAAACAATTGGGAGTACAATATATCTCTTGAAATTTTCTTCTTGGAAGGTTGCCCTATTTTGAAATTTTTGGTCGATTTTCCACCCCAGAATTTTTTTAGAGAGCAGGTGTTATTTCCCGAACTGCAAGTTTGGTGAATATTTAGTGACCTTTTGCAATGGGTTTAAAGCTGATGTTGAGGGAAGTGGCCTCAAACAGGCAGCATTTCTCCACTCCCAAATCTGGGTAGTAGGGCAGCAGAGCCTTTCTGGTAGTCGTGTTCCTAGGTTGTAAATTAAATTGGAATGTGCCTGGAGAAACCCCCATAAGTTTATGTCTCATTATTTCTTCTTGGTTTTAAAATTTTTTTTAATTGTGGTAAAGCTTCGAATATTGTCTGTCCTAGGTGTACACAATCTGGTTCATTTGTACATTATATATGTCTATTCAAGTACAGATCCTCTTCCCATGTAAAATGTTACAGAGGGTTCCACAGACCTCCCTTGCTCCATGGTCGGTCTTTTTGAGATATGTATATACTATGTGTTTGTATACATAGAGCAACACTAATCTTAACTTATCCATTCCCCCCACCTTTCCTTTTAGATGAGCATAGTTTGTTTTCTAAGTCTGTGAGTTTCTTTCTCTGTGGAAGTATATTCATTTGTGTCAGTTATTAGATAACGCCTATAAGTGATATCATAGAATACAGGTCTTTGGTTTCCGAGTTACCTCATGTTTCGTGATTATCTCCAGACTCATTTGTGGTGCCTCAAAGAGCAATGGTTCATTGTTTTCCATGGCTAATATTCCATTGTGTACATGGACCACTTCTTCTTTATCCATTCACCTCTTGTTGGATATTTTGATTGCTTCACTGTCTTGGCTATTGTGAATAAGGCTGCACTGCAGCTTTTGCGGCCTGTGTCTTCTCGATTCTTGTCTTCTCAGGTGAGAGGTCCAATGGTGCGCCTGCTGGATTGAATGGTACCTCCATTTTTACTTTTAAACACAGCTCCTTTCTCTTCTCATTATTGGCTGTTACCCCTTTACGTCTCACCAGCAGGTAGAGGGGATACAGTTCTTGAAAACCCCGTCAGCATTTATTGTTTGTAGACACTTTGCTGATGGTCAGTCGACTGGTCTAAGTTGAAACTTTTTGTAGATTAGATAGCATGGGTCTAACACTACCTGAGGTTGAGCTTTTATCCATTTTCCTTTTTTTTTAAAAGAGCGTGAGTAAAACTTAACTCCTCATACTCTCTTCTTGAAACATTTGCCTGTTTTGAATTTTTTTGTCCATTTCCTACTTCAGCACAATTTTTTAGGGCAGGTGTCCTTTACAGCCCTGAGTCCTTGTGAATGTTAAGTGACCATTAGCTGTGAGTTTAAAGCTGCTTTTGGAGGAAACGGCCACAAGGTGGCAGCATTTCTCCTTTACCAAATTTGGTAACTGGGGAAACAGAGCCTTAATGGAATTGGTGTTCTAGGTTGTAAATTCGAATGGAATGTGCCAGGAAAAAAGCACTTTATGTTTATGTCTCATTACTTCTTGTTCATAATTGTAATTTACTTTTTATATTTTATCCCAGCAAATTTGATTACAATGGTTTGTTTTTTCTAGGTGTGCAAGATGTGGTTCTTTCACACATATACGTGTATCTATTCTTCCTCGCATCCTTTTCCCATGTAGGTTATGACACAATGTTGAGTAGTCTTCTCCTGGTCTTCCGTACGTCTTTGGTGATTATATATTTCACATGGTATGTATATCTCTGTTAACCCCAATATGGTAATGTATCCAATCCTCATCCCTTTCTATTTGGTGAACCATAAGTTTTTTTTAATGAATCTGTGATTGCCTTTCTCTGTGGAAATATCTTCATTGGTATCAATTTTTAAGTAACTCCTAAAAGTGATATGATAGGATATGTGTCTTTTGCTTTCTCACTTACTACAGTTGGCGTGATTACGTCTAGACTCATGGATGGTGCTGCAAATGGCATTGTTTCATTTTTTTCACTAGCGAATATTCCATCTGTATATGGAGGAGTTCTTCTTTGTCCACCCATCTGTTGGTGGACTTTTTGGTTACTTCCATATCTTGGCTATTGTAATATTGTGCCATGCAGATTTGCCTGCTTGTGTCTTTCCAATTCTTTCTTCTTAGATTATAGGTCGAGGAGTGGGCCTGCTGGATCATACGGTAGCTCAATGTTTACCTTTTTAAGGCACCTCCATTCTGTTCTCATTCGTGGCCCTTTTCAAGTTACGTCCCACTTGAAGTTGCGGGTATGCATTTCTCCACAACACCTTCAGAATTTATTGTTTGTAGTTTCCTTGCTGATGGTTATTCTGACAAGTGTGAGCTGATACCTCTTTGTGGTTGAATTCACCTGTGCCTCATAATCCGTTGAAATTGAGCTTTAAGGCATGTCCTTTTTATTTTTCAACCTGTGATTACCCCTTAGTTCTTCAAAGTGTTCTCTTAAAGTATGTGTCACATTTTGAAATGTTTTGGCCATTACCTCCCTCAAGACATTTTGAGGGCAGGTTTCATTTACAGTTGTGCAGTACTTGTTCCTATGAAATGACCATTAGCACAGGCTTTAAAGCTGCTTTTGCAGGTAAATGCCAGAGGGCGGCAGCCTTTCTATGTCCCCACCATGGTAACTAGGGAAAAGCCCTTGCGGCCTGTGGTGTTTCTCGGTTATAAATTAGAGTGGAGTGTGCCCGGACAAACCCACACAAGCTGATGTCTCCTTACTTTTGTTGGATTTTTAAATTTAATTTTTAGTTTTTATTGGAGTAATTCCCCAGTGTGCACGTGGACCACTTCTACTTTGCGCATTCCTCGGTTGATGGACATTTTCATTGCTTCCAAGTGTTGGCTATGGTAAATATTGTTGGAGTGCAGGATTGCCAGCCTGTGACTTTTTGATTCTCATTTTCTCAGGTGATAGGCCCAGCAGTGGGTGTGATTGATTGACTGGTAGCACCGTGTTTCCCTTTTCAAAGCACCTTCTTTGTGTTTTCATTAGTGGCTCTTACCACGTCCCCCTTAGAATCGAGGGTATGCATTTCTCCACAATCGATTTAGCATTTATTGTTTGCTGCCTTTATGCTAATGGCACTACTGGCTGCTGTGTGCTGATAGGTCTTTGTAATTTGGGTTTGCATGTGTTTGAAAATTCGTAAAACTCATCATTTTTCTCCACCGTTTTCTTTTCTGTTAAAAAAAAGGAAACAATTGGGAGTACAATATATCTCTTGAAATTTTCTTCTTGGAAGGTTGCCCTATTTTGAAATTTTTGGTCGATTTTCCACCTCAGAATTTTTTTAGAGAGCAGGTGTCATTTCCCGAACTGCAAGTTTGGAGAATATTTAGTGACCCTTAGCAATGGGTTTAAAGCTGCTGTTGTGGGAAGTGGCCTCAAGCATTCAGCATTTCTCCACTCCCAAATCTGGGTACTAGGGCGGCAGAGCCTTTCTGGAAGTCGTGTTCCTAGGTTGTAAATTAAATTGGAATGTGCCTGGAGAAACCCCCATAAGTTTATGTCTCATTATTTCTTCTTGGTTTTAAAATTTTTTTTAATTGTGGTAAAGCTTCGAATATTGTCTGTCCTAGGTGTACACAATCTGGTTCATTTGTACATTATATATGTCTATTCTAGTACAGATCCTCTTCCCATGTAAAATGTTACAGAGGGTTCCACAGACCTCCCTTGCTCCATGGTCGGTTTTTTTGAGATATGTATATACTATGTGTTTGTATACATAGAGCAACACTAATCTTAACTTATCCATTCCCCCCACCTTTCCTTTTAGATGAGCATAGTTTGTTTTCTAAGTCTGTGAGTGTCTTTCTCTGTGGAAATATATTCATTTGTGTCAGTTATTAGATAACGCCTATAAGTGATATCATAGAATACAGGTCTTTGGTTTCCGAGTTACCTCATGTTTCGTGATTATCTCCAGACTCATTTGTGGTGCCTCAAAGAGCAATGGTTCATTGTTTTCCATGGCTAATATTCCATTGTGTACATGGACCACTTCTTCTTTATCCATTCACCTCTTGTTGGATATTTTGATTGCTTCACTGTCTTGGCTATTGTGAATAAGGCTGCACTGCAGCTTTTGCGGCCTGTGTCTTCTCGATTCTTGTCTTCTCAGGTGAGAGGTCCAATGGTGCACCTGCTGGATTGAATGGTACCTCCATTTTTACTTTTAAACACAGCTCCTTTCTCTTCTCATTATTGGCTGTTACCCCTTTACGTCTCACCAGCAGGTAGAGGGGACACAGTTCTTGAAAACCCCGTCAGCATTTATTGTTTGTAGACATTTTGCTGATGGTCAGTCGACTGGTCTAAGTTGAAACTTTTTGTAGATTAGATTGCATGGGTCTAACACTCCCTGAGGTTGGGCTTTTATCCATTTTCCTTTTTTTTAAAAGAGCGTGAGTAAAACCTAACTCCTCATACTCTCTTCTTGAAACATTTGCCTGTTTTGAATTTTTTTGTCCATTCCCTACTTCAGCACAATTTTTTAGGGCAGGTGTCCTTTACAGCCCTGAGTCCTTGTGAATGTTAAGTGACCATTAGCTGTGAGTTTAAAGCTGCTCTTGCAGGAAACGGCCACAAGGTGGCAGCATTTCTCCTTTACCAAATTTGGTAACTGGGGAAACAGAGCCTTATTGGAAGTGGTGTTCTAGGTTGTAAATTCGAATGGAATGTGCCAGGAAAAAAGCACTTTATGTTTATGTCTCATTACTTCTTGTTCATAATTGTAATTTACTTTTTATTTTTTATCCCAGCAAAATTGATTACAATGGTTTGTTTGTTCTAGGTGTGCAAGATGTGGTTCTTTCACACATATACGTGAATCTATTCTTCCTCGCATCCTTTTCCCATGTAGGTTATGACACAATGTTGAGTAGTCTTCTCCTGGTCTTCCGTACGCCTTTGGTGATTATATATTTCACATGGTATGTATATCTCTGTTAACCCCAATATGGTAATGTATCCAATCCTCATCCCTTTCTATTTGGTGAACCATAAGTTTTTTTAATGAATCTGTGATTGCCTTTCTCTGTGGAAATATCTTCATTGGTATCAATTTTTAAGTAACTCCTAAAAGTGATATGATAGGATATGTGTCTTTTGCTTTCTCACTGACTACAGGTGGCGTGATTACGTCTAGACTCATGTATGGTGCTGCAAATGGCATTGTTTCATTTTTTTCACTAGCGAATATTCCATCTGTACATGGAGGAGTTCTTCTTTTTCCACCCATCTGTTGGTGGACTTTTTGGTTACTTCCATATCTTGGCTATTGTAATACTGTGCCATGCAGATTTGCCTGCCTGTGTCTTTCCAATTCTTTCTTCTTAGATTATAGGTCGAGGAGTGGGCCTGCTGGATCATACGGTAGCTCAATGTTTACCTTTTTAAGGCACCTCCTTTCTGTTCTCATTCGTGGCCCTTTTCAAGTTACGTCCCACTTGAAGTTGAGGGTATGCATTTCTCCACAACACCTTCAGCATTTATTGTTTGTAGTTTCCTTGCTGATGGTTATTCTGAGAAGTGTGAGCTGATACCTCTTTGTGGTTGAATTCGCCTGTGCCTCATAATCCATTGAAATTGAGCTTTAAGGCATGTCCTTTTTATTTTTCAACCTGTGATTACCCCTTAGTTCTTCAAAGTGTTCTCTTAAAGTATGTGTCACATTTTGAAATGTTTTGGCCATTACCTCCCTCAAGACATTTTGAGGGCAGGTTTCATTTACAGTTCTGCAGTACTTGTTCCTATGAAATGACCATTAGCACAGGCTTTAAAGCTGCTTTTGCAGGTAAATGCCAGAGGGCGGCAGCCTTTCTATGTCCCCACCATGGTAACTAGGGAAAAGCCCTTGCGGCCTGTGGTGTTTCTCGGTTATAAATTAGAGTGGAGTGTGCCCGGACAAACCCACACAAGCTGATGTCTCCTTACTTTTGTTGGATTTTTAAATTTAATTTTTAGTTTTTATTGGAGTAATTCCCCAGTGTGCACGTGGACCACTTCTACTTTGCGCATTCCTCGGTTGATGGACATTTTCATTGCTTCCAAGTGTTGGCTATGGTAAATATTGTTGGAATGCAGGATTGCCGGCCTGTGACTTTTTGATTCTCATTTTCTCAGGTGATAGGCCCAGCAGTGGGTGTGATTGATTGACTGGTAGCACCGTGTTTCCCTTTTCAAAGCACCTTCTTTGTGTTTTCATTAGTGGCTCTTACCACGTCCCCCTTAGAATCGAGGGTATGCATTTCTCCACAATCGATTTAGCATTTATTGTTTGCTGCCTTTATGCTAATGGCCGTACTGGCTGCTGTGTGCTGATAGGGTTTTGTAATTTGGGTTTGCATGTCTTTGAAAATTCGTAAAACTCATCATTTTTCTCCACCATTTTCTTTTCTGTTAAAAAAAAGGAAACAATTGGGAGTACAATATATCTCTTGAAACTATCTTCTTGGAAGGTTGCCCTATTTTGAAATTTTTGGTCGATTTTCCACCCCAGAATTTTTTTAGAGAGCAGGTGTTATTTCCCGAACTGCAAGTTTGGTGAATATTTAGTGACCTTTAGCAATGGGTTTAAAGCTGATGTTGAGGGAAGTGGCCTCAAGCAGGCAGCATTTCTCCACTCCCAAATCTGGGTAGTAGGGCAGCAGAGCCTTTCTGGAAGTCGTGTTCCTAGGTTGTAAATTAAATTGGAATGTGCCTGGAGAAACCCCCATAAGTTTATGTCTCATTATTTCTTCTTGGTTTTAAAATTTTTTTTAATTGTGGTAAAGCTTCGAATATTGTCTGTCCTAGGTGTACACAATCTGGTTCATTTGTACATTATATATGTCTATTCAAGTACAGATCCTCTTCCCATGTAAAATGTTACAGAGGGTTCCACAGACCTCCCTTGCTCCATGGTCGGTCTTTTTGAGATATGTATATACTATGTGTTTGTATACATAGAGCAACACTAATCTTAACTTATCCATTCCCCCCACCTTTCCTTTTAGATGAGCATAGTTTGTTTTCTAAGTCTGTGAGTGTCTTTCTCTGTGGAAATATATTCATTTGTGTCAGTTATTAGATAACGCCTATAAGTGATATCATAGAATACAGGTCTTTGGTTTCCGAGTTACCTCATGTTTCGTGATTATCTCCAGACTCATTTGTGGTGCCTCAGAGAGCAATGGTTCATTGTTTTCCATGGCTAATATTCCATTGTGTACATGGACCACTTCTTCTTTATCCATTCACCTGTTGTTGGACATTTTCATTGCTTCACTGTCTTGGCTATTGTGAATAAGGCTGCACTGCAGCTTTTGCGGCCTGAGTCTTCTCGATTCTTGTCTTCTCAGGTGAGAGGTCCAATGGTGCGCCTGCTGGATTGAATGGTACCTCCATTTTTACTTTTAAACACAGCTCCTTTCTGTTCTCATTATTGGCTGTTACCCCTTTACGTCTCACCAGCAGGTAGAGGGGACACAGTTCTCTAAAACCCCTTCAGCATTTATTGTTTGTAGACTTTTTGCTGATGGTCAGTCGACTGGTGTAAGTTGAAACTTTTTATAGAATAGATTGCATGGGTCTAACACTCCCTGAGGTTGAGCTTTTATCCATTTTCCTTTTTTTTAAAACACCGTGAGTAAAACTTAACTCTTCATACTCTCTTCTTGAAACATTTGCCTGTTTTGAATTTTTTTGTCCATTCCCTCCTTCAGCACATTTTTTTAGGACAGGTGTCCTTTACAGCCCTGAGTCCTTGTGTATGTTAAGTGAGCATTAGCTCTGAGTTTAAAGTTGCTCTTGCAGGAAACGGCCACAAGGTGGCAGCATTTCTCCTTTTCCAAATTTCGTAACTAGGGAAACAGAGGCTTAATGGAAGTGGTGTTCTAGGTTGTAAATTAGAATGGAATGTGCCAGGAAAAAGCCCTTTAAGTTTATGTCTCATAACTTCTTGTTCATATTTGTAATTTACTTTTTATTCTTTATCCCAGCACATTTGATTACAATGGTTTGTTTGTTCTAGGTGTGCAAGATGTGCTTCTTTCACACACATACATGTTTCTATTCTTCCACGCATCCTTTTCCCATGTAGGTTATGCCACAATGTTGAGTAGTCTTCTCCTGGTCTTCCGTACGTCTTTGGTGATTATATATTTCACATGGTTTGTATATCTCTGTTAACCCCAATATGGTAATGTATCCAATCCTCATCCCTTTCTATTTGGTGAACCATAAGATTTTTTTAATGAATCTGTGATTGCCTTTCTCTGTGGAAATATCTTCATTGGTATCAATTTTTAAGTAACTCCTAAAAGTGATATGATAGGATATGTGTCTTTTGCTTTCTCACTTACTACAGGTGGCGTGATTACGTCTAGACTCATGTATGGTGCTGCAAATGGCATTGTTTCATTTTTTTCACTAGCGAATATTCCATCTGTACATGGAGGAGTTCTTCTTTGTCCACCCATCTGTTGGTGGACTTTTTGGTTACTTCCATATCTTGGCTATTGTAATACTGTGCCATGCAGATTTGCCTGCCTGTGTCTTTCCAATTCTTTCTTCTTAGATTATAGGTCGAGGAGTGGGCCTGCTGGATCATACGGTAGCTCAATGTTTACCTTTTTAAGGCACCTCCATTCTGTTCTCATTCGTGGCCCTTTTCAAGTTCGTCCCACTTGAAGTTGAGGGTATGCATTTCTCCACAACACCTTCAGCATTTATTGTTTGTAGTTTCCTTGCTGATGGTTATTCTGACAAGTGTGAGCTGATACCTCTTTGTGGTTGAATTCGCCTGTGCCTCATAATCCGTTGAAATTGAGCTTTAAGGCATGTCCTTTTTATTTTTCAACCTGTGATTACCCCTTAGTTCTTCAAAGTGTTCTCTTAAAGTATGTGTCACATTTTGAAATGTTTTGGCCATTACCTCCCTCAAGACATTTTGAGGGCAGGTTTCATTTACATTTCTGCAGTACTTGTTCCTATGAAATGACCATTAGCACAGGCTTTAAAGCTGCTTTTGCAGGTAAATGCCAGAGGGCGGCAGCCTTTCTATGTCCCCACCATGGTAACTAGGGAAAAGCCCTTGCGGCCTGTGGTGTTTCTCGGTTATAAATTAGAGTGGAGTGTGCCCGGACCAACCCACACAAGCTGATGTCTCCTTACTTTTGTTGGATTTTTAAATTTAATTTTTAGTTTTTATTGGAGTAATTCCCCAGTGTGCACGTGGACCACTTCTACTTTGCGCATTCCTCGGTTGATGGACATTTTCATTGCTTCCAAGTGTTGGCTATGGTAAATATTGTTGGAGTGCAGGATTGCCAGCCTGTGACTTTTTGATTCTCATTTTCTCAGTTGATAGGCCCAGCAGTGGGTGTGATTGATTGACTGGTAGCACCGTGTTTCCCTTTTCAAAGCACCTTCTTTGTGTTTTCATTAGTGGCTCTTACCACGTCCCCCTTAGAATCGAGGGTATGCATTTCTCCACAATCGATTTAGCATTTATTGTTTCCTGCCTTTATGCTAATGGCCCTACTGGCTGCTGTGTGCTGATAGGGTTTTGTAATTTGGGTTTGCATGTCTTTGAAAATTCGTAAAACTCATCATGTTTCTCCACCGTTTTCTTTTCTGTTAAAAAAAAGGAAACAGTTGGGAGTACAATATATCTCTTGAAACTATCTTCTTGGAAGGTTGCCCTATTTTGAAATTTTTGGTCGATTTTCCACCTCAGAATTTTTTTAGAGAGCAGGTGTCATTTCCCGAACTGCAAGTTTGGTGAATATTTAGTGACCCTTAGCAATGGGTTTAAAGCTGCTGTTGTGGGAAGTGGCCTCAAGCAGGCAGCATTTCTCCACTCCCAAATCTGAGTACTAGGGCAGCAGAGCCTTTCTGGAATTCGTGTTCCTAGGTTGTAAATTAAATTGGAATGTGCCTGGAGACACCCCCATAAGTTTATGTCTCATTATTTCTTCTTGGTTTTAAATTTTTTTTTAATTGGGGTAAAGCTTCGAATATTGTCTCTCCTAGGTGTACACAATCTGGTTCATTTGTACATTATATATGTCTATTCAAGTACAGATCCTCTTCCCATGTAAAATGTTACAGAGGGTTCCACAGACCTCCCTTGCTAGATGGTCGGTCTTTTTGAGATATGTATATACTATGTGTTTGTATACATAGAGCAACACTAATCTTAACTTATCCATTCCCCCCACCTTTCCTTTTAGATGAGCATAGTTTGTTTTCTAAGTCTGTGAGTGTCTTTCTCTGTGGAAATATATTCATTTGTGTCAGTTATTAGATAACGCCTATAAGTGATATAGAATACAGGTCTTTGGTTTCCGAGTTACCTCATGTTTCGTGATTATCTCCAGACTCATTTGTGGTGCCTCAAAGAGCAATGGTTCATTGTTTTCCATGGCTAATATTCCATTGTGTACATGGACCACTTCTTCTTTATCCATTCACCTCTTGTTGGATATTTTGATTGCTTCACTGTCTTTGCTAATGTGAATAAGGCTGCACTGCAGTTTTGCGGCCTGTGTCTTCTCGATTCTTGTCTTCTCAGGTGAGAGGTCCAATGGTGCGCCTGCTGGATTGAATGGTACCTCCATTTTTACTTTTAAACACAGCTCCTTTCTCTTCTCATTATTGGCTGTTACCCCTTTACGTCTCACCAGCAGGTAGAGGGGATACAGTTCTTGAAAACCCCGTCAGCATTTATTGTTTGTAGACATTTTGCTGATGGTCAGTCGACTGGTCTAAGTTGAAACTTTTTGTAGATTAGATTGCATGGGTCTAACACTCCCTGAGGTTGAGCTTTTATCCATTTTCCTTTTTTTTTAAAAGAGCGTGAGTAAAACTTAACTCCTCATACTCTCTTCTTGAAACATTTGCCTGTTTTGAATTTTTTTGTCCATTCCCTTCTTCAGCACAATTTTTTAGGGCAGGTGTCCTTTACAGCCCTGAGTCCTTGTGAATGTTAAGTGACCATTAGCTGTGAGTTTAAAGCTGCTCTTGCAGGAAACGGCCACAAGGTGGCAGCATTTCTCCTTTACCAAATTTGGTAACTGGGGAAACAGAGCCTTAATGGAAGTGGTGTTCTAGGTTGTAAATTCGAATGGAATGTGCCAGGAAAAAAGCACTTTATGTTTATGTCTCATTACTTCTTGTTCATAATTGTAATTTACTTTTTATTTTTTATCCCAGCAAATTTGATTACAATGGTTTGTTTGTTCTAGGTGTGCAAGATGTGGTTCTTTCACACATATACGTGAATCTATTCTTCCTCGCATCCTTTTCCCATGTAGGTTATGACACAATGTTGAGTAGTCTTCTCCTGGTCTTCCGTACGTCTTTGGTGATTATATATTTCACATCGTATGTATATCTCTGTTAACCCCAATATGGTAATGTATCCAATCCTCATCCCTTTCTATTTGGTGAACCATAAGTTTTTTTAATGAATCTGTGATTGCCTTTCTCTGTGGAAATATCTTCATTGGTATCAATTTTTAAGTAACTCCTAAAAGTGATATGATAGGATATGTGTCTTTTGCTTTCTCACTGACTACAGGTGGCGTGATTACGTCTAGACTCATGTATGGTGCTGCAAATGGCATTGTTTCATTTTTTTCACTAGCGAATATTCCATCTGTACATGGAGGAGTTCTTCTTTGTCCACCCATCTGTTGGTGGACTTTTTGGTTACTTCCATATCTTGGCTATTGTAATACTGTGCCATGCAGACTTGCCTGCCTGTGTCTTTCCAATTATTTCTTCTTAGATTATAGGTCGAGGAGTGGGCCTGCTGGATCATACGGTAGCTCAATGTTTACCTTTTTAAGGCACCTCCATTCTGTTCTCATTCGTGGCCCTTTTCAAGTTCGTCCCACTTGAAGTTGAGGGTATGCATTTCTCCACAACACCTTCAGCATTTATTGTTTGTAGTTTCCTTGCTGATGGTTATTCTGACAAGTGTGAGCTGATACCTCTTTGTGGTTGAATTCGCCTGTGCCTCATAATCCGTTGAAATTGAGCTTTAAGGCATGTCCTTTTTATTTTTCAACCTGTGATTACCCCTTAGATCTTCAAAGTGTTCTCTTAAAGTATGTGTCACATTTTGAAATGTTTTGGCCATTACCTCCCTCAAGACATTTTGAGGGCAGGTTTCATTTACATTTCTGCAGTACTTGTTCCTATGAAATGACCATTAGCACAGGCTTTAAAGCTGCTTTTGCAGGTAAATGCCAGAGGGCGGCAGCCTTTCTATGTCCCCACCATGGTAACTAGGGAAAAGCCCTTGCGGCCTGTGGTGTTTCTCGGTTATAAATTAGAGTGGAGTGTGCCCGGACCAACCCACACAAGCTGATGTCTCCTTACTTTTGTTGGATTTTTAAATTTAATTTTTAGTTTTTATTGGAGTAATTCCCCAGTGTGCACGTGGACCACTTCTACTTTGCGCATTCCTCGGTTGATGGACATTTTCATTGCTTCCAAGTGTTGGCTATGGTAAATATTGTTGGAGTGCAGGATTGCCAGCCTGTGACTTTTTGATTCTCATTTTCTCAGTTGATAGGCCCAGCAGTGGGTGTGATTGATTGACTGGTAGCACCGTGTTTCCCTTTTCAAAGCACCTTCTTTGTGTTTTCATTAGTGGCTCTTACCACGTCCCCCTTAGAATCGAGGGTATGCATTTCTCCACAATCGATTTAGCATTTATTGTTTCCTGCCTTTATGCTAATGGCCCTACTGGCTGCTGTGTGCTGATAGGGTTTTGTAATTTGGGTTTGCATGTCTTTGAAAATTCGTAAAACTCATCATGTTTCTCCACCGTTTTCTTTTCTGTTAAAAAAAAGGAAACAGTTGGGAGTACAATATATCTCTTGAAACTATCTTCTTGGAAGGTTGCCCTATTTTGAAATTTTTGGTCGATTTTCCATCTCAGAATTTTTTTAGAGAGCAGGTGTCATTTCCCGAACTGCAAGTTTGGTGAATATTTAGTGACCCTTAGCAATGGGTTTAAAGCTGCTGTTGTGGGAAGTGGCCTCAAGCAGGCAGCATTTCTCCACTCCCAAATCTGGGTACTAGGGCAGCAGAGCCTTTCTGGAATTCGTGTTCCTAGGTTGTAAATTAAATTGGAATGTGCCTGGAGACACCCCCATAAGTTTATGTCTCATTATTTCTTCTTGGTTTTAAATTTTTTTTTAATTGGGGTAAAGCTTCGAATATTGTCTCTCCTAGGTGTACACAATCTGGTTCATTTGTACATTATATATGTCTATTCAAGTACAGATCCTCTTCCCATGTTAAATGTTACAGAGTGTTCCACAGACCTCCCTTGCTAGATGGTCGGTCTTTTTGAGATATGTATATACTATGTGTTTGTATACATAGAGCAACACTAATCTTAACTTATCCATTCCCCCCACCTTTCCTTTTAGATGAGCATAGTTTGTTTTCTAAGTCTGTGAGTGTCTTTCTCTGTGGAAATATATTCATTTGTGTCAGTTATTAGATAACGCCTATAAGTGATATAGAATACAGGTCTTTGGTTTCCGAGTTACCTCATGTTTCGTGATTATCTCCAGACTCATTTGTGGTGCCTCAAAGAGCAATGGTTCATTGTTTTCCATGGCTAATATTCCATTGTGTACATGGACCACTTCTTCTTTATCCATTCACCTCTTGTTGGATATTTTGATTGCTTCACTGTCTTGGCTAATGTGAATAAGGCTGCACTGCAGTTTTGCGGCCTGTGTCTTCTCGATTCTTGTCTTCTCAGGTGAGAGGTCCAATGGTGCGCCTGCTGGATTGAATGGTACCTCCATTTTTACTTTTAAACACAGCTCCTTTCTCTTCTCATTATTGGCTGTTACCCCTTTACGTCTCACCAGCAGGTAGAGGGGATACAGTTCTTGAAAACCCCGTCAGCATTTATTGTTTGTAGACATTTTGCTGATGGTCAGTCGACTGGTCTAAGTTGAAACTTTTTGTAGATTAGATTGCATGGGTCTAACACTCCCTGAGGTTGAGCTTTTATCCATTTTCCTTTTTTTTTAAAAGAGCGTGAGTAAAACTTAACTCCTCATACTCTCTTCTTGAAACATTTGCCTGTTTTGAATTTTTTTGTCCATTCCCTTCTTCAGCACAATTTTTTAGGGCAGGTGTCCTTTACAGCCCTGAGTCCTTGTGAATGTTAAGTGACCATTAGCTGTGAGTTTAAAGCTGCTCTTGCAGGAAACGGCCACAAGGTGGCAGCATTTCTCCTTTACCAAATTTGGTAACTGGGGAAACAGAGCCTTAATGGAAGTGGTGTTCTAGGTTGTAAATTCGAATGGAATGTGCCAGGAAAAAAGCACTTTATGTTTATGTCTCATTACTTCTTGTTCATAATTGTAATTTACTTTTTATTTTTTATCCCAGCAAATTTGATTACAATGGTTTGTTTGTTCTAGGTGTGCAAGATGTGGTTCTTTCACACATATACGTGTATCTATTCTTCCTCGCATCCTTTTCCCATGTAGGTTATGACACAATGTTGAGTAGTCTTCTCCTGGTCTTCCGTACGTCTTTGGTGATTATATATTTCACATGGTATGTATATCTCTGTTAACCCCAATATGGTAATGTATCCAATCCTCATCCCTTTCTATTTGGTGAACCATAAGTTTTTTTAATGAATCTGTGATTGCCTTTCTCTGTGGAAATATCTTCATTGGTATCAATTTTTAAGTAACTCCTAAAAGTGATATGATAGGATATGTGTCTTTTGCTTTCTCACTGACTACAGGTGGCGTGATTACGTCTAGACTCATGTATGGTGCTGCAAATGGCATTGTTTCATTTTTTTCACTAGCGAATATTCCATCTGTACATGGAGGAGTTCTTCTTTGTCCACCCATCTGTTGGTGGACTTTTTGGTTACTTCCATATCTTGGCTATTGTAATACTGTGCCATGCAGATTTGCCTGCCTGTGTCTTTCCAATTCTTTCTTCTTAGATTATAGGTCGAGGAGTGGGCCTGCTGGATCATATGGTAGCTCAATGTTTACCTTTTTAAGCCACCTCCATTCTGTTCTCATTCGTGGCCCTTTTCAAGTTATGTCCCACTTGAAGTTGAGGGTATGCATTTCTCCACAACACCTTCAGCATTTATTGTTTGTACTTTCCTTGCTGATTGTTATTCTGACAAGTGTGAGCTGATACCTCTTTGTGGTTGAATTCGCCTGTGCCTCATAATCCGTTGAAATTGAGCTTTAAGGCATGTCCTTTTTATTTTTCAACCTGTGATTACCCCTTAGTTCTTCAAAGTGTTCTCTTAAAGTATGTGTCACATTTTGAAATGTTTTGGCCATTACCTCCCTCAAGACATTTTGAGGGCAGGTTTCATTTACAGTTCTGCAGTACTTGTTCCTATGAAATGACCATTAGCACAGGCTTTAAAGCTGCTTTTGCAGGTAAATGCCAGAGGGCGGCAGCCTTTCTATGTCCCCACCATGGTAACTAGGGAAAAGCCCTTGCGGCCTGTGGTGTTTCTCGGTTATAAATTAGAGTGGAGTGTGCCCGGACCAACCCACACAAGCTGATGTCTCCTTACTTTTGTTGGATTTTTAAATTTAATTTTTAGTTTTTATTGGAGTAATTCCCCAGTGTGCACGTGGACCACTTCTACTTTGCGCATTCCTCGGTTGATGGACATTTTCATTGCTTCCAAGTGTTGGCTATGGTAAATATTGTTGGAGTGCAGGATTGCCAGCCTGTGACTTTTTGATTCTCATTTTCTCAGTTGATAGGCCCAGCAGTGGGTGTGATTGATTGACTGGTAGCACCGTGTTTCCCTTTTCAAAGCACCTTCTTTGTGTTTTCATTAGTGGCTCTTACCACGTCCCCCTTAGAATCGAGGGTATGCATTTCTCCACAATCGATTTAGCATTTATTGTTTCCTGCCTTTATGCTAATGGCCCTACTGGCTGCTGTGTGCTGATAGGGTTTTGTAATTTGGGTTTGCATGTCTTTGAAAATTCGTAAAACTCATCATGTTTCTCCACCGTTTTCTTTTCTGTTAAAAAAAAGGAAACAGTTGGGAGTACAATATATCTCTTGAAACTATCTTCTTGGAAGGTTGCCCTATTTTGAAATTTTTGGTCGATTTTCCACCTCAGAATTTTTTTAGAGAGCAGGTGTCATTTCCCGAACTGCAAGTTTGGTGAATATTTAGTGACCCTTAGCAATGGGTTTAAAGCTGCTGTTGTGGGAAGTGGCCTCAAGCAGGCAGCATTTCTCCACTCCCAAATCTGGGTACTAGGGCAGCAGAGCCTTTCTGGAAGTCGTGTTCCTAGGTTGTAAATTAAATTGGAATGTGCCTGGAGACACCCCCATAAGTTTATGTCTCATTATTTCTTCTTGGTTTTAATTTTTTTTTTAATTGTGGTAAAGCTTCGAATATTGTCTGTCCTAGGTGTACACAATCTGGTTCATTTGTACATTATATATGTCTATTCAAGTACAGATCCTCTTCCCATGTAAAATGTTACAGAGGGTTCCACAGACCTCCCTTGCTCCATGGTCGGTCTTTTTGAGATATGTATATACTATGTGTTTGTATACATAGAGCAACACTAATCTTAACTTATCCATTCCCCCCACCTTTCCTTTTAGATGAGCATAGTTTGTTTTCTAAGTCTGTGAGTGTCTTTCTCTGTGGAAATATATTCATTTGTGTCAGTTATTAGATAACACCTATAAATGATATCATAGAATACAGGTCTTTGGTTTCCGAGCTACCTCATGTTTCGTGATTATCTCCAGACTCATTTGTGGTGCCTCAAAGAGCAATGGTTCATTGTTTTCCATGGCTAATATTCCATTGTGTACATGGACCACTTCTTCTTTATCCATTCACCTCTTGTTGGATATTTTGATTGCTTCACTGTCTTGGCTAATGTGAATAAGGCTGCACTGCAGTTTTGCGGCCTGTGTCTTCTCGATTCTTGTCTTCTCAGGTGAGAGGTCCAATGGTGCGCCTGCTGGATTGAATGGTACCTCCATTTTTACTTTTAAACACAGCTCCTTTCTCTTCTCATTATTGGCTGTTACCCCTTTACGTCTCACCAGCAGGTAGAGGGGATACAGTTCTTGAAAACCCCGTCAGCATTTATTGTTTGTAGACATTTTGCTGATGGTCAGTCGACTGGTCTAAGTTGAAACTTTTTGTAGATTAGATTGCATGGGTCTAACACTCCCTGAGGTTGAGCTTTTATCCATTTTCCTTTTTTTTTAAAAGAGCGTGAGTAAAACTTAACTCCTCATACTCTCTTCTTGAAACATTTGCCTGTTTTGAATTTTTTTGTCCATTCCCTTCTTCAGCACAATTTTTTAGGGCAGGTGTCCTTTACAGCCCTGAGTCCTTGTGAATGTTAAGTGACCATTAGCTGTGAGTTTAAAGCTGCTCTTGCAGGAAACGGCCACAAGGTGGCAGCATTTCTCCTTTACCAAATTTGGTAACTGGGGAAACAGAGCCTTAATGGAAGTGGTGTTCTAGGTTGTAAATTCGAATGGAATGTGCCAGGAAAAAAGCACTTTATGTTTATGTCTCATTACTTCTTGTTCATAATTGTAATTTACTTTTTATTTTTTATCCCAGCAAATTTGATTACAATGGTTTGTTTGTTCTAGGTGTGCAAGATGTGGTTCTTTCACACATATACGTGTATCTATTCTTCCTCGCATCCTTTTCCCATGTAGGTTATGACACAATGTTGAGTAGTCTTCTCCTGGTCTTCCGTACGTCTTTGGTGATTATATATTTCACATGGTATGTATATCTCTGTTAACCCCAATATGGTAATGTATCCAATCCTCATCCCTTTCTATTTGGTGAACCATAAGTTTTTTTAATGAATCTGTGATTGCCTTTCTCTGTGGAAATATCTTCATTGGTATCAATTTTTAAGTAACTCCTAAAAGTGATATGATAGGATATGTGTCTTTTGCTTTCTCAGTGACTACAGGTGGCGTGATTACGTCTAGACTCATGTATGGTGCTGCAAATGGCATTGTTTCATTTTTTTCACTAGCGAATATTCCATCTGTACATGGAGGAGTTCTTCTTTGTCCACCCATCTGTTGGTGGACTTTTTGGTTACTTCCATATCTTGGCTATTGTAATACTGTGCCATGCAGATTTGCCTGCCTGTGTCTTTCCAATTCTTTCTTCTTAGATTATAGGTCGAGGAGTGGGCCTGCTGGATCATATGGTAGCTCAATGTTTACCTTTTTAAGGCACCTCCATTCTGTTCTCATTCGTGGCCCTTTTCAAGTTATGTCCCACTTGAAGTTGAGGGTATGCATTTCTCCACAACACCTTCAGCATTTATTGTTTGTAGTTTCCTTGCTGATGGTTATTCTGACAAGTGTCAGCTGATACCTCTTTGTGGTTGAATTCGCCTGTGCCTCATAATCCGTTGAAATTGAGCTTTAAGGCATGTCCTTTTTATTTTTCAACCTGTGATTACCCCTTAGTTTTTCAAAGTGTTCTCTTAAAGTATGTGTCACATTTTGTAATGTTTTGGCCATTACCTCCCTCAAGACATTTTGAGGGCAGGTTTCATTTACAGTTCTGCAGTACTTGTTCCTATGAAATGACCACTAGCACAGGCTTTAAAGCTGCTTTTGCAGGTAAATGCCAGAGGGCGGCACCCTTTCTATGTCCCCACCATGGTAACTAGGGAAAAGCCCTTGCGGCCTGTGGTGTTTCTCGGTTATAAATTAGAGTGGAGTGTGCCCGGACAAACCCACACAAGCTGATGTCTCCTTACTTTTGTTGGATTTTTAAATTTAATTTTTAGTTTTTATTGGAGTAATTCCCCAGTGTGCACGTGGACCACTTCTACTTTGTGCATTCCTCGGTTGATGGACATTTTCATTGCTTCCAAGTGTTGGCTATGGTAAATATTGTTGGAGTGCAGGATTGCCAGGCTGTGACTTTTTGATTCTCATTTTCTCAGGTGATAGGCCCAGCAGTGGGTGTGATTGATTGACTGGTAGCACCGTGTTTCCCTTTTCCAAGCACCTTCTTTGTGTTTTCATTAGTGGCTCTTACCACGTCCCCCTTAGAATCGAGGGTATGCATTTCTCCACAATCGATATAGCATTTATTGTTTGCTGCCTTTATGCTAATGGCCCTACTGGCTGCTGTGTGCTGATAGGGTTTTGTAATTTGGGTTTGCATGTCTTCGAAAATTCGTAAAACTCATCATGTTTCTCCACCGTTTTCTTTTCTGTTAAAAAAAAGGAAACAGTTGGGAGTACAATATATCTCTTGAAAATGTCTTCTTGGAAGGTTGCCCTATTTTGAAATTTTTGGTCGATTTTCCACCTCAGAATTTTTTTAGAGAGCAGGTGTCATTTCCCGAACTGCAAGTTTGGTGAATATTTAGTGACCCTTAGCAATGGGTTTAAAGCTGCTGTTGTGGGAAGTGGCCTCAAGCAGGCAGCATTTCTCCACTCCCAAATCTGGGTACTAGGGCAGCAGAGCCTTTCTGGAATTCGTGTTCCTAGGTTGTAAATTAAATTGGAATGTGCCTGGAGACACCCCCATAAGTTTATGTCTCATTATTTCTTCTTGGTTTTAAATTTTTTTTTAATTGGGGTAAAGCTTCGAATATTGTCTCTCCTAGGTGTACACAATCTGGTTCATTTGTACATTATATATGTCTATTCAAGTACAGATCCTCTTCCCATGTAAAATGTTACAGAGGGATCCACATACCTCCCTTGCTAGATGGTCGGTCTTTTTGAGATATGTATATACTATGTGTTTGTATACATAGAGCAACACTAATCTTAACTTATCCATTCCCCCCACCTTTCCTTTTAGATGAGCATAGTTTGTTTTCTAAGTCTGTGAGTGTCTTTCTCTGTGGAAATATATTCATTTGTGTCAGTTATTAGATAACGCCTATAAGTGATATCATAGAATACAGGTCTTTGGTTTCCGAGTTACCTCATGTTTCGTGATTATCTCCAGACTCATTTGTGGTGCCTCAAAGAGCAATGGTTCATTGTTTTCCATGGCTAATATTCCATTGTGTACATGGACCACTTCTTCTTTATCCATTCACCTCTTGTTGGATATTTTGATTGCTTCACTGTCTTGGCTAATGTGAATAAGGCTGCACTGCAGTTTTGCGGCCTGTGTCTTCTCGATTCTTGTCTTCTCAGGTGAGAGGTCCAATGGTGCGCCTGCTGGATTGAATGGTACCTCCATTTTTACTTTTAAACACAGCTCCTTTCTCTTCTCATTATTGGCTGTTACCCCTTTACGTCTCACCAGCAGGTAGAGGGGACACAGTTCTTAAAAACCCCGTCAGCATTTATTGTTTGTAGACATTTTGCTGATGGTCAGTCGACTGGTCTAAGTTGAACCTTTTTTAGATTAGATTGCATTTGTCTAACACTCCCTGAGGTTGAGCTTTTATCCATTTTCCTTTTTTTTTAAAAGAGCGTGAGTAAAACTTAACTCCTCATACTCTCTTCTTGAAACATTTGCCTGTTTTGAATTTTTTTGTCCATTCCCTACTTCAGCACAATTTTTTAGGGCAGGTGTCCTTTACAGCCCTGAGTCCTTGTGAATGTTAAGTGACCATTAGCTGTGAGTTTAAAGCTGCTCTTGCAGGAAACGGCCACAAGGTGGCAGCATTTCTCCTTTACCAAATTTGGTAACTGGGGAAACAGAGCCTTAATGGAAGTGGTGTTCTAGGTTGTAAATTCGAATGGAATGTGCCAGGAAAAAAGCACTTTATGTTTATGTCTCATTACTTCTTGTTCATAATTGTAATTTACTTTTTATTTTTTATCCCAGCAAATTTGATTACAATGGTTTGTTTGTTCTAGGTGTGCAAGATGTGGTTCTTTCACACATATACGTGAATCTATTCTTCCTCGCATCCTTTTCCCATGTAGGTTATGACACAATGTTGAGTAGTCTTCTCCTGGTCTTCCGTACGTCTTTGGTGATTATATATTTCACATGGTATGTATATCTCTCTTAACCCCAATATGGTAATGTATCCAATCCTCATCCCTTTCTATTTGGTGAACCATAAGTTTTTTTAATGAATCTGTGATTGCCTTTCTCTGTGGAAATATCTTCATTGGTATCAATTTTTAAGTAACTCCTAAAAGTGATATGATAGGATATGTGTCTTTTGCTTTCTCACTGACTACAGGTGGCGTGATTACGTCTAGACTCATGTATGGTGCTGCAAATGGCATTGTTTCATTTTTTTCACTAGCGAATATTCCATCTGTACATGGAGGAGTTCTTCTTTGTCCACCCATCTGTTGGTGGACTTTTTGGTTACTTCCATATCTTGGCTATTGTAATACTGTGCCATGCAGATTTGCCTGCCTGTGTCTTTCCAATTCTTTCTTCTTAGATTATAGGTCGAGGAGTGGGCCTGCTGGATCATATGGTAGCTCAATGTTTACCTTTTTAAGGCACCTCCATTCTGTTCTCATTCGTGGCCCTTTTCAAGTTATGTCCCACTTGAAGTTGAGGGTATGCATTTCTCCACAACACCTTCAGCATTTATTGTTTGTAGTTTCCTTGCTGATGGTTATTCTGACAAGTGTCAGCTGATACCTCTTTGTGGTTGAATTCGCCTGTGCCTCATAATCCGTTGAAATTGAGCTTTAAGGCATGTCCTTTTTATTTTTCAACCTGTGATTACCCCTTAGTTCTTCAAAGTGTTCTCTTAAAGTATGTGTCACATTTTGAAATGTTTTGGCCATTACCTCCCTCAAGACATTTTGAGGGCAGGTTTCATTTACATTTCTTCAGTACTTGTTCCTATGAAATGACCACTAGCACAGGCTTTAAAGCTGCTTTTGCAGGTAAATGCCAGAGGGCGGCAGCCTTTCTATGTCCCCACCATGGTAACTAGGGAAAAGCCCTTGCGGCCTGTGGTGTTTCTCGGTTATAAATTAGAGTGGAGTGTGCCCGGACAAACCCACACAAGCTGATGTCTCCTTACTTTTGTTGGATTTTTAAATTTAATTTTTAGTTTTTATTGGAGTAATTCCCCAGTGTGCACGTGGACCACTTCTACTTTGCACATTCCTCGGTTGATGGACATTTTCATTGCTTCCAAGTGTTGGCTATGGTAAATATTGTTGGAGTGCAGGATTGCCAGGCTGTGACTTTTTGATTCTCATTTTCTCAGGTGATAGGCCCAGCAGTGGGTGTGATTGATTGACTGGTAGCACCGTGTTTCCCTTTTCCAAGCACCTTCTTTGTGTTTTCATTAGTGGCTCTTACCACGTCCCCCTTAGAATCGAGGGTATGCATTTCTCCACAATCGATATAGCATTTATTGTTTGCTGCCTTTATGCTAATGGCCCTACTGGCTGCAGTGTGCTGATAGGGTTTTGTAATTTGGGTTTGCATGTCTTCGAAAATTCGTAAAACTCATCATGTTTCTCCACCGTTTTCTTTTCTGTTAAAAAAAAGGAAACAGTTGGGAGTACAATATATCTCTTGAAAATGTCTTCTTGGAAGGTTGCCCTATTTTGAAATTTTTGGTCGATTTTCCACCTCAGAATTTTTTTAGAGAGCAGGTGTCATTTCCCGAACTGCAAGTTTGGTGAATATTTAGTGACCCTTAGCAATGGGTTTAAAGCTGCTGTTGTGGGAAGTGGCCTCAAGCAGGCAGCATTTCTCCACTCCCAAATCTGGGTACTAGGGCAGGAGAGCCTTTCTGGAAGTCGTGTTCCTAGGTTGTAAATTAAATTGGAATGTGCCTGGAGACACCCCCATAAGTTTATGTCTCATTATTTCTTCTTGGTTTTAAATTTTTTTTTAATTGGGGTAAAGCTTCGAATATTGTCTCTCCTAGGTGTACACAATCTGGTTCATTTGTACATTATATATGTCTATTCAAGTACAGATCCTCTTCCCATGTAAAATGTTACAGAGGGATCCACAGACCTCCCTTGCTAGATGGTCGGTCTTTTTGAGATATGTATATACTATGTGTTTGTATACATAGAGCAACACTAATCTTAACTTATCCATTCCCCCCACCTTTCCTTTTAGATGAGCATAGTTTGTTTTCTAAGTCTGTGAGTGTCTTTCTCTGTGGAAATATATTCATTTGTGTCAGTTATTAGATAACGCCTATAAGTGATATCATAGAATACAGGTCTTTGGTTTCCGAGTTACCTCATGTTTCGTGATTATCTCCAGACTCATTTGTGGTGCCTCAAAGAGCAATGGTTCATTGTTTTCCATGGCTAATATTCCATTGTGTACATGGACCACTTCTTCTTTATCCATTCACCTCTTGTTGGATATTTTGATTGCTTCACTGTCTTGGCTAATGTGAATAAGGCTGCACTGCAGTTTTGCGGCCTGTGTCTTCTCGATTCTTGTCTTCTCAGGTGAGAGGTCCAATGGTGCGCCTGCTGGATTGAATGGTACCTCCATTTTTACTTTTAAACACAGCTCCTTTCTCTTCTCATTATTGGCTGTTACCCCTTTACGTCTCACCAGCAGGTAGAGGGGACACAGTTCTTAAAAACCCCGTCAGCATTTATTGTTTGTAGACATTTTGCTGATGGTCAGTCGACTGGTCTAAGTTGAACCTTTTTTAGATTAGATTGCATTTGTCTAACACTCCCTGAGGTTGAGCTTTTATCCATTTTCCTTTTTTTTTAAAAGAGCGTGAGTAAAACTTAACTCCTCATACTCTCTTCTTGAAACATTTGCCTGTTTTGAATTTTTTTGTCCATTCCCTACTTCAGCACAATTTTTTAGGGCAGGTGTCCTTTACAGCCCTGAGTCCTTGTGAATGTTAAGTGACCATTAGCTGTGAGTTTAAAGCTGCTCTTGCAGGAAACGGGCACAAGGTGGCAGCATTTCTCCTTTACCAAATTTGGTAACTGGGGAAACAGAGCCTTAATGGAAGTGGTGTTCTAGGTTGTAAATTCGAATGGAATGTGCCAGGAAAAAAGCACTTTATGTTTATGTCTCATTACTTCTTCTTCATAATTGTAATTTACTTTTTATTTTTTATCCCAGCAAATTTGATTACAATGGTTTGTTTGTTCTAGGTGTGCAAGATGTGGTTCTTTCACACATATACGTGAATCTATTCTTCCTCGCATCCTTTTCCCATGTAGGTTATGACACAATGTTGAGTAGTCTTCTCCTGGTCTTCCGTACGTCTTTGGTGATTATATATTTCACATGGTATGTATATCTCTGTTAACCCCAATATGGTAATGTATCCAATCCTCATCCCTTTCTATTTGGTGAACCATAAGTTTTTTTAATGAATCTGTGATTGCCTTTCTCTGTGGAAATATCTTCATTGGTATCAATTTTTAAGTAACTCCTAAAAGTGATATGATAGGATATGTGTCTTTTGCTTTCTCACTGACTACAGGTGGCGTGATTACGTCTAGACTCATGTATGGTGCTGCAAATGGCATTGTTTCATTTTTTTCACTAGCGAATATTCCATCTGTACATGGAGGAGTTCTTCTTTGTCCACCCATCTGTTGGTGGACTTTTTGGTTACTTCCATATCTTGGCTATTGTAATACTGTGCCATGCAGATTTGCCTGCCTGTGTCTTTCCAATTCTTTCTTCTTAGATTATAGGTCGAGGAGTGGGCCTGCTGGATCATATGGTAGCTCAATGTTTACCTTTTTAAGGCACCTCCATTCTGTTCTCATTCGTGGCCCTTTTCAAGTTATGTCCCACTTGAAGTTGAGGGTATGCATTTCTCCACAACACCTTCAGCATTTATTGTTTGTAGTTTCCTTGCTGATGGTTATTCTGACAAGTGTCAGCTGATACCTCTTTGTGGTTGAATTCGCCTGTGCCTCATAATCCGTTGAAATTGAGCTTTAAGGCATGTCCTTTTTATTTTTCAACCTGTGATTACCCCTTAGTTCTTCAAAGTGTTCTCTTAAAGTATGTGTCACATTTTGAAATGTTTTGGCCATTACCTCCCTCAAGACATTTTGAGGGCAGGTTTCATTTACAGTTCTGCAGTACTTGTTCCTATGAAATGACCATTAGCACAGGCTTTAAAGCTGCTTTTGCAGGTAAATGCCAGAGGGCGGCAGCCTTTCTATGTCCCCACCATGGTAACTAGGGAAAAGCCCTTGCGGCCTGTGGTGTTTCTCGGTTATAAATTAGAGTGGAGTGTGCCCGGACAAACCCACACAAGCTGATGTCTCCTTACTTTTGTTGGATTTTTAAATTTAATTTTTAGTTTTTATTGGAGTAATTCCCCAGTGTGCACGTGGACCACTTCTACTTTGCACATTCCTCGGTTGATGGACATTTTCATTGCTTCCAAGTGTTGGCTATGGTAAATATTGTTGGAGTGCAGGATTGCCAGGCTGTGACTTTTTGATTCTCATTTTCTCAGGTGATAGGCCCAGCAGTGGGTGTGATTGATTGACTGGTAGCACCGTGTTTCCCTTTTCAAAGCACCTTCTTTGTGTTTTCATTAGTGGCTCTTACCACGTCCCCCTTAGAATCGAGGGTATGCATTTCTCCACAATCGATATAGCATTTATTGTTTGCTGCCTTTATGCTAATGGCCCTACTGGCTGCAGTGTGCTGATAGGGTTTTGTAATTTGGGTTTGCATGTCTTTGAAAATTCGTAAAACTCATCATGTTTCTCCACCGTTTTCTTTTCTGTTAAAAAAAAGGAAACAGTTGGGAGTACAATATATCTCTTGAAAATGTCTTCTTGGAAGGTTGCCCTATTTTGAAATTTTTGGTCGATTTTCCACCTCAGAATTTTTTTAGAGAGCAGGTGTCATTTCCCGAACTGCAAGTTTGGTGAATATTTAGTGACCCTTAGCAATGGGTTTAAAGCTGCTGTTGTGGGAAGTGGCCTCAAGCAGGCAGCATTTCTCCACTCCCAAATCTGGGTACTAGGGCAGGAGAGCCTTTCTGGAAGTCGTGTTCCTAGGTTGTAAATTAAATTGGAATGTGCCTGGAGACACCCCCATAAGTTTATGTCTCATTATTTCTTCTTGGTTTTAAATTTTTTTTTAATTGGGGTAAAGCTTCGAATATTGTCTCTCCTAGGTGTACACAATCTGGTTCATTTGTACATTATATATGTCTATTCAAGTACAGATCCTCTTCCCATGTAAAATGTTACAGAGGGATCCACAGACCTCCCTTGCTAGATGGTCGGTCTTTTTGAGATATGTATATACTATGTGTTTGTATACATAGAGCAACACTAATCTTAACTTATCCATTCCCCCCACCTTTCCTTTTAGATGAGCATAGTTTGTTTTCTAAGTCTGTGAGTGTCTTTCTCTGTGGAAATATATTCATTTGTGTCAGTTATTAGATAACGCCTATAAGTGATATCATAGAATACAGGTCTTTGGTTTCCGAGTTACCTCATGTTTCGTGATTATCTCCAGACTCATTTGTGGTGCCTCAAAGAGCAATGGTTCATTGTTTTCCATGGCTAATATTCCATTGTGTACATGGACCACTTCTTCTTTATCCATTCACCTCTTTTTGGATATTTTGATTGCTTCACTGTCTTGGCTAATGTGAATAAGGCTGCACTGCAGTTTTGCGGCCTGTGTCTTCTCGATTCTTGTCTTCTCAGGTGAGAGGTCCAATGGTGCGCCTGCTGGATTGAATGGTACCTCCATTTTTACTTTTAAACACAGCTCCTTTCTCTTCTCATTATTGGCTGTTACCCCTTTACGTCTCACCAGCAGGTAGAGGGGACACAGTTCTTAAAAACCCCGTCAGCATTTATTGTTTGTAGACATTTTGCTGATGGTCAGTCGACTGGTCTAAGTTGAACCTTTTTTAGATTAGATTGCATTTGTCTAACACTCCCTGAGGTTGAGCTTTTATCCATTTTCCTTTTTTTTTAAAAGAGCGTGAGTAAAACTTAACTCCTCATACTCTCTTCTTGAAACATTTGCCTGTTTTGAATTTTTTTGTCCATTCCCTACTTCAGCACAATTTTTTAGGGCAGGTGTCCTTTACAGCCCTGAGTCCTTGTGAATGTTAAGTGACCATTAGCTGTGAGTTTAAAGCTGCTCTTGCAGGAAACGGCCACAAGGTGGCAGCATTTCTCCTTTACCAAATTTGGTAACTGGGGAAACAGAGCCTTAATGGAAGTGGTGTTCTAGGTTGTAAATTCGAATGGAATGTGCCAGGAAAAAAGCACTTTATGTTTATGTCTCATTACTTCTTGTTCATAATTGTAATTTACTTTTTATTTTTTATCCCAGCAAATTTGATTACAATGGTTTGTTTGTTCTAGGTGTGCAAGATGTGGTTCTTTCACACATATACGTGAATCTATTCTTCCTCGCATCCTTTTCCCATGTAGGTTATGACACAATGTTGAGTAGTCTTCTCCTGGTCTTCCGTACGTCTTTGGTGATTATATATTTCACATGGTATGTATATCTCTCTTAACCCCAATATGGTAATGTATCCAATCCTCATCCCTTTCTATTTGGTGAACCATAAGTTTTTTTAATGAATCTGTGATTGCCTTTCTCTGTGGAAATATCTTCATTGGTATCAATTTTTAAGTAACTCCTAAAAGTGATATGATAGGATATGTGTCTTTTGCTTTCTCACTGACTACAGTTGGCGTGATTACGTCTAGACTCATGTATGGTGCTGCAAATGGCATTGTTTCATTTTTTTCACTAGCGAATATTCCATCTGTACATGGAGGAGTTCTTCTTTGTCCACCCATCTGTTGGTGGACTTTTTGGTTACTTCCATATCTTGGCTATTGTAATACTGTGCCATGCAGATTTGCCTGCCTGTGTCTTTCCAATTCTTTCTTCTTAGATTATAGGTCGAGGAGTGGGCCTGCTGGATCATATGGTAGCTCAATGTTTACCTTTTTAAGGCACCTCCATTCTGTTCTCATTCGTGGCCCTTTTCAAGTTATGTCCCACTTGAAGTTGAGGGTATGCATTTCTCCACAACACCTTCAGCATTTATTGTTTGTAGTTTCCTTGCTGATGGTTATTCTGACAAGTGTCAGCTGATACCTCTTTGTGGTTGAATTCGCCTGTGCCTCATAATCCGTTGAAATTGAGCTTTAAGGCATGTCCTTTTTATTTTTCAACCTGTGATTACCCCTTAGTTCTTCAAAGTGTTCTCTTAAAGTATGTGTCACATTTTGAAATGTTTTGGCCATTACCTCCCTCAAGACATTTTGAGGGCAGGTTTCATTTACAGTTCTGCAGTACTTGTTCCTATGAAATGACCATTAGCACAGGCTTTAAAGCTGCTTTTGCAGGTAAATGCCAGAGGGCGGCAGCCTTTCTATGTCCCCACCATGGTAACTAGGGAAAAGCCCTTGCGGCCTGTGGTGTTTCTCGGTTATAAATTAGAGTGGAGTGTGCCCGGACAAACCCACACAAGCTGATGTCTCCTTACTTTTGTTGGATTTTTAAATTTAATTTTTAGTTTTTATTGGAGTAATTCCCCAGTGTGCACGTGGACCACTTCTACTTTGCACATTCCTCGGTTGATGGACATTTTCATTGCTTCCAAGTGTTGGCTATGGTAAATATTGTTGGAGTGCAGGATTGCCAGGCTGTGACTTTTTGATTCTCATTTTCTCAGGTGATAGGCCCAGCAGTGGGTGTGATTGATTGACTGGTAGCACCGTGTTTCCCTTTTCAAAGCACCTTCTTTGTGTTTTCATTAGTGGCTCTTACCACGTCCCCCTTAGAATCGAGGGTATGCATTTCTCCACAATCGATATAGCATTTATTGTTTGCTGCCTTTATGCTAATGGCCCTACTGGCTGCAGTGTGCTGATAGGGTTTTGTAATTTGGGTTTGCATGTCTTTGAAAATTCGTAAAACTCATCATGTTTCTCCACCGTTTTCTTTTCTGTTAAAAAAAAGGAAACAGTTGGGAGTACAATATATCTCTTGAAAATGTCTTCTTGGAAGGTTGCCCTATTTTGAAATTTTTGGTCGATTTTCCACCTCAGAATTTTTTTAGAGAGCAGGTGTCATTTCCCGAACTGCAAGTTTGGTGAATATTTAGTGACCCTTAGCAATGGGTTTAAAGCTGCTGTTGTGGGAAGTGGCCTCAAGCAGGCAGCATTTCTCCACTCCCAAATCTGGGTACTAGGGCAGGAGAGCCTTTCTGGAAGTCGTGTTCCTAGGTTGTAAATTAAATTGGAATGTGCCTGGAGACACCCCCATAAGTTTATGTCTCATTATTTCTTCTTGGTTTTAAATTTTTTTTTAATTGGGGTAAAGCTTCGAATATTGTCTCTCCTAGGTGTACACAATCTGGTTCATTTGTACATTATATATGTCTATTCAAGTACAGATCCTCTTCCCATGTAAAATGTTACAGAGGGATCCACAGACCTCCCTTGCTAGATGGTCGGTCTTTTTGAGATATGTATATACTATGTGTTTGTATACATAGAGCAACACTAATCTTAACTTATCCATTCCCCCCACCTTTCCTTTTAGATGAGCATAGTTTGTTTTCTAAGTCTGTGAGTGTCTTTCTCTGTGGAAATATATTCATTTGTGTCAGTTATTAGATAACGCCTATAAGTGATATCATAGAATACAGGTCTTTGGTTTCCGAGTTACCTCATGTTTCGTGATTATCTCCAGACTCATTTGTGGTGCCTCAAAGAGCAATGGTTCATTGTTTTCCATGGCTAATATTCCATTGTGTACATGGACCACTTCTTCTTTATCCATTCACCTCTTGTTGGATATTTTGATTGCTTCACTGTCTTGGCTAATGTGAATAAGGCTGCACTGCAGTTTTGCGGCCTGTGTCTTCTCGATTCTTGTCTTCTCAGGTGAGAGGTCCAATGGTGCGCCTGCTGGATTGAATGGTACCTCCATTTTTACTTTTAAACACAGCTCCTTTCTCTTCTCATTATTGGCTGTTACCCCTTTACGTCTCACCAGCAGGTAGAGGGGACACAGTTCTTAAAAACCCCGTCAGCATTTATTGTTTGTAGACATTTTGCTGATGGTCAGTCGACTGGTCTAAGTTGAACCTTTTTTAGATTAGATTGCATTTGTCTAACACTCCCTGAGGTTGAGCTTTTATCCATTTTCCTTTTTTTTTAAAAGAGCGTGAGTAAAACTTAACTCCTCATACTCTCTTCTTGAAACATTTGCCTGTTTTGAATTTTTTTGTCCATTCCCTACTTCAGCACAATTTTTTAGGGCAGGTGTCCTTTACAGCCCTGAGTCCTTGTGAATGTTAAGTGACCATTAGCTGTGAGTTTAAAGCTGCTCTTGCAGGAAACGGCCACAAGGTGGCAGCATTTCTCCTTTACCAAATTTGGTAACTGGGGAAACAGAGCCTTAATGGAAGTGGTGTTCTAGGTTGTAAATTCGAATGGAATGTGCCAGGAAAAAAGCACTTTATGTTTATGTCTCATTACTTCTTGTTCATAATTGTAATTTACTTTTTATTTTTTATCCCAGCAAATTTGATTACAATGGTTTGTTTGTTCTAGGTGTGCAAGATGTGGTTCTTTCACACATATACGTGAATCTATTCTTCCTCGCATCCTTTTCCCATGTAGGTTATGACACAATGTTGAGTAGTCTTCTCCTGGTCTTCCGTACGTCTTTGGTGATTATATATTTCACATGGTATGTATATCTCTGTTAACCCCAATATGGTAATGTATCCAATCCTCATCCCTTTCTATTTGGTGAACCATAAGTTTTTTTAATGAATCTGTGATTGCCTTTCTCTGTGGAAATATCTTCATTGGTATCAATTTTTAAGTAACTCCTAAAAGTGATATGATAGGATATGTGTCTTTTGCTTTCTCACTGACTACAGGTGGCGTGATTACGTCTAGACTCATGTATGGTGCTGCAAATGGCATTGTTTCATTTTTTTCACTAGCGAATATTCCATCTGTACATGGAGGAGTTCTTCTTTGTCCACCCATCTGTTGGTGGACTTTTTGGTTACTTCCATATCTTGGCTATTGTAATACTGTGCCATGCAGATTTGCCTGCCTGTGTCTTTCCAATTCTTTCTTCTTAGATTATAGGTCGAGGAGTGGGCCTGCTGGATCATATGGTAGCTCAATGTTTACCTTTTTAAGGCACCTCCATTCTGTTCTCATTCGTGGCCCTTTTCAAGTTATGTCCCACTTGAAGTTGAGGGTATGCATTTCTCCACAACACCTTCAGCATTTATTGTTTGTAGTTTCCTTGCTGATGGTTATTCTGACAAGTGTCAGCTGATACCTCTTTGTGGTTGAATTCGCCTGTGCCTCATAATCCGTTGAAATTGAGCTTTAAGGCATGTCCTTTTTATTTTTCAACCTGTGATTACCCCTTAGGTCTTCAAAGTGTTCTCTTAAAGTATGTGTCACATTTTGAAATGTTTTGGCCATTACCTCCCTCAAGACATTTTGAGGGCAGGTTTCATTTACAGTTCTGCAGTACTTGTTCCTATGAAATGACCATTAGCACAGGCTTTAAAGCTGCTTTTGCAGGTAAATGCCAGAGGGCGGCAGCCTTTCTATGTCCCCACCATGGTAACTAGGGAAAAGCCCTTGCGGCCTGTGGTGTTTCTCGGTTATAAATTAGAGTGGAGTGTGCCCGGACAAACCCACACAAGCTGATGTCTCCTTACTTTTGTTGGATTTTTAAATTTAATTTTTAGTTTTTATTGGAGTAATTCCCCAGTGTGCACGTGGACCACTTCTACTTTGCACATTCCTCGGTTGATGGACATTTTCATTGCTTCCAAGTGTTGGCTATGGTAAATATTGTTGGAGTGCAGGATTGCCAGGCTGTGACTTTTTGATTCTCATTTTCTCAGGTGATAGGCCCAGCAGTGGGTGTGATTGATTGACTGGTAGCACCGTGTTTCCCTTTTCAAAGCACCTTCTTTGTGTTTTCATTAGTGGCTCTTACCACGTCCCCCTTAGAATCGAGGGTATGCATTTCTCCACAATCGATATAGCATTTATTGTTTGCTGCCTTTATGCTAATGGCCCTACTGGCTGCAGTGTGCTGATAGGGTTTTGTAATTTGGGTTTGCATGTCTTTGAAAATTCGTAAAACTCATCATGTTTCTCCACCGTTTTCTTTTCTGTTAAAAAAAAGGAAACAGTTGGGAGTACAATATATCTCTTGAAAATGTCTTCTTGGAAGGTTGCCCTATTTTGAAATTTTTGGTCGATTTTCCACCTCAGAATTTTTTTAGAGAGCAGGTGTCATTTCCCGAACTGCAAGTTTGGTGAATATTTAGTGACCCTTAGCAATGGGTTTAAAGCTGCTGTTGTGGGAAGTGGCCTCAAGCAGGCAGCATTTCTCCACTCCCAAATCTGGGTACTAGGGCAGGAGAGCCTTTCTGGAAGTCGTGTTCCTAGGTTGTAAATTAAATTGGAATGTGCCTGGAGACACCCCCATAAGTTTATGTCTCATTATTTCTTCTTGGTTTTAAATTTTTTTTTAATTGGGGTAAAGCTTCGAATATTGTCTCTCCTAGGTGTACACAATCTGGTTCATTTGTACATTATATATGTCTATTCAAGTACAGATCCTCTTCCCATGTAAAATGTTACAGAGGGATCCACAGACCTCCCTTGCTAGATGGTCGGTCTTTTTGAGATATGTATATACTATGTGTTTGTATACATAGAGCAACACTAATCTTAACTTATCCATTCCCCCCACCTTTCCTTTTAGATGAGCATAGTTTGTTTTCTAAGTCTGTGAGTGTCTTTCTCTGTGGAAATATATTCATTTGTGTCAGTTATTAGATAACGCCTATAAGTGATATCATAGAATACAGGTCTTTGGTTTCCGAGTTACCTCATGTTTCGTGATTATCTCCAGACTCATTTGTGGTGCCTCAAAGAGCAATGGTTCATTGTTTTCCATGGCTAATATTCCATTGTGTACATGGACCACTTCTTCTTTATCCATTCACCTCTTGTTGGATATTTTGATTGCTTCACTGTCTTGGCTAATGTGAATAAGGCTGCACTGCAGTTTTGCGGCCTGTGTCTTCTCGATTCTTGTCTTCTCAGGTGAGAGGTCCAATGGTGCGCCTGCTGGATTGAATGGTACCTCCATTTTTACTTTTAAACACAGCTCCTTTCTCTTCTCATTATTGGCTGTTACCCCTTTACGTCTCACCAGCAGGTAGAGGGGACACAGTTCTTAAAAACCCCGTCAGCATTTATTGTTTGTAGACATTTTGCTGATGGTCAGTCGACTGGTCTAAGTTGAACCTTTTTTAGATTAGATTGCATTTGTCTAACACTCCCTGAGGTTGAGCTTTTATCCATTTTCCTTTTTTTTTAAAAGAGCGTGAGTAAAACTTAACTCCTCATACTCTCTTCTTGAAACATTTGCCTGTTTTGAATTTTTTTGTCCATTCCTTACTTCAGCACATTTTTTAGGGCAGGTGTCCTTTACAGCCCTGAGTCCTTGTGAATGTTAAGTGACCATTAGCTGTGAGTTTAAAGCTGCTCTTGCAGGAAACGGCCACAAGGTGGCAGCATTTCTCCTTTACCAAATTTGGTAACTGGGGAAACAGAGCCTTAATGGAAGTGGTGTTCTAGGTTGTAAATTCGAATGGAATGTGCCAGGAAAAAAGCACTTTATGTTTATGTCTCATTACTTCTTCTTCATAATTGTAATTTACTTTTTATTTTTTATCCCAGCAAATTTGATTACAATGGTTTGTTTGTTCTAGGTGTGCAAGATGTGGTTCTTTCACACATATACGTGAATCTATTCTTCCTCGCATCCTTTTCCCATGTAGGTTATGACACAATGTTGAGTAGTCTTCTCCTGGTCTTCCGTACGTCTTTGGTGATTATATATTTCACATGGTATGTATATCTCTGTTAACCCCAATATGGTAATGTATCCAATCCTCATCCCTTTCTATTTGGTGAACCATAAGTTTTTTTAATGAATCTGTGATTGCCTTTCTCTGTGGAAATATCTTCATTGGTATCAATTTTTAAGTAACTCCTAAAAGTGATATGATAGGATATGTGTCTTTTGCTTTCTCACTGACTACAGGTGGCGTGATTACGTCTAGACTCATGTATGGTGCTGCAAATGGCATTGTTTCATTTTTTTCACTAGCGAATATTCCATCTGTACATGGAGGAGTTCTTCTTTGTCCACCCATCTGTTGGTGGACTTTTTGGTTACTTCCATATCTTGGCTATTGTAATACTGTGCCATGCAGATTTGCCTGCCTGTGTCTTTCCAATTCTTTCTTCTTAGATTATAGGTCGAGGAGTGGGCCTGCTGGATCATATGGTAGCTCAATGTTTACCTTTTTAAGGCACCTCCATTCTGTTCTCATTCGTGGCCCTTTTCAAGTTATGTCCCACTTGAAGTTGAGGGTATGCATTTCTCCACAACACCTTCAGCATTTATTGTTTGTAGTTTCCTTGCTGATGGTTATTCTGACAAGTGTCAGCTGATACCTCTTTGTGGTTGAATTCGCCTGTGCCTCATAATCCGTTGAAATTGAGCTTTAAGGCATGTCCTTTTTATTTTTCAACCTGTGATTACCCCTTAGGTCTTCAAAGTGTTCTCTTAAAGTATGTGTCACATTTTGAAATGTTTTGGCCATTACCTCCCTCAAGACATTTTGAGGGCAGGTTTCATTTACAGTTCTGCAGTACTTGTTCCTATGAAATGACCATTAGCACAGGCTTTAAAGCTGCTTTTGCAGGTAAATGCCAGAGGGCGGCAGCCTTTCTATGTCCCCACCATGGTAACTAGGGAAAAGCCCTTGCGGCCTGTGGTGTTTCTCGGTTATAAATTAGAGTGGAGTGTGCCCGGACAAACCCACACAAGCTGATGTCTCCTTACTTTTGTTGGATTTTTAAATTTAATTTTTAGTTTTTATTGGAGTAATTCCCCAGTGTGCACGTGGACCACTTCTACTTTGCGCATTCCTCGGTTGATGGACATTTTCATTGCTTCCAAGTGTTGGCTATGGTAAATATTGTTGGAGTGCAGGATTGCCAGCCTGTGACTTTTTGATTCTCATTTTCTCAGTTGATAGGCCCAGCAGTGGGTGTGATTGATTGACTGGTAGCACCGTGTTTCCCTTTTCAAAGCACCTTCTTTGTGTTTTCATTAGTGGCTCTTACCACGTCCCCCTTAGAATCGAGGGTATGCATTTCTCCACAATCGATTTAGCATTTGTTGTTTGCTGCCTTTATGCTAATGGCCCTACTGGCTGCTGTGTGCTGATAGGGTTTTGTAATTTGGGTTTGCATGTCTTTGAAAATTCGTAAAACTCATCATGTTTCTCCACCGTTTTCTTTTCTGTTAAAAAAAAGGAAACAGTTGGGAGTACAATATATTTCTTGAAATTGTCTTCTTGGAAGGTTGCCCTATTTTGAAATTTTTGGTCGATTTTCAACCTCAGAATTTTTTTAGAGAGCAGGTGTCATTTCCCGAGCTGCAAGTTTGGTGAATATTTAGTGACCCTTAGCAATGGGTTTAAAGCTGCTGTTGTGGGAAGTGGCCTCAAGCAGGCAGCATTTCTCCACTCCCAAATCTGGGTACTAGGGCAGCAGAGCCTTTCTGGAAGTCGTGTTCCTAGGTTGTAAATTAAATTGGAATGTGCCTGGAGAAACCCCCATAAGTTTATGTCTCATTATTTCTTCTTGGTTTTAATTTTTTTTTTAATTGTGGTAAAGCTTCGAATATTGTCTGTCCTAGGTGTACACAATCTGGTTCATTTGTACATTATATATGTCTATTCAAGTACAGATCCTCTTCCCATGTAAAATGTTACAGAAGGTTCCACAGACCTCCCTTGCTCCATGGTCGGTCTTTTTGAGATATGTATATACTATGTGTTTGTATACATAGAGCAACACTAATCTTAACTTATCCATTCCCCCCACCTTTCCTTTTAGATGAGCATAGTTTGTTTTCTAAGTCTGTGAGTGTCTTTCTCTGTGGAAATATATTCATTTGTGTCAGTTATTAGATAACGCCTATAAGTGATATCATAGAATACAGGTCTTTGGTTTCCGAGCTACCTCATGTTTCGTGATTATCTCCAGACCCATTTGTGGTGCCTCAAAGAGCAATGGTTCATTGTTTTCCATGGCTAATATTCCATTGTGTACATGGACCACTTCTTCTTTATCCATTCACCTCTTGTTGGATATTTTGATTGCTTCACTGTCTTGGCTATTGTGAATAAGGCTGCACTGCAGCTTTTGCGGCCTGTGTCTTCTCGATTCTTGTCTTCTCAGGTGAGAGGTCCAATGGTGCGCCTGCTGGATTGAATGGTACCTCCATTTTTACTTTTAAACACAGCTCCTTTCTCTTCTCATTATTGGCTGTTACCCGTTTACGTCTCACCAGCAGGTAGAGGCGATACAGTTCTTGAAAACCCCGTCAGCATTTATTGTTTGTAGACATTTTGCTGATGGTCAGTCGACTGGTCTAAGTTGAAACTTTTTGTAGATTAGATTGCATGGGTCTAACACTCCCTGAGGTTGAGCTTTTATCCATTTTCCTTTTTTTTTAAAAGAGCGTGAGTAAAACTTAACTCCTCATACTCTCTTCTTGAAACATTTGCCTGTTTTGAATTTTTTTGTCCATTCCCTACTTCAGCACAATTTTTTAGGGCAGGTGTCCTTTACAGCCCTGAGTCCTTGTGAATGTTAAGTGACCATTAGCTGTGAGTTTAAAGCTGCTCTTGCAGGAAACGGCCACAAGGTGGCAGCATTTCTCCTTTACCAAATTTGGTAACTGGGGAAACAGAGCCTTAATGGAAGTGGTGTTCTAGGTTGTAAATACGAATGGAATGTGCCAGGAAAAAACAACTTTATGTTTATGTCTCATTACTTCTTGTTCATAATTGTAATTTACTTTTTATTTTTTATCCCAGCAAATTTGATTACAATGGTTTGTTTGTTCTAGGTGTGCAAGATGTGGTTCTTTCACACATACACGTGAATCTATTCTTCCTCGCATCCTTTTCCCATGTAGGTTATGACACAATGTTGAGTAGTCTTCTCCTGGTCTTCCGTACGTCTTTGGTGATTATATATTTCACATGGTATGTATATCTCTGTTAACCCCAATATGGTAATGTATCCAATCCTCATCCCTTTCTATTTGGTGAACCATAAGTTTTTTTAATGAATCTGTGATTGCCTTTCTCTGTGGAAATATCTTCATTGGTATCAATTTTTAAGTAACTCCTAAAAGTGATATGATAGGATATGTGTCTTTTGCTTTCTCACTGACTACAGGTGGCGTGATTACGTCTAGACTCATGTATGGTGCTGCAAATGGCATTGTTTCATTTTTTTCACTAGCGAATATTCCATCTGTACATGGAGGAGTTCTTCTTTGTCCACCCATCTGTTGGTGGACTTTTTGGTTACTTCCATATCTTGGCTATTGTAATACTGTGCCATGCAGATTTGCCTGCCTGTGTCTTTCCAATTATTTCTTCTTAGATTATAGGTCGAGGAGTGGGCCTGCTGGATCATACGGTAGCTCAATGTTTACCTTTTTAAGGCACCTCCATTCTCTTCTCATTCGTGGCCCTTTTCAAGTTCGTCCCACTTGAAGTTGAGGGTATGCATTTCTCCACAACACCTTCAGCATTTATTGTTTGTAGTTTCCTTGCTGATGGTTATTCTGACAAGTGTCAGCTGATACCTCTTTGTGGTTGAATTCGCCTGTGCCTCATAATCCGTTGAAATTGAGCTTTAAGGCATGTCCTTTTTATTTTTCAACCTGTGATTACCCCTTAGTTCTTCAAAGTGTTCTCTTAAAGTATGTGTCACATTTTGAAATGTTTTGGCCATTACCTCCCTCAAGACATTTTGAGGGCAGGTTTCATTTACATTTCTTCAGTACTTGTTCCTATGAAATGACCATTAGCACAGGCTTTAAAGCTGCTTTTGCAGGTAAATGCCAGAGGGCGGCAGCCTTTCTATTTCCCCACCATGGTAACTAGGGAAAAGCCCTTGCGGCCTGTGGTGTTTCTCGGTTATAAATTAGAGTGGAGTGTGCCCGGACCAACCCACACAAGCTGATGTCTCCTTACTTTTGTTGGATTTTTAAATTTAATTTTTAGTTTTTATTGGAGTAATTCCCCAGTGTGCACGTGGACCACTTCTACTTTGTGCATTCCTCGGTTGATGGACATTTTCATTGCTTCCAAGTGTTGGCTATGGTAAATATTGTTGGAGTGCAGGATTGCCAGCCTGTGACTTTTTGATTCTCATTTTCTCAGTTGATAGGCCCAGCAGTGGGTGTGATTGATTGACTGGTAGCACCGTGTTTCCCTTTTCAAAGCACCTTCTTTGTGTTTTCATTAGTGGCTCTTACCACGTCCCCCTTAGAATCGAGGGTATGCATTTCTCCACAATCGATTTAGCATTTATTGTTTGCTGCCTTTATGCTAAATGCCCTACTGGCTGCTGTGTGCTGATAGGGTTTTGTAATTTGGGTTTGCATGTCTTTGAAAATTCGTAAAACTCATCATGTTTCTCCACCGTTTTCTTTTCTGTTAAAAAAAAGGAAACAGTTGGGAGTACAATATATCTCTTGAAACTATCTTCTTGGAAGGTTGCCCTATTTTGAAATTTTTGGTCGATTTTCCACCTCAGAATTTTTTTAGAGAGCAGGTGTCATTTCCCGAACTGCAAGTTTGGTGAATATTTAGTGACCCTTAGCAATGGGTTTAAAGCTGCTGTTGTGGGAAGTGGCCTCAAGCAGGCAGCATTTCTCCACTCCCAAATCTGGGTACTAGGGCAGCAGAGCCTTTCTGGAAGTCGTGTTCCTAGGTTGTAAATTAAATTGGAATGTGCCTGGAGACACCCCCATAAGTTTATGTCTCATTATTTCTTCTTGGTTTTAAATTTTTTTTTAATTGGGGTAAAGCTTCGAATATTGTCTCTCCTAGGTGTACACAATCTGGTTCATTTGTACATTATATATGTCTATTCAAGTACAGATCCTCTTCCCATGTTAAATGTTACAGAGTGTTCCACAGACCTCCCTTGCTAGATGGTCGGTCTTTTTGAGATATGTATATACTATGTGTTTGTATACATAGAGCAACACTAATCTTAACTTATCCATTCCCCCCACCTTTCCTTTTAGATGAGCATAGTTTGTTTTCTAAGTCTGTGAGTGTCTTTCTCTGTGGAAATATATTCATTTGGGTCAGTTATTAGATAACGCCTATAAGTGATATAGAATACAGGTCTTTGGTTTCCGAGTTACCTCATGTTTCGTGATTATCTCCAGACTCATTTGTGGTGCCTCAAAGAGCAATGGTTCATTGTTTTCCATGGCTAATATTCCATTGTGTACATGGACCACTTCTTCTTTATCCATTCACCTCTTGTTGGATATTTTGATTGCTTCACTGTCTTGGCTAATGTGAATAAGGCTGCACTGCAGTTTTGCGGCCTGTGTCTTCTCGATTCTTGTCTTCTCAGGTGAGAGGTCCAATGGTGCGCCTGCTGGATTGAATGGTACCTCCATTTTTACTTTTAAACACAGCTCCTTTCTCTTCTCATTATTGGCTGTTACCCCTTTACGTCTCACCAGCAGGTAGAGGCGATACAGTTCTTGAAAACCCCGTCAGCATTTATTGTTTGTAGACATTTTGCTGATGGTCAGTCGACTGGTCTAAGTTGAAACTTTTTGTAGATTAGATTGCATGGGTCTAACACTCCCTGAGGTTGAGCTTTTATCCATTTTCCTTTTTTTTTAAAAGAGCGTGAGTAAAACTTAACTCCTCATACTCTCTTCTTGAAACATTTGCCTGTTTTGAATTTTTTTGTCCATTCCCTTCTTCAGCACAATTTTTTAGGGCAGGTGTCCTTTACAGCCCTGAGTCCTTGTGAATGTTAAGTGACCATTAGCTGTGAGTTTAAAGCTGCTCTTGCAGGAAACGGCCACAAGGTGGCAGCATTTCTCCTTTACCAAATTTGGTAACTGGGGAAACAGAGCCTTAATGGAAGTGGTGTTCTAGGTTGTAAATTCGAATGGAATGTGCCAGGAAAAAAGCACTTTATGTTTATGTCTCATTACTTCTTGTTCATAATTGTAATTTACTTTTTATTTTTTATCCCAGCAAATTTGATTACAATGGTTTGTTTGTTCTAGGTGTGCAAGATGTGGTTCTTTCACACATATACGTGTATCTATTCTTCCTCGCATCCTTTTCCCATGTAGGTTATGACACAATGTTGAGTAGTCTTCTCCTGGTCTTCCGTACGTCTTTGGTGATTATATATTTCACATGGTATGTATATCTCTGTTAACCCCAATATGGTAATGTATCCAATCCTCATCCCTTTCTATTTGGTGAACCATAAGTTTTTTTAATGAATCTGTGATTGCCTTTCTCTGTGGAAATATCTTCATTGGTATCAATTTTTAAGTAACTCCTAAAAGTGATATGATAGGATATGTGTCTTTTGCTTTCTCACTGACTACAGGTGGCGTGATTACGTCTAGACTCATGTATGGTGCTGCAAATGGCATTGTTTCATTTTTTTCACTAGCGAATATTCCATCTGTACATGGAGGAGTTCTTCTTTGTCCACCCATCTGTTGGTGGACTTTTTGGTTACTTCCATATCTTGGCTATTGTAATACTGTGCCATGCAGATTTGCCTGCCTGTGTCTTTCCAATTCTTTCTTCTTAGATTATAGGTCGAGGAGTGGGCCTGCTGGATCATATGGTAGCTCAATGTTTACCTTTTTAAGGCACCTCCATTCTGTTCTCATTCGTGGCCCTTTTCAAGTTATGTCCCACTTGAAGTTGAGGGTATGCATTTCTCCACAACACCTTCAGCATTTATTGTTTGTAGTTTCCTTGCTGATGGTTATTCTGACAAGTGTCAGCTGATACCTCTTTGTGGTTGAATTCGCCTGTGCCTCATAATCCGTTGAAATTGAGCTTTAAGGCATGTCCTTTTTATTTTTCAACCTGTGATTACCCCTTAGTTTTTCAAAGTGTTCTCTTAAAGTATGTGTCACATTTTGAAATGTTTTGGCCATTACCTCCCTCAAGACATTTTGAGGGCAGGTTTCATTTACAGTTCTGCAGTACTTGTTCCTATGAAATGACCACTAGCACAGGCTTTAAAGCTGCTTTTGCAGGTAAATGCCAGAGGGCGGCAGCCTTTCTATGTCCCCACCATGGTAACTAGGGAAAAGCCCTTGCGGCCTGTGGTGTTTCTCGGTTATAAATTAGAGTGGAGTGTGCCCGGACAAACCCACACAAGCTGATGTCTCCTTACTTTTGTTGGATTTTTAAATTTAATTTTTAGTTTTTATTGGAGTAATTCCCCAGTGTGCACGTGGACCACTTCTACTTTGTGCATTCCTCGGTTGATGGACATTTTCATTGCTTCCAAGTGTTGGCTATGGTAAATATTGTTGGAGTGCAGGATTGCCAGGCTGTGACTTTTTGATTCTCATTTTCTCAGGTGATAGGCCCAGCAGTGGGTGTGATTGATTGACTGGTAGCACCGTGTTTCCCTTTTCAAAGCACCTTCTTTGTGTTTTCATTAGTGGCTCTTACCACGTCCCCCTTAGAATCGAGGGTATGCATTTCTCCACAATCGATATAGCATTTATTGTTTGCTGCCTTTATGCTAATGGCCCTACTGGCTGCTGTGTGCTGATAGGGTTTTGTAATTTGGGTTTGCATGTCTTCGAAAATTCGTAAAACTCATCATGTTTCTCCACCGTTTTCTTTTCTGTTAAAAAAAAGGAAACAGTTGGGAGTACAATATATCTCTTGAAAATGTCTTCTTGGAAGGTTGCCCTATTTTGAAATTTTTGGTCGATTTTCCACCTCAGAATTTTTTTAGAGAGCAGGTGTCATTTCCCGAACTGCAAGTTTGGTGAATATTTAGTGACCCTTAGCAATGGGTTTAAAGCTGCTGTTGTGGGAAGTGGCCTCAAGCAGGCAGCATTTCTCCACTCCCAAATCTGGGTACTAGGGCAGCAGAGCCTTTCTGGAAGTCGTGTTCCTAGGTTGTAAATTAAATTGGAATGTGCCTGGAGACACCCCCATAAGTTTATGTCTCATTATTTCTTCTTGGTTTTAAATTTTTTTTTAATTGGGGTAAAGCTTCGAATATTGTTTCTCCTAGGTGTACACAATCTGGTTCATTTGTACATTATATATGTCTATTCAAGTACAGATCCTCTTCCCATGTAAAATGTTACAGAGGGATCCACAGACCTCCCTTGCTAGATGGTCGGTCTTTTTGAGATATGTATATACTATGTGTTTGTATACATAGAGCAACACTAATCTTAACTTATCCATTCCCCCCACCTTTCCTTTTAGATGAGCATAGTTTGTTTTCTAAGTCTGTGAGTGTCTTTCTCTGTGGAAATATATTCATTTGTGTCAGTTATTAGATAACGCCTATAAGTGATATCATAGAATACAGGTCTTTGGTTTCCGAGTTACCTCATGTTTCGTGATTATCTCCAGACTCATTTGTGGTGCCTCAAAGAGCAATGGTTCATTGTTTTCCATGGCTAATATTCCATTGTGTACATGGACCACTTCTTCTTTATCCATTCACCTCTTGTTGGATATTTTGATTGCTTCACTGTCTTGGCTAATGTGAATAAGGCTGCACTGCAGTTTTGCGGCCTGTGTCTTCTCGATTCTTGTCTTCTCAGGTGAGAGGTCCAATGGTGCGCCTGCTGGATTGAATGGTACCTCCATTTTTACTTTTAAACACAGCTCCTTTCTCTTCTCATTATTGGCTGTTACCCCTTTACGTCTCACCAGCAGGTAGAGGCGATACAGTTCTTGAAAACCCCGTCAGCATTTATTGTTTGTAGACATTTTGCTGATGGTCAGTCGACTGGTCTAAGTTGAAACTTTTTGTAGATTAGATTGCATGGGTCTAACACTCCCTGAGGTTGAGCTTTTATCCATTTTCCTTTTTTTTTAAAAGAGCGTGAGTAAAACTTAACTCCTCATACTCTCTTCTTGAAACATTTGCCTGTTTTGAATTTTTTTGTCCATTCCCTTCTTCAGCACAATTTTTTAGGGCAGGTGTCCTTTACAGCCCTGAGTCCTTGTGAATGTTAAGTGACCATTAGCTGTGAGTTTAAAGCTGCTCTTGCAGGAAACGGCCACAAGGTGGCAGCATTTCTCCTTTACCAAATTTGGTAACTGGGGAAACAGAGCCTTAATGGAAGTGGTGTTCTAGGTTGTAAATTCGAATGGAATGTGCCAGGAAAAAAGCACTTTATGTTTATGTCTCATTACTTCTTGTTCATAATTGTAATTTACTTTTTATTTTTTATCCCAGCAAATTTGATTACAATGGTTTGTTTGTTCTAGGTGTGCAAGATGTGGTTCTTTCACACATATACGTGTATCTATTCTTCCTCGCATCCTTTTCCCATGTAGGTTATGACACAATGTTGAGTAGTCTTCTCCTGGTCTTCCGTACGTCTTTGGTGATTATATATTTCACATGGTATGTATATCTCTGTTAACCCCAATATGGTAATGTATCCAATCCTCATCCCTTTCTATTTGGTGAACCATAAGTTTTTTTAATGAATCTGTGATTGCCTTTCTCTGTGGAAATATCTTCATTGGTATCAATTTTTAAGTAACTCCTAAAAGTGATATGATAGGATATGTGTCTTTTGCTTTCTCACTGACTACAGGTGGCGTGATTACGTCTAGACTCATGTATGGTGCTGCAAATGGCATTGTTTCATTTTTTTCACTAGCGAATATTCCATCTGTACATGGAGGAGTTCTTCTTTGTCCACCCATCTGTTGGTGGACTTTTTGGTTACTTCCATATCTTGGCTATTGTAATACTGTGCCATGCAGATTTGCCTGCCTGTGTCTTTCCAATTCTTTCTTCTTAGATTATAGGTCGAGGAGTGGGCCTGCTGGATCATATGGTAGCTCAATGTTTACCTTTTTAAGGCACCTCCATTCTGTTCTCATTCGTGGCCCTTTTCAAGTTATGTCCCACTTGAAGTTGAGGGTATGCATTTCTCCACAACACCTTCAGCATTTATTGTTTGTAGTTTCCTTGCTGATGGTTATTCTGACAAGTGTCAGCTGATACCTCTTTGTGGTTGAATTCGCCTGTGCCTCATAATCCGTTGAAATTGAGCTTTAAGGCATGTCCTTTTTATTTTTCAACCTGTGATTACCCCTTAGTTTTTCAAAGTGTTCTCTTAAAGTATGTGTCACATTTTGAAATGTTTTGGCCATTACCTCCCTCAAGACATTTTGAGGGCAGGTTTCATTTACAGTTCTGCAGTACTTGTTCCTATGAAATGACCACTAGCACAGGCTTTAAAGCTGCTTTTGCAGGTAAATGCCAGAGGGCGGCAGCCTTTCTATGTCCCCACCATGGTAACTAGGGAAAAGCCCTTGCGGCCTGTGGTGTTTCTCGGTTATAAATTAGAGTGGAGTGTGCCCGGACAAACCCACACAAGCTGATGTCTCCTTACTTTTGTTGGATTTTTAAATTTAATTTTTAGTTTTTATTGGAGTAATTCCCCAGTGTGCACGTGGACCACTTCTACTTTGTGCATTCCTCGGTTGATGGACATTTTCATTGCTTCCAAGTGTTGGCTATGGTAAATATTGTTGGAGTGCAGGATTGCCAGGCTGTGACTTTTTGATTCTCATTTTCTCAGGTGATAGGCCCAGCAGTGGGTGTGATTGATTGACTGGTAGCACCGTGTTTCCCTTTTCAAAGCACCTTCTTTGTGTTTTCATTAGTGGCTCTTACCACGTCCCCCTTAGAATCGAGGGTATGCATTTCTCCACAATCGATATAGCATTTATTGTTTGCTGCCTTTATGCTAATGTCCCTACTGGCTGCTGTGTGCTGATAGGGTTTTGTAATTTGGGTTTGCATGTCTTCGAAAATTCGTAAAACTCATCATGTTTCTCCACCGTTTTCTTTTCTGTTAAAAAAAAGGAAACAGTTGGGAGTACAATATATCTCTTGAAAATGTCTTCTTGGAAGGTTGCCCTATTTTGAAATTTTTGGTCGATTTTCCACCTCAGAATTTTTTTAGAGAGCAGGTGTCATTTCCCGAACTGCAAGTTTGGTGAATATTTAGTGACCCTTAGCAATGGGTTTAAAGCTGCTGTTGTGGGAAGTGGCCTCAAGCAGGCAGCATTTCTCCACTCCCAAATCTGGGTACTAGGGCAGCAGAGCCTTTCTGGAAGTCGTGTTCCTAGGTTGTAAATTAAATTGGAATGTGCCTGGAGACACCCCCATAAGTTTATGTCTCATTATTTCTTCTTGGTTTTAAATTTTTTTTTAATTGGGGTAAAGCTTCGAATATTGTTTCTCCTAGGTGTACACAATCTGGTTCATTTGTACATTATATATGTCTATTCAAGTACAGATCCTCTTCCCATGTAAAATGTTACAGAGGGATCCACAGACCTCCCTTGCTAGATGGTCGGTCTTTTTGAGATATGTATATACTATGTGTTTGTATACATAGAGCAACACTAATCTTAACTTATCCATTCCCCCCACCTTTCCTTTTAGATGAGCATAGTTTGTTTTCTAAGTCTGTGAGTGTCTTTCTCTGTGGAAATATATTCATTTGTGTCAGTTATTAGATAACGCCTATAAGTGATATCATAGAATACAGGTCTTTGGTTTCCGAGTTACCTCATGTTTCGTGATTATCTCCAGACTCATTTGTGGTGCCTCAAAGAGCAATGGTTCATTGTTTTCCATGGCTAATATTCCATTGTGTACATGGACCACTTCTTCTTTATCCATTCACCTCTTGTTGGATATTTTGATTGCTTCACTGTCTTGGCTAATGTGAATAAGGCTGCACTGCAGTTTTGCGGCCTGTGTCTTCTCGATTCTTGTCTTCTCAGGTGAGAGGTCCAATGGTGCGCCTGCTGGATTGAATGGTACCTCCATTTTTACTTTTAAACACAGCTCCTTTCTCTTCTCATTATTGGCTGTTACCCCTTTACGTCTCACCAGCAGGTAGAGGGGACACAGTTCTTAAAAACCCCGTCAGCATTTATTGTTTGTAGACATTTTGCTGATGGTCAGTCGACTGGTCTAAGTTGAACCTTTTTGTAGATTAGATTGCATGGGTCTAACACTCCCTGAGGTTGAGCTTTTATCCATTTTCCTTTTTTTTTAAAAGAGCGTGAGTAAAACTTAACTCCTCATACTCTCTTCTTGAAACATTTGCCTGTTTTGAATTTTTTTGTCCATTCCCTACTTCAGCACAATTTTTTAGGGCAGGTGTCCTTTACAGCCCTGAGTCCTTGTGAATGTTAAGTGACCATTAGCTGTGAGTTTAAAGCTGCTCTTGCAGGAAACGGCCACAAGGTGGCAGCATTTCTCCTTTACCAAATTTGGTAACTGGGGAAACAGAGCCTTAATGGAAGTGGTGTTCTAGGTTGTAAATTCGAATGGAATGTGCCAGGAAAAAAGCACTTTATGTTTATGTCTCATTACTTCTTGTTCATAATTGTAATTTACTTTTTATTTTTTATCCCAGCAAATTTGATTACAATGGTTTGTTTGTTCTAGGTGTGCAAGATGTGGTTCTTTCACACATATACGTGAATCTATTCTTCCTCGCATCCTTTTCCCATGTAGGTTATGACACAATGTTGAGTAGTCTTCTCCTGGTCTTCCGTACGTCTTTGGTGATTATATATTTCACATGGTATGTATATCTCTGTTAACCCCAATATGGTAATGTATCCAATCCTCATCCCTTTCTATTTGGTGAACCATAAGTTTTTTTAATGAATCTGTGATTGCCTTTCTCTGTGGAAATATCTTCATTGGTATCAATTTTTAAGTAACTCCTAAAAGTGATATGATAGGATATGTGTCTTTTGCTTTCTCAGTGACTACAGGTGGCGTGATTACGTCTAGACTCATGTATGGTGCTGCAAATGGCATTGTTTCATTTTTTTCACTAGCGAATATTCCATCTGTACATGGAGGAGTTCTTCTTTGTCCACCCATCTGTTGGTGGACTTTTTGGTTACTTCCATATCTTGGCTATTGTAATACTGTGCCATGCAGATTTGCCTGCCTGTGTCTTTCCAATTCTTTCTTCTTAGATTATAGGTCGAGGAGTGGGCCTGCTGGATCATATGGTAGCTCAATGTTTACCTTTTTAAGGCACCTCCATTCTGTTCTCATTCGTGGCCCTTTTCAAGTTATGTCCCACTTGAAGTTGAGGGTATGCATTTCTCCACAACACCTTCAGCATTTATTGTTTGTAGTTTCCTTGCTGATGGTTATTCTGACAAGTGTCAGCTGATACCTCTTTGTGGTTGAATTCGCCTGTGCCTCATAATCCGTTGAAATTGAGCTTTAAGGCATGTCCTTTTTATTTTTCAACCTGTGATTACCCCTTAGTTCTTCAAAGTGTTCTCTTAAAGTATGTGTCACATTTTGAAATGTTTTGGCCATTACCTCCCTCAAGACATTTTGAGGGCAGGTTTCATTTACATTTCTTCAGTACTTGTTCCTATGAAATGACCATTAGCACAGGCTTTAAAGCTGCTTTTGCAGGTAAATGCCAGAGGGCGGCAGCCTTTCTATGTCCCCACCATGGTAACTAGGGAAAAGCCCTTGCGGCCTGTGGTGTTTCTCGGTTATAAATTAGAGTGGAGTGTGCCCGGACAAACCCACACAAGCTGATGTCTCCTTACTTTTGTTGGATTTTTAAATTTAATTTTTAGTTTTTATTGGAGTAATTCCCCAGTGTGCACGTGGACCACTTCTACTTTGCACATTCCTCGGTTGATGGACATTTTCATTGCTTCCAAGTGTTGGCTATGGTAAATATTGTTGGAGTGCAGGATTGCCAGGCTGTGACTTTTTGATTCTCATTTTCTCAGGTGATAGGCCCAGCAGTGGGTGTGATTGATTGACTGGTAGCACCGTGTTTCCCTTTTCAAAGCACCTTCTTTGTGTTTTCATTAGTGGCTCTTACCACGTCCCCCTTAGAATCGAGGGTATGCATTTCTCCACAATCGATATAGCATTTATTGTTTGCTGCCTTTATGCTAATGGCCCTACTGGCTGCAGTGTGCTGATAGGGTTTTGTAATTTGGGTTTGCATGTCTTTGAAAATTCGTAAAACTCATCATGTTTCTCCACCGTTTTCTTTTCTGTTAAAAAAAAGGAAACAGTTGGGAGTACAATATATCTCTTGAAAATGTCTTCTTGGAAGGTTGCCCTATTTTGAAATTTTTGGTCGATTTTCCACCTCAGAATTTTTTTAGAGAGCAGGTGTCATTTCCCGAACTGCAAGTTTGGTGAATATTTAGTGACCCTTAGCAATGGGTTTAAAGCTGCTGTTGTGGGAAGTGGCCTCAAGCAGGCAGCATTTCTCCACTCCCAAATCTGGGTACTAGGGCAGGAGAGCCTTTCTGGAAGTCGTGTTCCTAGGTTGTAAATTAAATTGGAATGTGCCTGGAGACACCCCCATAAGTTTATGTCTCATTATTTCTTCTTGGTTTTAAATTTTTTTTTAATTGGTGTAAAGCTTCGAATATTGTCTCTCCTAGGTGTACACAATCTGGTTCATTTGTACATTATATATGTCTATTCAAGTACAGATCCTCTTCCCATGTAAAATGTTACAGAGGGATCCACAGACCTCCCTTGCTAGATGGTCGGTCTTTTTGAGATATGTATATACTATGTGTTTGTATACATAGAGCAACACTAATCTTAACTTATCCATTCCCCCCACCTTTCCTTTTAGATGAGCATAGTTTGTTTTCTAAGTCTGTGAGTGTCTTTCTCTGTGGAAATATATTCATTTGTGTCAGTTATTAGATAACGCCTATAAGTGATATCATAGAATACAGGTCTTTGGTTTCCGAGTTACCTCATGTTTCGTGATTATCTCCAGACTCATTTGTGGTGCCTCAAAGAGCAATGGTTCATTGTTTTCCATGGCTAATATTCCATTGTGTACATGGACCACTTCTTCTTTATCCATTCACCTCTTGTTGGATATTTTGATTGCTTCACTGTCTTGGCTATTGTGAATAAGGCTTCACTGCAGCTTTTGCGGCCTGTGTCTTCTCGATTCTTGTCTTCTCAGGTGAGAGGTCCAATGGTGCGCCTGCTGGATTGAATGGTACCTCCATATTTACTTTTAAACACAGCTCCTTTCTCTTCTCATTATTGGCTGTTACCCGTTTACGTCTCACCAGCAGGTAGAGGGGATACAGTTCTTGAAAACCCCGTCAGCATTTATTGTTTGTGGACATTTTGCTGATGGTCAGTCGACTGGTCTAAGTTGAAACTTTTTGTAGATTAGATTGCATGGGTCTAACACTCCCTGAGGTTGAGCTTTTATCCATTTTCCTTTTTTTTTAAAAGAGCGTGAGTAAAACTTAACTCCTCATACTCTCTTCTTGAAACATTTGCCTGTTTTGAATTTTTTTGTCCATTCCCTACTTCAGCACAATTTTTTAGGGCAGGTGTCCTTTACAGCCCTGAGTCCTTGTGAATGTTAAGTGACCATTAGCTGTGAGTTTAAAGCTGCTCTTGCAGGAAACGGGCACAAGGTGGCAGCATTTCTCCTTTACCAAATTTGGTAACTGGGGAAACAGAGCCTTAATGGAAGTGGTGTTCTAGGTTGTAAATACGAATGGAATGTGCCAGGAAAAAAGCACTTTATGTTTATGTCTCATTACTTCTTGTACATAATTTTAATTTACTTTTTATTTTTTATCCCAGCAAATTTGATTACAATGGTTTGTTTGTTCTAGGTGTGCAAGATGTGGTTCTTTCACACATATACGTGAATCTATTCTTCCTCGCATCCTTTTCCCATGTAGGTTATGACACAATGTTGAGTAGTCTTCTCCTGGTCTTCCGTACGTCTTTGGTGATTATATATTTCACATGGTATGTATATCTCTGTTAACCCCAATATGGTAATGTATCCAATCCTCATCCCTTTCTATTTGGTGAACCATAAGTTTTTTTAATGAATCTGTGATTGCCTTTCTCTTTGGAAATATCTTCATTGGTATCAATTTTTAAGTAACTCCTAAAAGTGATATGATAGGATATGTGTCTTTTGCTTTCTCAGTGACTACAGGTGGCGTGATTACGTCTAGACTCATGTATGGTGCTGCAAATGGCATTGTTTCATTTTTTTCACTAGCGAATATTCCATCTGTACATGGAGGAGTTCTTCTTTGTCCACCCATCTGTTGGTGGACTTTTTGGTTACTTCCATATCTTGGCTATTGTAATACTGTGCCATGCAGATTTGCCTGCCTGTGTCTTTCCAATTCTTTCTTCTTAGATTATAGGTCGAGGAGTGGGCCTGCTGGATCATACGGTAGCTCAATGTTTACCTTTTTAAGGCACCTCCATTCTGTTCTCATTCGTGGCCCTTTTCAAGTTCGTCCCACTTGAAGTTGAGGGTATGCATTTCTCCACAACACCTTCAGCATTTATTGTTTGTAGTTTCCTTGCTGATGGTTATTCTGACAAGTGTCAGCTGATAACTCTTTGTGGTTGAATTCGCCTGTGCCTCATAATCCGTTGAAATTGAGCTTTAAGGCATGTCCTTTTTATTTTTCAACCTGTGATTACCCCTTAGTTCTTCAAAGTGTTCTCTTAAAGTATGTGTCACATTTTGAAATGTTTTGGCCATTACCTCCCTCAAGACATTTTGAGGGCAGGTTTCATTTACAGTTCTGCAGTACTTGTTCCTATGAAATGACCATTAGCACAGGCTTTAAAGCTGCTTTTGCAGGTAAATGCCAGAGGGCGGCAGCCTTTCTATGTCCCCACCATGGTAACTAGGGAAAAGCCCTTGCGGCCTGTGGTGTTTCTCGGTTATAAATTAGAGTGGAGTGTGCCCGGACAAACCCACACAAGCTGATGTCTCCTTACTTTTGTTGGATTTTTAAATTTAATTTTTAGTTTTTATTGGAGTAATTCCCCAGTGTGCACGTGGACCACTTCTACTTTGCGCATTCCTCGGTTGATGGACATTTTCATTGCTTCCAAGTGTTGGCTATGGTAAATATTGTTGGAGTGCAGGATTGCCAGCCTGTGACTTTTTGATTCTCATTTTCTCAGGTGATAGGCCCAGCAGTGGGTGTGATTGATTGACTGGTAGCACCGTGTTTCCCTTTTCAAAGCACCTTCTTTGTGTTTTCATTAGTGGCTCTTACCACGTCCCCCTTAGAATCGAGGGTATGCATTTCTCCACAATCGATTTAGCATTTATTGTTTGCTGCCTTTATGCTAATGGCCCTACTGGCTGCTGTGTGCTGATAGGGTTTTGTAATTTGGGTTTGCATGTCTTTGAAAATTCGTAAAACTCATCATGTTTCTCCACCGTTTTCTTTTCTGTTAAAAAAAAGGAAACAGTTGGGAGTACAATATATTTCTTGAAATTGTCTTCTTGGAAGGTTGCCCTATTTTGAAATTCTTGGTCGATTTTCCACCTCAGAATTTTTTTAGAGAGCAGGTGTCATTTCCCGAACTGCAAGTTTGGTGAATATTTAGTGACCCTTAGCAATGGGTTTAAAGCTGCTGTTGTGGGAAGTGGCCTCAAGCAGGCAGCATTTCTCCACTCCCAAATCTGGGTACTAGGGCAGCAGAGCCTTTCTGGAAGTCGTGTTCCTAGGTTGTAAATTAAATTGGAATGTGCCTGGAGAAACCCCCATAAGTTTATGTCTCATTATTTCTTCTTGGTTTTAATTTTTTTTTTAATTGTGGTAAAGCTTCGAATATTGTCTGTCCTAGGTGTACACAATCTGGTTCATTTGTACATTATATATGTCTATTCAACTACAGATCCTCTTCCCATGTAAAATGTTACAGAAGGTTCCACAGACCTCCCTTGCTCCATGGTCGGTCTTTTTGAGATATGTATATACTATGTGTTTGTATACATAGAGCAACACTAATCTTAACTTATCCATTCCCCCCACCTTTCCTTTTAGATGAGCATAGTTTGTTTTCAAGTCTGTGAGTGTCTTTCTCTGTGGAAATATATTCATTTGTGTCAGTTATTAGATAACGCCTATAAGTGATATCATAGAATACAGGTCTTTGGTTTCCGAGCTACCTCATGTTTCGTGATTATCTCCAGACCCATTTGTGGTGCCTCAAAGAGCAATGGTTCATTGTTTTCCATGGCTAATATTCCATTGTGTACATGGACCACTTCTTCTTTATCCATTCACCTCTTGTTGGATATTTTGATTGCTTCACTGTCTTGGCTATTGTGAATAAGGCTGCACTGCAGCTTTTGCGGCCTGTGTCTTCTCGATTCTTGTCTTCTCAGGTGAGAGGTCCAATGGTGCGCCTGCTGGATTGAATGGTACCTCCATTTTTACTTTTAAACACAGCTCCTTTCTCTTCTCATTATTGGCTGTTACCCGTTTACGTCTCACCAGCAGGTAGAGGGGATACAGTTCTTGAAAACCCCGTCAGCATTTATTGTTTGTAGACATTTTGCTGATGGTCAGTCGACTGGTCTAAGTTGAAACTTTTTGTAGATTAGATTGCATGGGTCTAACACTCCCTGAGGTTGAGCTTTTATCCATTTTCCTTTTTTTTTAAAAGAGCGTGAGTATAACTTAACTCCTCATACTCTCTTCTTGAAACATTTGCCTGTTTTGAATTTTTTTGTCCATTCCCTACTTCAGCACAATTTTTTAGGGCAGGTGTCCTTTACAGCCCTGAGTCCTTGTGAATGTTAAGTGACCATTAGCTGTGAGTTTAAAGCTGCTCTTGCAGGAAACGGCCACAAGGTGGCAGCATTTCTCCTTTACCAAATTTGGTAACTGGGGAAACAGAGCCTTAATGGAAGTGGTGTTCTAGGTTGTAAATTCGAATGGAATGTGCCAGGAAAAAAGCACTTTATGTTTATGTCTCATTACTTCTTGTTCATAATTGTAATTTACTTTTTATTTTTTATCCCAGCAAATTTGATTACAATGGTTTGTTTGTTCTAGGTGTGCAAGATGTGGTTCTTTCACACATATACGTGAATCTATTCTTCCTCGCATCCTTTTCCCATGTAGGTTATGACACAATGTTGAGTAGTCTTCTCCTGGTCTTCCGTACGTCTTTGGTGATTATATATTTCACATGGTATGTATATCTCTGTTAACCCCAATATGGTAATGTATCCAATCCTCATCCCTTTCTATTTGGTGAACCATCAGTTTTTTTAATGAATCTGTGATTGCCTTTCTCTGTGGAAATATCTTCATTGGTATCAATTTTTAAGTAACTCCTAAAAGTGATATGATAGGATATGTGTCTTTTGCTTTCTCACTGACTACAGGTTGCGTGATTACGTCTAGACTCATGTATGGTGCTGCAAATGGCATTGTTTCATTTTTTTCACTAGCGAATATTCCATCTGTACATGGAGGAGTTCTTCTTTGTCCACCCATCTGTTGGTGGACTTTTTGGTTACTTCCATATCTTGGCTATTGTAATACTGTGCCATGCAGATTTGCCTGCCTGTGTCTTTCCAATTCTTTCTTCTTAGATTATAGGTCGAGGAGTGGGCCTGCTGGATCATACGGTAGCTCAATGTTTACCTTTTTAAGGCACCTCCATTCTGTTCTCATTCGTGGCCCTTTTCAAGTTCGTCCCACTTGAAGTTGAGGGTATGCATTTCTCCACAACACCTTCAGCATTTATTGTTTGTAGTTTCCTTGCTGATGGTTATTCTGACAAGTGTGAGCTGATACCTCTTTGTGGTTGAATTCGCCTGTGCCTCATAATCCGTTGAAATTGAGCTTTAAGGCATGTCCTTTTTATTTTTCAACCTGTGATTTCCCGTTAGTTCTTCAAAGTGTTCTCTTAAAATATGTGTCACATTTTGAAATGTTTTGGCCATTACCTCCCTCAAGACATTTTGAGGGCAGGTTTCATTTACATTTCTTCAGTACTTGTTCCTATGAAATGACCATTAGCACAGGCTTTAAAGCTGCTTTTGCAGGTAAATGCCAGAGGGCGGCAGCCTTTCTATGTCCCCACCATGGTAACTAGGGAAAAGCCCTTGCGGCCTGTGGTGTTTCTCGGTTATAAATTAGAGTGGAGTGTGCCCGGACAAACCCACACAAGCTGATGTCTCCTTACTTTTGTTGGATTTTTAAATTTAATTTTTAGTTTTTATTGGAGTAATTCCCCAGTGTGCACGTGGACCACTTCTACTTTGCGCATTCCTCGGTTGATGGACATTTTCATTGCTTCCAAGTGTTGGCTATGGTAAATATTGTTGGATGCAGGATTGCCAGCCTGTGACTTTTTGATTCTCATTTTCTCAGTTGATAGGCCCAGCAGTGGGTGTGATTGATTGACTGGTAGCACCGTGTTTCCCTTTTCAAAGCACCTTCTTTGTGTTTTCATTAGTGGCTCTTACCACGTCCCCCTTAGAATCGAGGGTATGCATTTCTCCACAATCGATTTAGCATTTATTGTTTCCTGCCTTTATGCTAATGGCCCTACTGGCTGCTGTGTGCTGATAGGGTTTTGTAATTTGGGTTTGCATGTCTTTGAAAATTCGTAAAACTCATCATGTTTCTCCACCGTTTTCTTTTCTGTTAAAAAAAAGGAAACAGTTGGGAGTACAATATATCTCTTGAAACTATCTTCTTGGAAGGTTGCCCTATTTTGAAATTTTTGGTCGATTTTCCACCTCAGAATTTTTTTAGAGAGCAGGTGTCATTTCCCGAACTGCAAGTTTGGTGAATATTTAGTGACCCTTAGCAATGGGTTTAAAGCTGCTGTTGTGGGAAGTGGCCTCAAGCAGGCAGCATTTCTCCACTCCCAAATCTGGGTACTAGGGCAGCAGAGCCTTTCTGGAAGTCGTGTTCCTAGGTTGTAAATTAAATTGGAATGTGCCTGGAGACACACCCATAAGTTTATGTCTCATTATTTCTTCTTGGTTTTAAATTTTTTTTTAATTGGGGTAAAGCTTCGAATATTGTCTCTCCTAGGTGTACACAATCTGGTTCATTTGTACATTATATATGTCTATTCAAGTACAGATCCTCTTCCCATGTTAAATGTTACAGAGTGTTCCACAGACCTCCCTTGCTAGATGGTCGGTCTTTTTGAGATATGTATATACTATGTGTTTGTATACATAGAGCAACACTAATCTTAACTTATCCATTCCCCCCACCTTTCCTTTTAGATGAGCATAGTTTGTTTTCTAAGTCTGTGAGTGTCTTTCTCTGTGGAAATATATTCATTTGTGTCAGTTATTAGATAACGCCTATAAGTGATATAGAATACAGGTCTTTGGTTTCCGAGTTACCTCATGTTTCGTGATTATCTCCAGACTCATTTGTGGTGCCTCAAAGAGCAATGGTTCATTGTTTTCCATGGCTAATATTCCATTGTGTACATGGACCACTTCTTCTTTATCCATTCACCTCTTGTTGGATATTTGATTGCTTCACTGTCTTGGCTATTGTGAATAAGGCTGCACTGCAGCTTTTGCGGCCTGTGTCTTCTCGATTCTTGTCTTCTCAGGTGAGAGGTCCAATGGTGCGCCTGCTGGATTGAATGGTACCTCCATTTTTACTTTTAAACACAGCTCCTTTCTCTTCTCATTATTGGCTGTTACCCCTTTACGTCTCACCAGCAGGTAGAGGGGATACAGTTCTTGAAAACCCCGTCAGCATTTATTGTTTGTAGACATTTTGCTGATGGTCAGTCGACTGGTCTAAGTTGAAACTTTTTGTAGATTAGATTGCATGGGTCTAACACTCCCTGAGGTTGAGCTTTTATCCATTTTCCTTTTTTTTTAAAAGAGCGTGAGTATAACTTAACTCCTCATACTCTCTTCTTGAAACATTTGCCTGTTTTGAATTTTTTTGTCCATTCCCTACTTCAGCACAATTTTTTAGGGCAGGTGTCCTTTACAGCCCTGAGTCCTTGTGAATGTTAAGTGACCATTAGCTGTGAGTTTAAAGCTGCTCTTGCAGGAAACGGCCACAAGGTGGCAGCATTTCTCCTTTACCAAATTTGGTAACTGGGGAAACAGAGCCTTAATGGAAGTGGTGTTCTAGGTTGTAAATTCGAATGGAATGTGCCAGGAAAAAAGCACTTTATGTTTATGTCTCATTACTTCTTGTTCATAATTGTAATTTACTTTTTATTTTTTATCCCAGCAAATTTGATTACAATGGTTTGTTTGTTCTAGGTGTGCAAGATGTGGTTCTTTCACACATATACGTGAATCTATTCTTCCTCGCATCCTTTTCCCATGTAGGTTATGACACAATGTTGAGTAGTCTTCTCCTGGTCTTCCGTACGTCTTTGGTGATTATATATTTCACATGGTATGTATATCTCTGTTAACCCCAATATGGTAATGTATCCAATCCTCATCCCTTTCTATTTGGTGAACCATCAGTTTTTTTAATGAGTCTGTGATTGCCTTTCTCTGTGGAAATATCTTCATTGGTATCAATTTTTAAGTAACTCCTAAAAGTGATATGATAGGATATGTGTCTTTTGCTTTCTCAGTGACTACAGGTGGCGTGATTACGTCTAGACTCATGTATGGTGCTGCAAATGGCATTGTTTCATTTTTTTCACTAGCGAATATTCCATCTGTACATGGAGGAGTTCTTCTTTGTCCACCCATCTGTTGGTGGACTTTTTGGTTACTTCCATATCTTGGCTATTGTAATACTGTGCCATGCAGATTTGCCTGCCTGTGTCTTTCCAATTCTTTCTTCTTAGATTATAGGTCGAGGAGTGGGCCTGCTGGATCATATGGTAGCTCAATGTTTACCTTTTTAAGGCACCTCCATTCTGTTCTCATTCGTGGCCCTTTTCAAGTTATGTCCCACTTGAAGTTGAGGGTATGCATTTCTCCACAACACCTTCAGCATTTATTGTTTGTAGTTTCCTTGCTGATGGTTATTCTGACAAGTGTCAGCTGATACCTCTTTGTGGTTGAATTCGCCTGTGCCTCATAATCCGTTGAAATTGAGCTTTAAGGCATGTCCTTTTTATTTTTCAACCTGTGATTACCCCTTAGTTCTTCAAAGTGTTCTCTTAAAGTATGTGTCACATTTTGAAATGTTTTGGCCATTACCTCCCTCAAGACATTTTGAGGGCAGGTTTCATTTACAGTTCTGCAGTACTTGTTCCTATGAAATGACCATTAGCACAGGCTTTAAAGCTGCTTTTGCAGGTAAATGCCAGAGGGCGGCAGCCTTTGTATGTCCCCACCATGGTAACTAGGGAAAAGCCCTTGCGGCCTGTGGTGTTTCTCGGTTATAAATTAGAGTGGAGTGTGCCCGGACAAACCCACACAAGCTGATGTCTCCTTACTTTTGTTGGATTTTTAAATTTAATTTTTAGTTTTTATTGGAGTAATTCCCCAGTGTGCACGTGGACCACTTCTACTTTGCGCATTCCTCGGTTGATGGACATTTTCATTGCTTCCAAGTGTTGGCTATGGTAAATATTGTTGGAGTGCAGGATTGCCAGCCTGTGACTTTTTGATTCTCATTTTCTCAGTTGATAGGCCCAGCAGTGGGTGTCATTGATTGACTGGTAGCACCGTGTTTCCCTTTTCAAAGCACCTTCTTTGTGTTTTCATTAGTGGCTCTTACCACGTCCCCCTTAGAATCGAGGGTATGCATTTCTCCACAATCGATTTAGCATTTATTGTTTCCTGCCTTTATGCTAATGGCCCTACTGGCTGCTGTGTGCTGATAGGGTTTTGTAATTTGGGTTTGCATGTCTTTGAAAATTCGTAAAACTCATCATGTTTCTCCACCGTTTTCTTTTCTGTTAAAAAAAAGGAAACAGTTGGGAGTACAATATATTTCTTAAAATTGTCTTCTTGGAAGGTTGCCCTATTTTGAAATTTTTGGTCGATTTTCAACCTCAGAATTTTTTTAGAGAGCAGGTGTCATTTCCCGAACTGCAAGTTTGGTGAATATTTAGTGACCCTTAGCAATGGGTTTAAAGCTGCTGTTGTGGGAAGTGGCCTCAAGCAGGCAGCATTTCTCCACTCCCAAATCTGGGTACTAGGGCAGCAGAGCCTTTCTGGAAGTCGTGTTCCTAGGTTGTAAATTAAATTGGAATGTGCCTGGAGAAACCCCCATAAGTTTATGTCTCATTATTTCTTCTTGGTTTTAATTTTTTTTTTAATTGTGGTAAAGCTTCGAATATTGTTTGTCCTAGGTGTACACAATCTGGTTCATTTGTACATTATATATGTCTATTCAAGTACAGATCCTCTTCCCATGTAAAATGTTACAGAAGGTTCCACAGACCTCCCTTGCTCCATGGTCGGTCTTTTTGAGATATGTATATACTATGTGTTTGTATACATAGAGCAACACTAATCTTAACTTATCCATTCCCCCCACCTTTCCTTTTCGATGAGCATAGTTTGTTTTCAAGTCTGTGAGTGTCTTTCTCTGTGGAAATATATTCATTTGTGTCAGTTATTAGATAACGCCTATAAGTGATATCATAGAATACAGGTCTTTGGTTTCCGAGCTACCTCATGTTTCGTGATTATCTCCAGACCCATTTGTGGTGCCTCAAAGAGCAATGGTTCATTGTTTTCCATGGCTAATATTCCATTGTGTACATGGACCACTTCTTCTTTATCCATTCACCTCTTGTTGGATATTTTGATTGCTTCACTGTCTTGGCTATTGTGAATAAGGCTGCACTGCAGCTTTTGCGGCCTGTGTCTTCTCGATTCTTGTCTTCTCAGGTGAGAGGTCCAATGGTGCGCCTGCTGGATTGAATGGTACCTCCATTTTTACTTTTAAACACAGCTCCTTTCTCTTCTCATTATTGGCTGTTACCCGTTTACGTCTCACCAGCAGGTAGAGGGGATACAGTTCTTGAAAACCCCGTCAGCATTTATTGTTTGTAGACATTTTGCTGATGGTCAGTCGACTGGTCTAAGTTGAAACTTTTTGTAGATTAGATTGCATGGGTCTAACACTCCCTGAGGTTGAGCTTTTATCCATTTTCCTTTTTTTTTAAAAGAGCGTGAGTATAACTTAACTCCTCATACTCTCTTCTTGAAACATTTGCCTGTTTTGAATTTTTTTGTCCATTCCCTACTTCAGCACAATTTTTTAGGGCAGGTGTCCTTTACAGCCCTGAGTCCTTGTGAATGTTAAGTGACCATTAGCTGTGAGTTTAAAGCTGCTCTTGCAGGAAACGGCCACAAGGTGGCAGCATTTCTCCTTTACCAAATTTGGTAACTGGGGAAACAGAGCCTTAATGGAAGTGGTGTTCTAGGTTGTAAATTCGAATGGAATGTGCCAGGAAAAAAGCACTTTATGTTTATGTCTCATTACTTCTTGTTCATAATTGTAATTTACTTTTTATTTTTTATCCCAGCAAATTTGATTACAATGGTTTGTTTGTTCTAGGTGTGCAAGATGTGGTTCTTTCACACATATACGTGAATCTATTCTTCCTCGCATCCTTTTCCCATGTAGGTTATGACACAATGTTGAGTAGTCTTCTCCTGGTCTTCCGTACGTCTTTGGTGATTATATATTTCACATGGTATGTATATCTCTGTTAACCCCAATATGGTAATGTATCCAATCCTCATCCCTTTCTATTTGGTGAACCATCAGTTTTTTTAATGAATCTGTGATTGCCTTTCTCTGTGGAAATATCTTCATTGGTATCAATTTTTAAGTAACTCCTAAAAGTGATATGATAGGATATGTGTCTTTTGCTTTCTCACTGACTACAGGTTGCGTGATTACGTCTAGACTCATGTATGGTGCTGCAAATGGCATTGTTTCATTTTTTTCACTAGCGAATATTCCATCTGTACATGGAGGAGTTCTTCTTTGTCCACCCATCTGTTGGTGGACTTTTTGGTTACTTCCATATCTTGGCTATTGTAATACTGTGCCATGCAGATTTGCCTGCCTGTGTCTTTCCAATTCTTTCTTCTTAGATTATAGGTCGAGGAGTGGGCCTGCTGGATCATACGGTAGCTCAATGTTTACCTTTTTAAGGCACCTCCATTCTGTTCTCATTCGTGGCCCTTTTCAAGTTCGTCCCACTTGAAGTTGAGGGTATGCATTTCTCCACAACACCTTCAGCATTTATTGTTTGTAGTTTCCTTGCTGATGGTTATTCTGACAAGTGTCAGCTGATACCTCTTTGTGGTTGAATTCGCCTGTGCCTCATAATCCGTTGAAATTGAGCTTTAAGGCATGTCCTTTTTATTTTTCAACCTGTGATTTCCCGTTAGTTCTTCAAAGTGTTCTCTTAAAATATGTGTCACATTTTGAAATGTTTTGGCCATTACCTCCCTCAAGACATTTTGAGGGCAGGTTTCATTTACATTTCTTCAGTACTTGTTCCTATGAAATGACCATTAGCACAGGCTTTAAAGCTGCTTTTGCAGGTAAATGCCAGAGGGCGGCAGCCTTTCTATGTCCCCACCATGGTAACTAGGGAAAAGCCCTTGCGGCCTGTGGTGTTTCTCGGTTATAAATTAGAGTGGAGTGTGCCCGGACAAACCCACACAAGCTGATGTCTCCTTACTTTTGTTGGATTTTTAAATTTAATTTTTAGTTTTTATTGGAGTAATTCCCCAGTGTGCACGTGGACCACTTCTACTTTGCGCATTCCTCGGTTGATGGACATTTTCATTGCTTCCAAGTGTTGGCTATGGTAAATATTGTTGGATGCAGGATTGCCAGCCTGTGACTTTTTGATTCTCATTTTCTCAGTTGATAGGCCCAGCAGTGGGTGTGATTGATTGACTGGTAGCACCGTGTTTCCCTTTTCAAAGCACCTTCTTTGTGTTTTCATTAGTGGCTCTTACCACGTCCCCCTTAGAATCGAGGGTATGCATTTCTCCACAATCGATTTAGCATTTATTGTTTCCTGCCTTTATGCTAATGGCCCTACTGGCTGCTGTGTGCTGATAGGGTTTTGTAATTTGGGTTTGCATGTCTTTAAAAATTCGTAAAACTCATCATGTTTCTCCACCGTTTTCTTTTCTGTTAAAAAAAAGGAAACAGTTGGGAGTACAATATATCTCTTGAAACTATCTTCTTGGAAGGTTGCCCTATTTTGAAATTTTTGGTCGATTTTCCACCTCAGAATTTTTTTAGAGAGCAGGTGTCATTTCCCGAACTGCAAGTTTGGTGAATATTTAGTGACCCTTAGCAATGGGTTTAAAGCTGCTGTTGTGGGAAGTGGCCTCAAGCAGGCAGCATTTCTCCACTCCCAAATCTGGGTACTAGGGCAGCAGAGCCTTTCTGGAAGTCGTGTTCCTAGGTTGTAAATTAAATTGGAATGTGCCTGGAGACACCCCCATAAGTTTATGTCTCATTATTTCTTCTTGGTTTTAAATTTTTTTTTTAATTGGGGTAAAGCTTCGAATATTGTCTGTCCTAGGTGTACACAATCTGGTTCATTTGTACATTATATATGTCTATTCAAGTACAGATCCTCTTCCCATGTAAAATGTTACAGAGGGATCCACAGACCTCCCTTGCTAGATGGTCGGTCTTTTTGAGATATGTATATACTATGTGTTTGTATACATATAGCAACACTAATCTTAACTTATCCATTCCCCCCACCTTTCCTTTTAGATGAGCATAGTTTGTTTTCTAAGTCTGTGAGTGTCTTTCTCTGTGGAAATATATTCATTTGTGTCAGTTATTAGATAACGCCTATAAGTGATATCATAGAATACAGGTCTTTGGTTTCCGAGTTACCTCATGTTTCGTGATTATCTCCAGACTCATTTGTGGTGCCTCAAAGAGCAATGGTTCATTGTTTTCCATGGCTAATATTCCATTGTGTACATGGACCACTTCTTCTTTATCCATTCACCTCTTGTTGGATATTTTGATTGCTTCACTGTCTTGGCTAATGTGAATAAGGCTGCACTGCAGTTTTGCGGCCTGTGTCTTCTCGATTCTTGTCTTCTCAGGTGAGAGGTCAAATGGTGCGCCTGCTGGATTGAATGGTACCTCCATTTTTACTTTTAAACACAGCTCCTTTCTCTTCTCATTATTGGCTGTTACCCCTTTACGTCTCACCAGCAGGTAGAGGGGACACAGTTCTTAAAAACCCCGTCAGCATTTATTGTTTGTAGACATTTTGCTGATGGTCAGTCGACTGGTCTAAGTTGAACCTTTTTGTAGATTAGATTGCATGGGTCTAACACTCAATGAGGTTGAGCTTTTATTTATTTTCCTTTTTTTTTAAAAGAGCGTGAGTAAAACTTAACTCCTCATACTCTCTTCTTGAAACATTTGCCTGTTTTGAATTTTTTTGTCCATTCCCTACTTCAGCACAATTTTTTAGGGCAGGTGTCCTTTACAGCCCTGAGTCCTTGTGAATGTTAAGTGACCATTAGCTGTGAGTTTAAAGCTGCTCTTGCAGGAAACGGCCACAAGGTGGCAGCATTTCTCCTTTACCAAATTTGGTAACTGGGGAAACAGAGCCTTAATGGAAGTGGTGTTCTAGGTTGTAAATTCGAATGGAATGTGCCAGGAAAAAAGCACTTTATGTTTATGTCTCATTACTTCTTGTTCATAATTGTAATTTACTTTTTATTTTTTATCCCAGCAAATTTGATTACAATGGTTTGTTTGTTCTAGGTGTGCAAGATGTGGTTCTTTCACACATATACGTGAATCTATTCTTCCTCGCATCCTTTTCCCATGTAGGTTATGACACAATGTTTAGTAGTCTTCTCCTGGTCTTCCGTACGTCTTTGGTGATTATATATTTCACATGGTATGTATATCTCTGTTAACCCCAATATGGTAATGTATCCAATCCTCATCCCTTTCTATTTGGTGAACCATCAGTTTTTTTAATGAATCTGTGATTGCCTTTCTCTGTGGAAATATCTTCATTGGTATCAATTTTTAAGTAACTCCTAAAAGTGATATGATAGGATAAGTGTCTTTTGCTTTCTCAGTGACTACAGGTGGCGTGATTACGTCTAGACTCATGTATGGTGCTGCAAATGGCATTGTTTCATTTTTTTCACTAGCGAATATTCCATCTGTACATGGAGGAGTTCTTCTTTGTCCACCCATCTGTTGGTGGACTTTTTGGTTACTTCCATATCTTGGCTATTGTAATACTGTGCCATGCAGATTTGCCTGCCTGTGTCTTTCCAATTCTTTCTTCTTAGATTATAGGTCGAGGAGTGGGCCTGCTGGATCATATGGTAGCTCAATGTTTACCTTTTTAAGGCACCTCCATTCTGTTCTCATTCGTGGCCCTTTTCAAGTTATGTCCCACTTGAAGTTGAGGGTATGCATTTCTCCACAACACCTTCAGCATTTATTGTTTGTAGTTTCCTTGCTGATGGTTATTCTGACAAGTGTCAGCTGATACCTCTTTGTGGTTGAATTCGCCTGTGCCTCATAATCCGTTGAAATTGAGCTTTAAGGCATGTCCTTTTTATTTTTCAACCTGTGATTACCCCTTAGTTCTTCAAAGTGTTCTCTTAAAGTATGTGTCACATTTTGAAATGTTTTGGCCATTACCTCCCTCAAGACATTTTGAGGGCAGGTTTCATTTACAGTTCTGCAGTACTTGTTCCTATGAAATGACCATTAGCACAGGCTTTAAAGCTGCTTTTGCAGGTAAATGCCAGAGGGCGGCAGCCTTTCTATGTCCCCACCATGGTAACTAGGGAAAAGCCCTTGCGGCCTGTGGTGTTTCTCGGTTATAAATTAGAGTGGAGTGTGCCCGGACAAACCCACACAAGCTGATGTCTCCTTACTTTTGTTGGATTTTTAAATTTAATTTTTAGTTTTTATTGGAGTAATTCCCCAGTGTGCACGTGGACCACTTCTACTTTGCGCATTCCTCGGTTGATGGACATTTTCATTGCTTCCAAGTGTTGGCTATGGTAAATATTGTTGGAGTGCAGGATTGCCAGCCTGTGACTTTTTGATTCTCATTTTCTCAGTTGATAGGCCCAGCAGTGGGTGTCATTGATTGACTGGTAGCACCGTGTTTCCCTTTTCAAAGCACCTTCTTTGTGTTTTCATTAGTGGCTCTTACCACGTCCCCCTTAGAATCAAGGGTATGCATTTCTCCACAATCGATTTAGCATTTATTGTTTGCTGCCTTTATGCTAATGGCCCTACTGGCTGCTGTGTGCTGATAGGGTTTTGTAATTTGGGTTTGCATGTCTTTGAAAATTCGTAAAACTCATCATGTTTCTCCACCGTTTTCTTTTCTGTTAAAAAAAAGGAAACAGTTGGGAGTACAATATATTTCTTGAAATTGTCTTCTTGGAAGGTTGCCCTATTTTGAAATTTTTGGTCGATTTTCAACCTCAGAATTTTTTTAGAGAGCAGGTGTCATTTCCCGAACTGCAAGTTTGGTGAATATTTAGTGACCCTTAGCAATGGGTTTAAAGCTGCTGTTGTGGGAAGTGGCCTCAAGCAGGCAGCATTTCTCCACTCCCAAATCTGGGTACTAGGGCAGCAGAGCCTTTCTGGAAGTCGTGTTCCTAGGTTGTAAATTAAATTGGAATGTGCCTGGAGAAACCCCCATAAGTTTATGTCTCATTATTTCTTCTTGGTTTTAATTTTTTTTTTAATTGTGGTAAAGCTTTGAATATTGTCTGTCCTAGGTGTACACAATCTGGTTCATTTGTACATTATATATGTCTATTCAACTACAGATCCTCTTCCCATGTAAAATGTTACAGAAGGTTCCACAGACCTCCCTTGCTCCATGGTCGGTCTTTTTGAGATATGTATATACTATGTGTTTGTATACATAGAGCAACACTAATCTTAACTTATCCATTCCCCCCACCTTTCCTTTTAGATGAGCATAGTTTGTTTTCAAGTCTGTGAGTGTCTTTCTCTGTGGAAATATATTCATTTGTGTCAGTTATTAGATAACGCCTATAAGTGATATCATAGAATACAGGTCTTTGGTTTCCGAGCTACCTCATGTTTCGTGATTATCTCCAGACCCATTTGTGGTGCCTCAAAGAGCAATGGTTCATTGTTTTCCATGGCTAATATTCCATTGTGTACATGGACCACTTCTTCTTTATCCATTCACCTCTTGTTGGATATTTTGATTGCTTCACTGACTTGGCTATTGTGAATAAGGCTGCACTGCAGCTTTTGCGGCCTGTGTCTTCTCGATTCTTGTCTTCTCAGGTGAGAGGTCCAATGGTGCGCCTGCTGGATTGAATGGTACCTCCATTTTTACTTTTAAACACAGCTCCTTTCTCTTCTCATTATTGGCTGTTACCCGTTTACTTCTCACCAGCAGGTAGAGGGGATACAGTTCTTGAAAACCCCGTCAGCATTTATTGTTTGTAGACATTTTGCTGATGGTCAGTCGACTGGTCTAAGTTGAAACTTTTTGTAGATTAGATTGCATGGGTCTAACACTCCCTGAGGTTGAGCTTTTATCCATTTTCCTTTTTTTTTAAAAGAGCGTGAGTATAACTTAACTCCTCATACTCTCTTCTTGAAACATTTGCCTGTTTTGAATTTTTTTGTCCATTCCCTACTTCAGCACAATTTTTTAGGGCAGGTGTCCTTTACAGCCCTGAGTCCTTGTGAATGTTAAGTGACCATTAGCTGTGAGTTTAAAGCTGCTCTTGCAGGAAACGGCCACAAGGTGGCAGCATTTCTCCTTTACCAAATTTGGTAACTGGGGAAACAGAGCCTTAATGGAAGTGGTGTTCTAGGTTGTAAATTCGAATGGAATGTGCCAGGAAAAAAGCACTTTATGTTTATGTCTCATTACTTCTTGTTCATAATTGTAATTTACTTTTTATTTTTTATCCCAGCAAATTTGATTACAATGGTTTGTTTGTTCTAGGTGTGCAAGATGTGGTTCTTTCACACATATACGTGAATCTATTCTTCCTCGCATCCTTTTCCCATGTAGGTTATGACACAATGTTGAGTAGTCTTCTCCTGGTCTTCCGTACGTCTTTGGTGATTATATATTTCACATGGTATGTATATCTCTGTTAACCCCAATATGGTAATGTATCCAATCCTCATCCCTTTCTATTTGGTGAACCATCAGTTTTTTTAATGAATCTGTGATTGCCTTTCTCTGTGGAAATATCTTCATTGGTATCAATTTTTAAGTAACTCCTAAAAGTGATATGATAGGATATGTGTCTTTTGCTTTCTCAGTGACTACAGGTGGCGTGATTACGTCTAGACTCATGTATGGTGCTGCAAATGGCATTGTTTCATTTTTTTCACTAGCGAATATTCCATCTGTACATGGAGGAGTTCTTCTTTGTCCACCCATCTGTTGGTGGACTTTTTGGTTACTTCCATATCTTGGCTATTGTAATACTGTGCCATGCAGATTTGCCTGCCTGTGTCTTTCCAATTCTTTCTTCTTAGATTATAGGTCGAGGAGTGGGCCTGCTGGATCATATGGTAGCTCAATGTTTACCTTTTTAAGGCACCTCCATTCTGTTCTCATTCGTGGCCCTTTTCAAGTTATGTCCCACTTGAAGTTGAGGGTATGCATTTCTCCACAACACCTTCAGCATTTATTGTTTGTAGTTTCCTTGCTGATGGTTATTCTGACAAGTGTCAGCTGATACCTCTTTGTGGTTGAATTCGCCTGTGCCTCATAATCCGTTGAAATTGAGCTTTAAGGCATGTCCTTTTTATTTTTCAACCTGTGATTACCCCTTAGTTCTTCAAAGTGTTCTCTTAAAGTATGTGTCACATTTTGAAATGTTTTGGCCATTACCTCCCTCAAGACATTTTGAGGGCAGGTTTCATTTACAGTTCTGCAGTACTTGTTCCTATGAAATGACCATTAGCACAGGCTTTAAAGCTGCTTTTGCAGGTAAATGCCAGAGGGCGGCAGCCTTTCTATGTCCCCACCATGGTAACTAGGGTAAAGCCCTTGCGGCCTGTGGTGTTTCTCGGTTATAAATTAGAGTGGAGTGTGCCCGGACAAACCCACACAAGCTGATGTCTCCTTACTTTTGTTGGATTTTTAAATTTAATTTTTAGTTTTTATTGGAGTAATTCCCCAGTGTGCACGTGGACCACTTCTACTTTGCGCATTCCTCGGTTGATGGACATTTTCATTGCTTCCAAGTGTTGGCTATGGTAAATATTGTTGGAGTGCAGGATTGCCAGCCTGTGACTTTTTGATTCTCATTTTCTCAGTTGATAGGCCCAGCAGTGGGTGTCATTGATTGACTGGTAGCACCGTGTTTCCCTTTTCAAAGCACCTTCTTTGTGTTTTCATTAGTGGCTCTTACCACGTCCCCCTTAGAATCGAGGGTATGCATTTCTCCACAATCGATTTAGCATTTATTGTTTCCTGCCTTTATGCTAATGGCCCTACTGGCTGCTGTGTGCTGATAGGGTTTTGTAATTTGGGTTTGCATGTCTTTGAAAATTCGTAAAACTCATCATGTTTCTCCACCGTTTTCTTTTCTGTTAAAAAAAAGGAAACAGTTGGGAGTACAATATATTTCTTGAAATTGTCTTCTTGGAAGGTTGCCCTATTTTGAAATTTTTGGTCGATTTTCAACCTCAGAATTTTTTTAGAGAGCAGGTGTCATTTCCCGAACTGCAAGTTTGGTGAATATTTAGTGACCCTTAGCAATGGGTTTAAAGCTGCTGTTGTGGGAAGTGGCCTCAAGCAGGCAGCATTTCTCCACTCCCAAATCTGGGTACTAGGGCAGCAGAGCCTTTCTGGAAGTCGTGTTCCTAGGTTGTAAATTAAATTGGAATGTGCCTGGAGAAACCCCCATAAGTTTATGTCTCATTATTTCTTCTTGGTTTTAATTTTTTTTTTAATTGTGGTAAAGCTTTGAATATTGTCTGTCCTAGGTGTACACAATCTGGTTCATTTGTACATTATATATGTCTATTCAAGTACAGATCCTCTTCCCATGTAAAATGTTACAGAAGGTTCCACAGACCTCCCTTGCTCCATGGTCGGTCTTTTTGAGATATGTATATACTATGTGTTTGTATACATAGAGCAACACTAATCTTAACTTATCCATTCCCCCCACCTTTCCTTTTAGATGAGCATAGTTTGTTTTCAAGTCTGTGAGTGTCTTTCTCTGTGGAAATATATTCATTTGTGTCAGTTATTAGATAACGCCTATAAGTGATATCATAGAATACAGGTCTTTGGTTTCCGAGCTACCTCATGTTTCGTGATTATCTCCAGACCCATTTGTGGTGCCTCAAAGAGCAATGGTTCATTGTTTTCCATGGCTAATATTCCATTGTGTACATGGACCACTTCTTCTTTATCCATTCACCTCTTGTTGGATATTTTGATTGCTTCACTGTCTTGGCTATTGTGAATAAGGCTGCACTGCAGCTTTTGCGGCCTGTGTCTTCTCGATTCTTGTCTTCTCAGGTGAGAGGTCCAATGGTGCGCCTGCTGGATTGAATGGTACCTCCATTTTTACTTTTAAACACAGCTCCTTTCTCTTCTCATTATTGGCTGTTACCCGTTTACGTCTCACCAGCAGGTAGAGGGGATACAGTTCTTGAAAACCCCGTCAGCATTTATTGTTTGTAGACATTTTGCTGATGGTCAGTCGACTGGTCTAAGTTGAAACTTTTTGTAGATTAGATTGCATGGGTCTAACACTCCCTGAGGTTGAGCTTTTATCCATTTTCCTTTTTTTTTAAAAGAGCGTGAGTATAACTTAACTCCTCATACTCTCTTCTTGAAACATTTGCCTGTTTTGAATTTTTTTGTCCATTCCCTACTTCAGCACAATTTTTTAGGGCAGGTGTCCTTTACAGCCCTGAGTCCTTGTGAATGTTAAGTGACCATTAGCTGTGAGTTTAAAGCTGCTCTTGCAGGAAACGGCCACAAGGTGGCAGCATTTCTCCTTTACCAAATTTGGTAACTGGGGAAACAGAGCCTTAATGGAAGTGGTGTTCTAGGTTGTAAATTCGAATGGAATGTGCCAGGAAAAAAGCACTTTATGTTTATGTCTCATTACTTCTTGTTCATAATTGTAATTTACTTTTTATTTTTTATCCCAGCAAATTTGATTACAATGGTTTGTTTGTTCTAGGTGTGCAAGATGTGGTTCTTTCACACATATACGTGAATCTATTCTTCCTCGCATCCTTTTCCCATGTAGGTTATGACACAATGTTGAGTAGTCTTCTCCTGGTCTTCCGTACGTCTTTGGTGATTATATATTTCACATGGTATGTATATCTCTGTTAACCCCAATATGGTAATGTATCCAATCCTCATCCCTTTCTATTTGGTGAACCATCAGTTTTTTTAATGAATCTGTGATTGCCTTTCTCTGTGGAAATATCTTCATTGGTATCAATTTTTAAGTAACTCCTAAAAGTGATATGATAGGATATGTGTCTTTTGCTTTCTCACTGACTACAGGTTGCGTGATTACGTCTAGACTCATGTATGGTGCTGCAAATGGCATTGTTTCATTTTTTTCACTAGCGAATATTCCATCTGTACATGGAGGAATTCTTCTTTGTCCACCCATCTGTTGGTGGACTTTTTGGTTACTTCCATATCTTGGCTATTGTAATACTGTGCCATGCAGATTTGCCTGCCTGTGTCTTTCCAATTCTTTCTTCTTAGATTATAGGTCGAGGAGTGGGCCTGCTGGATCATACGGTAGCTCAATGTTTACCTTTTTAAGGCACCTCCATTCTGTTCTCATTCGTGGCCCTTTTCAAGTTCGTCCCACTTGAAGTTGAGGGTATGCATTTCTCCACAACACCTTCAGCATTTATTGTTTGTAGTTTCCTTGCTGATGGTTATTCTGACAAGTGTGAGCTGATACCTCTTTGTGGTTGAATTCGCCTGTGCCTCATAATCCGTTGAAATTGAGCTTTAAGGCATGTCCTTTTTATTTTTCAACCTGTGATTTCCCGTTAGTTCTTCAAAGTGTTCTCTTAAAATATGTGTCACATTTTGAAATGTTTTGGCCATTACCTCCCTCAAGACATTTTGAGGGCAGGTTTCATTTACATTTCTTCAGTACTTGTTCCTATGAAATGACCATTAGCACAGGCTTTAAAGCTGCTTTTGCAGGTAAATGCCAGAGGGCGGCAGCCTTTCTATGTCCCCACCATGGTAACTAGGGAAAAGCCCTTGCGGCCTGTGGTGTTTCTCGGTTATAAATTAGAGTGGAGTGTGCCCGGACAAACCCACACAAGCTGATGTCTCCTTACTTTTGTTGGATTTTTAAATTTAATTTTTAGTTTTTATTGGAGTAATTCCCCAGTGTGCACGTGGACCACTTCTACTTTGCGCATTCCTCGGTTGATGGACATTTTCATTGCTTCCAAGTGTTGGCTATGGTAAATATTGTTGGATGCAGGATTGCCAGCCTGTGACTTTTTGATTCTCATTTTCTCAGTTGATAGGCCCAGCAGTGGGTGTCATTGATTGACTGGTAGCACCGTGTTTCCCTTTTCAAAGCACCTTCTTTGTGTTTTCATTAGTGGCTCTTACCACGTCCCCCTTAGAATCAAGGGTATGCATTTCTCCACAATCGATTTAGCATTTATTGTTTGCTGCCTTTATGCTAATGGCCCTACTGGCTGCTGTGTGCTGATAGGGTTTTGTAATTTGGGTTTGCATGTCTTTGAAAATTCGTAAAACTCATCATGTTTCTCCACCGTTTTCTTTTCTGTTAAAAAAAAGGAAACAGTTGGGAGTACAATATATTTCTTGAAATTGTCTTCTTGGAAGGTTGCCCTATTTTGAAATTTTTGGTCGATTTTCAACCTCAGAATTTTTTTAGAGAGCAGGTGTCATTTCCCGAACTGCAAGTTTGGTGAATATTTAGTGACCCTTAGCAATGGGTTTAAAGCTGCTGTTGTGGGAAGTGGCCTCAAGCAGGCAGCATTTCTCCACTCCCAAATCTGGGTACTAGGGCAGCAGAGCCTTTCTGGAAGTCGTGTTCCTAGGTTGTAAATTAAATTGGAATGTGCCTGGAGAAACCCCCATAAGTTTATGTCTCATTATTTCTTCTTGGTTTTAATTTTTTTTTTAATTGTGGTAAAGCTTTGAATATTGTCTGTCCTAGGTGTACACAATCTGGTTCATTTGTACATTATATATGTCTATTCAACTACAGATCCTCTTCCCATGTAAAATGTTACAGAAGGTTCCACAGACCTCCCTTGCTCCATGGTCGGTCTTTTTGAGATATGTATATACTATGTGTTTGTATACATAGAGCAACACTAATCTTAACTTATCCATTCCCCCCACCTTTCCTTTTAGATGAGCATAGTTTGTTTTCAAGTCTGTGAGTGTCTTTCTCTGTGGAAATATATTCATTTGTGTCAGTTATTAGATAACGCCTATAAGTGATATCATAGAATACAGGTCTTTGGTTTCCGAGCTACCTCATGTTTCGTGATTATCTCCAGACCCATTTGTGGTGCCTCAAAGAGCAATGGTTCATTGTTTTCCATGGCTAATATTCCATTGTGTACATGGACCACTTCTTCTTTATCCATTCACCTCTTGTTGGATATTTTGATTGCTTCACTGTCTTGGCTATTGTGAATAAGGCTGCACTGCAGCTTTTGCGGCCTGTGTCTTCTCGATTCTTGTCTTCTCAGGTGAGAGGTCCAATGGTGCGCCTGCTGGATTGAATGGTACCTCCATTTTTACTTTTAAACACAGCTCCTTTCTCTTCTCATTATTGGCTGTTACCCGTTTACTTCTCACCAGCAGGTAGAGGGGATACAGTTCTTGAAAACCCCGTCAGCATTTATTGTTTGTAGACATTTTGCTGATGGTCAGTCGACTGGTCTAAGTTGAAACTTTTTGTAGATTAGATTGCATGGGTCTAACACTCCCTGAGGTTGAGCTTTTATCCATTTTCCTTTTTTTTTAAAAGAGCGTGAGTATAACTTAACTCCTCATACTCTCTTCTTGAAACATTTGCCTGTTTTGAATTTTTTTGTCCATTCCCTACTTCAGCACAATTTTTTAGGGCAGGTGTCCTTTACAGCCCTGAGTCCTTGTGAATGTTAAGTGACCATTAGCTGTGAGTTTAAAGCTGCTCTTGCAGGAAACGGCCACAAGGTGGCAGCATTTCTCCTTTACCAAATTTGGTAACTGGGGAAACAGAGCCTTAATGGAAGTGGTGTTCTAGGTTGTAAATTCGAATGGAATGTGCCAGGAAAAAAGCACTTTATGTTTATGTCTCATTACTTCTTGTTCATAATTGTAATTTACTTTTTATTTTTTATCCCAGCAAATTTGATTACAATGGTTTGTTTGTTCTAGGTGTGCAAGATGTGGTTCTTTCACACATATACGTGAATCTATTCTTCCTCGCATCCTTTTCCCATGTAGGTTATGACACAATGTTGAGTAGTCTTCTCCTGGTCTTCCGTACGTCTTTGGTGATTATATATTTCACATGGTATGTATATCTCTGTTAACCCCAATATGGTAATGTATCCAATCCTCATCCCTTTCTATTTGGTGAACCATCAGTTTTTTTAATGAATCTGTGATTGCCTTTCTCTGTGGAAATATCTTCATTGGTATCAATTTTTAAGTAACTCCTAAAAGTGATATGATAGGATATGTGTCTTTTGCTTTCTCAGTGACTACAGGTGGCGTGATTACGTCTAGACTCATGTATGGTGCTGCAAATGGCATTGTTTCATTTTTTTCACTAGCGAATATTCCATCTGTACATGGAGGAGTTCTTCTTTGTCCACCCATCTGTTGGTGGACTTTTTGGTTACTTCCATATCTTGGCTATTGTAATACTGTGCCATGCAGATTTGCCTGCCTGTGTCTTTCCAATTCTTTCTTCTTAGATTATAGGTCGAGGAGTGGGCCTGCTGGATCATATGGTAGCTCAATGTTTACCTTTTTAAGGCACCTCCATTCTGTTCTCATTCGTGGCCCTTTTCAAGTTATGTCCCACTTGAAGTTGAGGGTATGCATTTCTCCACAACACCTTCAGCATTTATTGTTTGTAGTTTCCTTGCTGATGGTTATTCTGACAAGTGTCAGCTGATACCTCTTTGTGGTTGAATTCGCCTGTGCCTCATAATCCGTTGAAATTGAGCTTTAAGGCATGTCCTTTTTATTTTTCAACCTGTGATTACCCCTTAGTTCTTCAAAGTGTTCTCTTAAAGTATGTGTCACATTTTGAAATGTTTTGGCCATTACCTCCCTCAAGACATTTTGAGGGCAGGTTTCATTTACAGTTCTGCAGTACTTGTTCCTATGAAATGACCATTAGCACAGGCTTTAAAGCTGCTTTTGCAGGTAAATGCCAGAGGGCGGCAGCCTTTCTATGTCCCCACCATGGTAACTAGGGTAAAGCCCTTGCGGCCTGTGGTGTTTCTCGGTTATAAATTAGAGTGGAGTGTGCCCGGACAAACCCACACAAGCTGATGTCTCCTTACTTTTGTTGGATTTTTAAATTTAATTTTTAGTTTTTATTGGAGTAATTCCCCAGTGTGCACGTGGACCACTTCTACTTTGCGCATTCCTCGGTTGATGGACATTTTCATTGCTTCCAAGTGTTGGCTATGGTAAATATTGTTGGAGTGCAGGATTGCCAGCCTGTGACTTTTTGATTCTCATTTTCTCAGTTGATAGGCCCAGCAGTGGGTGTCATTGATTGACTGGTAGCACCGTGTTTCCCTTTTCAAAGCACCTTCTTTGTGTTTTCATTAGTGGCTCTTACCACGTCCCCCTTAGAATCGAGGGTATGCATTTCTCCACAATCGATTTAGCATTTATTGTTTCCTGCCTTTATGCTAATGGCCCTACTGGCTGCTGTGTGCTGATAGGGTTTTGTAATTTGGGTTTGCATGTCTTTGAAAATTCGTAAAACTCATCATGTTTCTCCACCGTTTTCTTTTCTGTTAAAAAAAAGGAAACAGTTGGGAGTACAATATATTTCTTGAAATTGTCTTCTTGGAAGGTTGCCCTATTTTGAAATTTTTGGTCGATTTTCAACCTCAGAATTTTTTTAGAGAGCAGGTGTCATTTCCCGAACTGCAAGTTTGGTGAATATTTAGTGACCCTTAGCAATGGGTTTAAAGCTGCTGTTGTGGGAAGTGGCCTCAAGCAGGCAGCATTTCTCCACTCCCAAATCTGGGTACTAGGGCAGCAGAGCCTTTCTGGAAGTCGTGTTCCTAGGTTGTAAATTAAATTGGAATGTGCCTGGAGAAACCCCCATAAGTTTATGTCTCATTATTTCTTCTTGGTTTTAATTTTTTTTTTAATTGTGGTAAAGCTTTGAATATTGTCTGTCCTAGGTGTACACAATCTGGTTCATTTGTACATTATATATGTCTATTCAAGTACAGATCCTCTTCCCATGTAAAATGTTACAGAAGGTTCCACAGACCTCCCTTGCTCCATGGTCGGTCTTTTTGAGATATGTATATACTATGTGTTTGTATACATAGAGCAACACTAATCTTAACTTATCCATTCCCCCCACCTTTCCTTTTAGATGAGCATAGTTTGTTTTCAAGTCTGTGAGTGTCTTTCTCTGTGGAAATATATTCATTTGTGTCAGTTATTAGATAACGCCTATAAGTGATATCATAGAATACAGGTCTTTGGTTTCCGAGCTACCTCATGTTTCGTGATTATCTCCAGACCCATTTGTGGTGCCTCAAAGAGCAATGGTTCATTGTTTTCCATGGCTAATATTCCATTGTGTACATGGACCACTTCTTCTTTATCCATTCACCTCTTGTTGGATATTTTGATTGCTTCACTGTCTTGGCTATTGTGAATAAGGCTGCACTGCAGCTTTTGCGGCCTGTGTCTTCTCGATTCTTGTCTTCTCAGGTGAGAGGTCCAATGGTGCGCCTGCTGGATTGAATGGTACCTCCATTTTTACTTTTAAACACAGCTCCTTTCTCTTCTCATTATTGGCTGTTACCCGTTTACGTCTCACCAGCAGGTAGAGGGGATACAGTTCTTGAAAACCCCGTCAGCATTTATTGTTTGTAGACATTTTGCTGATGGTCAGTCGACTGGTCTAAGTTGAAACTTTTTGTAGATTAGATTGCATGGGTCTAACACTCCCTGAGGTTGAGCTTTTATCCATTTTCCTTTTTTTTTAAAAGAGCGTGAGTATAACTTAACTCCTCATACTCTCTTCTTGAAACATTTGCCTGTTTTGAATTTTTTTGTCCATTCCCTACTTCAGCACAATTTTTTAGGGCAGGTGTCCTTTACAGCCCTGAGTCCTTGTGAATGTTAAGTGACCATTAGCTGTGAGTTTAAAGCTGCTCTTGCAGGAAACGGCCACAAGGTGGCAGCATTTCTCCTTTACCAAATTTGGTAACTGGGGAAACAGAGCCTTAATGGAAGTGGTGTTCTAGGTTGTAAATTCGAATGGAATGTGCCAGGAAAAAAGCACTTTATGTTTATGTCTCATTACTTCTTGTTCATAATTGTAATTTACTTTTTATTTTTTATCCCAGCAAATTTGATTACAATGGTTTGTTTGTTCTAGGTGTGCAAGATGTGGTTCTTTCACACATATACGTGAATCTATTCTTCCTCGCATCCTTTTCCCATGTAGGTTATGACACAATGTTGAGTAGTCTTCTCCTGGTCTTCCGTACGTCTTTGGTGATTATATATTTCACATGGTATGTATATCTCTGTTAACCCCAATATGGTAATGTATCCAATCCTCATCCCTTTCTATTTGGTGAACCATCAGTTTTTTTAATGAATCTGTGATTGCCTTTCTCTGTGGAAATATCTTCATTGGTATCAATTTTTAAGTAACTCCTAAAAGTGATATGATAGGATATGTGTCTTTTGCTTTCTCACTGACTACAGGTTGCGTGATTACGTCTAGACTCATGTATGGTGCTGCAAATGGCATTGTTTCATTTTTTTCACTAGCGAATATTCCATCTGTACATGGAGGAATTCTTCTTTGTCCACCCATCTGTTGGTGGACTTTTTGGTTACTTCCATATCTTGGCTATTGTAATACTGTGCCATGCAGATTTGCCTGCCTGTGTCTTTCCAATTCTTTCTTCTTAGATTATAGGTCGAGGAGTGGGCCTGCTGGATCATACGGTAGCTCAATGTTTACCTTTTTAAGGCACCTCCATTCTGTTCTCATTCGTGGCCCTTTTCAAGTTCGTCCCACTTGAAGTTGAGGGTATGCATTTCTCCACAACACCTTCAGCATTTATTGTTTGTAGTTTCCTTGCTGATGGTTATTCTGACAAGTGTGAGCTGATACCTCTTTGTGGTTGAATTCGCCTGTGCCTCATAATCCGTTGAAATTGAGCTTTAAGGCATGTCCTTTTTATTTTTCAACCTGTGATTTCCCGTTAGTTCTTCAAAGTGTTCTCTTAAAATATGTGTCACATTTTGAAATGTTTTGGCCATTACCTCCCTCAAGACATTTTGAGGGCAGGTTTCATTTACATTTCTTCAGTACTTGTTCCTATGAAATGACCATTAGCACAGGCTTTAAAGCTGCTTTTGCAGGTAAATGCCAGAGGGCGGCAGCCTTTCTATGTCCCCACCATGGTAACTAGGGAAAAGCCCTTGCGGCCTGTGGTGTTTCTCGGTTATAAATTAGAGTGGAGTGTGCCCGGACAAACCCACACAAGCTGATGTCTCCTTACTTTTGTTGGATTTTTAAATTTAATTTTTAGTTTTTATTGGAGTAATTCCCCAGTGTGCACGTGGACCACTTCTACTTTGCGCATTCCTCGGTTGATGGACATTTTCATTGCTTCCAAGTGTTGGCTATGGTAAATATTGTTGGATGCAGGATTGCCAGCCTGTGACTTTTTGATTCTCATTTTCTCAGTTGATAGGCCCAGCAGTGGGTGTGATTGATTGACTGGTAGCACCGTGTTTCCCTTTTCAAAGCACCTTCTTTGTGTTTTCATTAGTGGCTCTTACCACGTCCCCCTTAGAATCGAGGGTATGCATTTCTCCACAATCGATTTAGCATTTATTGTTTCCTGCCTTTATGCTAATGGCCCTACTGGCTGCTGTGTGCTGATAGGGTTTTGTAATTTGGGTTTGCATGTCTTTGAAAATTCGTAAAACTCATCATGTTTCTCCACCGTTTTCTTTTCTGTTAAAAAAAAGGAAACAGTTGGGAGTACAATATATCTCTTGAAACTATCTTCTTGGAAGGTTGCCCTATTTTGAAATTTTTGGTCGATTTTCCACCTCAGAATTTTTTTAGAGAGCAGGTGTCATTTCCCGAACTGCAAGTTTGGTGAATATTTAGTGACCCTTAGCAATGGGTTTAAAGCTGCTGTTGTGGGAAGTGGCCTCAAGCAGGCAGCATTTCTCCACTCCCAAATCTGGGTACTAGGGCAGCAGAGCCTTTCTGGAAGTCGTGTTCCTAGGTTGTAAATTAAATTGGAATGTGCCTGGAGACACACCCATAAGTTTATGTCTCATTATTTCTTCTTGGTTTTAAATTTTTTTTTAATTGGGGTAAAGCTTCGAATATTGTCTCTCCTAGGTGTACACAATCTGGTTCATTTGTACATTATATATGTCTATTCAAGTACAGATCCTCTTCCCATGTTAAATGTTACAGAGTGTTCCACAGACCTCCCTTGCTAGATGGTCGGTCTTTTTGAGATATGTATATACTATGTGTTTGTATACATAGAGCAACACTAATCTTAACTTATCCATTCCCCCCACCTTTCCTTTTAGATGAGCATAGTTTGTTTTCTAAGTCTGTGAGTGTCTTTCTCTGTGGAAATATATTCATTTGTGTCAGTTATTAGATAACGCCTATAAGTGATATAGAATACAGGTCTTTGGTTTCCGAGTTACCTCATGTTTCGTGATTATCTCCAGACTCATTTGTGGTGCCTCAAAGAGCAATGGTTCATTGTTTTCCATGGCTAATATTCCATTGTGTACATGGACCACTTCTTCTTTATCCATTCACCTCTTGTTGGATATTTGATTGCTTCACTGTCTTGGCTATTGTGAATAAGGCTGCACTGCAGCTTTTGCGGCCTGTGTCTTCTCGATTCTTGTCTTCTCAGGTGAGAGGTCCAATGGTGCGCCTACTGGATTGAATGGTACCTCCATTTTTACTTTTAAACACAGCTCCTTTCTCTTCTCATTATTGGCTGTTACCCCTTTACGTCTCACCAGCAGGTAGAGGGGATACAGTTCTTGAAAACCCCGTCAGCATTTATTGTTTGTAGACATTTTGCTGATGGTCAGTCGACTGGTCTAAGTTGAAACTTTTTGTAGATTAGATTGCATGGGTCTAACACTCCCTGAGGTTGAGCTTTTATCCATTTTCCTTTTTTTTTAAAAGAGCGTGAGTATAACTTAACTCCTCATAATCTCTTCTTGAAACATTTGCCTGTTTTGAATTTTTTTGTCCATTCCCTACTTCAGCACAATTTTTTAGGGCAGGTGTCCTTTACAGCCCTGAGTCCTTGTGAATGTTAAGTGACCATTAGCTGTGAGTTTAAAGCTGCTCTTGCAGGAAACGGGCACAAGGTGGCAGCATTTCTCCTTTACCAAATTTGGTAAATGGGGAAACAGAGCCTTAATGGAAGTGGTGTTCTAGGTTGTAAATTCGAATGGAATGTGCCAGGAAAAAAGCACTTTATGTTTATGTCTCATTACTTCTTGTTCATAATTGTAATTTACTTTTTATTTTTTATCCCAGCAAATTTGATTACAATGGTTTGTTTGTTCTAGGTGTGCAAGATGTGGTTCTTTCACACATATACGTGAATCTATTCTTCCTCGCATCCTTTTCCCATGTAGGTTATGACACAATGTTGAGTAGTCTTCTCCTGGACTTCCGTACGTCTTTGGTGATTATATATTTCACATGGTATGTATATCTCTCTTAACCCCAATATGGTAATGTATCCAATCCTCATCCCTTTCTATTTGGTGAACCATAAGTTTTTTTAATGAATCTGTGATTGCCTTTCTCTGTGGAAATATCTTCATTGGTATCAATTTTTAAGTAACTCCTAAAAGTGATATGATAGGATATGTGTCTTTTGCTTTCTCACTGACTACAGGTGGCGTGATTACGTCTAGACTCATGTATGGTGCTGCAAATGGCATTGTTTCATTTTTTTCACTAGCGAATATTCCATCTGTACATGGAGGAGTTCTTCTTTGTCCACCCATCTGTTGGTGGACTTTTTGGTTACTTCCATATCTTGGCTATTGTAATACTGTGCCATGCAGATTTGCCTGCCTGTGTCTTTCCAATTCTTTCTTCTTAGATTATAGGTCGAGGAGTGGGCCTGCTGGATCATACGGTAGCTCAATGTTTACCTTTTTAAGGCACCTCCATTCTGTTCTCATTCGTGGCCCTTTTCAAGTTCGTCCCACTTGAAGTTGAGGGTATGCATTTCTCCACAACACCTTCAGCATTTATTGATTGTAGTTTCCTTGCTGATGGTTATTCTGACAAGTGTCAGCTGATACCTCTTTGTGGTTGAATTCGCCTGTGCCTCATAATCCGTTGAAATTGAGCTTTAAGGCATGTCCTTTTTATTTTTCAACCTGTGATTACCCGTTAGTTCTTCAAAGTGTTCTCTTAAAATATGTGTCACATTTTGAAATGTTTTGGCCATTACCTCCCTCAAGACATTTTGAGGGCAGGTTTCATTTACATTTCTTCAGTACTTGTTCCTATGAAATGACCATTAGCACAGGCTTTAAAGCTGCTTTTGCAGGTAAATGCCAGAGGGCGGCAGCCTTTCTATGTCCCCACCATGGTAACTAGGGAAAAGCCCTTGCGGCCTGTGGTGTTTCTCGGTTATAAATTAGAGTGGAGTGTGCCCGGACAAACCCACACAAGCTGATGTCTCCTTACTTTTGTTGGATTTTTAAATTTAATTTTTAGTTTTTATTGGAGTAATTCCCCAGTGTGCACGTGGACCACTTCTACTTTGCGCATTCCTCGGTTGATGGACATTTTCATTGCTTCCAAGTGTTGGCTATGGTAAATATTGTTGGATGCAGGATTGCCAGCCTGTGACTTTTTGATTCTCATTTTCTCAGTTGATAGGCCCAGCAGTGGGTGTGATTGATTGACTGGTAGCACCGTGTTTCCCTTTTCAAAGCACCTTCTTTGTGTTTTCATTAGTGGCTCTTACCACGTCCCCCTTAGAATCGAGGGTATGCATTTCTCCACAATCGATTTAGCATTTATTGTTTCCTGCCTTTATGCTAATGGCCCTACTGGCTGCTGTGTGCTGATAGGGTTTTGTAATTTGGGTTTGCATGTCTTTGAAAATTCGTAAAACTCATCATGTTTCTCCACCGTTTTCTTTTCTGTTAAAAAAAAGGAAACAGTTGGGAGTACAATATATCTCTTGAAACTATCTTCTTGGAAGGTTGCCCTATTTTGAAATTTTTGGTCGATTTTCCACCTCAGAATTTTTTTAGAGAGCAGGTGTCATTTCCCGAACTGCAAGTTTGGTGAATATTTAGTGACCCTTAGCAATGGGTTTAAAGCTGCTGTTGTGGGAAGTGGCCTCAAGCAGGCAGCATTTCTCCACTCCCAAATCTGGGTACTAGGGCAGCAGAGCCTTTCTGGAAGTCGTGTTCCTAGGTTGTAAATTAAATTGGAATGTGCCTGGAGACACACCCATAAGTTTATGTCTCATTATTTCTTCTTGGTTTTAAATTTTTTTTTAATTGGGGTAAAGCTTCGAATATTGTCTCTCCTAGGTGTACACAATCTGGTTCATTTGTACATTATATATGTCTATTCAAGTACAGATCCTCTTCCCATGTTAAATGTTACAGAGTGTTCCACAGACCTCCCTTGCTAGATGGTCGGTCTTTTTGAGATATGTATATACTATGTGTTTGTATACATAGAGCAACACTAATCTTAACTTATCCATTCCCCCCACCTTTCCTTTTAGATGAGCATAGTTTGTTTTCTAAGTCTGTGAGTGTCTTTCTCTGTGGAAATATATTCATTTGTGTCAGTTATTAGATAACGCCTATAAGTGATATAGAATACAGGTCTTTGGTTTCCGAGTTACCTCATGTTTCGTGATTATCTCCAGACTCATTTGTGGTGCCTCAAAGAGCAATGGTTCATTGTTTTCCATGGCTAATATTCCATTGTGTACATGGACCACTTCTTCTTTATCCATTCACCTCTTGTTGGATATTTGATTGCTTCACTGTCTTGGCTATTGTGAATAAGGCTGCACTGCAGCTTTTGCGGCCTGTGTCTTCTCGATTCTTGTCTTCTCAGGTGAGAGGTCCAATGGTGCGCCTGCTGGATTGAATGGTACCTCCATTTTTACTTTTAAACACAGCTCCTTTCTCTTCTCATTATTGGCTGTTACCCCTTTACGTCTCACCAGCAGGTAGAGGGGATACAGTTCTTGAAAACCCCGTCAGCATTTATTGTTTGTAGACATTTTGCTGATGGTCAGTCGACTGGTCTAAGTTGAAACTTTTTGTAGATTAGATTGCATGGGTCTAACACTCCCTGAGGTTGAGCTTTTATCCATTTTCCTTTTTTTTTAAAAGAGCGTGAGTATAACTTAACTCCTCATACTCTCTTCTTGAAACATTTGCCTGTTTTGAATTTTTTTGTCCATTCCCTACTTCAGCACAATTTTTTAGGGCAGGTGTCCTTTACAGCCCTGAGTCCTTGTGAATGTTAAGTGACCATTAGCTGTGAGTTTAAAGCTGCTCTTGCAGGAAACGGCCACAAGGTGGCAGCATTTCTCCTTTACCAAATTTGGTAACTGGGGAAACAGAGCCTTAATGGAAGTGGTGTTCTAGGTTGTAAATTCGAATGGAATGTGCCAGGAAAAAAGCACTTTATGTTTATGTCTCATTACTTCTTGTTCATAATTGTAATTTACTTTTTATTTTTTATCCCAGCAAATTTGATTACAATGGTTTGTTTGTTCTAGGTGTGCAAGATGTGGTTCTTTCACACATATACGTGAATCTATTCTTCCTCGCATCCTTTTCCCATGTAGGTTATGACACAATGTTGAGTAGTCTTCTCCTGGTCTTCCGTACGTCTTTGGTGATTATATATTTCACATGGTATGTATATCTCTGTTAACCCCAATATGGTAATGTATCCAATCCTCATCCCTTTCTATTTGGTGAACCATCAGTTTTTTTAATGAATCTGTGATTGCCTTTCTCTGTGGAAATACCTTCATTGGTATCAATTTTTAAGTAACTCCTAAAAGTGATATGATAGGATATGTGTCTTTTGCTTTCTCACTGACTACAGGTGGCGTGATTACGTCTAGACTCATGTATGGTGCTGCAAATGGCATTGTTTCATTTTTTTCACTAGCGAATATTCCATCTGTACATGGAGGAGTTCTTCTTTGTCCACCCATCTGTTGGTGGACTTTTTGGTTACTTCCATATCTTGGCTATTGTAATACTGTGCCATGCAGATTTGCCTGCCTGTGTCTTTCCAATTCTTTCTTCTTAGATTATAGGTCGAGGAGTGGGCCTGCTGGATCATATGGTAGCTCAATGTTTACCTTTTTAAGGCACCTCCATTCTGTTCTCATTCGTGGCCCTTTTCAAGTTATGTCCCACTTGAAGTTGAGGGTATGCATTTCTCCACAACACCTTCAGCATTTATTGTTTGTAGTTTCCTTGCTGATGGTTATTCTGACAAGTGTCAGCTGATACCTCTTTGTGGTTGAATTCGCCTGTGCCTCATAATCCGTTGAAATTGAGCTTTAAGGCATGTCCTTTTTATTTTTCAACCTGTGATTACCCCTTAGTTCTTCAAAGTGTTCTCTTAAAGTATGTGTCACATTTTGAAATGTTTTGGCCATTACCTCCCTCAAGACATTTTGAGGGCAGGTTTCATTTACAGTTCTGCAGTACTTGTTCCTATGAAATGACCATTAGCACAGGCTTTAAAGCTGCTTTTGCAGGTAAATGCCAGAGGGCGGCAGCCTTTCTATGTCCCCACCATGGTAACTAGGGAAAAGCCCTTGCGGCCTGTGGTGTTTCTCGGTTATAAATTAGAGTGGAGTGTGCCCGGACAAACCCACACAAGCTGATGTCTCCTTACTTTTGTTGGATTTTTAAATTTAATTTTTAGTTTTTATTGGAGTAATTCCCCAGTGTGCACGTGGACCACTTCTACTTTGCGCATTCCTCGGTTGATGGACATTTTCATTGCTTCCAAGTGTTGGCTATGGTAAATATTGTTGGAGTGCAGGATTGCCAGCCTGTGACTTTTTGATTCTCATTTTCTCAGGTGATAGGCCCAGCAGTGGGTGTGATTGATTGACTGGTAGCACCGTGTTTCCCTTTTCAAAGCACCTTCTTTGTGTTTTCATTAGTGGCTCTTACCACGTCCCCCTTAGAATCGAGGGTATGCATTTCTCCACAATCGATTTAGCATTTATTGTTTGCTGCCTTTATGCTAATGGCCCTACTGGCTGCTGTGTGCTGATAGGGTTTTGTAATTTGGGTTTGCATGTCTTTGAAAATTCGTAAAACTCATCATGTTTCTCCACCGTTTTCTTTTCTGTTAAAAAAAAGGAAACAGTTGGGAGTACAATATATTTCTTGAAATTGTCTTCTTGGAAGGTTGCCCTATTTTGAAATTTTTGGTCGATTTTCCACCTCAGAATTTTTTTAGAGAGCAGGTGTCATTTCCCGAACTGCAAGTTTGGTGAATATTTAGTGACCCTTAGCAATGGGTTTAAAGCTGCTGTTGTGGGAAGTGGCCTCAAGCAGGCAGCATTTCTCCACTCCCAAATCTGGGTACTAGGGCAGCAGAGCCTTTCTGGAAGTCGTGTTCCTAGGTTGTAAATTAAATTGGAATGTGCCTGGAGAAACCCCCATAAGTTTATGTCTCATTATTTCTTCTTGGTTTTAATTTTTTTTTTAATTGTGGTAAAGCTTCGAATATTGTCTGTCCTAGGTGTACACAATCTGGTTCATTTGTACATTATATATGTCTATTCAACTACAGATCCTCTTCCCATGTAAAATGTTACAGAGGGTTCCACAGACCTCCCTTGCTCCATGGTCGGTCTTTTTGAGATATGTATATACTATGTGTTTGTATACATAGAGCAACACTAATCTTAACTTATCCATTCCCCCCACCTTTCCTTTTAGATGAGCATAGTTTGTTTTCAAGTCTGTGAGTGTCTTTCTCTGTGGAAATATATTCATTTGTGTCAGTTATTAGATAACGCCTATAAGTGATATCATAGAATACAGGTCTTTGGTTTCCGAGCTACCTCATGTTTCGTGATTATCTCCAGACCCATTTGTGGTGCCTCAAAGAGCAATGGTTCATTGTTTTCCATGGCTAATATTCCATTGTGTACATGGACCAATTCTTCTTTATCCATTCACCTCTTGTTGGATATTTTGATTGCTTCACTGTCTTGGCTATTGTGAATAAGGCTGCACTGCAGCTTTTGCGGCCTGTGTCTTCTCGATTCTTGTCTTCTCAGGTGAGAGGTCCAATGGTGCGCCTGCTGGATTGAATGGTACCTCCATTTTTACTTTTAAACACAGCTCCTTTCTCTTCTCATTATTGGCTGTTACCCGTTTACGTCTCACCAGCAGGTAGAGGGGATACAGTTCTTGAAAACCCCGTCAGCATTTATTGTTTGTAGACATTTTGCTGATGGTCAGTCGACTGGTCTAAGTTGAAACTTTTTGTAGATTAGATTGCATGGGTCTAACACTCCCTGAGGTTGAGCTTTTATCCATTTTCCTTTTTTTTTAAAAGAGCGTGAGTAAAACTTAACTCCTCATACTCTCTTCTTGAAACATTTGCCTGTTTTGAATTTTTTTGTCCATTCCCTACTTCAGCACAATTTTTTAGGGCAGGTGTCCTTTACAGCCCTGAGTCCTTGTGAATGTTAAGTGACCATTAGCTGTGAGTTTAAAGCTGCTCTTGCAGGAAACGGGCACAAGGTGGCAGCATTTCTCCTTTACCAAATTTGGTAACTGGGGAAACAGAGCCTTAATGGAAGTGGTGTTCTAGGTTGTAAATTCGAATGGAATGTGCCAGGAAAAAAGCACTTTATGTTTATGTCTCATTACTTCTTGTTCATAATTTAAATTTACTTTTTATTTTTTATCCCAGCAAATTTGATTACAATGGTTTGTTTGTTCTAGGTGTGCAAGATGTGGTTCTTTCACACATATACGTGAATCTATTCTTCCTCGCATCCTTTTCCCATGTAGGTTATGACACAATGTTGAGTAGTCTTCTCCTGGTCTTCCGTACGTCTTTGGTGATTATATATTTCACATGGTATGTATATCTCTGTTAACCCCAATATGGTAATGTATCCAATCCTCATCCCTTTCTATTTGGTGAACCATAAGTTTTTTTAATGAATCTGTGATTGCCTTTCTCTGTGGAAATATCTTCATTGGTATCAATTTTTAAGTAACTCCTAAAAGTGATATGATAGGATATGTGTCTTTTGCTTTCTCACTGACTACAGGTGGCGTGATTACGTCTAGACTCATGTATGGTGCTGCAAATGGCATTGTTTCATTTTTTTCACTAGCGAATATTCCATCTGTACATGGAGGAGTTCTTCTTTGTCCACCCATCTGTTGGTGGACTTTTTGGTTACTTCCATATCTTGGCTATTGTAATACTGTGCCATGCAGATTTGCCTGCCTGTGTCTTTCCAATTATTTCTTCTTAGATTATAGGTCGAGGAGTGGGCCTGCTGGATCATACGGTAGCTCAATGTTTACCTTTTTAAGGCACCTCCATTCTGTTCTCATTCGTGGCCCTTTTCAAGTTTGTCCCACTTGAAGTTGAGGGTATGCATTTCTCCACAACACCTTCAGCATTTATTGTTTGTAGTTTCCTTGCTGATGGTTATTCTGACAAGTGTGAGCTGATACCTCTTTGTGGTTGAATTCGCCTGTGCCTCATAATCCGTTGAAATTGAGCTTTAAGGCATGTCCTTTTTATTTTTCAACCTGTGATTACCCGTTAGTTCTTCAAAGTGTTCTCTTAAAATATGTGTCACATTTTGAAATGTTTTGGCCATTACCTCCCTCAAGACATTTTGACGGCAGGTTTCATTTACATTTCTTCAGTACTTGTTCCTATGAAATGACCATTAGCACAGGCTTTAAAGCTGCTTTTGCAGGTAAATGCCAGAGGGCGGCAGCCTTTCTATGTCCCCACCATGGTAACTAGGGAAAAGCCCTTGCGGCCTGTGGTGTTTCTCGGTTATAAATTAGAGTGGAGTGTGCCCGGACAAACCCACACAAGCTGATGTCTCCTTACTTTTGTTGGATTTTTAAATTTAATTTTTAGTTTTTATTGGAGTAATTCCCCAGTGTGCACGTGGACCACTTCTACTTTGCGCATTCCTCGGTTGATGGACATTTTCATTGCTTCCAAGTGTTGGCTATGGTAAATATTGTTGGATGCAGGATTGCCAGCCTGTGACTTTTTGATTCTCATTTTCTCAGTTGATAGGCCCAGCAGTGGGTGTGATTGATTGACTGGTAGCACCGTGTTTCCCTTTTCAAAGCACCTTCTTTGTGTTTTCATTAGTGGCTCTTACCACGTCCCCCTTAGAATCGAGGGTATGCATTTCTCCACAATCGATTTAGCATTTATTGTTTCCTGCCTTTATGCTAATGGCCCTACTGGCTGCTGTGTGCTGATAGGGTTTTGTAATTTGGGTTTGCATGTCTTTAAAAATTCGTAAAACTCATCATGTTTCTCCACCGTTTTCTTTTCTGTTAAAAAAAAGGAAACAGTTGGGAGTACAATATATCTCTTGAAACTATCTTCTTGGAAGGTTGCCCTATTTTGAAATTTTTGGTCGATTTTCCACCTCAGAATTTTTTTAGAGAGCAGGTGTCATTTCCCGAACTGCAAGTTTGGTGAATATTTAGTGACCCTTAGCAATGGGTTTAAAGCTGCTGTTGTGGGAAGTGGCCTCAAGCAGGCAGCATTTCTCCACTCCCAAATCTGGGTACTAGGGCAGCAGAGCCTTTCTGGAAGTCGTGTTCCTAGGTTGTAAATTAAATTGGAATGTGCCTGGAGAAACCCCCATAAGTTTATGTCTCATTATTTCTTCTTGGTTTTAATTTTTTTTTTAATTGTGGTAAAGCTTCGAATATTGTCTGTCCTAGGTGTACACAATCTGGTTCATTTGTACATTATATATGTCTATTCAACTACAGATCCTCTTCCCATGTAAAATGTTACAGAGGGTTCCACAGACCTCCCTTGCTCCATGGTCGGTCTTTTTGAGATATGTATATACTATGTGTTTGTATACATAGAGCAACACTAATCTTAACTTATCCATTCCCCCCACCTTTCCTTTTAGATGAGCATAGTTTGTTTTCAAGTCTGTGAGTGTCTTTCTCTGTGGAAATATATTCATTTGTGTCAGTTATTAGATAACGCCTATAAGTGATATCATAGAATACAGGTCTTTGGTTTCCGAGCTACCTCATGTTTCGTGATTATCTCCAGACCCATTTGTGGTGCCTCAAAGAGCAATGGTTCATTGTTTTCCATGGCTAATATTCCATTGTGTACATGGACCAATTCTTCTTTATCCATTCACCTCTTGTTGGATATTTTGATTGCTTCACTGTCTTGGCTATTGTGAATAAGGCTGCACTGCAGCTTTTGCGGCCTGTGTCTTCTCGATTCTTGTCTTCTCAGGTGAGAGGTCCAATGGTGCGCCTGCTGGATTGAATGGTACCTCCATTTTTACTTTTAAACACAGCTCCTTTCTCTTCTCATTATTGGCTGTTACCCGTTTACGTCTCACCAGCAGGTAGAGGGGATACAGTTCTTGAAAACCCCGTCAGCATTTATTGTTTGTAGACATTTTGCTGATGGTCAGTCGACTGGTCTAAGTTGAAACTTTTTGTAGATTAGATTGCATGGGTCTAACACTCCCTGAGGTTGAGCTTTTATCCATTTTCCTTTTTTTTTAAAAGAGCGTGAGTAAAACTTAACTCCTCATACTCTCTTCTTGAAACATTTGCCTGTTTTGAATTTTTTTGTCCATTCCCTACTTCAGCACAATTTTTTAGGGCAGGTGTCCTTTACAGCCCTGAGTCCTTGTGAATGTTAAGTGACCATTAGCTGTGAGTTTAAAGCTGCTCTTGCAGGAAACGGGCACAAGGTGGCAGCATTTCTCCTTTACCAAATTTGGTAACTGGGGAAACAGAGCCTTAATGGAAGTGGTGTTCTAGGTTGTAAATTCGAATGGAATGTGCCAGGAAAAAAGCACTTTATGTTTATGTCTCATTACTTCTTGTTCATAATTTAAATTTACTTTTTATTTTTTATCCCAGCAAATTTGATTACAATGGTTTGTTTGTTCTAGGTGTGCAAGATGTGGTTCTTTCACACATATACGTGAATCTATTCTTCCTCGCATCCTTTTCCCATGTAGGTTATGACACAATGTTGAGTAGTCTTCTCCTGGTCTTCCGTACGTCTTTGGTGATTATATATTTCACATGGTATGTATATCTCTGTTAACCCCAATATGGTAATGTATCCAATCCTCATCCCTTTCTATTTGGTGAACCATAAGTTTTTTTAATGAATCTGTGATTGCCTTTCTCTGTGGAAATATCTTCATTGGTATCAATTTTTAAGTAACTCCTAAAAGTGATATGATAGGATATGTGTCTTTTGCTTTCTCACTGACTACAGGTGGCGTGATTACGTCTAGACTCATGTATGGTGCTGCAAATGGCATTGTTTCATTTTTTTCACTAGCGAATATTCCATCTGTACATGGAGGAGTTCTTCTTTGTCCACCCATCTGTTGGTGGACTTTTTGGTTACTTCCATATCTTGGCTATTGTAATACTGTGCCATGCAGATTTGCCTGCCTGTGTCTTTCCAATTATTTCTTCTTAGATTATAGGTCGAGGAGTGGGCCTGCTGGATCATACGGTAGCTCAATGTTTACCTTTTTAAGGCACCTCCATTCTGTTCTCATTCGTGGCCCTTTTCAAGTTTGTCCCACTTGAAGTTGAGGGTATGCATTTCTCCACAACACCTTCAGCATTTATTGTTTGTAGTTTCCTTGCTGATGGTTATTCTGACAAGTGTGAGCTGATACCTCTTTGTGGTTGAATTCGCCTGTGCCTCATAATCCGTTGAAATTGAGCTTTAAGGCATGTCCTTTTTATTTTTCAACCTGTGATTACCCGTTAGTTCTTCAAAGTGTTCTCTTAAAATATGTGTCACATTTTGAAATGTTTTGGCCATTACCTCCCTCAAGACATTTTGACGGCAGGTTTCATTTACATTTCTTCAGTACTTGTTCCTATGAAATGACCATTAGCACAGGCTTTAAAGCTGCTTTTGCAGGTAAATGCCAGAGGGCGGCAGCCTTTCTATGTCCCCACCATGGTAACTAGGGAAAAGCCCTTGCGGCCTGTGGTGTTTCTCGGTTATAAATTAGAGTGGAGTGTGCCCGGAGAAACCCACACAAGCTGATGTCTCCTTACTTTTGTTGGATTTTTAAATTTAATTTTTAGTTTTTATTGGAGTAATTCCCCAGTGTGCACGTGGACCACTTCTACTTTGCGCATTCCTCGGTTGATGGACATTTTCATTGCTTCCAAGTGTTGGCTATGGTAAATATTGTTGGATGCAGGATTGCCAGCCTGTGACTTTTTGATTCTCATTTTCTCAGTTGATAGGCCCAGCAGTGGGTGTGATTGATTGACTGGTAGCACCGTGTTTCCCTTTTCAAAGCACCTTCTTTGTGTTTTCATTAGTGGCTCTTACCACGTCCCCCTTAGAATCGAGGGTATGCATTTCTCCACAATCGATTTAGCATTTATTGTTTCCTGCCTTTATGCTAATGGCCCTACTGGCTGCTGTGTGCTGATAGGGTTTTGTAATTTGGGTTTGCATGTCTTTAAAAATTCGTAAAACTCATCATGTTTCTCCACCGTTTTCTTTTCTGTTAAAAAAAAGGAAACAGTTGGGAGTACAATATATCTCTTGAAACTATCTTCTTGGAAGGTTGCCCTATTTTGAAATTTTTGGTCGATTTTCCACCTCAGAATTTTTTTAGAGAGCAGGTGTCATTTCCCGAACTGCAAGTTTGGTGAATATTTAGTGACCCTTAGCAATGGGTTTAAAGCTGCTGTTGTGGGAAGTGGCCTCAAGCAGGCAGCATTTCTCCACTCCCAAATCTGGGTACTAGGGCAGCAGAGCCTTTCTGGAAGTCGTGTTCCTAGGTTGTAAATTAAATTGGAATGTGCCTGGAGACACCCCCATAAGTTTATGTCTCATTATTTCTTCCTGGTTTTAAATTTTTTTTTTAATTGGGGTAAAGCTTCGAATATTGTCTCCCCTAGGTGTACACAATCTGGTTCATTTGTACATTATATATGTCTATTCAAGTACAGATCCTCTTCCCATGTAAAATGTTACAGAGGGATCCACAGACCTCCCTTGCTAGATGGTCGGTCTTTTTGAGATATGTATATACTATGTGTTTGTATACATATAGCAACACTAATCTTAACTTATCCATTCCCCCCACCTTTCCTTTTAGATGAGCATAGTTTGTTTTCTAAGTCTGTGAGTGTCTTTCTCTGTGGAAATATATTCATTTGTGTCAGTTATTAGATAACGCCTATAAGTGATATCATAGAATACAGGTCTTTGGTTTCCGAGTTACCTCATGTTTCGTGATTATCTCCAGACTCATTTGTGGTGCCTCAAAGAGCAATGGTTCATTGTTTTCCATGGCTAATATTCCATTGTGTACATGGACCACTTCTTCTTTATCCATTCACCTCTTGTTGGATATTTTGATTGCTTCACTGTCTTGGCTAATGTGAATAAGGCTGCACTGCAGTTTTGCGGCCTGTGTCTTCTCGATTCTTGTCTTCTCAGGTGAGAGGTCCAATGGTGCGCCTGCTGGATTGAATGGTACCTCCATTTTTACTTTTAAACACAGCTCCTTTCTCTTCTCATTATTGGCTGTTACCCCTTTACGTCTCACCAGCAGGTAGAGGGGACACAGTTCTTAAAAACCCCGTCAGCATTTATTGTTTGTAGACATTTTGCTGATGGTCAGTCGACTGGTCTAAGTTGAACCTTTTTGTAGATTAGATTGCATGGGTCTAACACTCAATGAGGTTGAGCTTTTATCCATTTTCCTTTTTTTTTAAAAGAGCGTGAGTAAAACTTAACTCCTCATACTCTCTTCTTGAAACATTTGCCTGTTTTGAATTTTTTTGTCCATTCCCTACTTCAGCACAATTTTTTAGGGCAGGTGTCCTTTACAGCCCTGAGTCCTTGTGAATGTTAAGTGACCATTAGCTGTGAGTTTAAAGCTGCTCTTGCAGGAAACGGCCACAAGGTGGCAGCATTTCTCCTTTACCAAATTTGGTAACTGGGGAAACAGAGCCTTAATGGAAGTGGTGTTCTAGGTTGTAAATTCGAATGGAATGTGCCAGGAAAAAAGCACTTTATGTTTATGTCTCATTACTTCTTGTTCATAATTTTAATTTACTTTTTATTTTTTATCCCAGCAAATTTGATTACAATGGTTTGTTTGTTCTAGGTGTGCAAGATGTGGTTCTTTCACACATATACGTGAATCTATTCTTCCTCGCATCCTTTTCCCATGTAGGTTATGACACAATGTTGAGTAGTCTTCTCCTGGTCTTCCGTACGTCTTTGGTGATTATATATTTCACATGGTATGTATATCTCTGTTAACCCCAATATGGTAATGTATCCAATCCTCATCCCTTTCTATTTGGTGAACCATAAGTTTTTTTAATGAATCTGTGATTGCCTTTCTCTGTGGAAATATCTTCATTGGTATCAATTTTTAAGTAACTCCTAAAAGTGATATGATAGGATATGTGTCTTTTGCTTTCTCAGTGACTACAGGTGGCGTGATTACGTCTAGACTCATGTATGGTGCTGCAAATGGCATTGTTTCATTTTTTTCACTAGCGAATATTCCATCTGTACATGGAGGAGTTCTTCTTTGTCCACCCATCTGTTGGTGGACTTTTTGGTTACTTCCATATCTTGGCTATTGTAATACTGTGCCATGCAGATTTGCCTGCCTGTGTCTTTCCAATTCTTTCTTCTTAGATTATAGGTCGAGGAGTGGGCCTGCTGGATCATATGGTAGCTCAATGTTTACCTTTTTAAGGCACCTCCATTCTGTTCTCATTCGTGGCCCTTTTCAAGTTATGTCCCACTTGAAGTTGAGGGTATGCATTTCTCCACAACACCTTCAGCATTTATTGTTTGTAGTTTCCTTGCTGATGGTTATTCTGACAAGTGTGAGCTGATACCTCTTTGTGGTTGAATTCGCCTGTGCCTCATAATCCGTTGAAATTGAGCTTTAAGGCATGTCCTTTTTATTTTTCAACCTGTGATTACCCCTTAGTTCTTCAAAGTGTTCTCTTAAAGTATGTGTCACATTTTGAAATGTTTTGGCCATTACCTCCCTCAAGACATTTTGAGGGCAGGTTTCATTTACAGTTCTGCAGTACTTGTTCCTATGAAATGACCATTAGCACAGGCTTTAAAGCTGCTTTTGCAGGTAAATGCCAGAGGGCGGCAGCCTTTCTATGTCCCCACCATGGTAACTAGGGAAAAGCCCTTGCGGCCTGTGGTGTTTCTCGGTTATAAATTAGAGTGGAGTGTGCCCGGACAAACCCACACAAGCTGATGTCTCCTTACTTTTGTTGGATTTTTAAATTTAATTTTTAGTTTTTATTGGAGTAATTCCCCAGTGTGCACGTGGACCACTTCTACTTTGCGCATTCCTCGGTTGATGGACATTTTCATTGCTTCCAAGTGTTGGCTATGGTAAATATTGTTGGAGTGCAGGATTGCCAGCCTGTGACTTTTTGATTCTCATTTTCTCAGTTGATAGGCCCAGCAGTGGGTGTCATTGATTGACTGGTAGCACCGTGTTTCCCTTTTCAAAGCACCTTCTTTGTGTTTTCATTAGTGGCTCTTACCACGTCCCCCTTAGAATCGAGGGTATGCATTTCTCCACAATCGATTTAGCATTTATTGTTTGCTGCCTTTATGCTAATGGCCCTACTGGCTGCTGTGTGCTGATAGGGTTTTGTAATTTGGGTTTGCATGTCTTTGAAAATTCGTAAAACTCATCATGTTTCTCCACCGTTTTCTTTTCTGTTAAAAAAAAGGAAACAGTTGGGAGTACAATATATTTCTTGAAATTGTCTTCTTGGAAGGTTGCCCTATTTTGAAATTTTTGGTCGATTTTCCACCTCAGAATTTTTTTAGAGAGCAGGTGTCATTTCCCGAACTGCAAGTTTGGTGAATATTTAGTGACCCTTAGCAATGGGTTTAAAGCTGCTGTTGTGGGAAGTGGCCTCAAGCAGGCAGCATTTCTCCACTCCCAAATCTGGGTACTAGGGCAGCAGAGCCTTTCTGGAAGTCGTGTTCCTAGGTTGTAAATTAAATTGGAATGTGCCTGGAGAAACCCCCATAAGTTTATGTCTCATTATTTCTTCTTGGTTTTAATTTTTTTTTTAATTGTGGTAAAGCTTCGAATATTGTCTGTCCTAGGTGTACACAATCTGGTTCATTTGTACATTATATATGTCTATTCAACTACAGATCCTCTTCCCATGTAAAATGTTACAGAAGGTTCCACAGACCTCCCTTGCTCCATGGTCGGTCTTTTTGAGATATGTATATACTATGTGTTTGTATACATAGAGCAACACTAATCTTAACTTATCCATTCCCCCCACCTTTCCTTTTAGATGAGCATAGTTTGTTTTCAAGTCTGTGAGTGTCTTTCTCTGTGGAAATATATTCATTTGTGTCAGTTATTAGATAACGCCTATAAGTGATATAATAGAATACAGGTCTTTGGTTTCCGAGCTACCTCATGTTTCGTGATTATCTCCAGACCCATTTGTGGTGCCTCAAAGAGCAATGGTTCATTGTTTTCCATGGCTAATATTCCATTGTGTACATGGACCACTTCTTCTTTATCCATTCACCTCTTGTTGGATATTTTGATTGCTTCACTGTCTTGGCTATTGTGAATAAGGCTGCACTGCAGCTTTTGCGGCCTGTGTCTTCTCGATTCTTGTCTTCTCAGGTGAGAGGTCCAATGGTGCGCCTGCTGGATTGAATGGTACCTCCATTTTTACTTTTAAACACAGCTCCTTTCTCTTCTCATTATTGGCTGTTACCCGTTTACGTCTCACCAGCAGGTAGAGGGGATACAGTTCTTGAAAACCCCGTCAGCATTTATTGTTTGTAGACATTTTGCTGATGGTCAGTCGACTGGTCTAAGTTGAAACTTTTTGTAGATTAGATTGCATGGGTCTAACACTCCCTGAGGTTGAGCTTTTATCCATTTTCCTTTTTTTTTAAAAGAGCGTGAGTATAACTTAACTCCTCATACTCTCTTCTTGAAACATTTGCCTGTTTTGAATTTTTTTGTCCATTCCCTACTTCAGCACAATTTTTTAGGGCAGGTGTCCTTTACAGCCCTGAGTCCTTGTGAATGTTAAGTGACCATTAGCTGTGAGTTTAAAGCTGCTCTTGCAGGAAACGGGCACAAGGTGGCAGCATTTCTCCTTTACCAAATTTGGTAACTGGGGAAACAGAGCCTTAATGGAAGTGGTGTTCTAGGTTGTAAATTCGAATGGAATGTGCCAGGAAAAAAGCACTTTATGTTTATGTCTCATTACTTCTTGTTCATAATTGTAATTTACTTTTTATTTTTTATCCCAGCAAATTTGATTACAATGGTTTGTTTGTTCTAGGTGTGCAAGATGTGGTTCTTTCACACATATACGTGAATCTATTCTTCCTCGCATCCTTTTCCCATGTAGGTTATGACACAATGTTGAGTAGTCTTCTCCTGGTCTTCCGTACGTCTTTGGTGATTATATATTTCACATGGTATGTATATCTCTGTTAACCCCAATATGGTAATGTATCCAATCCTCATCCCTTTCTATTTGGTGAACCATCAGTTTTTTTAATGAATCTGTGATTGCCTTTCTCTGTGGAAATACCTTCATTGGTATCAATTTTTAAGTAACTCCTAAAAGTGATATGATAGGATATGTGTCTTTTGCTTTCTCAGTGACTACAGGTGGCGTGATTACGTCTAGACTCATGTATGGTGCTGCAAATGGCATTGTTTCATTTTTTTCACTAGCGAATATTCCATCTGTACATGGAGGAGTTCTTCTTTGTCCACCCATCTGTTGGTGGACTTTTTGGTTACTTCCATATCTTGGCTATTGTAATACTGTGCCATGCAGATTTGCCTGCCTGTGTCTTTCCAATTCTTTCTTCTTAGATTATAGGTCGAGGAGTGGGCCTGCTGGATCATATGGTAGCTCAATGTTTACCTTTTTAAGGCACCTCCATTCTGTTCTCATTCGTGGCCCTTTTCAAGTTATGTCCCACTTGAAGTTGAGGGTATGCATTTCTCCACAACACCTTCAGCATTTATTGTTTGTAGTTTCCTTGCTGATGGTTATTCTGACAAGTGTCAGCTGATACCTCTTTGTGGTTGAATTCGCCTGTGCCTCATAATCCGTTGAAATTGAGCTTTAAGGCATGTCCTTTTTATTTTTCAACCTGTGATTACCCCTTAGTTCTTCAAAGTGTTCTCTTAAAGTATGTGTCACATTTTGAAATGTTTTGGCCATTACCTCCCTCAAGACATTTTGAGGGCAGGTTTCATTTACAGTTCTGCAGTACTTGTTCCTATGAAATGACCATTAGCACAGGCTTTAAAGCTGCTTTTGCAGGTAAATGCCAGAGGGCGGCAGCCTTTCTATGTCCCCACCATGGTAACTAGGGAAAAGCCCTTGCGGCCTGTGGTGTTTCTCGGTTATAAATTAGAGTGGAGTGTGCCCGGACAAACCCACACAAGCTGATGTCTCCTTACTTTTGTTGGATTTTTAAATTTAATTTTTAGTTTTTATTGGAGTAATTCCCCAGTGTGCACGTGGACCACTTCTACTTTGCGCATTCCTCGGTTGATGGACATTTTCATTGCTTCCAAGTGTTGGCTATGGTAAATATTGTTGGAGTGCAGGATTGCCAGCCTGTGACTTTTTGATTCTCATTTTCTCAGGTGATAGGCCCAGCAGTGGGTGTGATTGATTGACTGGTAGCACCGTGTTTCCCTTTTCAAAGCACCTTCTTTGTGTTTTCATTAGTGGCTCTTACCACGTCCCCCTTAGAATCGAGGGTATGCAATTCTCCACAATCGATTTAGCATTTATTGTTTGCTGCCTTTATGCTAATGGCCCTACTGGCTGCTGTGTGCTGATAGGGTTTTGTAATTTGGGTTTGCATGTCTTTGAAAATTCGTAAAACTCATCATGTTTCTCCACCGTTTTCTTTTCTGTTAAAAAAAAGGAAACAGTTGGGAGTACAATATATTTCTTGAAATTGTCTTCTTGGAAGGTTGCCCTATTTTGAAATTTTTGGTCGATTTTCCACCTCAGAATTTTTTTAGAGAGCAGGTGTCATTTCCCGAACTGCAAGTTTGGTGAATATTTAGTGACCCTTAGCAATGGGTTTAAAGCTGCTGTTGTGGGAAGTGGCCTCAAGCAGGCAGCATTTCTCCACTCCCAAATCTGGGTACTAGGGCAGCAGAGCCTTTCTGGAAGTCGTGTTCCTAGGTTGTAAATTAAATTGGAATGTGCCTGGAGAAACCCCCATAAGTTTATGTCTCATTATTTCTTCTTGGTTTTAATTTTTTTTTTAATTGTGGTAAAGCTTCGAATATTGTCTGTCCTAGGTGTACACAATCTGGTTCATTTGTACATTATATATGTCTATTCAACTACAGATCCTCTTCCCATGTAAAATGTTACAGAGGGTTCCACAGACCTCCCTTGCTCCATGGTCGGTCTTTTTGAGATATGTATATACTATGTGTTTGTATACATAGAGCAACACTAATCTTAACTTATCCATTCCCCCCACCTTTCCTTTTAGATGAGCATAGTTTGTTTTCTAAGTCTGTGAGTGTCTTTCTCTGTGGAAATATATTCATTTGTGTCAGTTATTAGATAACGCCTATAAGTGATATCATAGAATACAGGTCTTTGGTTTCCGAGTTACCTCATGTTTCGTGATTATCTCCAGACTCATTTGTGGTGCCTCAAAGAGCAATGGTTCATTGTTTTCCATGGCTAATATTCCATTGTGTACATGGACCACTTCTTCTTTATCCATTCACCTCTTGTTGGATATTTTGATTGCTTCACTGTCTTGGCTAATGTGAATAAGGCTGCACTGCAGTTTTGCGGCCTGTGTCTTCTCGATTCTTGTCTTCTCAGGTGAGAGGTCCAATGGTGCGCCTGCTGGATTGAATGGTACCTCCATTTTTACTTTTAAACACAGCTCCTTTCTCTTCTCATTATTGGCTGTTACCCCTTTACGTCTCACCAGCAGGTAGAGGGGACACAGTTCTTAAAAACCCCGTCAGCATTTATTGTTTGTAGACATTTTGCTGATGGTCAGTCGACTGGTCTAAGTTGAACCTTTTTGTAGATTAGATTGCATGGGTCTAACACTCCCTGAGGTTGAGCTTTTATCCATTTTCCTTTTTTTTTTAAAAGAGCGTGAGTAAAACTTAACTCCTCATACTCTCTTCTTGAAACATTTGCCTGTTTTGAATTTTTTTGTCCATTCCCTACTTCAGCACAATTTTTTAGGGCAGGTGTCCTTTACAGCCCTGAGTCCTTGTGAATGTTAAGTGACCATTAGCTGTGAGTTTAAAGCTGCTCTTGCAGGAAACGGGCACAAGGTGGCAGCATTTCTCCTTTACCAAATTTGGTAACTGGGGAAACAGAGCCTTAATGGAAGTGGTGTTCTAGGTTGTAAATTCGAATGGAATGTGCCAGGAAAAAAGCACTTTATGTTTATGTCTCATTACTTCTTGTTCATAATTTTAATTTACTTTTTATTTTTTATCCCAGCAAATTTGATTACAATGGTTTGTTTGTTCTAGGTGTGCAAGATGTGGTTCTTTCACACATATACGTGAATCTATTCTTCCTCGCATCCTTTTCCCATGTAGGTTATGACACAATGTTGAGTAGTCTTCTCCTGGTCTTCCGTACGTCTTTGGTGATTATATATTTCACATGGTATGTATATCTCTGTTAACCCCAATATGGTAATGTATCCAATCCTCATCCCTTTCTATTTGGTGAACCATAAGTTTTTTTAATGAATCTGTGATTGCCTTTCTCTGTGGAAATATCTTCATTGGTATCAATTTTTAAGTAACTCCTAAAAGTGATATGATAGGATATGTGTCTTTTGCTTTCTCAGTGACTACAGGTGGCGTGATTACGTCTAGACTCATGTATGGTGCTGCAAATGGCATTGTTTCATTTTTTTCACTAGCGAATATTCCATCTGTACATGGAGGAGTTCTTCTTTGTCCACCCATCTGTTGGTGGACTTTTTGGTTACTTCCATATCTTGGCTATTGTAATACTGTGCCATGCAGATTTGCCTGCCTGTGTCTTTCCAATTCTTTCTTCTTAGATTATAGGTCGAGGAGTGGGCCTGCTGGATCATATGGTAGCTCAATGTTTACCTTTTTAAGGCACCTCCATTCTGTTCTCATTCGTGGCCCTTTTCAAGTTATGTCCCACTTGAAGTTGAGGGTATGCATTTCTCCACAACACCTTCAGCATTTATTGTTTGTAGTTTCCTTGCTGATGGTTATTCTGACAAGTGTGAGCTGATACCTCTTTGTGGTTGAATTCGCCTGTGCCTCATAATCCGTTGAAATTGAGCTTTAAGGCATGTCCTTTTTATTTTTCAACCTGTGATTACCCCTTAGTTCTTCAAAGTGTTCTCTTAAAGTATGTGTCACATTTTGAAATGTTTTGGCCATTACCTCCCTCAAGACATTTTGAGGGCAGGTTTCATTTACAGTTCTGCAGTACTTGTTCCTATGAAATGACCATTAGCACAGGCTTTAAAGCTGCTTTTGCAGGTAAATGCCAGAGGGCGGCAGCCTTTCTATGTCCCCACCATGGTAACTAGGGAAAAGCCCTTGCGGCCTGTGGTGTTTCTCGGTTATAAATTAGAGTGGAGTGTGCCCGGACAAACCCACACAAGCTGATGTCTCCTTACTTTTGTTGGATTTTTAAATTTAATTTTTAGTTTTTATTGGAGTAATTCCCCAGTGTGCACGTGGACCACTTCTACTTTGCGCATTCCTCGGTTGATGGACATTTTCATTGCTTCCAAGTGTTGGCTATGGTAAATATTGTTGGAGTGCAGGATTGCCAGCCTGTGACTTTTTGATTCTCATTTTCTCAGTTGATAGGCCCAGCAGTGGGTGTCATTGATTGACTGGTAGCACCGTGTTTCCCTTTTCAAAGCACCTTCTTTGTGTTTTCATTAGTGGCTCTTACCACGTCCCCCTTAGAATCGAGGGTATGCATTTCTCCACAATCGATTTAGCATTTATTGTTTGCTGCCTTTATGCTAATGGCCCTACTGGCTGCTGTGTGCTGATAGGGTTTTGTAATTTGGGTTTGCATGTGTTTGAAAATTCGTAAAACTCATCATGTTTCTCCACCGTTTTCTTTTCTGTTAAAAAAAAGGAAACAGTTGGGAGTACAATATATTTCTTGAAATTGTCTTCTTGGAAGGTTGCCCTATTTTGAAATTTTTGGTCGATTTTCCACCTCAGAATTTTTTTAGAGAGCAGGTGTCATTTCCCGAACTGCAAGTTTGGTGAATATTTAGTGACCCTTAGCAATGGGTTTAAAGCTGCTGTTGTGGGAAGTGGCCTCAAGCAGGCAGCATTTCTCCACTCCCAAATCTGGGTACTAGGGCAGCAGAGCCTTTCTGGAAGTCGTGTTCCTAGGTTGTAAATTAAATTGGAATGTGCCTGGAGAAACCCCCATAAGTTTATGTCTCATTATTTCTTCTTGGTTTTAATTTTTTTTTTAATTGTGGTAAAGCTTCGAATATTGTCTGTCCTAGGTGTACACAATCTGGTTCATTTGTACATTATATATGTCTATTCAACTACAGATCCTCTTCCCATGTAAAATGTTACAGAAGGTTCCACAGACCTCCCTTGCTCCATGGTCGGTCTTTTTGAGATATGTATATACTATGTGTTTGTATACATAGAGCAACACTAATCTTAACTTATCCATTCCCCCCACCTTTCCTTTTAGATGAGCATAGTTTGTTTTCAAGTCTGTGAGTGTCTTTCTCTGTGGAAATATATTCATTTGTGTCAGTTATTAGATAACGCCTATAAGTGATATAATAGAATACAGGTCTTTGGTTTCCGAGCTACCTCATGTTTCGTGATTATCTCCAGACCCATTTGTGGTGCCTCAAAGAGCAATGGTTCATTGTTTTCCATGGCTAATATTCCATTGTGTACATGGACCACTTCTTCTTTATCCATTCACCTCTTGTTGGATATTTTGATTGCTTCACTGTCTTGGCTATTGTGAATAAGGCTGCACTGCAGCTTTTGCGGCCTGTGTCTTCTCGATTCTTGTCTTCTCAGGTGAGAGGTCCAATGGTGCGCCTGCTGGATTGAATGGTACCTCCATTTTTACTTTTAAACACAGCTCCTTTCTCTTCTCATTATTGGCTGTTACCCGTTTACGTCTCACCAGCAGGTAGAGGGGATACAGTTCTTGAAAACCCCGTCAGCATTTATTGTTTGTAGACATTTTGCTGATGGTCAGTCGACTGGTCTAAGTTGAAACTTTTTGTAGATTAGATTGCATGGGTCTAACACTCCCTGAGGTTGAGCTTTTATCCATTTTCCTTTTTTTTTAAAAGAGCGTGAGTATAACTTAACTCCTCATACTCTCTTCTTGAAACATTTGCCTGTTTTGAATTTTTTTGTCCATTCCCTACTTCAGCACAATTTTTTAGGGCAGGTGTCCTTTACAGCCCTGAGTCCTTGTGAATGTTAAGTGACCATTAGCTGTGAGTTTAAAGCTGCTCTTGCAGGAAACGGCCACAAGGTGGCAGCATTTCTCCTTTACCAAATTTGGTAACTGGGGAAACAGAGCCTTAATGGAAGTGGTGTTCTAGGTTGTAAATTCGAATGGAATGTGCCAGGAAAAAAGCACTTTATGTTTATGTCTCATTACTTCTTGTTCATAATTGTAATTTACTTTTTATTTTTTATCCCAGCAAATTTGATTACAATGGTTTGTTTGTTCTAGGTGTGCAAGATGTGGTTCTTTCACACATATACGTGAATCTATTCTTCCTCGCATCCTTTTCCCATGTAGGTTATGACACAATGTTGAGTAGTCTTCTCCTGGTCTTCCGTACGTCTTTGGTGATTATATATTTCACATGGTATGTATATCTCTGTTAACCCCAATATGGTAATGTATCCAATCCTCATCCCTTTCTATTTGGTGAACCATCAGTTTTTTTAATGAATCTGTGATTGCCTTTCTCTGTGGAAATATCTTCATTGGTATCAATTTTTAAGTAACTCCTAAAAGTGATATGATAGGATATGTGTCTTTTGCTTTCTCACTGACTACAGGTTGCGTGATTACGTCTAGACTCATGTATGGTGCTGCAAATGGCATTGTTTCATTTTTTTCACTAGCGAATATTCCATCTGTACATGGAGGAGTTCTTCTTTGTCCACCCATCTGTTGGTGGACTTTTTGGTTACTTCCATATCTTGGCTATTGTAATACTGTGCCATGCAGATTTGCCTGCCTGTGTCTTTCCAATTCTTTCTTCTTAGATTATAGGTCGAGGAGTGGGCCTGCTGGATCATACGGTAGCTCAATGTTTACCTTTTTAAGGCACCTCCATTCTGTTCTCATTCGTGGCCCTTTTCAAGTTCGTCCCACTTGAAGTTGAGGGTATGCATTTCTCCACAACACCTTCAGCATTTATTGTTTGTAGTTTCCTTGCTGATGGTTATTCTGACAAGTGTGAGCTGATACCTCTTTGTGGTTGAATTCGCCTGTGCCTCATAATCCGTTGAAATTGAGCTTTAAGGCATGTCCTTTTTATTTTTCAACCTGTGATTACCCGTTAGTTCTTCAAAGTGTTCTCTTAAAATATGTGTCACATTTTGAAATGTTTTGGCCATTACCTCCCTCAAGACATTTTGAGGGCAGGTTTCATTTACATTTCTTCAGTACTTGTTCCTATGAAATGACCATTAGCACAGGCTTTAAAGCTGCTTTTGCAGGTAAATGCCAGAGGGCGGCAGCCTTTCTATGTCCCCACCATGGTAACTAGGGAAAAGCCCTTGCGGCCTGTGGTGTTTCTCGGTTATAAATTAGAGTGGAGTGTGCCCGGACAAACCCACACAAGCTGATGTCTCCTTACTTTTGTTGGATTTTTAAATTTAATTTTTAGTTTTTATTGGAGTAATTCCCCAGTGTGCACGTGGACCACTTCTACTTTGCGCATTCCTCGGTTGATGGACATTTTCATTGCTTCCAAGTGTTGGCTATGGTAAATATTGTTGGATGCAGGATTGCCAGCCTGTGACTTTTTGATTCTCATTTTCTCAGTTGATAGGCCCAGCAGTGGGTGTGATTGATTGACTGGTAGCACCGTGTTTCCCTTTTCAAAGCACCTTCTTTGTGTTTTCATTAGTGGCTCTTACCACGTCCCCCTTAGAATCGAGGGTATGCATTTCTCCACAATCGATTTAGCATTTATTGTTTCCTGCCTTTATGCTAATGGCCCTACTGGCTGCTGTGTGCTGATAGGGTTTTGTAATTTGGGTTTGCATGTCTTTGAAAATTCGTAAAACTCATCATGTTTCTCCACCGTTTTCTTTTCTGTTAAAAAAAAGGAAACAGTTGGGAGTACAATATATCTCTTGAAACTATCTTCTTGGAAGGTTGCCCTATTTTGAAATTTTTGGTCGATTTTCCACCTCAGAATTTTTTTAGAGAGCAGGTGTCATTTCCCGAACTGCAAGTTTGGTGAATATTTAGTGACCCTTAGCAATGGGTTTAAAGCTGCTGTTGTGGGAAGTGGCCTCAAGCAGGCAGCATTTCTCCACTCCCAAATCTGGGTACTAGGGCAGCAGAGCCTTTCTGGAAGTCGTGTTCCTAGGTTGTAAATTAAATTGGAATGTGCCTGGAGACACACCCATAAGTTTATGTCTCATTATTTCTTCTTGGTTTTAAATTTTTTTTTAATTGGGGTAAAGCTTCGAATATTGTCTCTCCTAGGTGTACACAATCTGGTTCATTTGTACATTATATATGTCTATTCAAGTACAGATCCTCTTCCCATGTTAAATGTTACAGAGTGTTCCACAGACCTCCCTTGCTAGATGGTCGGTCTTTTTGAGATATGTATATACTATGTGTTTGTATACATAGAGCAACACTAATCTTAACTTATCCATTCCCCCCACCTTTCCTTTTAGATGAGCATAGTTTGTTTTCTAAGTCTGTGAGTGTCTTTCTCTGTGGAAATATATTCATTTGTGTCAGTTATTAGATAACGCCTATAAGTGATATAGAATACAGGTCTTTGGTTTCCGAGTTACCTCATGTTTCGTGATTATCTCCAGACTCATTTGTGGTGCCTCAAAGAGCAATGGTTCATTGTTTTCCATGGCTAATATTCCATTGTGTACATGGACCACTTCTTCTTTATCCATTCACCTCTTGTTGGATATTTGATTGCTTCACTGTCTTGGCTATTGTGAATAAGGCTGCACTGCAGCTTTTGCGGCCTGTGTCTTCTCGATTCTTGTCTTCTCAGGTGAGAGGTCCAATGGTGCGCCTGCTGGATTGAATGGTACCTCCATTTTTACTTTTAAACACAGCTCCTTTCTCTTCTCATTATTGGCTGTTACCCGTTTACGTCTCACCAGCAGGTAGAGGGGATACAGTTCTTGAAAACCCCGTCAGCATTTATTGTTTGTAGACATTTTGCTGATGGTCAGTCGACTGGTCTAAGTTGAAACTTTTTGTAGATTAGATTGCATGGGTCTAACACTCCCTGAGGTTGAGCTTTTATCCATTTTCCTTTTTTTTTAAAAGAGCGTGAGTAAAACTTAACTCCTCATACTCTCTTCTTGAAACATTTGCCTGTTTTGAATTTTTTTGTCCATTCCCTACTTCAGCACAATTTTTTAGGGCAGGTGTCCTTTACAGCCCTGAGTCCTTGTGAATGTTAAGTGACCATTAGCTGTGAGTTTAAAGCTGCTCTTGCAGGAAACGGCCACAAGGTGGCAGCATTTCTCCTTTACCAAATTTGGTAACTGGGGAAACAGAGCCTTAATGGAAGTGGTGTTCTAGGTTGTAAATTCGAATGGAATGTGCCAGGAAAAAAGCACTTTATGTTTATGTCTCATTACTTCTTGTTCATAATTGTAATTTACTTTTTATTTTTTATCCCAGCAAATTTGATTACAATGGTTTGTTTGTTCTAGGTGTGCAAGATGTGGTTCTTTCACACATATAAGTGTATCTATTCTTCCTCGCATCCTTTTCCCATGTAGGTTATGACACAATGTTGAGTAGTCTTCTCCTGGTCTTCCGTACGTCTTTGGTGATTATATATTTCACATGGTATGTATATCTCTATTAACCCCAATATGGTAATGTATCCAATCCTCATCCCTTTCTATTTGGTGAACCATAAGTTTTTTTAATGAATCTGTGATTGCCTTTCTCTGTGGAAATATCTTCATTGGTATCAATTTTTAAGTAACTCCTAAAAGTGATATGATAGGATATGTGTCTTTTGCTTTCTCACTGACTACAGGTGGCGTGATTACGTCTAGACTCATGTATGGTGCTGCAAATGGCATTGTTTCATTTTTTTCACTAGCGAATATTCCATCTGTACATGGAGGAGTTCTTCTTTGTCCACCCATCTGTTGGTGGACTTTTTGGTTACTTCCATATCTTGGCTATTGTAATACTGTGCCATGCAGATTTGCCTGCCTGTGTCTTTCCAATTCTTTCTTCTTAGATTATAGGTCGAGGAGTGGGCCTGCTGGATCATATGGTAGCTCAATGTTTACCTTTTTAAGGCACCTCCATTCTGTTCTCATTCGTGGCCCTTTTCAAGTTATGTCCCACTTGAAGTTGAGGGTATGCATTTCTCCACAACACCTTCAGCATTTATTGTTTGTAGTTTCCATGCTGATGGTTATTCTGACAAGTGTGAGCTGATACCTCTTTGTGGTTGAATTCGCCTGTGCCTCATAATCCGTTGAAATTGAGCTTTAAGGCATGTCCTTTTTATTTTTCAACCTGTGATTACCCCTTAGTTCTTCAAAGTGTTCTCTTAAAGTATGTGTCACATTTTGAAATGTTTTCGCCATTACCTCCCTCAAGACATTTTGAGGGCAGGTTTCATTTACAGTTCTGCAGTACTTGTTCCTATGAAATGACCATTAGCACAGGCTTTAAAGCTGCTTTTGCAGGTAAATGCCAGAGGGCGGCAGCCTTTCTATGTCCCCACCATGGTAACTAGGGAAAAGCCCTTGCGGCCTGTGGTGTTTCTCGGTTATAAATTAGAGTGGAGTGTGCCCAGACAAACCCACACAAGCTGATGTCTCCTTACTTTTGTTGGATTTTTAAATTTAATTTTTAGTTTTTATTGGAGTAATTCCCCAGTGTGCACGTGGACCACTTCTACTTTGCGCATTCCTCGGTTGATGGACATTTTCATTGCTTCCAAGTGTTGGCTATGGTAAATATTGTTGGAGTGCAGGATTGCCAGCCTGTGACTTTTTGATTCTCATTTTCTCAGTTGATAGGCCCAGCAGTGGGTGTGACTGACTGACTGGTAGCACCGTGTTTCCCTTTTCAAAGCACCTTCTTTGTGTTTTCATTAGTGGCTCTTACCACGTCCCCCTTAGAATCGAGGGTATGCATTTCTCCACAATCGATTTAGCATTTATTGTTTGCTGCCTTTATGCTAATGGCCCTACTGGCTGCTGTGTGCTGATAGGGTTTTGTAATTTGGGTTTGCATGTCTTTGAAAATTCGTAAAACTCATCATGTTTCTCCACCGTTTTCTTTTCTGTTAAAAAAAAGGAAACAGTTGGGAGTACAATATATTTCTTGAAATTGTCTTCTTGGAAGGTTGCCCTATTTTGAAATTTTTGGTCGATTTTCCACCTCAGAATTTTTTTAGAGAGCAGGTGTCATTTCCCGAACTGCAAGTTTGGTGAATATTTAGTGACCCTTAGCAATGGGTTTAAAGCTGCTGTTGTGGGAAGTGGCCTCAAGCAGGCAGCATTTCTCCACTCCCAAATCTGGGTACTAGGGCAGCAGAGCCTTTCTGGAAGTCGTGTTCCTAGGTTGTAAATTAAATTGGAATGTGCCTGGAGAAACCCCCATAAGTTTATGTCTCATTATTTCTTCTTGGTTTTAAATTTTTTTTTAATTGTGGTAAAGCTTCGAATATTGTCTGTCCTAGGTGTACACAATCTGGTTCATTTGTACATTATATATGTCTATTCAAGTACAGATCCTCTTCCCATGTAAAATGTTACAGAGGGTTCCACAGACCTCCCTTGCTCCATGGTCGGTCTTTTTGAGATATGTATATACTATGTGTTTGTATACATAGAGCAACACTAATCTTAACTTATCCATTCCCCCCACCTTTCCTTTTAGATGAGCATAGTTTGTTTTCTAAGTCTGTGAGTGTCTTTCTCTGTGGAAATATATTCATTTGTGTCAGTTATTAGATAACGCCTATAAGTGATATCATAGAATACAGGTCTTTGGTTTCCGAGCTACCTCATGTTTCGTGATTATCTCCAGACCCATTTGTGGTGCCTCAAAGAGCAATGGTTCATTGTTTTCCATGGCTAATATTCCATTGTGTACATGGACCACTTCTTCTTTATCCATTCACCTCTTGTTGGATATTTGATTGCTTCACTGTCTTGGCTACTGTGAATAAGGCTGCACTGCAGCTTTTGCGGCCTGTGTCTTCTCGATTCTTGTCTTCTCAGGTGAGAGGTCCAATGGTGCGCCTGCTGGATTGAATGGTACCTCCATTTTTACTTTTAAACACAGCTCCTTTCTCTTCTCATTATTGGCTGTTACCCCTTTACGTCTCACCAGCAGGTAGAGGGGATACAGTTCTTGAAAACCCCGTCAGCATTTATTGTTTGTAGACACTTTGCTGATGGTCAGTCGACTGGTCTAAGTTGAAACTTTTTGTAGATTAGATTGCATGGGTCTAACACTCCCTGAGGTTGAGCTTTTATCCATTTTCCTTTTTTTTTAAAAGAGCGTGAGTAAAACTTAACTCCTCATACTCTCTTCTTGAATCATTTGCCTGTTTTGAATTTTTTTGTCCATTCCCTACTTCAGCACAATTTTTTAGGGCAGGTGTCCTTTACAGCCCTGAGTCCTTGTGAATGTTAAGTGACCATTAGCTGTGAGTTTAAAGCTGCTCTTGCAGGAAACGGCCACAAGGTGGCAGCATTTCTCCTTTACCAAATTTGGTAACTGGGGAAACATAGCCTTAATGGGAGTGGTGTTCTAGGTTGTAAATTCGAATGGAATGTGCCAGGAAAAAAGCACTTTATGTTTATGTCTCATTACTTCTTGTTCATAATTGTAATTTACTTTTTATTTTTTATCCCAGCAAATTTGATTACAATGGTTTGTTTGTTCTAGGTGTGCAAGATGTGGTTCTTTCACACATATACGTGTATCTATTCTTCCTCGCATCCTTTTCCCATGTAGGTTATGACACAATGTTGAGTAGTCTTCTCCTGGTCTTCCGTACGTCTTTGGTGATTATATATTTCACATGGTATGTATATCTCTGTTAACCCCAATATGGTAATGTATCCAATCCTCATCCCTTTCTATTTGGTGAACCATAAGTTTTTTTAATGAATCTGTGATTGCCTTTCTCTGTGGAAATATCTTCATTGGTATCAATTTTTAAGTAACTCCTAAAAGTGATATGATAGGATATGTGTCTTTTGCTTTCTCACTGACTACAGGTGGCGTGATTACGTCTAGACTCATGTATGGTGCTGCAAATGGCATTGTTTCATTTTTTTCACTAGCGAATATTCCATCTGTACATGGAGGAGTTCTTCTTTGTCCACCCATCTGTTGGTGGACTTTTTGGTTACTTCCATATCTTGGCTATTGTAATACTGTGCCATGCAGATTTGCCTGCCTGTGTCTTTCCAATTCTTTCTTCTTAGATTATAGGTCGAGGAGTGGGCCTGCTGGATCATACGGTAGCTCAATGTTTACCTTTTTAAGGCACCTCCATTCTGTTCTCATTCGTGGCCCTTTTCAAGTTCGTCCCAGTTGAAGTTGAGGGTATGCATTTCTCCACAACACCTTCAGCATTTATTGTTTGTAGTTTCCTTGCTGATGGTTATTCTGACAAGTGTGAGCTGATACCTCTTTGTGGTTGAATTCGCCTGTGCCTCATAATCCGTTGAAATTGAGCTTTAAGGCATGTCCTTTTTATTTTTCAACCTGTGATTACCCGTTAGTTCTTCAAAGTGTTCTCTTAAAATATGTGTCACATTTTGAAATGTTTTGGCCATTACCTCCCTCAAGACATTTTGAGGGCAGGTTTCATTTACATTTCTTCAGTACTTGTTCCTATGAAATGACCATTAGCACAGGCTTTAAAGCTGCTTTTGCAGGTAAATGCCAGAGGGCGGCAGCCTTTCTATGTCCCCACCATGGTAACTAGGGAAAAGCCCTTGCGGCCTGTGGTGTTTCTCGGTTATAAATTAGAGTGGAGTGTGCCCGGACAAACCCACACAAGCTGATGTCTCCTTACTTTTGTTGGATTTTTAAATTTAATTTTTAGTTTTTATTGGAGTAATTCCCCAGTGTGCACGTGGACCACTTCTACTTTGCGCATTCCTCGGTTGATGGACATTTTCATTGCTTCCAAGTGTTGGCTATGGTAAATATTGTTGGATGCAGGATTGCCAGCCTGTGACTTTTTGATTCTCATTTTCTCAGTTGATAGGCCCAGCAGTGGGTGTGATTGATTGACTGGTAGCACCGTGTTTCCCTTTTCAAAGCACCTTCTTTGTGTTTTCATTAGTGGCTCTTACCACGTCCCCCTTAGAATCGAGGGTATGCATTTCTCCACAATCGATTTAGCATTTATTGTTTGCTGCCTTTATGCTAATGGCCCTACTGGCTGCTGTGTGCTGATAGGGTTTTGTAATTTGGGTTTGCATGTCTTTGAAAATTCGTAAAACTCATCATGTTTCTCCACCGTTTTCTTTTCTGTTAAAAAAAAGGAAACAGTTGGGAGTACAATATATCTCTTGAAACTATCTTCTTGGAAGGTTGCCCTATTTTGAAATTTTTGGTCGATTTTCCACCTCAGAATTTTTTTAGAGAGCAGGTGTCATTTCCCGAACTGCAAGTTTGGTGAATATTTAGTGACCCTTAGCAATGGGTTTAAAGCTGCTGTTGTGGGAAGTGGCCTCAAGCAGGCAGCATTTCTCCACTCCCAAATCTGGGTACTAGGGCAGCAGAGCCTTTCTGGAAGTCGTGTTCCTAGGTTGTAAATTAAATTGGAATGTGCCTGGAGACACACCCATAAGTTTATGTCTCATTATTTCTTCTTGGTTTTAAATTTTTTTTTAATTGTGGTAAAGCTTCGAATATTGTCTCTCCTAGGTGTACACAATCTGGTTCATTTGTAAATTATATATGTCTATTCAAGTACAGATCCTCTTCCCATGTTAAATGTTACAGAGTGTTCCACAGACCTCCCTTGCTAGATGGTCGGTCTTTTTGAGATATGTATATACTATGTGTTTGTATACATAGAGCAACACTAATCTTAACTTATCCATTACCCCCACCTTTCCTTTTAGATGAGCATAGTTTGTTTTCTAAGTCTGTGAGTGTCTTTCTCTGTGGAAATATATTCATTTGTGTCAGTTATTAGATAACGCCTATAAGTGATATAGAATACAGGTCTTTGGTTTCCGAGTTACCTCATGTTTCGTGATTATCTCCAGACTCATTTGTGGTGCCTCAAAGAGCAATGGTTCATTGTTTTCCATGGCTAATATTCCATTGTGTACATGGACCACTTCTTCTTTATCCATTCACCTCTTGTTGGATATTTGATTGCTTCACTGTCTTGGCTATTGTGAATAAGGCTGCACTGCAGCTTTTGCGGCCTGTGTCTTCTCGATTCTTGTCTTCTCAGGTGAGAGGTCCAATGGTGCGCCTGCTGGATTGAATGGTACCTCCATTTTTACTTTTAAACACAGCTCCTTTCTCTTCTCATTATTGGCTGTTACCCCTTTACGTCTCACCAGCAGGTAGAGGGGATACAGTTCTTGAAAACCCCGTCAGCATTTATTGTTTGTAGACATTTTGCTGATGGTCAGTCGACTGGTCTAAGTTGAAACTTTTTGTAGATTAGATTGCATGGGTCTAACACTCCCTGAGGTTGAGCTTTTATCCATTTTCCTTTTTTTTTAAAAGAGCGTGAGTAAAACTTAACTCCTCATACTCTCTTCTTGAAACATTTGCCTGTTTTGAATTTTTTTGTCCATTCCCTACTTCAGCACAATTTTTTAGGGCAGGTGTCCTTTACAGCCCTGAGTCCTTGTGAATGTTAAGTGACCATTAGCTGTGAGTTTAAAGCTGCTCTTGCAGGAAACGGCCACAAGGTGGCAGCATTTCTCCTTTACCAAATTTGGTAACTGGGGAAACATAGCCTTAATGGGAGTGGTGTTCTAGGTTGTAAATTCGAATGGAATGTGCCAGGAAAAAAGCACTTTATGTTTATGTCTCATTACTTCTTGTTCATAATTGTAATTTACTTTTTATTTTTTATCCCAGCAAATTTGATTACAATGGTTTGTTTGTTCTAGGTGTGCAAGATGTGGTTCTTTCACACATATAAGTGTATCTATTCTTCCTCGCATCCTTTTCCCATGTAGGTTATGACACAATGTTGAGTAGTCTTCTCCTGGTCTTCCGTACGTCTTTGGTGATTATATATTTCACATGGTATGTATATCTCTATTAACCCCAATATGGTAATGTATCCAATCCTCATCCCTTTCTATTTGGTGAACCATAAGTTTTTTTAATGAATCTGTGATTGCCTTTCTCTGTGGAAATATCTTCATTGGTATCAATTTTTAAGTAACTCCTAAAAGTGATATGATAGGATATGTGTCTTTTGCTTTCTCACTGACTACAGGTGGCGTGATTACGTCTAGACTCATGTATGGTGCTGCAAATGGCATTGTTTCATTTTTTTCACTAGCGAATATTCCATCTGTACATGGAGGAGTTCTTCTTTGTCCACCCATCTGTTGGTGGACTTTTTGGTTACTTCCATATCTTGGCTATTGTAATACTGTGCCATGCAGATTTGCCTGCCTGTGTCTTTCCAATTCTTTCTTCTTAGATTATAGGTCGAGGAGTGGGCCTGCTGGATCATATGGTAGCTCAATGTTTACCTTTTTAAGGCACCTCCATTCTGTTCTCATTCGTGGCCCTTTTCAAGTTATGTCCCACTTGAAGTTGAGGGTATGCATTTCTCCACAACACCTTCAGCATTTATTGTTTGTAGTTTCCATGCTGATGGTTATTCTGACAAGTGTGAGCTGATACCTCTTTGTGGTTGAATTCGCCTGTGCCTCATAATCCGTTGAAATTGAGCTTTAAGGCATGTCCTTTTTATTTTTCAACCTGTGATTACCCCTTAGTTCTTCAAAGTGTTCTCTTAAAGTATGTGTCACATTTTGAAATGTTTTGGCCATTACCTCCCTCAAGACATTTTGAGGGCAGGTTTCATTTACAGTTCTGCAGTACTTGTTCCTATGAAATGACCATTAGCACAGGCTTTAAAGCTGCTTTTGCAGGTAAATGCCAGAGGGCGGCAGCCTTTCTATGTCCCCACCATGGTAACTAGGGAAAAGCCCTTGCGGCCTGTGGTGTTTCTCGGTTATAAATTAGAGTGGAGTGTGCCCAGACAAACCCACACAAGCTGATGTCTCCTTACTTTTGTTGGATTTTTAAATTTAATTTTTAGTTTTTATTGGAGTAATTCCCCAGTGTGCACGTGGACCACTTCTACTTTGCGCATTCCTCGGTTGATGGACATTTTCATTGCTTCCAAGTGTTGGCTATGGTAAATATTGTTGGAGTGCAGGATTGCCAGCCTGTGACTTTTTGATTCTCATTTTCTCAGTTGATAGGCCCAGCAGTGGGTGTGACTGATTGACTGGTAGCACCGTGTTTCCCTTTTCAAAGCACCTTCTTTGTGTTTTCATTAGTGGCTCTTACCACGTCCCCCTTAGAATCGAGGGTATGCATTTCTCCACAATCGATTTAGCATTTATTGTTTGCTGCCTTTATGCTAATGGCCCTACTGGCTGCTGTGTGCTGATAGGGTTTTGTAATTTGGGTTTGCATGTCTTTGAAAATTCGTAAAACTCATCATGTTTCTCCACCGTTTTCTTTTCTGTTAAAAAAAAGGAAACAGTTGGGAGTACAATATATTTCTTGAAATTGTCTTCTTGGAAGGTTGCCCTATTTTGAAATTTTTGGTCGATTTTCCACCTCAGAATTTTTTTAGAGAGCAGGTGTCATTTCCCGAACTGCAAGTTTGGTGAATATTTAGTGACCCTTAGCAATGGGTTTAAAGCTGCTGTTGTGGGAAGTGGCCTCAAGCAGGCAGCATTTCTCCACTCCCAAATCTGGGTACTAGGGCAGCAGAGCCTTTCTGGAAGTCGTGTTCCTAAGTTGTAAATTAAATTGGAATGTGCCTGGAGAAACCCCCATAAGTTTATGTCTCATTATTTCTTCTTGGTTTTAAATTTTTTTTTAATTGTGGTAAAGCTTCGAATATTGTCTGTCCTAGGTGTACACAATCTGGTTCATTTGTACATTATATATGTCTATTCAAGTACAGATCCTCTTCCCATGTAAAATGTTACAGAGGGTTCCACAGACCTCCCTTGCTCCATGGTCGGTCTTTTTGAGATATGTATATACTATGTGTTTGTATACATAGAGCAACACTAATCTTAACTTATCCATTCCCCCCACCTTTCCTTTTAGATGAGCATAGTTTGTTTTCTAAGTCTGTGAGTGTCTTTCTCTGTGGAAATATATTCATTTGTGTCAGTTATTAGATAACGCCTATAAGTGATATCATAGAATACAGGTCTTTGGTTTCCGAGCTACCTCATGTTTCGTGATTATCTCCAGACCCATTTGTGGTGCCTCAAAGAGCAATGGTTCATTGTTTTCCATGGCTAATATTCCATTGTGTACATGGACCACTTCTTCTTTATCCATTCACCTCTTGTTGGATATTTGATTGCTTCACTGTCTTGGCTATTGTGAATAAGGCTGCACTGCAGCTTTTGCGGCCTGTGTCTTCTCGATTCTTGTCTTCTCAGGTGAGAGGTCCAATGGTGCGCCTGCTGGATTGAATGGTACCTCCATTTTTACTTTTAAACACAGCTCCTTTCTCTTCTCATTATTGGCTGTTACCCCTTTACGTCTCACCAGCAGGTAGAGGGGATACAGTTCTTGAAAACCCCGTCAGCATTTATTGTTTGTAGACATTTTGCTGATGGTCAGTCGACTGGTCTAAGTTGAAACTTTTTGTAGATTAGATTGCATGGGTCTAACACTCCCTGAGGTTGAGCTTTTATCCATTTTCCTTTTTTTTTAAAAGAGCGTGAGTAAAACTTAACTCCTCATACTCTCTTCTTGAAACATTTGCCTGTTTTGAATTTTTTTGTCCATTCCCTACTTCAGCACAATTTTTTAGGGCAGGTGTCCTTTACAGCCCTGAGTCCTTGTGAATGTTAAGTGACCATTAGCTGTGAGTTTAAAGCTGCTCTTGCAGGAAACGGCCACAAGGTGGCAGCATTTCTCCTTTACCAAATTTGGTAACTGGGGAAACAGAGCCTTAATGGAAGTGGTGTTCTAGGTTGTAAATTCGAATGGAATGTGCCAGGAAAAAAGCACTTTATGTTTATGTCTCATTACTTCTTGTTCATAATTGTAATTTACTTTTTATTTTTTATCCCAGCAAATTTGATTACAATGGTTTGTTTGTTCTAGGTGTGCAAGATGTGGTTCTTTCACACATATAAGTGTATCTATTCTTCCTCGCATCCTTTTCCCATGTAGGTTATGACACAATGTTGAGTAGTCTTCTCCTGGTCTTCCGTACGTCTTTGGTGATTATATATTTCACATGGTATGTATATCTCTATTAACCCCAATATGGTAATGTATCCAATCCTCATCCCTTTCTATTTGGTGAACCATAAGTTTTTTTAATGAATCTGTGATTGCCTTTCTCTGTGGAAATATCTTCATTGGTATCAATTTTTAAGTAACTCCTAAAAGTGATATGATAGGATATGTGTCTTTTGCTTTCTCACTGACTACAGGTGGCGTGATTACGTCTAGACTCATGTATGGTGCTGCAAATGGCATTGTTTCATTTTTTTCACTAGCGAATATTCCATCTGTACATGGAGGAGTTCTTCTTTGTCCACCCATCTGTTGGTGGACTTTTTGGTTACTTCCATATCTTGGCTATTGTAATACTGTGCCATGCAGATTTGCCTGCCTGTGTCTTTCCAATTCTTTCTTCTTAGATTATAGGTCGAGGAGTGGGCCTGCTGGATCATATGGTAGCTCAATGTTTACCTTTTTAAGGCACCTCCATTCTGTTCTCATTCGTGGCCCTTTTCAAGTTATGTCCCACTTGAAGTTGAGGGTATGCATTTCTCCACAACACCTTCAGCATTTATTGTTTGTAGTTTCCATGCTGATGGTTATTCTGACAAGTGTGAGCTGATACCTCTTTGTGGTTGAATTCGCCTGTGCCTCATAATCCGTTGAAATTGAGCTTTAAGGCATGTCCTTTTTATTTTTCAACCTGTGATTACCCCTTAGTTCTTCAAAGTGTTCTCTTAAAGTATGTGTCACATTTTGAAATGTTTTGGCCATTACCTCCCTCAAGACATTTTGAGGGCAGGTTTCATTTACAGTTCTGCAGTACTTGTTCCTATGAAATGACCATTAGCACAGGCTTTAAAGCTGCTTTTGCAGGTAAATGCCAGAGGGCGGCAGCCTTTCTATGTCCCCACCATGGTAACTAGGGAAAAGCCCTTGCGGCCTGTGGTGTTTCTCGGTTATAAATTAGAGTGGAGTGTGCCCAGACAAACCCACACAAGCTGATGTCTCCTTACTTTTGTTGGATTTTTAAATTTAATTTTTAGTTTTTATTGGAGTAATTCCCCAGTGTGCACGTGGACCACTTCTACTTTGCGCATTCCTCGGTTGATGGACATTTTCATTGCTTCCAAGTGTTGGCTATGGTAAATATTGTTGGAGTGCAGGATTGCCAGCCTGTGACTTTTTGATTCTCATTTTCTCAGTTGATAGGCCCAGCAGTGGGTGTGACTGATTGACTGGTAGCACCGTGTTTCCCTTTTCAAAGCACCTTCTTTGTGTTTTCATTAGTGGCTCTTACCACGTCCCCCTTAGAATCGAGGGTATGCATTTCTCCACAATCGATTTAGCATTTATTGTTTGCTGCCTTTATGCTAATGGCCCTACTGGCTGCTGTGTGCTGATAGGGTTTTGTAATTTGGGTTTGCATGTCTTTGAAAATTCGTAAAACTCATCATGTTTCTCCACCGTTTTCTTTTCTGTTAAAAAAAAGGAAACAGTTGGGAGTACAATATATCTCTTGAAACTATCTTCTTGGAAGGTTGCCCTATTTTGAAATTTTTGGTCGATTTTCCACCTCAGAATTTGTTTAGAGAGCAGGTGTCATTTCCCGAACTGCAAGTTTGGTGAATATTTAGTGACCCTTAGCAATGGGTTTAAAGCTGCTGTTGTGGGAAGTGGCCTCAAGCAGGCAGCATTTCTCCACTCCCAAATCTGGGTACTAGGGCAGCAGAGCCTTTCTGGAAGTCGTGTTCCTAGGTTGTAAATTAAATTGGAATGTGCCTGGAGACACACCCATAAGTTTATGTCTCATTATTTCTTCTTGGTTTTAAATTTTTTTTTAATTGGGGTAAAGCTTCGAATATTGTCTCTCCTAGGTGTACACAATCTGGTTCATTTGTACATTATATATGTCTATTCAAGTACAGATCCTCTTCCCATGTTAAATGTTACAGAGTGTTCCACAGACCTCCCTTGCTAGATGGTCGGTCTTTTTGAGATATGTATATACTATGTGTTTGTATACATAGAGCAACACTAATCTTAACTTATCCATTCCCCCCACCTTTCCTTTTAGATGAGCATAGTTTGTTTTCTAAGTCTGTGAGTGTCTTTCTCTGTGGAAATATATTCATTTGTGTCAGTTATTAGATAACGCCTATAAGTGATATAGAATACAGGTCTTTGGTTTCCGAGTTACCTCATGTTTCGTGATTATCTCCAGACTCATTTGTGGTGCCTCAAAGAGCAATGGTTCATTGTTTTCCATGGCTAATATTCCATTGTGTACATGGACCACTTCTTCTTTATCCATTCACCTCTTGTTGGATATTTGATTGCTTCACTGTCTTGGCTATTGTGAATAAGGCTGCACTGCAGCTTTTGCGGCCTGTGTCTTCTCGATTCTTGTCTTCTCAGGTGAGAGGTCCAATGGTGCGCCTGCTGGATTGAATGGTACCTCCATTTTTACTTTTAAACACAGCTCCTTTCTCTTCTCATTATTGGCTGTTACCCCTTTACGTCTCACCAGCAGGTAGAGGGGATACAGTTCTTGAAAACCCCGTCAGCATTTATTGTTTGTAGACATTTTGCTGATGGTCAGTCGACTGGTCTAAGTTGAAACTTTTTGTAGATTAGATTGCATGGGTCTAACACTCCCTGAGGTTGAGCTTTTATCCATTTTCCTTTTTTTTTAAAAGAGCGTGAGTAAAACTTAACTCCTCATACTCTCTTCTTGAAACATTTGCCTGTTTTGAATTTTTTTGTCCATTCCCTACTTCAGCACAATTTTTTAGGGCAGGTGTCCTTTACAGCCCTGAGTCCTTGTGAATGTTAAGTGACCATTAGCTGTGAGTTTAAAGCTGCTCTTGCAGGAAACGGCCACAAGGTGGCAGCATTTCTCCTTTACCAAATTTGGTAACTGGGGAAACAGAGCCTTAATGGAAGTGGTGTTCTAGGTTGTAAATTCGAATGGAATGTGCCAGGAAAAAAGCACTTTATGTTTATGTCTCATTACTTCTTGTTCATAATTGTAATTTACTTTTTATTTTTTATCCCAGCAAATTTGATTACAATGGTTTGTTTGTTCTAGGTGTGCAAGATGTGGTTCTTTCACACATATACGTGTATCTATTCTTCCTCGCATCCTTTTCCCATGTAGGTTATGACACAATGTTGAGTAGTCTTCTCCTGGTCTTCCATACGTCTTTGGTGATTATATATTTCACATGGTATGTATATCTCTGTTAACCCCAATATGGTAATGTATCCAATCCTCATCCCTTTCTATTTGGTGAACCATAAGTTTTTTTAATGAATCTGTGATTGCCTTTCTCTGTGGAAATATCTTCATTGGTATCAATTTTTAAGTAACTCCTAAAAGTGATATGATAGGATATGTGTCTTTTGCTTTCTCACTGACTACAGGTGGCGTGATTACGTCTAGACTCATGTATGGTGCTGCAAATGGCATTGTTTCATTTTTTTCACTAGCGAATATTCCATCTGTACATGGAGGAGTTCTTCTTTGTCCACCCATCTGTTGGTGGACTTTTTGGTTACTTCCGTATCTTGGCTATTGTAATACTGTGCCATGCAGATTTGCCTGCCTGTGTCTTTCCAATTCTTTCTTCTTAGATTATAGGTCGAGGAGTGGGCCTGCTGGATCATACGGTAGCTCAATGTTTACCTTTTTAAGGCACCTCCATTCTGTTCTCATTCGTGGCCCTTTTCAAGTTCGTCCCACTTGAAGTTGAGGGTATGCATTTCTCCACAACACCTTCAGCATTTATTGTTTGTAGTTTCCTTGCTGATGGTTATTCTGACAAGTGTGAGCTGATACCTCTTTGTGGTTGAATTCGCCTGTGCCTCATAATCCGTTGAAATTGAGCTTTAAGGCATGTCCTTTTTATTTTTCAACCTGTGATTACCCGTTAGTTCTTCAAAGTGTTCTCTTAAAATATGTGTCACATTTTGAAATGTTTTGGCCATTACCTCCCTCAAGACATTTTGAGGGCAGGTTTCATTTACATTTCTTCAGTACTTGTTCCTATGAAATGACCATTAGCACAGGCTTTAAAGCTGCTTTTGCAGGTAAATGCCAGAGGGCGGCAGCCTTTCTATGTCCCCACCATGGTAACTAGGGAAAAGCCCTTGCGGCCTGTGGTGTTTCTCGGTTATAAATTAGAGTGGAGTGTGCCCGGACAAACCCACACAAGCTGATGTCTCCTTACTTTTGTTGGATTTTTAAATTTAATTTTTAGTTTTTATTGGAGTAATTCCCCAGTGTGCACGTGGACCACTTCTACTTTGCGCATTCCTCGGTTGATGGACATTTTCATTGCTTCCAAGTGTTGGCTATGGTAAATATTGTTGGATGCAGGATTGCCAGCCTGTGACTTTTTGATTCTCATTTTCTCAGTTGATAGGCCCAGCAGTGGGTGTGATTGATTGACTGGTAGCACCGTGTTTCCCTTTTCAAAGCACCTTCTTTGTGTTTTCATTAGTGGCTCTTACCACGTCCCCCTTAGAATCGAGGGTATGCATTTCTCCACAATCGATTTAGCATTTATTGTTTCCTGCCTTTATGCTAATGGCCCTACTGGCTGCTGTGTGCTGATAGGGTTTTGTAATTTGGGTTTGCATGTCTTTGAAAATTCGTAAAACTCATCATGTTTCTCCACCGTTTTCTTTTCTGTTAAAAAAAAGGAAACAGTTGGGAGTACAATATATCTCTTGAAACTATCTTCTTGGAAGGTTGCCCTATTTTGAAATTTTTGGTCGATTTTCCACCTCAGAATTTGTTTAGAGAGCAGGTGTCATTTCCCGAACTGCAAGTTTGGTGAATATTTAGTGACCCTTAGCAATGGGTTTAAAGCTGCTGTTGTGGGAAGTGGCCTCAAGCAGGCAGCATTTCTCCACTCCCAAATCTGGGTACTAGGGCAGCAGAGCCTTTCTGGAAGTCGTGTTCCTAGGTTGTAAATTAAATTGGAATGTGCCTGGAGACACACCCATAAGTTTATGTCTCATTATTTCTTCTTGGTTTTAAATTTTTTTTTAATTGGGGTAAAGCTTCGAATATTGTCTCTCCTAGGTGTACACAATCTGGTTCATTTGTACATTATATATGTCTATTCAAGTACAGATCCTCTTCCCATGTTAAATGTTACAGAGTGTTCCACAGACCTCCCTTGCTAGATGGTCGGTCTTTTTGAGATATGTATATACTATGTGTTTGTATACATAGAGCAACACTAATCTTAACTTATCCATTCCCCCCACCTTTCCTTTTAGATGAGCATAGTTTGTTTTCTAAGTCTGTGAGTGTCTTTCTCTGTGGAAATATATTCATTTGTGTCAGTTATTAGATAACGCCTATAAGTGATATCATAGAATACAGGTCTTTGGTTTCCGAGTTACCTCATGTTTCGTGATTATCTCCAGACTCATTTGTGGTGCCTCAAAGAGCAATGGTTCATTGTTTTCCATGGCTAATATTCCATTGTGTACATGGACCACTTCTTCTTTATCCATTCACCTCTTGTTGGATATTTGATTGCTTCACTGTCTTGGCTATTGTGAATAAGGCTGCACTGCAGCTTTTGCGGCCTGTGTCTTCTCGATTCTTGTCTTCTCAGGTGAGAGGTCCAATGGTGCGCCTGCTGGATTGAATGGTACCTCCATTTTTACTTTTAAACACAGCTCCTTTCTCTTCTCATTATTGGCTGTTACCCCTTTACGTCTCACCAGCAGGTAGAGGGGATACAGTTCTTGAAAACCCCGTCAGCATTTATTGTTTGTAGACATTTTGCTGATGGTCAGTCGACTGGTCTAAGTTGAAACTTTTTGTAGATTAGATTGCATGGGTCTAACACTCCCTGAGGTTGAGCTTTTATCCATTTTCCTTTTTTTTTAAAAGAGCGTGAGTAAAATTTAACTCCTCATACTCTCTTCTTGAAACATTTGCCTGTTTTGAATTTTTTTGTCCATTCCCTACTTCAGCACAATTTTTTAGGGCAGGTGTCCTTTACAGCCCTGAGTCCTTGTGAATGTTAAGTGACCATTAGCTGTGAGTTTAAAGCTGCTCTTGCAGGAAACGGCCACAAGGTGGCAGCATTTCTCCTTTACCAAATTTGGTAACTGGGGAAACAGAGCCTTAATGGAAGTGGTGTTCTAGGTTGTAAATTCGAATGGAATGTGCCAGGAAAAAAGCACTTTATGTTTATGTCTCATTACTTCTTGTTCATAATTGTAATTTACTTTTTATTTTTTATCCCAGCAAATTTGATTACAATGGTTTGTTTGTTCTAGGTGTGCAAGATGTGGTTCTTTCACACATATAAGTGTATCTATTCTTCCTCGCATCCTTTTCCCATGTAGGTTATGACACAATGTTGAGTAGTCTTCTCCTGGTCTTCCGTACGTCTTTGGTGATTATATATTTCACATGGTATGTATATCTCTATTAACCCCAATATGGTAATGTATCCAATCCTCATCCCTTTCTATTTGGTGAACCATAAGTTTTTTTAATGAATCTGTGATTGCCTTTCTCTGTGGAAATATCTTCATTGGTATCAATTTTTAAGTAACTCCTAAAAGTGATATGATAGGATATGTGTCTTTTGCTTTCTCACTGACTACAGGTGGCGTGATTACGTCTAGACTCATGTATGGTGCTGCAAATGGCATTGTTTCATTTTTTTCACTAGCGAATATTCCATCTGTACATGGAGGAGTTCTTCTTTGTCCACCCATCTGTTGGTGGACTTTTTGGTTACTTCCATATCTTGGCTATTGTAATACTGTGCCATGCAGATTTGCCTGCCTGTGTCTTTCCAATTCTTTCTTCTTAGATTATAGGTCGAGGAGTGGGCCTGCTGGATCATATGGTAGCTCAATGTTTACCTTTTTAAGGCACCTCCATTCTGTTCTCATTCGTGGCCCTTTTCAAGTTATGTCCCACTTGAAGTTGAGGGTATGCATTTCTCCACAACACCTTCAGCATTTATTGTTTGTAGTTTCCATGCTGATGGTTATTCTGACAAGTGTGAGCTGATACCTCTTTGTGGTTGAATTCGCCTGTGCCTCATAATCCGTTGAAATTGAGCTTTAAGGCATGTCCTTTTTATTTTTCAACCTGTGATTACCCCTTAGTTCTTCAAAGTGTTCTCTTAAAGTATGTGTCACATTTTGAAATGTTTTGGCCATTACCTCCCTCAAGACATTTTGAGGGCAGGTTTCATTTACAGTTCTGCAGTACTTGTTCCTATGAAATGACCATTAGCACAGGCTTTAAAGCTGCTTTTGCAGGTAAATGCCAGAGGGCGGCAGCCTTTCTATGTCCCCACCATGGTAACTAGGGAAAAGCCCTTGCGGCCTCTGGTGTTTCTCGGTTATAAATTAGAGTGGAGTGTGCCCGGACAAACCCACACAAGCTGATGTCTCCTTACTTTTGTTGGATTTTTAAATTTAATTTTTAGTTTTTATTGGAGTAATTCCCCAGTGTGCACGTGGACCACTTCTACTTTGCGCATTCCTCGGTTGATGGACATTTTCATTGCTTCCAAGTGTTGGCTATGGTAAATATTGTTGGAGTGCAGGATTGCCAGCCTGTGACTTTTTGATTCTCATTTTCTCAGTTGATAGGCCCAGCAGTGGGTGTGACTGATTGACTGGTAGCACCGTGTTTCCCTTTTCAAAGCACCTTCTTTGTGTTTTCATTAGTGGCTCTTACCACGTCCCCCTTAGAATCGAGGGTATGCATTTCTCCACAATCGATTTAGCATTTATTGTTTGCTGCCTTTATGCTAATGGCCCTACTGGCTGCTGTGTGCTGATAGGGTTTTGTAATTTGGGTTTGCATGTCTTTGAAAATTCGTAAAACTCATCATGTTTCTCCACCGTTTTCTTTTCTGTTAAAAAAAAGGAAACAGTTGGGAGTACAATATATTTCTTGAAATTGTCTTCTTGGAAGGTTGCCCTATTTTGAAATTTTTGGTCGATTTTCCACCTCAGAATTTTTTTAGAGAGCAGGTGTCATTTCCCGAACTGCAAGTTTGGTGAATATTTAGTGACCCTTAGCAATGGGTTTAAAGCTGCTGTTGTGGGAAGTGGCCTCAAGCAGGCAGCATTTCTCCACTCCCAAATCTGGGTACTAGGGCAGCAGAGCCTTTCTGGAAGTCGTGTTCCTAGGTTGTAAATTAAATTGGAATGTGCCTGGAGAAACCCCCATAAGTTTATGTCTCATTATTTCTTCTTGGTTTTAAATTTTTTTTAATTGTGGTAAAGCTTCGAATATTGTCTGTCCTAGGTGTACACAATCTGGTTCATTTGTACATTATATATGTCTATTCAAGTACAGATCCTCTTCCCATGTAAAATGTTACAGAGGGTTCCACAGACCTCCCTTGCTCCATGGTCGGTCTTTTTGAGATATGTATATACTATGTGTTTGTATACATAGAGCAACACTAATCTTAACTTATCCATTCCCCCCACCTTTCCTTTTAGATGAGCATAGTTTGTTTTCTAAGTCTGTGAGTGTCTTTCTCTGTGGAAATATATTCATTTGTGTCAGTTATTAGATAACGCCTATAAGTGATATCATAGAATACAGGTCTTTGGTTTCCGAGCTACCTCATGTTTCGTGATTATCTCCAGACCCATTTGTGGTGCCTCAAAGAGCAATGGTTCATTGTTTTCCATGGCTAATATTCCATTGTGTACATGGACCACTTCTTCTTTATCCATTCACCTCTTGTTGGATATTTGATTGCTTCACTGTCTTGGCTATTGTGAATAAGGCTGCACTGCAGCTTTTGCGGCCTGTGTCTTCTCGATTCTTGTCTTCTCAGGTGAGAGGTCCAATGGTGCGCCTGCTGGATTGAATGGTACCTCCATTTTTACTTTTAAACACAGCTCCTTTCTCTTCTCATTATTGGCTGTTACCCCTTTACGTCTCACCAGCAGGTAGAGGGGATACAGTTCTTGAAAACCCCGTCAGCATTTATTGTTTGTAGACATTTTGCTGATGGTCAGTCGACTGGTCTAAGTTGAAACTTTTTGTAGATTAGATTGCATGGGTCTAACACTCCCTGAGGTTGAGCTTTTATCCATTTTCCTTTTTTTTTAAAAGAGCGTGAGTAAAACTTAACTCCTCATACTCTCTTCTTGAAACATTTGCCTGTTTTGAATTTTTTTGTCCATTCCCTACTTCAGCACAATTTTTTAGGGCAGGTGTCCTTTACAGCCCTGAGTCCTTGTGAATGTTAAGTGACCATTAGCTGTGAGTTTAAAGCTGCTCTTGCAGGAAACGGCCACAAGGTGGCAGCATTTCTCCTTTACCAAATTTGGTAACTGGGGAAACAGAGCCTTAATGGAAGTGGTGTTCTAGGTTGTAAATTCGAATGGAATGTGCCAGGAAAAAAGCACTTTATGTTTATGTCTCATTACTTCTTGTTCATAATTGTAATTTACTTTTTATTTTTTATCCCAGCAAATTTGATTACAATGGTTTGTTTGTTCTAGGTGTTCAAGATGTGGTTCTTTCACACATATAAGTGTATCTATTCTTCCTCGCATCCTTTTCCCATGTAGGTTATGACACAATGTTGAGTAGTCTTCTCCTGGTCTTCCGTACGTCTTTGGTGATTATATATTTCACATGGTATGTATATCTCTATTAACCCCAATATGGTAATGTATCCAATCCTCATCCCTTTCTATTTGGTGAACCATAAGTTTTTTTAATGAATCTGTGATTGCCTTTCTCTGTGGAAATATCTTCATTGGTATCAATTTTTAAGTAACTCCTAAAAGTGATATGATAGGATATGTGTCTTTTGCTTTCTCACTGACTACAGGTGGCGTGATTACGTCTAGACTCATGTATGGTGCTGCAAATGGCATTGTTTCATTTTTTTCACTAGCGAATATTCCATCTGTACATGGAGGAGTTCTTCTTTGTCCACCCATCTGTTGGTGGACTTTTTGGTTACTTCCATATCTTGGCTATTGTAATACTGTGCCATGCAGATTTGCCTGCCTGTGTCTTTCCAATTCTTTCTTCTTAGATTATAGGTCGAGGAGTGGGCCTGCTGGATCATATGGTAGCTCAATGTTTACCTTTTTAAGGCACCTCCATTCTGTTCTCATTCGTGGCCCTTTTCAAGTTATGTCCCACTTGAAGTTGAGGGTATGCATTTCTCCACAACACCTTCAGCATTTATTGTTTGTAGTTTCCATGCTGATGGTTATTCTGACAAGTGTGAGCTGATACCTCTTTGTGGTTGAATTCGCCTGTGCCTCATAATCCGTTGAAATTGAGCTTTAAGGCATGTCCTTTTTATTTTTCAACCTGTGATTACCCCTTAGTTCTTCAAAGTGTTCTCTTAAAGTATGTGTCACATTTTGAAATGTTTTGGCCATTACCTCCCTCAAGACATTTTGAGGGCAGGTTTCATTTACAGTTCTGCAGTACTTGTTCCTATGAAATGACCATTAGCACAGGCTTTAAAGCTGCTTTTGCAGGTAAATGCCAGAGGGCGGCAGCCTTTCTATGTCCCCACCATGGTAACTAGGGAAAAGCCCTTGCGGCCTCTGGTGTTTCTCGGTTATAAATTAGAGTGGAGTGTGCCCAGACAAACCCACACAAGCTGATGTCTCCTTACTTTTGTTGGATTTTTAAATTTAATTTTTAGTTTTTATTGGAGTAATTCCCCAGTGTGCACGTGGACCACTTCTACTTTGCGCATTCCTCGGTTGATGGACATTTTCATTGCTTCCAAGTGTTGGCTATGGTAAATATTGTTGGAGTGCAGGATTGCCAGCCTGTGACTTTTTGATTCTCATTTTCTCAGTTGATAGGCCCAGCAGTGGGTGTGACTGATTGACTGGTAGCACCGTGTTTCCCTTTTCAAAGCACCTTCTTTGTGTTTTCATTAGTGGCTCTTACCACGTCCCCCTTAGAATCGAGGGTATGCATTTCTCCACAATCGATTTAGCATTTATTGTTTGCTGCCTTTATGCTAATGGCCCTACTGGCTGCTGTGTGCTGATAGGGTTTTGTAATTTGGGTTTGCATGTCTTTGAAAATTCGTAAAACTCATCATGTTTCTCCACCGTTTTCTTTTCTGTTAAAAAAAAGGAAACAGTTGGGAGTACAATATATTTCTTGAAATTGTCTTCTTGGAAGGTTGCCCTATTTTGAAATTTTTGGTCGATTTTCCACCTCAGAATTTTTTTAGAGAGCAGGTGTCATTTCCCGAACTGCAAGTTTGGTGAATATTTAGTGACCCTTAGCAATGGGTTTAAAGCTGCTGTTGTGGGAAGTGGCCTCAAGCAGGCAGCATTTCTCCACTCCCAAATCTGGGTACTAGGGCAGCAGAGCCTTTCTGGAAGTCGTGTTCCTAGGTTGTAAATTAAATTGGAATGTGCCTGGAGAAACCCCCATAAGTTTATGTCTCATTATTTCTTCTTGGTTTTAAATTTTTTTTAATTGTGGTAAAGCTTCGAATATTGTCTGTCCTAGGTGTACACAATCTGGTTCATTTGTACATTATATATGTCTATTCAAGTACAGATCCTCTTCCCATGTAAAATGTTACAGAGGGTTCCACAGACCTCCCTTGCTCCATGGTCGGTCTTTTTGAGATATGTATATACTATGTGTTTGTATACATAGAGCAACACTAATCTTAACTTATCCATTCCCCCCACCTTTCCTTTTAGATGAGCATAGTTTGTTTTCTAAGTCTGTGAGTGTCTTTCTCTGTGGAAATATATTCATTTGTGTCAGTTATTAGATAACGCCTATAAGTGATATCATAGAATACAGGTCTTTGGTTTCCGAGCTACCTCATGTTTCGTGATTATCTCCAGACCCATTTGTGGTGCCTCAAAGAGCAATGGTTCATTGTTTTCCATGGCTAATATTCCATTGTTACATGGACCACTTCTTCTTTATCCATTCACCTCTTGTTGGATATTTGATTGCTTCACTGTCTTGGCTATTGTGAATAAGGCTGCACTGCAGCTTTTGCGGCCTGTGTCTTCTCGATTCTTGTCTTCTCAGGTGAGAGGTCCAATGGTGCGCCTGCTGGATTGAATGGTACCTCCATTTTTACTTTTAAACACAGCTCCTTTCTCTTCTCATTATTGGCTGTTACCCCTTTACGTCTCACCAGCAGGTAGAGGGGATACAGTTCTTGAAAACCCCGTCAGCATTTATTGTTTGTAGACACTTTGCTGATGGTCAGTCGACTGGTCTAAGTTGAAACTTTTTGTAGATTAGATTGCATGGGTCTAACACTCCCTGAGGTTGAGCTTTTATCCATTTTCCTTTTTTTTTAAAAGAGCGTGAGTAAAACTTAACTCCTCATACTCTCTTCTTGAAACATTTGCCTCTTTTGAATTTTTTTGTCCATTCCCTACTTCAGCACAATTTTTTAGGGCAGGTGTCCTTTACAGCCCTGAGTCCTTGTGAATGTTAAGTGACCATTAGCTGTGAGTTTAAAGCTGCTCTTGCAGGAAACGGCCACAAGGTGGCAGCATTTCTCCTTTACCAAATTTGGTAACTGGGGAAACATAGCCTTAATGGGAGTGGTGTTCTAGGTTGTAAATTCGAATGGAATGTGCCAGGAAAAAAGCACTTTATGTTTATGTCTCATTACTTCTTGTTCATAATTGTAATTTACTTTTTATTTTTTATCCCAGCAAATTTGATTACAATGGTTTGTTTGTTCTAGGTGTGCAAGATGTGGTTCTTTCACACATATACGTGTATCTATTCTTCCTCGCATCCTTTTCCCATGTAGGTTATGACACAATGTTGAGTAGTCTTCTCCTGGTCTTCCGTACGTCTTTGGTGATTATATATTTCACATGGTATGTATATCTCTGTTAACCCCAATATGGTAATGTATCCAATCCTCATCCCTTTCTATTTGGTGAACCATAAGTTTTTTTAATGAATCTGTGATTGCCTTTCTCTGTGGAAATATCTTCATTGGTATCAATTTTTAAGTAACTCCTAAAAGTGATATGATAGGATATGTGTCTTTTGCTTTCTCACTGACTACAGGTGGCGTGATTACGTCTAGACTCATGTATGGTGCTGCAAATGGCATTGTTTCATTTTTTTCACTAGCGAATATTCCATCTGTACATGGAGGAGTTCTTCTTTGTCCACCCATCTGTTGGTGGACTTTTTGGTTACTTCCATATCTTGGCTATTGTAATACTGTGCCATGCAGATTTGCCTGCCTGTGTCTTTCCAATTCTTTCTTCTTAGATTATAGGTCGAGGAGTGGGCCTGCTGGATCATATGGTAGCTCAATGTTTACCTTTTTAAGGCACCTCCATTCTGTTCTCATTCGTGGCCCTTTTCAAGTTATGTCCCACTTGAAGTTGAGGGTATGCATTTCTCCACAACACCTTCAGCATTTATTGTTTGTAGTTTCCATGCTGATGGTTATTCTGACAAGTGTGAGCTGATACCTCTTTGTGGTTGAATTCGCCTGTGCCTCATAATCCGTTGAAATTGAGCTTTAAGGCATGTCCTTTTTATTTTTCAACCTGTGATTACCCCTTAGTTCTTCAAAGTGTTCTCTTAAAGTATGTGTCACATTTTGAAATGTTTTGGCCATTACCTCCCTCAAGACATTTTGAGGGCAGGTTTCATTTACAGTTCTGCAGTACTTGTTCCTATGAAATGACCATTAGCACAGGCTTTAAAGCTGCTTTTGCAGGTAAATGCCAGAGGGCGGCAGCCTTTCTATGTCCCCACCATGGTAACTAGGGAAAAGCCCTTGCGGCCTGTGGTGTTTCTCGGTTATAAATTAGAGTGGAGTGTGCCCAGACAAACCCACACAAGCTGATGTCTCCTTACTTTTGTTGGATTTTTAAATTTAATTTTTAGTTTTTATTGGAGTAATTCCCCAGTGTGCACGTGGACCACTTCTACTTTGCGCATTCCTCGGTTGATGGACATTTTCATTGCTTCCAAGTGTTGGCTATGGTAAATATTGTTGGAGTGCAGGATTGCCAGCCTGTGACTTTTTGATTCTCATTTTCTCAGTTGATAGGCCCAGCAGTGGGTGTGACTGATTGACTGGTAGCACCGTGTTTCCCTTTTCAAAGCACCTTCTTTGTGTTTTCATTAGTGGCTCTTACCACGTCCCCCTTAGAATCGAGGGTATGCATTTCTCCACAATCGATTTAGCATTTATTGTTTGCTGCCTTTATGCTAATGGCCCTACTGGCTGCTGTGTGCTGATAGGGTTTTGTAATTTGGGTTTGCATGTCTTTGAAAATTCGTAAAACTCATCATGTTTCTCCACCGTTTTCTTTTCTGTTAAAAAAAAGGAAACAGTTGGGAGTACAATATATTTCTTGAAATTGTCTTCTTGGAAGGTTGCCCTATTTTGAAATTTTTGGTCGATTTTCCACCTCAGAATTTTTTTAGAGAGCAGGTGTCATTTCCCGAACTGCAAGTTTGGTGAATATTTAGTGACCCATAGCAATGGGTTTAAAGCTGCTGTTGTGGGAAGTGGCCTCAAGCAGGCAGCATTTCTCCACTCCCAAATCTGGGTACTAGGGCAGCAGAGCCTTTCTGGAAGTCGTGTTCCTAGGTTGTAAATTAAATTGGAATGTGCCTGGAGAAACCCCCATAAGTTTATGTCTCATTATTTCTTCTTGGTTTTAAATTTTTTTTTAATTGTGGTAAAGCTTCGAATATTGTCTGTCCTAGGTGTACACAATCTGGTTCATTTGTACATTATATATGTCTATTCAAGTACAGATCCTCTTCCCATGTAAAATGTTACAGAGGGTTCCACAGACCTCCCTTGCTCCATGGTCGGTCTTTTTGAGATATGTATATACTATGTGTTTGTATACATAGAGCAACACTAATCTTAACTTATCCATTCCCCCCACCTTTCCTTTTAGATGAGCATAGTTTGTTTTCTAAGTCTGTGAGTGTCTTTCTCTGTGGAAATATATTCATTTGTGTCAGTTATTAGATAACGCCTATAAGTGATATCATAGAATACAGGTCTTTGGTTTCCGAGCTACCTCATGTTTCGTGATTATCTCCAGACCCATTTGTGGTGCCTCAAAGAGCAATGGTTCATTGTTTTCCATGGCTAATATTCCATTGTGTACATGGACCACTTCTTCTTTATCCATTCACCTCTTGTTGGATATTTGATTGCTTCACTGTCTTGGCTATTGTGAATAAGGCTGCACTGCAGCTTTTGCGGCCTGTGTCTTCTCGATTCTTGTCTTCTCAGGTGAGAGGTCCAATGGTGCGCCTGCTGGATTGAATGGTACCTCCATTTTTACTTTTAAACACAGCTCCTTTCTCTTCTCATTATTGGCTGTTACCCCTTTACGTCTCACCAGCAGGTAGAGGGGATACAGTTCTTGAAAACCCCGTCAGCATTTATTGTTTGTAGACACTTTGCTGATGGTCAGTCGACTGGTCTAAGTTGAAACTTTTTGTAGATTAGATTGCATGGGTCTAACACTCCCTGAGGTTGAGCTTTTATCCATTTTCCTTTTTTTTTAAAAGAGCGTGAGTAAAACTTAACTCCTCATACTCTCTTCTTGAATCATTTGCCTGTTTTGAATTTTTTTGTCCATTCCCTACTTCAGCACAATTTTTTAGGGCAGGTGTCCTTTACAGCCCTGAGTCCTTGTGAATGTTAAGTGACCATTAGCTGTGAGTTTAAAGCTGCTCTTGCAGGAAACGGCCACAAGGTGGCAGCATTTCTCCTTTACCAAATTTGGTAACTGGGGAAACATAGCCTTAATGGGAGTGGTGTTCTAGGTTGTAAATTCGAATGGAATGTGCCAGGAAAAAAGCACTTTATGTTTATGTCTCATTACTTCTTGTTCATAATTGTAATTTACTTTTTATTTTTTATCCCAGCAAATTTGATTACAATGGTTTGTTTGTTCTAGGTGTGCAAGATGTGGTTCTTTCACACATATACGTGTATCTATTCTTCCTCGCATCCTTTTCCCATGTAGGTTATGACACAATGTTGAGTAGTCTTCTCCTGGTCTTCCGTACGTCTTTGGTGATTATATATTTCACATGGAATGTATATCTCTGTTAACCCCAATATGGTAATGTATCCAATCCTCATCCCTTTCTATTTGGTGAACCATAAGTTTTTTTAATGAATCTGTGATTGCCTTTCTCTGTGGAAATATCTTCACTGGTATCAATTTTTAAGTAACTCCTAAAAGTGATATGATAGGATATGTGTCTTTTGCTTTCTCACTGACTACAGGTGGCGTGATTACGTCTAGACTCATGTATGGTGCTGCAAATGGCATTGTTTCATTTTTTTCACTAGCGAATATTCCATCTGTACATGGAGGAGTTCTTCTTTGTCCACCCATCTGTTGGTGGACTTTTTGGTTACTTCCGTATCTTGGCTATTGTAATAATGTGCCATGCAGATTTGCCTGCCTGTGTCTTTCCAATTCTTTCTTCTTAGATTATAGGTCGAGGAGTGGGCCTGCTGGATCATATGGTAGCTCAATGTTTACCTTTTTAAGGCACCTCCATTCTGTTCTCATTCGTGGCCTTTTTCAAGTTATGTCCCACTTGAAGTTGAGGGTATGCATTTCTCCACAACACCTTCAGCATTTATTGTTTGTAGTTTCCTTGCTGATGGTTATTCTGACAAGTGTGAGCTGATACCTCTTTGTGGTTGAATTCGCCTGTGCCTCATAATCCGTTGAAATTGAGCTTTAAGGCATGTCCTTTTTATTTTTCAACCTGTGATTACCCCTTAGTTCTTCAAAGTGTTCTCTTAAAGTATGTGTCACATTTTGAAATGTTTTGGCCATTACCTCCCTCAAGACATTTTGAGGGCAGGTTTCATTTACAGTTCTGCAGTACTTGTTCCTAAGAAATGACCATTAGCACAGGCTTTAAAGCTGCTTTTGCAGGTAAATGCCAGAGGGCGGCAGCCTTTCTATGTCCCCACCATGGTAACTAGGGAAAAGCCCTTGCGGCCTGTGGTGTTTCTCGGTTATAAATTAGAGTGGAGTGTGCCCGGACAAACCCACACAAGCTGATGTCTCCTTACTTTTGTTGGATTTTTAAATTTAATTTTTAGTTTTTATTGGAGTAATTCCCCAGTGTGCACGTGGACCACTTCTACTTTGCGCATTCCTCGGTTGATGGACATTTTCATTGCTTCCAAGTGTTGGCTATGGTAAATATTGTTGGAGTGCAGGATTGCCAGCCTGTGACTTTTTGATTCTCATTTTCTCAGTTGATAGGCCCAGCAGTGGGTGTGACTGATTGACTGGTAGCACCGTGTTTCCCTTTTCAAAGCACCTTCTTTGTGTTTTCATTAGTGGCTCTTACCACGTCCCCCTTAGAATCGAGGGTATGCATTTCTCCACAATCGATTTAGCATTTATTGTTTGCTGCCTTTATGCTAATGGCCCTACTGGCTGCTGTGTGCTGATAGGGTTTTGTAATTTGGGTTTGCATGTCTTTGAAAATTCGTAAAACTCATCATGATTCTCCACCGTTTTCTTTTCTGTTAAAAAAAAGGAAACAGTTGGGAGTACAATATATTTCTTGAAATTGTCTTCTTGGAAGGTTGCCCTATTTTGAAATTTTTGGTCGATTTTCCACCTCAGAATTTTTTTAGAGAGCAGGTGTCATTTCCCGAACTGCAAGTTTGGTGAATATTTAGTGACCCTTAGCAATGGGTTTAAAGCTGCTGTTGTGGGAAGTGGCCTCAAGCAGGCAGCATTTCTCCACTCCCAAATCTGGGTACTAGGGCAGCAGAGCCTTTCTGGAAGTCGTGTTCCTAGGTTGTAAATTAAATTGGAATGTGCCTGGAGAAACCCCCATAAGTTTATGTCTCATTATTTCTTCTTGGTTTTAATTTTTTTTTAATTGTGGTAAAGCTTCGAATATTGTCTGTCCTAGGTGTACACAATCTGGTTCATTTGTACATTATATATGTCTATTCAAGTACAGATCCTCTTCCCATGTAAAATGATACAGAGGGTTCCACAGACCTCCCTTGCTCCATGGTCGGTCTTTTTGAGATATGTATATACTATGTGTTTGTATACATAGAGCAACACTAATCTTAACTTATCCATTCCCCCCACCTTTCCTTTTAGATGAGCATAGTTTGTTTTCTAAGTCTGTGAGTGTCTTTCTCTGTGGAAATATATTCATTTGTGTCAGTTATTAGATAACGCCTATAAGTGATATCATAGAATACAGGTCTTTGGTTTCCGAGCTACCTCATGTTTCGTGATTATCTCCAGACCCATTTGTGGTGCCTCAAAGAGCAATGGTTCATTGTTTTCCATGGCTAATATTCCATTGTGTACATGGACCACTTCTTCTTTATCCATTCACCTCTTGTTGGATATTTTGATTGCTTCACTGTCTTGGCTATTGTGAATAAGGCTGCACTGCAGCTTTTGCGGCCTGTGTCTTCTCGATTCTTGTCTTCTCAGGTGAGAGGTCCAATGGTGTGCCTGCTGGATTGAATGGTACCTCCATTTTTACTTTTAAACACAGCTCCTTTCTGTTCTCATTATTGGCTGTTACCCCTTTACGTCTCACCAGCAGGTAGAGGGGACACAGTTCTTAAAAACCCCGTCAGCATTTATTGTTTGTAGACATTTTGCTGATGGTCAGTCGACTGGTCTAAGTTGAAACTTTTTGTAGATTAGATTGCATGGGTCTAACACTCCCTGAGGTTGAGCTTTTATCCATTTTCCTTTTTTTTTAAAAGAGCGTGAGTAAAACTTAACTCCTCATACCCTCTTCTTGAAACATTTGCCTGTTTTGAATTTTTTTGTCCATTCCCTACTTCAGCACAATTTTTTAGGGCAGGTGTCCTTTACAGCCCTGAGTCCTTGTGAATGTTAAGTGACCATTAGCTGTGAGTTTAAAGCTGCTCTTGCAGGAAACGGCCACAAGGTGGCAGCATTTCTCCTTTACCAAATTTGGTAACTGGGGAAACAGAGCCTTAATGGAAGTGGTGTTCTAGGTTGTAAATTCGAATGGAATGTGCCAGGGAAAAGCACTTTATGTTTATGTCTCATTACTTCTTGTTCATAATTGTAATTTACTTTTTATTTTTTATCCCAGCAAATTTGATTACAATGGTTTGTTTGTTCTAGGTGTGCAAGATGTGGTTCTTTCACACATATACGTGTATCTATTCTTCCTCGCATCCTTTTCCCATGTAGGTTATGACACAATGTTGAGTAGTCTTCTCCTGGTCTTCCGTACGCCTTTGGTGATTATATATTTCACATGGTATGTATATCTCTGTTAACCCCAATATGGTAATGTATCCAATCCTCATCCCTTTCTATTTGGTGAACCATAAGTTTTTTTAATGAATCTGTGATTGCCTTTCTCTGTGGAAATATCTTCATTGGTATCAATTTTTAAGTAACTCCTAAAAGTGATATGATAAGATATGTGTCTTTTGCTTTCTCACTGACTACAGGTGGCGTGATTACGTCTAGACTCATGTATGGTGCTGCAAATGGCATTGTTTCATTTTTTTCACTAGCGAATATTCCATCTGTACATGGAGGAGTTCTTCTTTGTCCACCCATCTGTTGGTGGACTTTTTGGTTACTTCCATATCTTGGCTATTGTAATACTGTGCCATGCAGATTTGCCTGCCTGTGTCTTTCCAATTCTTTCTTCTTAGATTATAGGTCGAGGAGTGGGCCTGCTGGATCATATGGTAGCTCAATGTTTACCTTTTTAAGGCACCTCCATTCTGTTCTCATTCGTGGCCCTTTTCAAGTTATGTCCCACTTGAAGTTGAGGGTATGCATTTCTCCACAACACCTTCAGCATTTATTGTTTGTAGTTTCCTTGCTGATGGTTATTCTGACAAGTGTGAGCTGATACCTCTTTGTGGTTGAATTCGCCTGTGCCTCATAATCCGTTGAAATTGAGCTTTAAGGCATGTCCTTTTTATTTTTCAACCTGTGATTACCCCTTAGTTCTTCAAAGTGTTCTCTTAAAGTATGTGTCAAATTTTGAAATGTTTTGGCCATTACCTCCCTCAAGACATTTTGAGGGCAGGTTTCATTTACAGTTCTGCAGTACTTGTTCCTAAGAAATGACCATTAGCACAGGCTTTAAAGCTGCTTTTGCAGGTAAATGCCAGAGGGCGGCAGCCTTTCTATGTCCCCACCATGGTAACTAGGGAAAAGCCCTTGCGGCCTGTGGTGTTTCTCGGTTATAAATTAGAGTGGAGTGTGCCCGGACAAACCCACACAAGCTGATGTCTCCTTACTTTTGTTGGATTTTTAAATTTAATTTTTAGTTTTTATTGGAGTAATTCCCCAGTGTGCACGTGGACCACTTCTACTTTGCGCATTCCTCGGTTGATGGACATTTTCATTGCTTCCAAGTGTTGGCTATGGTAAATATTGTTGGAGTGCAGGATTGCCAGCCTGTGACTTTTTGATTCTCATTTTCTCAGTTGATAGGCCCAGCAGTGGGTGTGACTGATTGACTGGTAGCACCGTGTTTCCCTTTTCAAAGCACCTTCTTTGTGTTTTCATTAGTGGCTCTTACCACGTCCCCCTTAGAATCGAGGGTATGCATTTCTCCACAATCGATTTAGCATTTATTGTTTGCTGCCTTTATGCTAATGGCCCTACTGGCTGCTGTGTGCTGATAGGGTTTTGTAATTTGGGTTTGCATGTCTTTGAAAATTCGTAAAACTCATCATGTTTCTCCACCGTTTTCTTTTCTGTTAAAAAAAAGGAAACAGTTGGGAGTACAATATATTTCTTGAAATTGTCTTCTTGGAAGGTTACCCTATTTTGAAATTTTTGGTCGATTTTCCACCTCAGAATTTTTTTAGAGAGCAGGTGTCATTTCCCGAACTGCAAGTTTGGTGAATATTTAGTGACCCTTAGCAATGGGTTTAAAGCTGCTGTTGTGGGAAGTGGCCTCAAGCAGGCAGCATTTCTCCACTCCCAAATCTGGGTACTAGGGCAGCAGAGCCTTTCTGGAAGTCGTGTTCCTAGGTTGTAAATTTAATTGGAATGTGCCTGGAGAAACCCCCATAAGTTTATGTCTCATTATTTCTTCTTGGTTTTAATTTTTTTTTTAATTGTGGTAAAGCTTCGAATATTGTCTGTCCTAGGTGTACACAATCTGGTTCATTTGTACATTATATATGTCTATTCAAGTACAGATCCTCTTCCCATGTAAAATGTTACAGAGGGTTCCACAGACCTCCCTTGCTCCATGGTCGGTCTTTTTGAGATATGTATATACTATGTGTTTGTATACATAGAGCAACACTAATCTTAACTTATCCATTCCCCCCACCTTTCCTTTTAGATGAGCATAGTTTGTTTTCAAGTCTGTGAGTGTCTTTCTCTGTGGAAATATATTCATTTGTGTCAGTTATTAGATAACGCCTATAAGTGATATCATAGAATACAGGTCTTTGGTTTCCGAGCTACCTCATGTTTCGTGATTATCTCCAGACCCATTTGTGGTGCCTCAAAGAGCAATGGTTCATTGTTTTCCATGGCTAATATTCCATTGTGTACATGGACCACTTCTTCTTTATCCATTCACCTCTTGTTGGATATTTTGATTGCTTCACTGTCTTGGCTATTGTGAATAAGGCTGCACTGCAGCTTTTGCGGCCTGTGTCTTCTCGATTCTTGTCTTCTCAGGTGAGAGGTCCAATGGTGTGCCTGCTGGATTGAATGGTACCTCCATTTTTACTTTTAAACACAGCTCCTTTCTGTTCTCATTATTGGCTGTTACCCCTTTACGTCTCACCAGCAGGTAGAGGGGACACAGTTCTTAAAAACCCCGTCAGCATTTATTGTTTGTAGACATTTTGCTGATGGTCAGTCGACTGGTCTAAGTTGAAACTTTTTGTAGATTAGATTGCATGGGTCTAACACTCCCTGAGGTTGAGCTTTTATCCATTTTCCTTTTTTTTTAAAAGAGCGTGAGTAAAACTTAACTCCTCATACCCTCTTCTTGAAACATTTGCCTGTTTTGAATTTTTTTGTCCATTCCCTACTTCAGCACAATTTTTTAGGGCAGGTGTCCTTTACAGCCCTGAGTCCTTGTGAATGTTAAGTGACCATTAGCTGTGAGTTTAAAGCTGCTCTTGCAGGAAACGGCCACAAGGTGGCAGCATTTCTCCTTTACCAAATTTGGTAACTGGGGAAACAGAGCCTTAATGGAAGTGGTGTTCTAGGTTGTAAATTCGAATGGAATGTGCCAGGGAAAAGCACTTTATGTTTATGTCTCATTACTTCTTGTTCATAATTGTAATTTACTTTTTATTTTTTATCCCAGCAAATTTGATTACAATGGTTTGTTTGTTCTAGGTGTGCAAGATGTGGTTCTTTCACACATATACGTGTATCTATTCTTCCTCGCATCCTTTTCCCATGTAGGTTATGACACAATGTTGAGTAGTCTTCTCCTGGTCTTCCGTACGCCTTTGGTGATTATATATTTCACATGGTATGTATATCTCTGTTAACCCCAATATGGTAATGTATCCAATCCTCATCCCTTTCTATTTGGTGAACCATAAGTTTTTTTAATGAATCTGTGATTGCCTTTCTCTGTGGAAATATCTTCATTGGTATCAATTTTTAAGTAACTCCTAAAAGTGATATGATAAGATATGTGTCTTTTGCTTTCTCACTGACTACAGGTGGCGTGATTACGTCTAGACTCATGTATGGTGCTGCAAATGGCATTGTTTCATTTTTTTCACTAGCGAATATTCCATCTGTACATGGAGGAGTTCTTCTTTGTCCACCCATCTGTTGGTGGACTTTTTGGTTACTTCCATATCTTGGCTATTGTAATACTGTGCCATGCAGATTTGCCTGCCTGTGTCTTTCCAATTCTTTCTTCTTAGATTATAGGTCGAGGAGTGGGCCTGCTGGATCATATGGTAGCTCAATGTTTACCTTTTTAAGGCACCTCCATTCTGTTCTCATTCGTGGCCCTTTTCAAGTTATGTCCCACTTGAAGTTGAGGGTATGCATTTCTCCACAACACCTTCAGCATTTATTGTTTGTAGTTTCCTTGCTGATGGTTATTCTGACAAGTGTGAGCTGATACCTCTTTGTGGTTGAATTCGCCTGTGCCTCATAATCCGTTGAAATTGAGCTTTAAGGCATGTCCTTTTTATTTTTCAACCTGTGATTACCCCTTAGTTCTTCAAAGTGTTCTCTTAAAGTATGTGTCAAATTTTGAAATGTTTTGGCCATTACCTCCCTCAAGACATTTTGAGGGCAGGTTTCATTTACAGTTCTGCAGTACTTGTTCCTAAGAAATGACCATTAGCACAGGCTTTAAAGCTGCTTTTGCAGGTAAATGCCAGAGGGCGGCAGCCTTTCTATGTCCCCACCATGGTAACTAGGGAAAAGCCCTTGCGGCCTGTGGTGTTTCTCGGTTATAAATTAGAGTGGAGTGTGCCCGGACAAACCCACACAAGCTGATGTCTCCTTACTTTTGTTGGATTTTTAAATTTAATTTTTAGTTTTTATTGGAGTAATTCCCCAGTGTGCACGTGGACCACTTCTACTTTGCGCATTCCTCGGTTGATGGACATTTTCATTGCTTCCAAGTGTTGGCTATGGTAAATATTGTTGGAGTGCAGGATTGCCAGCCTGTGACTTTTTGATTCTCATTTTCTCAGTTGATAGGCCCAGCAGTGGGTGTGACTGATTGACTGGTAGCACCGTGTTTCCCTTTTCAAAGCACCTTCTTTGTGTTTTCATTAGTGGCTCTTACCACGTCCCCCTTAGAATCGAGGGTATGCATTTCTCCACAATCGATTTAGCATTTATTGTTTGCTGCCTTTATGCTAATGGCCCTACTGGCTGCTGTGTGCTGATAGGGTTTTGTAATTTGGGTTTGCATGTCTTTGAAAATTCGTAAAACTCATCATGTTTCTCCACCGTTTTCTTTTCTGTTAAAAAAAAGGAAACAGTTGGGAGTACAATATATTTCTTGAAATTGTCTTCTTGGAAGGTTACCCTATTTTGAAATTTTTGGTCGATTTTCCACCTCAGAATTTTTTTAGAGAGCAGGTGTCATTTCCCGAACTGCAAGTTTGGTGAATATTTAGTGACCCTTAGCAATGGGTTTAAAGCTGCTGTTGTGGGAAGTGGCTTCAAGCAGGCAGCATTTCTCCACTCCCAAATCTGGGTACTAGGGCAGCAGAGCCTTTCTGGAAGTCGTGTTCCTAGGTTGTAAATTTAATTGGAATGTGCCTGGAGAAACCCCCATAAGTTTATGTCTCATTATTTCTTCTTGGTTTTAATTTTTTTTTTAATTGTGGTAAAGCTTCGAATATTGTCTGTCCTAGGTGTACACAATCTGGTTCATTTGTACATTATATATGTCTATTCAAGTACAGATCCTCTTCCCATGTAAAATGTTACAGAGGGTTCCACAGACCTCCCTTGCTCCATGGTCGGTCTTTTTGAGATATGTATATACTATGTGTTTGTATATATAGAGCAACACTAATCTTAACTTATCCATTCCCCCCACCTTTCCTTTTAGATGAGCATAGTTTGTTTTCAAGTCTGTGAGTGTCTTTCTCTGTGGAAATATATTCATTTGTGTCAGTTATTAGATAACGCCTATAAGTGATATCATAGAATACAGGTCTTTGGTTTCCGAGCTACCTCATGTTTCGTGATTATCTCCAGACCCATTTGTGGTGCCTCAAAGAGCAATGGTTCATTGTTTTCCATGGCTAATATTCCATTGTGTACATGGACCACTTCTTCTTTATCCATTCACCTCTTGTTGGATATTTTGATTGCTTCACTGTCTTGGCTATTGTGAATAAGGCTGCACTGCAGCTTTTGCGGCCTGTGTCTTCTCGATTCTTGTCTTCTCAGGTGAGAGGTCCAATGGTGCGCCTGCTGGATTGAATGTTACCTCCATTTTTACTTTTAAACACAGCTCCTTTCTCTTCTCATTATTGGCTGTTACCCCTTTACGTCTCACCAGCAGGTAGAGGGGATACAGTTCTTGAAAACCCCGTCAGCATTTATTGTTTGTAGACATTTTTCTGATGGTCAGTCGACTGGTCTAAGTTGAACCTTTTTGTAGATTAGATTGCATGGGTCTAACACTCCCTGAGGTTGAGCTTTTATCCATTTTCCTTTTTTTTTAAAAGAGCGTGAGTAAAACTTAACTCCTCATACCCTCTTCTTGAAACATTTGCCTGTTTTGAATTTTTTTGTCCATTCCCTACTTCAGCACAATTTTTTAGGGCAGGTGTCCTTTACAGCCCTGAGTCCTTGTGAATGTTAAGTGACCATTAGCTGTGAGTTTAAAGCTGCTCTTGCAGGAAACGGCCACAAGGTGGCAGCATTTCTCCTTTACCAAATTTGTTAACTGGGGAAACAGAGCCTTAATGGAAGTGGTGTTCTAGGTTGTAAATTCGAATGGAATGTGCCAGGAAAAAAGCACTTTATGTTTATCTCTCATTACTTCTTGTTCATAATTGTAATTTACTTTTTATTTTTTATTCCAGCAAATTTGATTACAATGGTTTTTTTGTTCTAGGTGTGCAAGATGTGGTTCTTTCACACATATACGTGAATCTATTCTTCCTCGCATCCTTTTCCCATGTAGGTTATGACACAATGTTGAGTAGTCTTCTCCTGGTCTTCCGTACGTCTTTGGTGATTATATATTTCACATGGTATGTATATCTCTGTTAACCCCAATATGGTAATATATCCAATCCTCATCCCTTTCTATTTGGTGAACCATAAGTTTTTTTAATGAATCTGTGATTGCCTTTCTCTGTGGAAATATCTTCATTGGTATCAATTTTTAAGTAACTCCTAAAAGTGATATGATAGGATATGTGTCTTTTGCTTTCTCACTGACTACAGGTGGCGTGATTACGTCTAGACTCATGTATGGTGCTGCAAATGGCATTGTTTCATTTTTTTCACTAGCGAATATTCCATCTGTACATGGAGGAGTTCTTCTTTGTCCACCCATCTGTTGGTGGACTTTTTGGTTACTTCCATATCTTGGCTGTTGTAATACTGTGCCATGCAGATTTGCCTGCCTGTGTCTTTCCAATTCTTTCTTCTTAGATTATAGGTCGAGGAGTGGGCCTGCTGGATCATACGGTAGCTCAATGTTTACCTTCTTAAGGCACCTCCATTCTGTTCTCATTCGTGGCCCTTTTCAAGTTCGTCCCACTTGAAGTTGAGGGTATGCATTTCTCCACAACACCTTCAGCATTTATTGTTTGTAGTTTCCTTGCTGATGGTTATTCTGACAAGTGTGAGCTGATACCTCTTTGTGGTTGAATTCGCCTGTGCCTCATAATCCGTTGAAATTGAGCTTTAAGGCATGTCCTTTTTATTTTTCAACCTGTGATTACCCCTTAGTTCTTCAAAGTGTTCTCTTAAAGTATGTGTCACATTTTGAAATGTTTTGGCCATTACCTCCCTCAAGACATTTTGAGGGCAGGTTTCATTTACAGTTCTGCAGTACTTGTTCCTATGAAATGACCATTAGCACAGGCTTTAAAGCTGCTTTTGCAGGTAAATGCCAGAGGGCGGCCGCCTTTGTATGTCCCCACCATGGTAACTAGGGAAAAGCCCTTGCGGCCTGTGGTGTTTCTCGGTTATAAATTAGAGTGGAGTGTGCCCGGACAAACCCACACAAGCTGATGTCTCCTTACTTTTGTTGGATTTTTAAATTTAATTTTTAGTTTTTATTGGAGTAATTCCCCAGTGTGCACGTGGACCACTTCTACTTTGCGCATTCCTCGGTTGATGGACATTTTCATTGCTTCCAAGTGTTGGCTATGGTAAATATTGTTGGAGTGCAGGATTGCCAGCCTGTGACTTTTTGATTCTCATTTTCTCAGTTGATAGGCCCAGCAGTGGGTGTGACTGATTGACTGGTAGCACCGTGTTTCCCTTTTCAAAGCACCTTCTTTGTGTTTTCATTAGTGGCTCTTACCACGTCCCCCTTAGAATCGAGGGTATGCATTTCTCCACAATCGATTTAGCATTTATTGTTTGCTGCCTTTATGCTAATGGCCCTACTGGCTGCTGTGTGCTGATAGGGTTTTGTAATTTGGGTTTGCATGTCTTTGAAAATTCGTAAAACTCATCATGTTTCTCCACCGTTTTCTTTTCTGTTAAAAAAAAGGAAACAGTTGGGAGTACAATATATTTCTTGAAATTGTCTTCTTGGAAGGTTGCCCTATTTTGAAATTTTTGGTCGATTTTCCACCTCAGAATTTTTTTAGAGAGCAGGTGTCATTTCCCGAACTGCAAGTTTGGTGAATATTTAGTGACCCTTAGCAATGGGTTTAAAGCTGCTGTTGTGGGAAGTGGCTTCAAGCAGGCAGCATTTCTCCACTCCCAAATCTGGGTACTAGGGCAGCAGAGCCTTTCTGGAAGTCGTGTTCCTAGGTTGTAAATTAAATTGGAATGTGCCTGGAGAAACCCCCATAAGTTTATGTCTCATTATTTCTTCTTGGTTTTAATTTTTTTTTTAATTGTGGTAAAGCTTCGAATATTGTCTGTCCTAGGTGTACACAATCTGGTTCATTTGTACATTATATATGTCTATTCAAGTACAGATCCTCTTCCCATGTAAAATGTTACAGAGGGTTCCACAGACCTCCCTTGCTCCATGGTCGGTCTTTTTGAGATATGTATATACTATGTGTTTGTATACATAGAGCAACACTAATCTTAACTTATCCATTCCCCCCACCTTTCCTTTTAGATGAGCATAGTTTGTTTTCAAGTCTGTGAGTGTCTTTCTCTGTGGAAATATATTCATTTGTGTCAGTTATTAGATAACGCCTATAAGTGATATCATAGAATACAGGTCTTTGGTTTCCGAGCTACCTCATGTTTCGTGATTATCTCCAGACCCATTTGTGGTGCCTCAAAGAGCAATGGTTCATTGTTTTCCATGGCTAATATTCCATTGTGTACATGGACCACTTCTTCTTTATCCATTCACCTCTTGTTGGATATTTTGATTGCTTCACTGTCTTGGCTATTGTGAATAAGGCTGCACTGCAGCTTTTGCGGCCTGTGTCTTCTCGATTCTTGTCTTCTCAGGTGAGAGGTCCAATGGTGCGCCTGCTGGATTGAGTGTTACCTCCATTTTTACTTTTAAACACAGCTCCTTTCTCTTCTCATTATTGGCTGTTACCCCTTTACGTCTCACCAGCAGGTAGAGGGGATACAGTTCTTGAAAACCCCGTCAGCATTTATTGTTTGTAGACATTTTGCTGATGGTCAGTCGACTGGTCTAAGTTGAACCTTTTTGTAGATTAGATTGCATGGGTCTAACACTCCCTGAGGTTGAGCTTTTATCCATTTTCCTTTTTTTTTAAAAGAGCGTGAGTAAAACTTAACTCCTCATACCCTCTTCTTGAAACATTTGCCTGTTTTGAATTTTTTTGTCCATTCCCTACTTCAGCACAATTTTTTAGGGCAGGTGTCCTTTACAGCCCTGAGTCCTTGTGAATGTTAAGTGACCATTAGCTGTGAGTTTAAAGCTGCTCTTGCAGGAAACGGCCACAAGGTGGCAGCATTTCTCCTTTACCAAATTTGGTAACTGGGGAAACAGAGCCTTAATGGAAGTGGTGTTCTAGGTTGTAAATTCGAATGGAATGTGCCAGGAAAAAAGCACTTTATGTTTATCTCTCATTACTTCTTGTTCATAATTGTAATTTACTTTTTATTTTTTATTCCAGCAAATTTGATTACAATGGTTTTTTTGTTCTAGGTGTGCAAGATGTGGTTCTTTCACACATATACGTGAATCTATTCTTCCTCGCATCCTTTTCCCATGTAGGTTATGACACAATGTTGAGTAGTCTTCTCCTGGTCTTCCGTACGTCTTTGGTGATTATATATTTCACATGGTATGTATATCTCTGTTAACCCCAATATGGTAATATATCCAATCCTCATCCCTTTCTATTTGGTGAACCATAAGTTTTTTTAATGAATCTGTGATTGCCTTTCTCTGTGGAAATATCTTCATTGGTATCAATTTTTAAGTAACTCCTAAAAGTGATATGATAGGATATGTGTCTTTTGCTTTCTCACTGACTACAGGTGGCGTGATTACGTCTAGACTCATGTATGGTGCTGCAAATGGCATTGTTTCATTTTTTTCACTAGCGAATATTCCATCTGTACATGGAGGAGTTCTTCTTTGTCCACCCATCTGTTGGTGGACTTTTTGGTTACTTCCATATCTTGGCTATTGTAATACTGTGCCATGCAGATTTGCCTGCCTGTGTCTTTCCAATTCTTTCTTCTTAGATTATAGGTCGAGGAGTGGGCCTGCTGGATCATACGGTAGCTCAATGTTTACCTTTTTAAGGCACCTCCATTCTGTTCTCATTCGTGGCCCTTTTCAAGTTCGTCCCACTTGAAGTTGAGGGTATGCATTTCTCCACAACACCTTCAGCATTTATTGTTTGTAGTTTCCTTGCTGATGGTTATTCTGACAAGTGTGAGCTGATACCTCTTTGTGGTTGAATTCGCCTGTGCCTCATAATCCGTTGAAATTGAGCTTTAAGGCATGTCCTTTTTATTTTTCAACCTGTGATTACCCCTTAGTTCTTCAAAGTGTTCTCTTAAAGTATGTGTCACATTTTGAAATGTTTTGGCCATTACCTCCCTCAAGACATTTTGAGGGCAGGTTTCATTTACAGTTCTGCAGTACTTGTTCCTATGAAATGACCATTAGCACAGGCTTTAAAGCTGCTTTTGCAGGTAAATGCCAGAGGGCGGCAGCCTTTGTATGTCCCCACCATGGTAACTAGGGAAAAGCCCTTGCGGCCTGTGGTGTTTCTCGGTTATAAATTAGAGTGGAGTGTGCCCGGACAAACCCACACAAGCTGATGTCTCCTTACTTTTGTTGGATTTTTAAATTTAATTTTTAGTTTTTATTGGAGTAATTCCCCAGTGTGCACGTGGACCACTTCTACTTTGAGCATTCCTCGGTTGATGGACATTTTCATTGCTTCCAAGTGTTGGCTATGGTAAATATTGTTGGAGTGCAGGATTGCCAGCCTGTGACTTTTTGATTCTCATTTTGTCAGGTGATAGGCCCAGCAGTGGGTGTGATTGATTGACTGGTAGCACCGTGTTTCCCTTTTCAAAGCACCTTCTTTGTGTTTTCATTAGTGGCTCTTACCACGTCCCCCTCAGAATCGAGGGTATGCATTTCTCCACAATCGATTTAGCATTTATTGTTTGCTGCCTTTATGCTAATGGCCCTACTGGCTGCTGTGTGCCGATAGGGTTTTGTAATTTGGGTTCGCATGTCTTTTAAAATTTGTAAAACTCATCATTTTTCTCCACCGTTTTCTTTTCTGTTAAAAAAAAGGTAACAGTTGGGAGTACAATATATCTCTTGAAATTGTCTTCTTGGAAGGTTGCCCTATTTTGAAATTTTTGGTCGATTTTCCACCCCAGAATTTTTTTAGAGAGCAGGTGTCATTTCCCGAACTGCAAGTTTGGTGAATATTTAGTGACCTTTAGCAATGGGTTTAAAGCTGCTGTTGTGGGAAGTGACCTCAAGCAGGCAGCATTTCTCCACTCCCAATTCTGGGTACTAGGGCAGCAGAGCCTTTCTGGAAGTCGTGTTCCTAGGTTGTAAATTAAATTGGAATGTGCATGGAGAAACCCCCATAAGTTTATCTCTCATTATTTCTTCTTGGTTTTAAAATTTTTTTAAATTGGGGTAAAGCTTAGAATATTGTCTGTCCTAGGTGTACACAATCTGGTTCATTTGTACATTATATATGTCTATTCAAGTACAGATCCTCTTCCCATGTAAAATGTTACAGAGGGTTCTACAGACCTCCCTTGCTACATGGTCGGTCTTTTTGAGATATGTATATACTATGTGTTTGTATACATAGAGCAACACTAATCTTAACTTATCCATTCTCCCCACCTTTCCTTTTACATGAGCATAGTTTGTTTTCTAAGTCTGTGAGTGTCTTTCTCTGTGGAAATATATTCATTTGTGTCAGTTAGTAGATAACGCCTATAAGTGATATCATAAAATACAGGTCTTTGGTTTCCGAGTTACCTCATGTTTCGTGATTATCTCCAGACTCATTTGTGGTGCCTCAAAGAGCAATGGTTCATTGTTTTCCATGGCTAATATTCCATTGTGTACGTGGACCACTTCTTCTTTATCCATTCACCTCTTGTTGGATATTTTGATTGCTTCACTGTCTTGGCTATTGTGAATAAGGCTGCACTGCAGCTTTTGCGGCCTGTGTCTTCTCGATACTTGTCTTCTCAGGTGAGAGGTCCAATGGTGCGCCTGCTGGATTGAATGGTACGTCCATTTTTACTTTTAAACACAGCTCCTTTCTGTTCTCATTATTGGCTGTTACCCCTTTACGTCTCACCAGCAGGTAGAGGGGACAGAGTTCTCTAAAACCCCGTCAGCATTTATTGTTTGTAGACTTTTTGCTGATGGTCAGTCGACTGGTGTGAGATTAGCGTTACCATATGTATACAAATACATATTATATACATGTATCAAAAAGACTGAACATATAGCAAGGGAGGTCAACAGAACACTGTAATATTTTACATGGGAAGAGGATCTGTACTTGAATAGACATATATATAATGTAGAAATGAACAAGATTGTGTACACCTAGGACAGACAATATTCTAAGCTTTACCCCAATTAAAAAAATTTTAAAACCAAGAAGAAATAATGAGACATAAACTTATGAGGGTTTCTCCATGCACATTCCAATTTAATTTACAACCTAGGAACACGACTTCCAGAAAGGCTCTGCTGCCCTAGTACCCAGATTTGGGAGTGGAGAAATGCTGCCTGCTTGAGGTCACTTCCCACAACAGCAGCTTTAAACCCATTGCTAAAGGTCACTAAATATTCACCAAACTTGCAGTTCGGGAAATGACACCTGCTCTCTAAAAAAATTCTGGGGTGGAAAATCGACCAAAAAATTCAAAATAGGGCAACCTTCCAAGAAGAAAATTTCAAGAGATATATTGTACTCCCAACTGTTACCTTTTTTTTTAACAGAAAAGAAAACGGTGGAGAAAAATGATGAGTTTTACAAATTTTCAAAGACATGCGAACCCAAATTACAAAACCCTATCGGCACACAGCAGCCAGTAGGGCCATTAGCATAAAGGCAGCAAACAATAAATGCTAAATCGATTGTGGAGAAATGCATACCCTCGATTCTGAGGGGGACGTGGTAAGAGCCACTAATGAAAACACAAAGAAGGTGCTTTGAAAAGGGAAACACGGTGCCACCAGTCAATCAATCACACCCACTGCTGGGCCTATCACCTGAGAAAATGAGAATCAAAAAGTCACAGGCTGGCAATCCTGCACTCCAACAATATTTACCATAGCCAACACTTGGAAGCATTGAAAATGTCCATCAACGGAGGAATGCGCAAAGTAGAAGTGGTCAACGTGCACACTGGGGAATTACTCCAATAAAAACTAAAAATTAAATTTAAAAATCCAACAAAAGTAAGGAGACATCAGCTTGTGTGGGTTTGTCCGGGCAAACTCCACTCTAATTTATAACCGAGAAACACCACAGGCCGCAAGGGCTTTTCCCTAGTTACCATGGTGGGGACATAGAAAGGCTGCCGCCCTCTGGCATTTACCTGCAAAAGCAGCTTTAAAGCCTGTGTTAATGGTCATTTCATAGGAACAAGTACTGCAGAACTGTAAATGAAACCTTCCCTCAAAATGTCTTGAGGGAGGTAATGGCCAAAATATTTCAAAATGAGACACATACTTTAAGAGAACACTTTGAAGAACTAAGGGGTAAACACAGGTTGAAAAATAAAAAGGACATGCCTTAAAGCTCAATTTCAACGGATTATGAGGCACAGGCGAATTCAACCACAAAGAGGTATCAGCTCAAACTTGTCAGAATAACTATCAGCAAGGAAACTACAAACAATAAATGCTGAAGTTGTTGTGGAGAAATGCATACCCTCAAATTCAAGTGGGACGTAACTTGAAAAGGGCCACGAATGAGAGCAGAATGGGGGTGCCTTAAAAAGGTAAACATTGAGATTCCATATGATCCAGCAGGCCCACTCCTCGACCTCTAATCTAAGAAGAGAGAATTGGAAAGACACAGGCAGGCAAATCTGCATGGCACAGTATTACAATAGCCAGGATATGGAAGTAACCAAAAAGTCCACCAACAGATGGGTGGCCAAAGAAGAACTCCTCCATGTACAGATGGAATATTCGCTAGTGAAAAAAAATGAAACAATGCCATTTGCAGCACCATACATGAGTCTAGACGTAATCACGCCACCTGTAGTAAGTGAGAAAGCAAAAGACACATATCCTATCATATCACTTTTAGGAGTTACTTAAAAATTGATACCAATGAAGATATTGCCACAGAGAAAGGCAATCACAGATTCATTAAAAAAACTTATGGTTCACCAAATAGAAAGGGATGAGGATTGGATAAATTACCATATTGGGGTTAACAGAGATATACAAACCATATGAAATATATAACCACCAAAGTCGTACGGAAGACCAGGAGAAGACTACTCAACATTGTGTCGTAACCCTACATGGGAAAAGGATGCGAGGAAGAATAGATACACGTATATGTGTGAAAGAACCACATCTTGCACACCTAGAGCAAACAAACCATTGTAATCAAATTTGCTGGGATAAAAAATAAAAGTAAATTACAAATATGAACAAGAAGTAATGAGACACAAATTAAAGGGCTTTTTCCTGGCACATTCCATTCTAATTTTCAACCTAGAACACCCCTTCCAGTAAGGCTCCGTTGCCCTAGTAACCAGATTTGGTAAAGGAGAAATGCTGCCGCCTTGTGGCCGATTCCCGCAAGAGCAGCTTTTAACCCACAGCTAATGGTCACTTACCATTCACAAGGACTCAGGGCTGTAAAGGACACCTGCCCTCAAAATTGTGCTGAGGTAGGGAATGCATAAAAAAATTCAAAACAGGCAAAATTTTCAAGAAGATAATATGAAGAGGTAAGTTTTACTCACTCTCTTTTTAAAGAAAGGAAAATGGATAAAAGCTCAACCTCAGGAATTATTAGACTCATGCAATCTAATCTACAAAAAGTTTTCAACTCGCACCAGTCGACTGACCATTGGCAAAATGTCTACAAACAATAAATGCTGAAGAGGTTTTAGAGAACTGTGTACCCTCTAGCTGCTGGTGAGATGTAAAAGGGTTAAACGCTAATAATGAGAACAGAAAGGAGCTGCGTTTAAAAGGAAAAATTGAGGTACCATTCAATCCAGCAGGCGTACCAATGGACCTCTCACCTGAGAAGACCAGAATGAAGAAGACCCGGGCTGCCAAAGCTGCACTGCAGCCTTATTCCCAATAGACAAGAGAGTGAAGCAACCAAAATGTCCATCAACAGATGAAAGGATAAAGAAGAAACGGTCCCTGTACACAATGAATACTAGACATGGAAAACGATGAAACACTGCTCTTTGAGGCACCATAGATGATCTTGGAGATAATCACAGAACATGAGGTAAGTCGGAAAGCAAAAGTCCTATATCCTATGATATCACTTATAGGCGTTATCTAATAACTGACACAAATGAACATATTTCCACAGAGAAAGTCAATCACAGACTTATTAAAAAAATACTGTGCTTGTCTAAAAGGAAAGGTGGGGGGAATGGATAAATGAAGATGAGCGTTACCATATGTATACAAATACATATTATATACATATATCAAAAAGACCGACCGTATAGCAAGGAGGGTTTACGGAACAATCTGTAATAATTTACACGGGAAAAGGATCTCTACATAAATAGGTATATAGAATATGTAGATGAACCAGAGTGCGTACACCTTGGACAAACAACATTCTAACCATTACCCCAATTGATAAAATTAAAACAACGAACTAGGAGTAATGAGACATAAACTTATGGGGAGTTTTCCTGGCACATTCGATTCAAATTTACAACCTAGGCAAACGACTTCCAGAAGGGCTCTGCTGCCCTAGTACCCAGATTTGGGAATGGAGAAATGCTGCATCCTTGTGGCCGTTTCCCACAACAGCAGATTTAAACCCACTGCAAAAGGTCACTAAATATTCACCAATTGCAGTTCTGTAAATGACACCTGCCCTCCAAAAAATACTGAGGTCGAAAATCGACCAAAAAATTCTAGAGTGCAACCTTCCAAAAAGAAAATTTGAAGAGGTATATTATAGTCACACTTTTTTTCTTTTAACAGAAAACAAAAAGGCGTGGAAAAATGATGACTTGTAGGAATTTTTAAAGACATGTAAACCCAAATTACAAAAACCTATCAGCTCACAGCAGCCAGTAGGGCCATTAGCATAACTGCTGCAAACAATAAATGCTAAATCGATTGTGGAGGAATGCGTACCCTCTATTCTAAGGGGGACGTGGTAAGAGCCACTAATGAAAGCACAATTGAGGTGCCTTGAAAAGGTAAACGTTGAGCTACCATACCAGTCAAACAATCACACCCAATGCTGGGTCTATCACCTGAGAAAGTGAAAATCAAAAATCACAGGCTGGCAATCCTGCACTCCAGCTATGTTTACCATAGGCAACACTTGGAAGCAACGAAAATGTCCATCAAGAGAGGAATGCACCAAGAAGAAGTGGTCCATGTACACAATGGAATATTAGCCATGGAAAACATTGAAGCAGTGCTCTTTGAGGCACCATAGATGAGCCTGGAGATAATCACAAAACATGAAGTAGGTCGGAAAGCTAAAGACCTATAGCCTATATTATCATTTATGGCATTATCTAATAACTGACACAGATGAACATATTTCCAAAGAGAAAGAACCTCACAGGCTTAGAAAACAAACTATGCTCATCTACAAGGAAAGGAGGGGGGAAATTTGGAAATGAAGATTAGTGTTACTATACATATACAAATACATATTATATACATGTATCCAAAAGACCGAACATATCGCAAGGGAGGTCAACGGAACACTGTAATATTTTACATGGGAAGAGAGTCTGTACATTAATAGACATACATAATGTACAAATGAACCAGATTGTGTACACCTAGGACAAACAATATTCTAAATTTTACCCAGATTAAAAAAAAATTTAAAAACCAAGAAGAAGTAATGAGACATTAACTTATGGGGATTTCTCCTGGCAAATTCCATTCTAATTTACAACCTAGGACAATGACTTCCAGAAAGGCTCTGCTGCCCTAGTACCCAGATTGGGGAATGGAGAAATGCTACCTCCTTGTGGCCGTTTCCCACAACAGCAGCTTTGAACCCACTGCAAAAGGTCACTAATTCACCAACTTGCAGTTCTGTAAATGGCACCTGCCCTCCAGAAAATTTCTGGGGTCAAAAATCGACCCAAAAATTCAGAAGAGGGCAACCATCGAAGAAGACAATTTCAAGAGCTATATTGTGCTCACGGTTTTTTCTTTTAAGAGAAAAGAAAAAGGCGTAGGAATATGATGAATTTTAAAAATTTTAATGACATGCATACCCATATTACAAAAACCTATCAGCTCACAGCAGTCAGAATGGCCATTAGGAAAAATACTGCAAAAAATGAACGGTGAAGGGAGTGTGGAGAAATGCGTACACTCGGTTGTAAGGGGGGGCATGTAAAGAGACATTAATGAAAACACAATGTAGGTGCTTTGAAAAGGTAAACATTAGGCTACCAGTCAATCAATCACAACCACTGCTTGGCCTATCACCTGAGAAAATGAGAATCAAAAAGTCACAGGCTGGCAAACCTGTACGCCAGCAAGATTTACCATAGCCAGCACTTGGAAGCAATGAAAATGTCCATCAACCGAGGAATGCACCAAGAAGAAGTGGTCCACGTACACAAAGGAATATTACTCTAATAATAAATATAAATTAAATTTAAAAACAAACAAAAGCAAGGAGACATCAACATTTGTGGGTTTACCCGGGCACATTGCACTCTAATTTATAACCGAAGAACACCACTGGCCGGTAGGTCTGTTTCCCTAGTACCAGCATGGGGAACGTAGAAAGGCTACCGCTCTCTGGCCGTTACCTGCAAAAGCAGGTTTAAAGCCTGAGCTAATGGTCACTTCATATGAACAAGTACGGCAGTGCTGTAAATGAAACTTGCCCTCAAAATGTCTTGAGGGAGATAATGGCCAAAATATTTCAAATGGTGACACATACTTTAAGAAAACACTTTGAAGAAATAAGCTCTAATCACAGCTGGAAAAATAAAAAGGACATGTATTAAAGCTGAATTTCAACGCATTATGAGACACATGCAAATTCAACCATACAGAGGTATCAGCTCACACCACTCAGAATAACAATCAGCAAAAACTACAAAGAATACTTGCTGAAGGTGCTGGGAAGAAATACATACCCTCCACTTTAAGTGGGACATAACCTGGAATGAGCCACTAAGGAGAACAGAATAGAGGTGCCTTTAAAAGGTAAACATTGAGCTACCATATGATGCAGCAGACCTATTCCTGGAACTATAAACTAAGAAGAGAGAATTGGAAAGACACAGGCAGGCAAATCTGCATGGCACAGTATTACAATAGCCAAGATATGGAAGTAACCAAAAAGTCCACCAACAGATGGGTGGACAAAGAAGAACTCCTCCATGTACAGATGGAATATTCGCTAGTGAAAAAAATGAAACAATGCCATTTGCAGCACCATACATGAGTCTAGACGTAATCACGCCACCTGTAGTAAGTGAGAAAGCAAAAGACACATATCCTATCATATCACTTTTAGGAGTTACTTAAAAATTGATACCAATGAAGATATTTCCACAGAGAAAGGCAATCACAGATTCATTAAAAAAATCTTATGGTTCACCAAATAGAAAGGGATGAGGATTGCATACATTACCATACTGGGGTTAACAGAGATATACAAACCATGTGAAATATATAATCACCAAAGACGTACGGAAGACCAGGAGAAGACTACTCAACATTGTGGCATAACCTACATGGTAAAAGGATGCGTGGAAGAATAGAAACATGTATGTGTGTGAAAGAAGCAAATCTTGCACACCTAGAACAAACAAACTATTGTAATCAAATGTGCTGGAATAAAGAATAAAAAGTAAATTACAAATATGAACAAGAAGTTATGAGACATAAACTTAAAGGGCTTTTTCCTGGCACATTCCATTCTAATTTACAACCTAGAACACCACTTCCATTAAGCCTCTGTTTCCCTAGTTACGAAATTTGGAAAAGGAGAAATGCTGCCACCTTGTGGCCGTTTCCTGCAACAGCAGCTTTAAACTCACAGCTAATGCTCACTTAACATACACAAGGACTCAGAGCTGTAAAGGACACCTGCCCTAAAAAAATGTGCTGAAGGAGGGAATGGACAAAAATTTCAAAACAGGCAAATGTTTCAAGAAGAGAGTATGAAGAGTTAAGTTTTACTCACGGTGTTTTAAAAAAAAGGAAAATGGATAAAAGCTCCACCTCAGGGAGTGTTAGACCCATGCAATCTATTCTATAAAAAGTTTCAACTTACACCAGTCGACTGACCATCAGCAAAAAGTCTACAAACAATAAATGCTGAAGGGGTTTTAGAGAACTGTGTACCCTCTACCTGCTGGTGAGACGTAAAGGGGTAACAGCCAATAATGAGAACAGAAAGGAGCTGTGTTTAAAAGTAAAAATGGAGGTACCATTCAATCCAGCAGGCGCACCATTGGACCTCTCACCTGAGAAGACAAGAATCGAGAAGACTCAGGCCGCAAAAGCTGCAGTGCAGCCTTATTCACAATAGCCAAGACAGTGAAGCAATGAAAATGTCCAACAACAGGTGAATGGATAAAGAAGAAGTGGTCCATGTACACAATGGAATATTAGCCATGGAAAACAATGAACCATTGCTCTCTGAGGCACCACAAATGAGTCTGGAGATAATCACGAAACATGAGGTAACTCGGAAACCAAAGACCTGTATTCTATGATATCACTTATAGGCGTTATCTAATAACTGACAGAAATGAATATATTTCCAAGGGAAAGACACTCACAGACTTAGAAAACAAACTATGCTCATCTAACAGGAAAGGTGGGGGGAATGGATAAATTAAGATTAGTGTTGCTATATCTATACAAACACATATTATATACATTTCTCAAAAAGACCGACCATGTAGCAAGGGAGGTCTGCGGAAACCTCTGTAACATTTTACATGGGAAGAGGATCTGTACTTGAATAGACATATATAATGTACAAATGAACCAGATTGTGTACACCTAGGACAAACAATATTCTAAGCTTTACCCCAATTAAAAAAAATTTTTAAATCCAAGAAGAAATAATGAGACATAAACGTATGGGGGTTTCTCCATGCACATTTCAATTTAATTTACAACCTAGGAACACGACTTGCAGAAAGGCTCTGCTGCCCTACTACCCAGATTTGGGAATGGAGAAATGCTGCCTGCTTGAGGCCACTTCCCACAACAGCAGCTTTAAACCCATTGCTAAAGGTCACTAAATATTCACCAAACTTGTAGTTCGGGAAATGACACCTGCTCTCTAAAAAAATTATGGGGTGGAAAATCGATCAAAAATTTCAAAATAGGGCAACCTTCCAAGAAGACAATTTCAAGAGATATATTGTACTCCCAACTGTTTCCTTTTTTTTAACAGAAAAGAAAACGGTGGAGAAAAATGATGAGTTTTACGAATTTTCAAAGACATGCAAACCCACATTACAAAAACCTATCAGCTCACAGCAGCCAGTATGGCCATTAGCATAAATGCGGCAAACAATAAATGCTGAAGCGATTGTGGAGAAATGCGTACCCTCGATTCTAAGGGGGACGTGGTAAGTGCCAGTAATGAAAACACAAAGATGGTGCTTTGAAAAGGAAAACACGGTGCTACCAGTCAGTCAATCACACCCACTGCTGGGCCTATCACCTGTGAAAATGAGAATCAAAAAGTCACAGGCTGGCAATCCTGCACTCCAACAATATTTACCATAGCCAACGCTTGGAAGCAATGAAAATGTCCATCAACCGAGGAATGCACAAAGTAGAAGTGGTCCACGTACACGGTGCAAAATTACTCCAATAAAAACTAAAAATTAAATTTAAAAATCCAACAAAAGTAAGGAGACATCAGCTTGTGTGGGTTTGTCCGGGCACACTCCACTCTAATTTATAACCGAGAAACACCACAGGCCGCAATGGCTTCTCCCTAGTTACCACGGTGGGGAACTTAGAAAGGCTGCCACCCTCTGGCAGTTACCTGCAAAAGCAGCATTAAAGCCTGTGCTCATGGTCATTTCATAGGAACAAGTACTGCAGAACTGTAAATGAAACCTGCCCTCAAAATGTCTTGAGGGAGGTAATGGCCAAAACATTTCAAAATGTGACGCATACTTTAAGAGAACAATTTGAAGAACTAAGGGGTAATCACAGCTTGAAAAATAAAAAGGACATGCCTTAAAGCTCAATTTCAACGGATTATGAGGCACGTGCGAATTCAACCACAAAAAGGTATCAGCTCACAATTGTCAGAATAACCATCAACAAGAAATCTACAAACAAAAATGCTGAAGGTGTTGTGGAGAAATGCGTACCCTCAACTTCAAGGGGGACGTAAGTTGGAAAGGGCCACAAATGAGAGCAGAATGGAGGTGCCTTAAAAAGGTAAACATTGAGCTACCATATGATCCAGCAGAAGCACTCCTCGACCTCTAATCTAAGAAGAGAGAATTGGAAAGACACAGGCAGGCAAATCTGCATGGCACAGTATTACAATAGCCAGGATATGGAAGTAACCAAAAAGTCCACCAACAGATGGGTGGCCAAAGAAGAACTCCTCCATGTACAGATGGAATATTCGCTAGTGAAAAAAAATGAAACAATGCCATTTGCAGCACCATACATGAGTCTAGACGTAATCACGCCACCTGTAGTAAGTGAGAAAGCAAAAGACACATATCCTATCATATCACTTTTAGGAGTTACTTAAAAATTGATACCAATGAAGATATTGCCACAGAGAAAGGCAATCACAGATTCATTAAAAAAACTTATGGTTCACCAAATAGAAAGGGATGAGGATTGGATAAATTACCATATTGGGGTTAACAGAGATATACAAACCATATGAAATATATAACCACCAAAGTCGTACGGAAGACCAGGAGAAGACTACTCAACATTGTGTCGTAACCCTACATGGGAAAAGGATGCGAGGAAGAATAGATACACGTATATGTGTGAAAGAACCACATCTTGCACACCTAGAGCAAACAAACCATTGTAATCAAATTTGCTGGGATAAAAAATAAAAGTAAATTACAAATATGAACAAGAAGTAATGAGACACAAATTAAAGGGCTTTTTCCTGGCACATTCCATTCTAATTTTCAACCTAGAACACCCCTTCCAGTAAGGCTCCGTTGCCCTAGTAACCAGATTTGGTAAAGGAGAAATGCTGCCGCCTTGTGGCCGATTCCCGCAAGAGCAGCTTTTAACCCACAGCTAATGGTCACTTACCATTCACAAGGACTCAGGGCTGTAAAGGACACCTGCCCTCAAAATTGTGCTGAGGTAGGGAATGCATAAAAAAATTCAAAACAGGCAAAATTTTCAAGAAGATAATATGAAGAGGTAAGTTTTACTCACTCTCTTTTTAAAGAAAGGAAAATGGATAAAAGCTCAACCTCAGGAATTATTAGACTCATGCAATCTAATCTACAAAAAGTTTTCAACTCGCACCAGTCGACTGACCATTGGCAAAATGTCTACAAACAATAAATGCTGAAGAGGTTTTAGAGAACTGTGTACCCTCTAGCTGCTGGTGAGATGTAAAAGGGTTAAACGCTAATAATGAGAACAGAAAGGAGCTGCGTTTAAAAGGAAAAATTGAGGTACCATTCAATCCAGCAGGCGTACCAATGGACCTCTCACCTGAGAAGACCAGAATGAAGAAGACCCGGGCTGCCAAAGCTGCACTGCAGCCTTATTCCCAATAGACAAGAGAGTGAAGCAACCAAAATGTCCATCAACAGATGAAAGGATAAAGAAGAAACGGTCCCTGTACACAATGAATACTAGACATGGAAAACGATGAAACACTGCTCTTTGAGGCACCATAGATGATCTTGGAGATAATCACAGAACATGAGGTAAGTCGGAAAGCAAAAGTCCTATATCCTATGATATCACTTATAGGCGTTATCTAATAACTGACACAAATGAACATATTTCCACAGAGAAAGTCAATCACAGACTTATTAAAAAAATACTGTGCTTGTCTAAAAGGAAAGGTGGGGGGAATGGATAAATGAAGATGAGCGTTACCATATGTATACAAATACATATTATATACATATATCAAAAAGACCGACCGTATAGCAAGGAGGGTTTACGGAACAATCTGTAATAATTTACACGGGAAAAGGATCTCTACATAAATAGGTATATAGAATATGTAGATGAACCAGAGTGCGTACACCTTGGACAAACAACATTCTAACCATTACCCCAATTGATAAAATTAAAACAACGAACTAGGAGTAATGAGACATAAACTTATGGGGAGTTTTCCTGGCACATTCGATTCAAATTTACAACCTAGGCAAACGACTTCCAGAAGGGCTCTGCTGCCCTAGTACCCAGATTTGGGAATGGAGAAATGCTGCATCCTTGTGGCCGTTTCCCACAACAGCAGATTTAAACCCACTGCAAAAGGTCACTAAATATTCACCAATTGCAGTTCTGTAAATGACACCTGCCCTCCAAAAAATACTGAGGTCGAAAATCGACCAAAAAATTCTAGAGTGCAACCTTCCAAAAAGAAAATTTGAAGAGGTATATTATAGTCACACTTTTTTTCTTTTAACAGAAAACAAAAAGGCGTGGAAAAATGATGACTTGTAGGAATTTTTAAAGACATGTAAACCCAAATTACAAAAACCTATCAGCTCACAGCAGCCAGTAGGGCCATTAGCATAACTGCTGCAAACAATAAATGCTAAATCGATTGTGGAGGAATGCGTACCCTCTATTCTAAGGGGGACGTGGTAAGAGCCACTAATGAAAGCACAATTGAGGTGCCTTGAAAAGGTAAACGTTGAGCTACCATACCAGTCAAACAATCACACCCAATGCTGGGTCTATCACCTGAGAAAGTGAAAATCAAAAATCACAGGCTGGCAATCCTGCACTCCAGCTATGTTTACCATAGGCAACACTTGGAAGCAACGAAAATGTCCATCAAGAGAGGAATGCACCAAGAAGAAGTGGTCCATGTACACAATGGAATATTAGCCATGGAAAACATTGAAGCAGTGCTCTTTGAGGCACCATAGATGAGCCTGGAGATAATCACAAAACATGAAGTAGGTCGGAAAGCTAAAGACCTATAGCCTATATTATCATTTATGGCATTATCTAATAACTGACACAGATGAACATATTTCCAAAGAGAAAGAACCTCACAGGCTTAGAAAACAAACTATGCTCATCTACAAGGAAAGGAGGGGGGAAATTTGGAAATGAAGATTAGTGTTACTATACATATACAAATACATATTATATACATGTATCCAAAAGACCGAACATATCGCAAGGGAGGTCAACGGAACACTGTAATATTTTACATGGGAAGAGAGTCTGTACATTAATAGACATACATAATGTACAAATGAACCAGATTGTGTACACCTAGGACAAACAATATTCTAAATTTTACCCAGATTAAAAAAAAATTTAAAAACCAAGAAGAAGTAATGAGACATTAACTTATGGGGATTTCTCCTGGCAAATTCCATTCTAATTTACAACCTAGGACAATGACTTCCAGAAAGGCTCTGCTGCCCTAGTACCCAGATTGGGGAATGGAGAAATGCTACCTCCTTGTGGCCGTTTCCCACAACAGCAGCTTTGAACCCACTGCAAAAGGTCACTAATTCACCAACTTGCAGTTCTGTAAATGGCACCTGCCCTCCAGAAAATTTCTGGGGTCAAAAATCGACCCAAAAATTCAGAAGAGGGCAACCATCGAAGAAGACAATTTCAAGAGCTATATTGTGCTCACGGTTTTTTCTTTTAAGAGAAAAGAAAAAGGCGTAGGAATATGATGAATTTTAAAAATTTTAATGACATGCATACCCATATTACAAAAACCTATCAGCTCACAGCAGTCAGAATGGCCATTAGGAAAAATACTGCAAAAAATGAACGGTGAAGGGAGTGTGGAGAAATGCGTACACTCGGTTGTAAGGGGGGGCATGTAAAGAGACATTAATGAAAACACAATGTAGGTGCTTTGAAAAGGTAAACATTAGGCTACCAGTCAATCAATCACAACCACTGCTTGGCCTATCACCTGAGAAAATGAGAATCAAAAAGTCACAGGCTGGCAAACCTGTACGCCAGCAAGATTTACCATAGCCAGCACTTGGAAGCAATGAAAATGTCCATCAACCGAGGAATGCACCAAGAAGAAGTGGTCCACGTACACAAAGGAATATTACTCTAATAATAAATATAAATTAAATTTAAAAACAAACAAAAGCAAGGAGACATCAACATTTGTGGGTTTACCCGGGCACATTGCACTCTAATTTATAACCGAAGAACACCACTGGCCGGTAGGTCTGTTTCCCTAGTACCAGCATGGGGAACGTAGAAAGGCTACCGCTCTCTGGCCGTTACCTGCAAAAGCAGGTTTAAAGCCTGAGCTAATGGTCACTTCATATGAACAAGTACGGCAGTGCTGTAAATGAAACTTGCCCTCAAAATGTCTTGAGGGAGATAATGGCCAAAATATTTCAAATGGTGACACATACTTTAAGAAAACACTTTGAAGAAATAAGCTCTAATCACAGCTGGAAAAATAAAAAGGACATGTATTAAAGCTGAATTTCAACGCATTATGAGACACATGCAAATTCAACCATACAGAGGTATCAGCTCACACCACTCAGAATAACAATCAGCAAAAACTACAAAGAATACTTGCTGAAGGTGCTGGGAAGAAATACATACCCTCCACTTTAAGTGGGACATAACCTGGAATGAGCCACTAAGGAGAACAGAATAGAGGTGCCTTTAAAAGGTAAACATTGAGCTACCATATGATGCAGCAGACCTATTCCTGGAACTATAAACTAAGAAGAGAGAATTGGAAAGACACAGGCAGGCAAATCTGCATGGCACAGTATTACAATAGCCAAGATATGGAAGTAACCAAAAAGTCCACCAACAGATGGGTGGACAAAGAAGAACTCCTCCATGTACAGATGGAATATTCGCTAGTGAAAAAAATGAAACAATGCCATTTGCAGCACCATACATGAGTCTAGACGTAATCACGCCACCTGTAGTAAGTGAGAAAGCAAAAGACACATATCCTATCATATCACTTTTAGGAGTTACTTAAAAATTGATACCAATGAAGATATTTCCACAGAGAAAGGCAATCACAGATTCATTAAAAAAATCTTATGGTTCACCAAATAGAAAGGGATGAGGATTGCATACATTACCATACTGGGGTTAACAGAGATATACAAACCATGTGAAATATATAATCACCAAAGACGTACGGAAGACCAGGAGAAGACTACTCAACATTGTGGCATAACCTACATGGTAAAAGGATGCGTGGAAGAATAGAAACATGTATGTGTGTGAAAGAAGCAAATCTTGCACACCTAGAACAAACAAACTATTGTAATCAAATGTGCTGGAATAAAGAATAAAAAGTAAATTACAAATATGAACAAGAAGTTATGAGACATAAACTTAAAGGGCTTTTTCCTGGCACATTCCATTCTAATTTACAACCTAGAACACCACTTCCATTAAGCCTCTGTTTCCCTAGTTACGAAATTTGGAAAAGGAGAAATGCTGCCACCTTGTGGCCGTTTCCTGCAACAGCAGCTTTAAACTCACAGCTAATGCTCACTTAACATACACAAGGACTCAGAGCTGTAAAGGACACCTGCCCTAAAAAAATGTGCTGAAGGAGGGAATGGACAAAAATTTCAAAACAGGCAAATGTTTCAAGAAGAGAGTATGAAGAGTTAAGTTTTACTCACGGTGTTTTAAAAAAAAGGAAAATGGATAAAAGCTCCACCTCAGGGAGTGTTAGACCCATGCAATCTATTCTATAAAAAGTTTCAACTTACACCAGTCGACTGACCATCAGCAAAAAGTCTACAAACAATAAATGCTGAAGGGGTTTTAGAGAACTGTGTACCCTCTACCTGCTGGTGAGACGTAAAGGGGTAACAGCCAATAATGAGAACAGAAAGGAGCTGTGTTTAAAAGTAAAAATGGAGGTACCATTCAATCCAGCAGGCGCACCATTGGACCTCTCACCTGAGAAGACAAGAATCGAGAAGACTCACGCCGCAAAAGCTGCAGTGCAGCCTTATTCACAATAGCCAAGACAGTGAAGCAATGAAAATGTCCAACAACAGGTGAATGGATAAAGAAGAAGTGGTCCATGTACACAATGGAATATTAGCCATGGAAAACAATGAACCATTGCTCTCTGAGGCACCACAAATGAGTCTGGAGATAATCACGAAACATGAGGTAACTCGGAAACCAAAGACCTGTATTCTATGATATCACTTATAGGCGTTATCTAATAACTGACAGAAATGAATATATTTCCAAGGGAAAGACACTCACAGACTTAGAAAACAAACTATGCTCATCTAACAGGAAAGGTGGGGGGAATGGATAAATTAAGATTAGTGTTGCTATATCTATACAAACACATATTATATACATTTCTCAAAAAGACCGACCATGTAGCAAGGGAGGTCTGCGGAAACCTCTGTAACATTTTACATGGGAAGAGGATCTGTACTTGAATAGACATATATAATGTACAAATGAACCAGATTGTGTACACCTAGGACAAACAATATTCTAAGCTTTACCCCAATTAAAAAAAATTTTTAAATCCAAGAAGAAATAATGAGACATAAACGTATGGGGGTTTCTCCATGCACATTTCAATTTAATTTACAACCTAGGAACACGACTTGCAGAAAGGCTCTGCTGCCCTACTACCCAGATTTGGGAATGGAGAAATGCTGCCTGCTTGAGGCCACTTCCCACAACAGCAGCTTTAAACCCATTGCTAAAGGTCACTAAATATTCACCAAACTTGTAGTTCGGGAAATGACACCTGCTCTCTAAAAAAATTATGGGGTGGAAAATCGATCAAAAATTTCAAAATAGGGCAACCTTCCAAGAAGACAATTTCAAGAGATATATTGTACTCCCAACTGTTTCCTTTTTTTTAACAGAAAAGAAAACGGTGGAGAAAAATGATGAGTTTTACGAATTTTCAAAGACATGCAAACCCACATTACAAAAACCTATCAGCTCACAGCAGCCAGTATGGCCATTAGCATAAATGCGGCAAACAATAAATGCTGAAGCGATTGTGGAGAAATGCGTACCCTCGATTCTAAGGGGGACGTGGTAAGTGCCAGTAATGAAAACACAAAGATGGTGCTTTGAAAAGGAAAACACGGTGCTACCAGTCAGTCAATCACACCCACTGCTGGGCCTATCACCTGTGAAAATGAGAATCAAAAAGTCACAGGCTGGCAATCCTGCACTCCAACAATATTTACCATAGCCAACGCTTGGAAGCAATGAAAATGTCCATCAACCGAGGAATGCACAAAGTAGAAGTGGTCCACGTACACGGTGCAAAATTACTCCAATAAAAACTAAAAATTAAATTTAAAAATCCAACAAAAGTAAGGAGACATCAGCTTGTGTGGGTTTGTCCGGGCACACTCCACTCTAATTTATAACCGAGAAACACCACAGGCCGCAATGGCTTCTCCCTAGTTACCACGGTGGGGAACTTAGAAAGGCTGCCACCCTCTGGCAGTTACCTGCAAAAGCAGCATTAAAGCCTGTGCTCATGGTCATTTCATAGGAACAAGTACTGCAGAACTGTAAATGAAACCTGCCCTCAAAATGTCTTGAGGGAGGTAATGGCCAAAACATTTCAAAATGTGACGCATACTTTAAGAGAACAATTTGAAGAACTAAGGGGTAATCACAGCTTGAAAAATAAAAAGGACATGCCTTAAAGCTCAATTTCAACGGATTATGAGGCACGTGCGAATTCAACCACAAAAAGGTATCAGCTCACAATTGTCAGAATAACCATCAACAAGAAATCTACAAACAAAAATGCTGAAGGTGTTGTGGAGAAATGCGTACCCTCAACTTCAAGGGGGACGTAAGTTGGAAAGGGCCACAAATGAGAGCAGAATGGAGGTGCCTTAAAAAGGTAAACATTGAGCTACCATATGATCCAGCAGAAGCACTCCTCGACCTCTAATCTAAGAAGAGAGAATTGGAAAGACACAGGCAGGCAAATCTGCATGGCACAGTATTACAATAGCCAGGATATGGAAGTAACCAAAAAGTCCACCAACAGATGGGTGGCCAAAGAAGAACTCCTCCATGTACAGATGGAATATTCGCTAGTGAAAAAAAATGAAACAATGCCATTTGCAGCACCATACATGAGTCTAGACGTAATCACGCCACCTGTAGTAAGTGAGAAAGCAAAAGACACATATCCTATCATATCACTTTTAGGAGTTACTTAAAAATTGATACCAATGAAGATATTGCCACAGAGAAAGGCAATCACAGATTCATTAAAAAAACTTATGGTTCACCAAATAGAAAGGGATGAGGATTGGATAAATTACCATATTGGGGTTAACAGAGATATACAAACCATATGAAATATATAACCACCAAAGTCGTACGGAAGACCAGGAGAAGACTACTCAACATTGTGTCGTAACCCTACATGGGAAAAGGATGCGAGGAAGAATAGATACACGTATATGTGTGAAAGAACCACATCTTGCACACCTAGAGCAAACAAACCATTGTAATCAAATTTGCTGGGATAAAAAATAAAAGTAAATTACAAATATGAACAAGAAGTAATGAGACACAAATTAAAGGGCTTTTTCCTCGCACATTCCATTCTAATTTTCAACCTAGAACACCCCTTCCAGTAAGGCTCCGTTGCCCTAGTAACCAGATTTGGTAAAGGAGAAATGCTGCCGCCTTGTGGCCGATTCCCGCAAGAGCAGCTTTTAACCCACAGCTAATGGTCACTTACCATTCACAAGGACTCAGGGCTGTAAAGGACACCTGCCCTCAAAATTGTGCTGAGGTAGGGAATGCATAAAAAAATTCAAAACAGGCAAAATTTTCAAGAAGATAATATGAAGAGGTAAGTTTTACTCACTCTCTTTTTAAAGAAAGGAAAATGGATAAAAGCTCAACCTCAGGAATTATTAGACTCATGCAATCTAATCTACAAAAAGTTTTCAACTCGCACCAGTCGACTGACCATTGGCAAAATGTCTACAAACAATAAATGCTGAAGAGGTTTTAGAGAACTGTGTACCCTCTAGCTGCTGGTGAGATGTAAAAGGGTTAAACGCTAATAATGAGAACAGAAAGGAGCTGCGTTTAAAAGGAAAAATTGAGGTACCATTCAATCCAGCAGGCGTACCAATGGACCTCTCACCTGAGAAGACCAGAATGAAGAAGACCCGGGCTGCCAAAGCTGCACTGCAGCCTTATTCCCAATAGACAAGAGAGTGAAGCAACCAAAATGTCCATCAACAGATGAAAGGATAAAGAAGAAACGGTCCCTGTACACAATGAATACTAGACATGGAAAACGATGAAACACTGCTCTTTGAGGCACCATAGATGATCTTGGAGATAATCACAGAACATGAGGTAAGTCGGAAAGCAAAAGTCCTATATCCTATGATATCACTTATAGGCGTTATCTAATAACTGACACAAATGAACATATTTCCACAGAGAAAGTCAATCACAGACTTATTAAAAAAATACTGTGCTTGTCTAAAAGGAAAGGTGGGGGGAATGGATAAATGAAGATGAGCGTTACCATATGTATACAAATACATATTATATACATATATCAAAAAGACCGACCGTATAGCAAGGAGGGTTTACGGAACAATCTGTAATAATTTACACGGGAAAAGGATCTCTACATAAATAGGTATATAGAATATGTAGATGAACCAGAGTGCGTACACCTTGGACAAACAACATTCTAACCATTACCCCAATTGATAAAATTAAAACAACGAACTAGGAGTAATGAGACATAAACTTATGGGGAGTTTTCCTGGCACATTCGATTCAAATTTACAACCTAGGCAAACGACTTCCAGAAGGGCTCTGCTGCCCTAGTACCCAGATTTGGGAATGGAGAAATGCTGCATCCTTGTGGCCGTTTCCCACAACAGCAGATTTAAACCCACTGCAAAAGGTCACTAAATATTCACCAATTGCAGTTCTGTAAATGACACCTGCCCTCCAAAAAATACTGAGGTCGAAAATCGACCAAAAAATTCTAGAGTGCAACCTTCCAAAAAGAAAATTTGAAGAGGTATATTATAGTCACACTTTTTTTCTTTTAACAGAAAACAAAAAGGCGTGGAAAAATGATGACTTGTAGGAATTTTTAAAGACATGTAAACCCAAATTACAAAAACCTATCAGCTCACAGCAGCCAGTAGGGCCATTAGCATAACTGCTGCAAACAATAAATGCTAAATCGATTGTGGAGGAATGCGTACCCTCTATTCTAAGGGGGACGTGGTAAGAGCCACTAATGAAAGCACAATTGAGGTGCCTTGAAAAGGTAAACGTTGAGCTACCATACCAGTCAAACAATCACACCCAATGCTGGGTCTATCACCTGAGAAAGTGAAAATCAAAAATCACAGGCTGGCAATCCTGCACTCCAGCTATGTTTACCATAGGCAACACTTGGAAGCAACGAAAATGTCCATCAAGAGAGGAATGCACCAAGAAGAAGTGGTCCATGTACACAATGGAATATTAGCCATGGAAAACATTGAAGCAGTGCTCTTTGAGGCACCATAGATGAGCCTGGAGATAATCACAAAACATGAAGTAGGTCGGAAAGCTAAAGACCTATAGCCTATATTATCATTTATGGCATTATCTAATAACTGACACAGATGAACATATTTCCAAAGAGAAAGAACCTCACAGGCTTAGAAAACAAACTATGCTCATCTACAAGGAAAGGAGGGGGGAAATTTGGAAATGAAGATTAGTGTTACTATACATATACAAATACATATTATATACATGTATCCAAAAGACCGAACATATCGCAAGGGAGGTCAACGGAACACTGTAATATTTTACATGGGAAGAGAGTCTGTACATTAATAGACATACATAATGTACAAATGAACCAGATTGTGTACACCTAGGACAAACAATATTCTAAATTTTACCCAGATTAAAAAAAAATTTAAAAACCAAGAAGAAGTAATGAGACATTAACTTATGGGGATTTCTCCTGGCAAATTCCATTCTAATTTACAACCTAGGACAATGACTTCCAGAAAGGCTCTGCTGCCCTAGTACCCAGATTGGGGAATGGAGAAATGCTACCTCCTTGTGGCCGTTTCCCACAACAGCAGCTTTGAACCCACTGCAAAAGGTCACTAATTCACCAACTTGCAGTTCTGTAAATGGCACCTGCCCTCCAGAAAATTTCTGGGGTCAAAAATCGACCCAAAAATTCAGAAGAGGGCAACCATCGAAGAAGACAATTTCAAGAGCTATATTGTGCTCACGGTTTTTTCTTTTAAGAGAAAAGAAAAAGGCGTAGGAATATGATGAATTTTAAAAATTTTAATGACATGCATACCCATATTACAAAAACCTATCAGCTCACAGCAGTCAGAATGGCCATTAGGAAAAATACTGCAAAAAATGAACGGTGAAGGGAGTGTGGAGAAATGCGTACACTCGGTTGTAAGGGGGGGCATGTAAAGAGACATTAATGAAAACACAATGTAGGTGCTTTGAAAAGGTAAACATTAGGCTACCAGTCAATCAATCACAACCACTGCTTGGCCTATCACCTGAGAAAATGAGAATCAAAAAGTCACAGGCTGGCAAACCTGTACGCCAGCAAGATTTACCATAGCCAGCACTTGGAAGCAATGAAAATGTCCATCAACCGAGGAATGCACCAAGAAGAAGTGGTCCACGTACACAAAGGAATATTACTCTAATAATAAATATAAATTAAATTTAAAAACAAACAAAAGCAAGGAGACATCAACATTTGTGGGTTTACCCGGGCACATTGCACTCTAATTTATAACCGAAGAACACCACTGGCCGGTAGGTCTGTTTCCCTAGTACCAGCATGGGGAACGTAGAAAGGCTACCGCTCTCTGGCCGTTACCTGCAAAAGCAGGTTTAAAGCCTGAGCTAATGGTCACTTCATATGAACAAGTACGGCAGTGCTGTAAATGAAACTTGCCCTCAAAATGTCTTGAGGGAGATAATGGCCAAAATATTTCAAATGGTGACACATACTTTAAGAAAACACTTTGAAGAAATAAGCTCTAATCACAGCTGGAAAAATAAAAAGGACATGTATTAAAGCTGAATTTCAACGCATTATGAGACACATGCAAATTCAACCATACAGAGGTATCAGCTCACACCACTCAGAATAACAATCAGCAAAAACTACAAAGAATACTTGCTGAAGGTGCTGGGAAGAAATACATACCCTCCACTTTAAGTGGGACATAACCTGGAATGAGCCACTAAGGAGAACAGAATAGAGGTGCCTTTAAAAGGTAAACATTGAGCTACCATATGATGCAGCAGACCTATTCCTGGAACTATAAACTAAGAAGAGAGAATTGGAAAGACACAGGCAGGCAAATCTGCATGGCACAGTATTACAATAGCCAAGATATGGAAGTAACCAAAAAGTCCACCAACAGATGGGTGGACAAAGAAGAACTCCTCCATGTACAGATGGAATATTCGCTAGTGAAAAAAATGAAACAATGCCATTTGCAGCACCATACATGAGTCTAGACGTAATCACGCCACCTGTAGTAAGTGAGAAAGCAAAAGACACATATCCTATCATATCACTTTTAGGAGTTACTTAAAAATTGATACCAATGAAGATATTTCCACAGAGAAAGGCAATCACAGATTCATTAAAAAAATCTTATGGTTCACCAAATAGAAAGGGATGAGGATTGCATACATTACCATACTGGGGTTAACAGAGATATACAAACCATGTGAAATATATAATCACCAAAGACGTACGGAAGACCAGGAGAAGACTACTCAACATTGTGGCATAACCTACATGGTAAAAGGATGCGTGGAAGAATAGAAACATGTATGTGTGTGAAAGAAGCAAATCTTGCACACCTAGAACAAACAAACTATTGTAATCAAATGTGCTGGAATAAAGAATAAAAAGTAAATTACAAATATGAACAAGAAGTTATGAGACATAAACTTAAAGGGCTTTTTCCTGGCACATTCCATTCTAATTTACAACCTAGAACACCACTTCCATTAAGCCTCTGTTTCCCTAGTTACGAAATTTGGAAAAGGAGAAATGCTGCCACCTTGTGGCCGTTTCCTGCAAGAGCAGCTTTAAACTCACAGCTAATGCTCACTTAACATACACAAGGACTCAGGGCTGTAAAGGACACCTGCCCTAAAAAAAATGTGCTGAAGGAGGGAATGGACAAAAAAATTCAAAACAGGCAAATGTTTCAAGAAGAGAGTATGAAGAGTTAAGTTTTACTCACGGTGTTTTAAAAAAAAGGAAAATGGATAAAAGCTCCACCTCAGGGAGTGTTAGACCCATGCAATCTATTCTATAAAAAGTTTCAACTTACACCAGTCGACTGACCATCAGCAAAAAGTCTACAAACAATAAATGCTGAAGGGGTTTTAGAGAACTGTGTACCCTCTACCTGCTGGTGAGACGTAAAGGGGTAACAGCCAATAATGAGAACAGAAAGGAGCTGTGTTTAAAAGTAAAAATGGAGGTACCATTCAATCCAGCAGGCGCACCATTGGACCTCTCACCTGAGAAGACAAGAATCGAGAAGACTCAGGCCGCAAAAGCTGCAGTGCAGCCTTATTCACAATAGCCAAGACAGTGAAGCAATGAAAATGTCCAACAACAGGTGAATGGATAAAGAAGAAGTGGTCCATGTACACAATGGAATATTAGCCATGGAAAACAATGAACCATTGCTCTCTGAGGCACCACAAATGAGTCTGGAGATAATCACGAAACATGAGGTTACTCGGAAACCAAAGACCTGTATTCTATGATATCACTTATAGGCGTTATCTAATAACTGACAGAAATGAATATATTTCCAAGGGAAAGACACTCACAGACTTAGAAAACAAACTATGCTCATCTAACAGGAAAGGTGGGGGGAATGGATAAATTAAGATTAGTGTTGCTATATCTATACAAACACATATTATATACATTTCTCAAAAAGACCGACCATGTAGCAAGGGAGGTCTGCGGAAACCTCTGTAACATTTTACATGGGAAGAGGATCTGTACTTGAATAGACATATATAATGTACAAATGAACCAGATTGTGTACACCTAGGACAAACAATATTCTAAGCTTTACCCCAATTAAAAAAAATTTTTAAATCCAAGAAGAAATAATGAGACATAAACGTATGGGGGTTTCTCCATGCACATTTCAATTTAATTTACAACCTAGGAACACGACTTGCAGAAAGGCTCTGCTGCCCTACTACCCAGATTTGGGAATGGAGAAATGCTGCCTGCTTGAGGCCACTTCCCACAACAGCAGCTTTAAACCCATTGCTAAAGGTCACTAAATATTCACCAAACTTGTAGTTCGGGAAATGACACCTGCTCTCTAAAAAAATTATGGGGTGGAAAATCGATCAAAAATTTCAAAATAGGGCAACCTTCCAAGAAGACAATTTCAAGAGATATATTGTACTCCCAACTCTTTCCTTTTTTTTAACAGAAAAGAAAACGGTGGAGAAAAATGATGAGTTTTACGAATTTTCAAAGACATGCAAACCCACATTACAAAAACCTATCAGCTCACAGCAGCCAGTATGGCCATTAGCATAAATGCGGCAAACAATAAATGCTGAAGCGATTGTGGAGAAATGCGTACCCTCGATTCTAAGGGGGACGTGGTAAGTGCCAGTAATGAAAACACAAAGATGGTGCTTTGAAAAGGAAAACACGGTGCTACCAGTCAGTCAATCACACCCACTGCTGGGCCTATCACCTGTGAAAATGAGAATCAAAAAGTCACAGGCTGGCAATCCTGCACTCCAACAATATTTACCATAGCCAACGCTTGGAAGCAATGAAAATGTCCATCAACCGAGGAATGCACAAAGTAGAAGTGGTCCACGTACACGGTGCAAAATTACTCCAATAAAAACTAAAAATTAAATTTAAAAATCCAACAAAAGTAAGGAGACATCAGCTTGTGTGGGTTTGTCCGGGCACACTCCACTCTAATTTATAACCGAGAAACACCACAGGCCGCAATGGCTTCTCCCTAGTTACCACGGTGGGGAACTTAGAAAGGCTGCCACCCTCTGGCAGTTACCTGCAAAAGCAGCATTAAAGCCTGTGCTCATGGTCATTTCATAGGAACAAGTACTGCAGAACTGTAAATGAAACCTGCCCTCAAAATGTCTTGAGGGAGGTAATGGCCAAAACATTTCAAAATGTGACGCATACTTTAAGAGAACAATTTGAAGAACTAAGGGGTAATCACAGCTTGAAAAATAAAAAGGACATGCCTTAAAGCTCAATTTCAACGGATTATGAGGCACGTGCGAATTCAACCACAAAAAGGTATCAGCTCACAATTGTCAGAATAACCATCAACAAGAAATCTACAAACAAAAATGCTGAAGGTGTTGTGGAGAAATGCGTACCCTCAACTTCAAGGGGGACGTAAGTTGGAAAGGGCCACAAATGAGAGCAGAATGGAGGTGCCTTAAAAAGGTAAACATTGAGCTACCATATGATCCAGCAGAAGCACTCCTCGACCTCTAATCTAAGAAGAGAGAATTGGAAAGACACAGGCAGGCAAATCTGCATGGCACAGTATTACAATAGCCAGGATATGGAAGTAACCAAAAAGTCCACCAACAGATGGGTGGCCAAAGAAGAACTCCTCCATGTACAGATGGAATATTCGCTAGTGAAAAAAAATGAAACAATGCCATTTGCAGCACCATACATGAGTCTAGACGTAATCACGCCACCTGTAGTAAGTGAGAAAGCAAAAGACACATATCCTATCATATCACTTTTAGGAGTTACTTAAAAATTGATACCAATGAAGATATTGCCACAGAGAAAGGCAATCACAGATTCATTAAAAAAACTTATGGTTCACCAAATAGAAAGGGATGAGGATTGGATAAATTACCATATTGGGGTTAACAGAGATATACAAACCATATGAAATATATAACCACCAAAGTCGTACGGAAGACCAGGAGAAGACTACTCAACATTGTGTCGTAACCCTACATGGGAAAAGGATGCGAGGAAGAATAGATACACGTATATGTGTGAAAGAACCACATCTTGCACACCTAGAGCAAACAAACCATTGTAATCAAATTTGCTGGGATAAAAAATAAAAGTAAATTACAAATATGAACAAGAAGTAATGAGACACAAATTAAAGGGCTTTTTCCTGGCACATTCCATTCTAATTTTCAACCTAGAACACCCCTTCCAGTAAGGCTCCGTTGCCCTAGTAACCAGATTTGGTAAAGGAGAAATGCTGCCGCCTTGTGGCCGATTCCCGCAAGAGCAGCTTTTAACCCACAGCTAATGGTCACTTACCATTCACAAGGACTCAGGGCTGTAAAGGACACCTGCCCTCAAAATTGTGCTGAGGTAGGGAATGCATAAAAAAATTCAAAACAGGCAAAATTTTCAAGAAGATAATATGAAGAGGTAAGTTTTACTCACTCTCTTTTTAAAGAAAGGAAAATGGATAAAAGCTCAACCTCAGGAATTATTAGACTCATGCAATCTAATCTACAAAAAGTTTTCAACTCGCACCAGTCGACTGACCATTGGCAAAATGTCTACAAACAATAAATGCTGAAGAGGTTTTAGAGAACTGTGTACCCTCTAGCTGCTGGTGAGATGTAAAAGGGTTAAACGCTAATAATGAGAACAGAAAGGAGCTGCGTTTAAAAGGAAAAATTGAGGTACCATTCAATCCAGCAGGCGTACCAATGGACCTCTCACCTGAGAAGACCAGAATGAAGAAGACCCGGGCTGCCAAAGCTGCACTGCAGCCTTATTCCCAATAGACAAGAGAGTGAAGCAACCAAAATGTCCATCAACAGATGAAAGGATAAAGAAGAAACGGTCCCTGTACACAATGAATACTAGACATGGAAAACGATGAAACACTGCTCTTTGAGGCACCATAGATGATCTTGGAGATAATCACAGAACATGAGGTAAGTCGGAAAGCAAAAGTCCTATATCCTATGATATCACTTATAGGCGTTATCTAATAACTGACACAAATGAACATATTTCCACAGAGAAAGTCAATCACAGACTTATTAAAAAAATACTGTGCTTGTCTAAAAGGAAAGGTGGGGGGAATGGATAAATGAAGATGAGCGTTACCATATGTATACAAATACATATTATATACATATATCAAAAAGACCGACCGTATAGCAAGGAGGGTTTACGGAACAATCTGTAATAATTTACACGGGAAAAGGATCTCTACATAAATAGGTATATAGAATATGTAGATGAACCAGAGTGCGTACACCTTGGACAAACAACATTCTAACCATTACCCCAATTGATAAAATTAAAACAACGAACTAGGAGTAATGAGACATAAACTTATGGGGAGTTTTCCTGGCACATTCGATTCAAATTTACAACCTAGGCAAACGACTTCCAGAAGGGCTCTGCTGCCCTAGTACCCAGATTTGGGAATGGAGAAATGCTGCATCCTTGTGGCCGTTTCCCACAACAGCAGATTTAAACCCACTGCAAAAGGTCACTAAATATTCACCAATTGCAGTTCTGTAAATGACACCTGCCCTCCAAAAAATACTGAGGTCGAAAATCGACCAAAAAATTCTAGAGTGCAACCTTCCAAAAAGAAAATTTGAAGAGGTATATTATAGTCACACTTTTTTTCTTTTAACAGAAAACAAAAAGGCGTGGAAAAATGATGACTTGTAGGAATTTTTAAAGACATGTAAACCCAAATTACAAAAACCTATCAGCTCACAGCAGCCAGTAGGGCCATTAGCATAACTGCTGCAAACAATAAATGCTAAATCGATTGTGGAGGAATGCGTACCCTCTATTCTAAGGGGGACGTGGTAAGAGCCACTAATGAAAGCACAATTGAGGTGCCTTGAAAAGGTAAACGTTGAGCTACCATACCAGTCAAACAATCACACCCAATGCTGGGTCTATCACCTGAGAAAGTGAAAATCAAAAATCACAGGCTGGCAATCCTGCACTCCAGCTATGTTTACCATAGGCAACACTTGGAAGCAACGAAAATGTCCATCAAGAGAGGAATGCACCAAGAAGAAGTGGTCCATGTACACAATGGAATATTAGCCATGGAAAACATTGAAGCAGTGCTCTTTGAGGCACCATAGATGAGCCTGGAGATAATCACAAAACATGAAGTAGGTCGGAAAGCTAAAGACCTATAGCCTATATTATCATTTATGGCATTATCTAATAACTGACACAGATGAACATATTTCCAAAGAGAAAGAACCTCACAGGCTTAGAAAACAAACTATGCTCATCTACAAGGAAAGGAGGGGGGAAATTTGGAAATGAAGATTAGTGTTACTATACATATACAAATACATATTATATACATGTATCCAAAAGACCGAACATATCGCAAGGGAGGTCAACGGAACACTGTAATATTTTACATGGGAAGAGAGTCTGTACATTAATAGACATACATAATGTACAAATGAACCAGATTGTGTACACCTAGGACAAACAATATTCTAAATTTTACCCAGATTAAAAAAAAATTTAAAAACCAAGAAGAAGTAATGAGACATTAACTTATGGGGATTTCTCCTGGCAAATTCCATTCTAATTTACAACCTAGGACAATGACTTCCAGAAAGGCTCTGCTGCCCTAGTACCCAGATTGGGGAATGGAGAAATGCTACCTCCTTGTGGCCGTTTCCCACAACAGCAGCTTTGAACCCACTGCAAAAGGTCACTAATTCACCAACTTGCAGTTCTGTAAATGGCACCTGCCCTCCAGAAAATTTCTGGGGTCAAAAATCGACCCAAAAATTCAGAAGAGGGCAACCATCGAAGAAGACAATTTCAAGAGCTATATTGTGCTCACGGTTTTTTCTTTTAAGAGAAAAGAAAAAGGCGTAGGAATATGATGAATTTTAAAAATTTTAATGACATGCATACCCATATTACAAAAACCTATCAGCTCACAGCAGTCAGAATGGCCATTAGGAAAAATACTGCAAAAAATGAACGGTGAAGGGAGTGTGGAGAAATGCGTACACTCGGTTGTAAGGGGGGGCATGTAAAGAGACATTAATGAAAACACAATGTAGGTGCTTTGAAAAGGTAAACATTAGGCTACCAGTCAATCAATCACAACCACTGCTTGGCCTATCACCTGAGAAAATGAGAATCAAAAAGTCACAGGCTGGCAAACCTGTACGCCAGCAAGATTTACCATAGCCAGCACTTGGAAGCAATGAAAATGTCCATCAACCGAGGAATGCACCAAGAAGAAGTGGTCCACGTACACAAAGGAATATTACTCTAATAATAAATATAAATTAAATTTAAAAACAAACAAAAGCAAGGAGACATCAACATTTGTGGGTTTACCCGGGCACATTGCACTCTAATTTATAACCGAAGAACACCACTGGCCGGTAGGTCTGTTTCCCTAGTACCAGCATGGGGAACGTAGAAAGGCTACCGCTCTCTGGCCGTTACCTGCAAAAGCAGGTTTAAAGCCTGAGCTAATGGTCACTTCATATGAACAAGTACGGCAGTGCTGTAAATGAAACTTGCCCTCAAAATGTCTTGAGGGAGATAATGGCCAAAATATTTCAAATGGTGACACATACTTTAAGAAAACACTTTGAAGAAATAAGCTCTAATCACAGCTGGAAAAATAAAAAGGACATGTATTAAAGCTGAATTTCAACGCATTATGAGACACATGCAAATTCAACCATACAGAGGTATCAGCTCACACCACTCAGAATAACAATCAGCAAAAACTACAAAGAATACTTGCTGAAGGTGCTGGGAAGAAATACATACCCTCCACTTTAAGTGGGACATAACCTGGAATGAGCCACTAAGGAGAACAGAATAGAGGTGCCTTTAAAAGGTAAACATTGAGCTACCATATGATGCAGCAGACCTATTCCTGGAACTATAAACTAAGAAGAGAGAATTGGAAAGACACAGGCAGGCAAATCTGCATGGCACAGTATTACAATAGCCAAGATATGGAAGTAACCAAAAAGTCCACCAACAGATGGGTGGACAAAGAAGAACTCCTCCATGTACAGATGGAATATTCGCTAGTGAAAAAAATGAAACAATGCCATTTGCAGCACCATACATGAGTCTAGACGTAATCACGCCACCTGTAGTAAGTGAGAAAGCAAAAGACACATATCCTATCATATCACTTTTAGGAGTTACTTAAAAATTGATACCAATGAAGATATTTCCACAGAGAAAGGCAATCACAGATTCATTAAAAAAATCTTATGGTTCACCAAATAGAAAGGGATGAGGATTGCATACATTACCATACTGGGGTTAACAGAGATATACAAACCATGTGAAATATATAATCACCAAAGACGTACGGAAGACCAGGAGAAGACTACTCAACATTGTGGCATAACCTACATGGTAAAAGGATGCGTGGAAGAATAGAAACATGTATGTGTGTGAAAGAAGCAAATCTTGCACACCTAGAACAAACAAACTATTGTAATCAAATGTGCTGGAATAAAGAATAAAAAGTAAATTACAAATATGAACAAGAAGTTATGAGACATAAACTTAAAGGGCTTTTTCCTGGCACATTCCATTCTAATTTACAACCTAGAACACCACTTCCATTAAGCCTCTGTTTCCCTAGTTACGAAATTTGGAAAAGGAGAAATGCTGCCACCTTGTGGCCGTTTCCTGCAACAGCAGCTTTAAACTCACAGCTAATGCTCACTTAACATACACAAGGACTCAGAGCTGTAAAGGACACCTGCCCTAAAAAAATGTGCTGAAGGAGGGAATGGACAAAAATTTCAAAACAGGCAAATGTTTCAAGAAGAGAGTATGAAGAGTTAAGTTTTACTCACGGTGTTTTAAAAAAAAGGAAAATGGATAAAAGCTCCACCTCAGGGAGTGTTAGACCCATGCAATCTATTCTATAAAAAGTTTCAACTTACACCAGTCGACTGACCATCAGCAAAAAGTCTACAAACAATAAATGCTGAAGGGGTTTTAGAGAACTGTGTACCCTCTACCTGCTGGTGAGACGTAAAGGGGTAACAGCCAATAATGAGAACAGAAAGGAGCTGTGTTTAAAAGTAAAAATGGAGGTACCATTCAATCCAGCAGGCGCACCATTGGACCTCTCACCTGAGAAGACAAGAATCGAGAAGACTCAGGCCGCAAAAGCTGCAGTGCAGCCTTATTCACAATAGCCAAGACAGTGAAGCAATGAAAATGTCCAACAACAGGTGAATGGATAAAGAAGAAGTGGTCCATGTACACAATGGAATATTAGCCATGGAAAACAATGAACCATTGCTCTCTGAGGCACCACAAATGAGTCTGGAGATAATCACGAAACATGAGGTAACTCGGAAACCAAAGACCTGTATTCTATGATATCACTTATAGGCGTTATCTAATAACTGACAGAAATGAATATATTTCCAAGGGAAAGACACTCACAGACTTAGAAAACAAACTATGCTCATCTAACAGGAAAGGTGGGGGGAATGGATAAATTAAGATTAGTGTTGCTATATCTATACAAACACATATTATATACATTTCTCAAAAAGACCGACCATGTAGCAAGGGAGGTCTGCGGAAACCTCTGTAACATTTTACATGGGAAGAGGATCTGTACTTGAATAGACATATATAATGTACAAATGAACCAGATTGTGTACACCTAGGACAAACAATATTCTAAGCTTTACCCCAATTAAAAAAAATTTTTAAATCCAAGAAGAAATAATGAGACATAAACGTATGGGGGTTTCTCCATGCACATTTCAATTTAATTTACAACCTAGGAACACGACTTGCAGAAAGGCTCTGCTGCCCTAGTACCCAGATTTGGGAGTGGAGAAATGCTGCATCCTTGTGGCCGTTTCCCACAACAGCAGATTTAAACCCACTGCAAAAGGTCACTAAATATTCACCAATTGCAGTTCTGTAAATGACACCTGCCCTCCAAAAAATACTGAGGTCGAAAATCGACCAAAAAATTCTAGAGTGCAACCTTCCAAAAAGAAAATTTGAAGAGGTATATTATAGTCACACTTTTTTTCTTTTAACAGAAAACAAAAAGGCGTGGAAAAATGATGACTTGTAGGAATTTTTAAAGACATGTAAACCCAAATTACAAAAACCTATCAGCTCACAGCAGCCAGTAGGGCCATTAGCATAACTGCTGCAAACAATAAATGCTAAATCGATTGTGGAGGAATGCGTACCCTCTATTCTAAGGGGGACGTGGTAAGAGCCACTAATGAAAGCACAATTGAGGTGCCTTGAAAAGGTAAACGTTGAGCTACCATACCAGTCAAACAATCACACCCAATGCTGGGTCTATCACCTGAGAAAGTGAAAATCAAAAATCACAGGCTGGCAATCCTGCACTCCAGCTATGTTTACCATAGGCAACACTTGGAAGCAACGAAAATGTCCATCAAGAGAGGAATGCACCAAGAAGAAGTGGTCCATGTACACAATGGAATATTAGCCATGGAAAACATTGAAGCAGTGCTCTTTGAGGCACCATAGATGAGCCTGGAGATAATCACAAAACATGAAGTAGGTCGGAAAGCTAAAGACCTATAGCCTATATTATCATTTATGGCATTATCTAATAACTGACACAGATGAACATATTTCCAAAGAGAAAGAACCTCACAGGCTTAGAAAACAAACTATGCTCATCTACAAGGAAAGGAGGGGGGAAATTTGGAAATGAAGATTAGTGTTACTATACATATACAAATACATATTATATACATGTATCCAAAAGACCGAACATATCGCAAGGGAGGTCAACGGAACACTGTAATATTTTACATGGGAAGAGAGTCTGTACATTAATAGACATACATAATGTACAAATGAACCAGATTGTGTACACCTAGGACAAACAATATTCTAAATTTTACCCAGATTAAAAAAAAATTTAAAAACCAAGAAGAAGTAATGAGACATTAACTTATGGGGATTTCTCCTGGCAAATTCCATTCTAATTTACAACCTAGGACAATGACTTCCAGAAAGGCTCTGCTGCCCTAGTACCCAGATTGGGGAATGGAGAAATGCTACCTCCTTGTGGCCGTTTCCCACAACAGCAGCTTTGAACCCACTGCAAAAGGTCACTAATTCACCAACTTGCAGTTCTGTAAATGGCACCTGCCCTCCAGAAAATTTCTGGGGTCAAAAATCGACCCAAAAATTCAGAAGAGGGCAACCATCGAAGAAGACAATTTCAAGAGCTATATTGTGCTCACGGTTTTTTCTTTTAAGAGAAAAGAAAAAGGCGTAGGAATATGATGAATTTTAAAAATTTTAATGACATGCATACCCATATTACAAAAACCTATCAGCTCACAGCAGTCAGAATGGCCATTAGGAAAAATACTGCAAAAAATGAACGGTGAAGGGAGTGTGGAGAAATGCGTACACTCGGTTGTAAGGGGGGGCATGTAAAGAGACATTAATGAAAACACAATGTAGGTGCTTTGAAAAGGTAAACATTAGGCTACCAGTCAATCAATCACAACCACTGCTTGGCCTATCACCTGAGAAAATGAGAATCAAAAAGTCACAGGCTGGCAAACCTGTACGCCAGCAAGATTTACCATAGCCAGCACTTGGAAGCAATGAAAATGTCCATCAACCGAGGAATGCACCAAGAAGAAGTGGTCCACGTACACAAAGGAATATTACTCTAATAATAAATATAAATTAAATTTAAAAACAAACAAAAGCAAGGAGACATCAACATTTGTGGGTTTACCCGGGCACATTGCACTCTAATTTATAACCGAAGAACACCACTGGCCGGTAGGTCTGTTTCCCTAGTACCAGCATGGGGAACGTAGAAAGGCTACCGCTCTCTGGCCGTTACCTGCAAAAGCAGGTTTAAAGCCTGAGCTAATGGTCACTTCATATGAACAAGTACGGCAGTGCTGTAAATGAAACTTGCCCTCAAAATGTCTTGAGGGAGATAATGGCCAAAATATTTCAAATGGTGACACATACTTTAAGAAAACACTTTGAAGAAATAAGCTCTAATCACAGCTGGAAAAATAAAAAGGACATGTATTAAAGCTGAATTTCAACGCATTATGAGACACATGCAAATTCAACCATACAGAGGTATCAGCTCACACCACTCAGAATAACAATCAGCAAAAACTACAAAGAATACTTGCTGAAGGTGCTGGGAAGAAATACATACCCTCCACTTTAAGTGGGACATAACCTGGAATGAGCCACTAAGGAGAACAGAATAGAGGTGCCTTTAAAAGGTAAACATTGAGCTACCATATGATGCAGCAGACCTATTCCTGGAACTATAAACTAAGAAGAGAGAATTGGAAAGACACAGGCAGGCAAATCTGCATGGCACAGTATTACAATAGCCAAGATATGGAAGTAACCAAAAAGTCCACCAACAGATGGGTGGACAAAGAAGAACTCCTCCATGTACAGATGGAATATTCGCTAGTGAAAAAAATGAAACAATGCCATTTGCAGCACCATACATGAGTCTAGACGTAATCACGCCACCTGTAGTAAGTGAGAAAGCAAAAGACACATATCCTATCATATCACTTTTAGGAGTTACTTAAAAATTGATACCAATGAAGATATTTCCACAGAGAAAGGCAATCACAGATTCATTAAAAAAATCTTATGGTTCACCAAATAGAAAGGGATGAGGATTGCATACATTACCATACTGGGGTTAACAGAGATATACAAACCATGTGAAATATATAATCACCAAAGACGTACGGAAGACCAGGAGAAGACTACTCAACATTGTGGCATAACCTACATGGTAAAAGGATGCGTGGAAGAATAGAAACATGTATGTGTGTGAAAGAAGCAAATCTTGCACACCTAGAACAAACAAACTATTGTAATCAAATGTGCTGGAATAAAGAATAAAAAGTAAATTACAAATATGAACAAGAAGTTATGAGACATAAACTTAAAGGGCTTTTTCCTGGCACATTCCATTCTAATTTACAACCTAGAACACCACTTCCATTAAGCCTCTGTTTCCCTAGTTACGAAATTTGGAAAAGGAGAAATGCTGCCACCTTGTGGCCGTTTCCTGCAACAGCAGCTTTAAACTCACAGCTAATGCTCACTTAACATACACAAGGACTCAGAGCTGTAAAGGACACCTGCCCTAAAAAAATGTGCTGAAGGAGGGAATGGACAAAAATTTCAAAACAGGCAAATGTTTCAAGAAGAGAGTATGAAGAGTTAAGTTTTACTCACGGTGTTTTAAAAAAAAGGAAAATGGATAAAAGCTCCACCTCAGGGAGTGTTAGACCCATGCAATCTATTCTATAAAAAGTTTCAACTTACACCAGTCGACTGACCATCAGCAAAAAGTCTACAAACAATAAATGCTGAAGGGGTTTTAGAGAACTGTGTACCCTCTACCTGCTGGTGAGACGTAAAGGGGTAACAGCCAATAATGAGAACAGAAAGGAGCTGTGTTTAAAAGTAAAAATGGAGGTACCATTCAATCCAGCAGGCGCACCATTGGACCTCTCACCTGAGAAGACAAGAATCGAGAAGACTCAGGCCGCAAAAGCTGCAGTGCAGCCTTATTCACAATAGCCAAGACAGTGAAGCAATGAAAATGTCCAACAACAGGTGAATGGATAAAGAAGAAGTGGTCCATGTACACAATGGAATATTAGCCATGGAAAACAATGAACCATTGCTCTCTGAGGCACCACAAATGAGTCTGGAGATAATCACGAAACATGAGGTAACTCGGAAACCAAAGACCTGTATTCTATGATATCACTTATAGGCGTTATCTAATAACTGACAGAAATGAATATATTTCCAAGGGAAAGACACTCACAGACTTAGAAAACAAACTATGCTCATCTAACAGGAAAGGTGGGGGGAATGGATAAATTAAGATTAGTGTTGCTATATCTATACAAACACATATTATATACATTTCTCAAAAAGACCGACCATGTAGCAAGGGAGGTCTGCGGAAACCTCTGTAACATTTTACATGGGAAGAGGATCTGTACTTGAATAGACATATATAATGTACAAATGAACCAGATTGTGTACACCTAGGACAAACAATATTCTAAGCTTTACCCCAATTAAAAAAAATTTTTAAATCCAAGAAGAAATAATGAGACATAAACGTATGGGGGTTTCTCCATGCACATTTCAATTTAATTTACAACCTAGGAACACGACTTGCAGAAAGGCTCTGCTGCCCTACTACCCAGATTTGGGAATGGAGAAATGCTGCCTGCTTGAGGCCACTTCCCACAACAGCAGCTTTAAACCCATTGCTAAAGGTCACTAAATATTCACCAAACTTGTAGTTCGGGAAATGACACCTGCTCTCTAAAAAAATTATGGGGTGGAAAATCGATCAAAAATTTCAAAATAGGGCAACCTTCCAAGAAGACAATTTCAAGAGATATATTGTACTCCCAACTGTTTCCTTTTTTTTAACAGAAAAGAAAACGGTGGAGAAAAATGATGAGTTTTACGAATTTTCAAAGACATGCAAACCCACATTACAAAAACCTATCAGCTCACAGCAGCCAGTATGGCCATTAGCATAAATGCGGCAAACAATAAATGCTGAAGCGATTGTGGAGAAATGCGTACCCTCGATTCTAAGGGGGACGTGGTAAGTGCCAGTAATGAAAACACAAAGATGGTGCTTTGAAAAGGAAAACACGGTGCTACCAGTCAGTCAATCACACCCACTGCTGGGCCTATCACCTGTGAAAATGAGAATCAAAAAGTCACAGGCTGGCAATCCTGCACTCCAACAATATTTACCATAGCCAACGCTTGGAAGCAATGAAAATGTCCATCAACCGAGGAATGCACAAAGTAGAAGTGGTCCACGTACACGGTGCAAAATTACTCCAATAAAAACTAAAAATTAAATTTAAAAATCCAACAAAAGTAAGGAGACATCAGCTTGTGTGGGTTTGTCCGGGCACACTCCACTCTAATTTATAACCGAGAAACACCACAGGCCGCAATGGCTTCTCCCTAGTTACCACGGTGGGGAACTTAGAAAGGCTGCCACCCTCTGGCAGTTACCTGCAAAAGCAGCATTAAAGCCTGTGCTCATGGTCATTTCATAGGAACAAGTACTGCAGAACTGTAAATGAAACCTGCCCTCAAAATGTCTTGAGGGAGGTAATGGCCAAAACATTTCAAAATGTGACGCATACTTTAAGAGAACAATTTGAAGAACTAAGGGGTAATCACAGCTTGAAAAATAAAAAGGACATGCCTTAAAGCTCAATTTCAACGGATTATGAGGCACGTGCGAATTCAACCACAAAAAGGTATCAGCTCACAATTGTCAGAATAACCATCAACAAGAAATCTACAAACAAAAATGCTGAAGGTGTTGTGGAGAAATGCGTACCCTCAACTTCAAGGTGGACGTAAGTTGGAAAGGGCCACAAATGAGAGCAGAATGGAGGTGCCTTAAAAAGGTAAACATTGAGCTACCATATGATCCAGCAGAAGCACTCCTCGACCTCTAATCTAAGAAGAGAGAATTGGAAAGACACAGGCAGGCAAATCTGCATGGCACAGTATTACAATAGCCAGGATATGGAAGTAACCAAAAAGTCCACCAACAGATGGGTGGCCAAAGAAGAACTCCTCCATGTACAGATGGAATATTCGCTAGTGAAAAAAAATGAAACAATGCCATTTGCAGCACCATACATGAGTCTAGACGTAATCACGCCACCTGTAGTAAGTGAGAAAGCAAAAGACACATATCCTATCATATCACTTTTAGGAGTTACTTAAAAATTGATACCAATGAAGATATTGCCACAGAGAAAGGCAATCACAGATTCATTAAAAAAACTTATGGTTCACCAAATAGAAAGGGATGAGGATTGGATAAATTACCATATTGGGGTTAACAGAGATATACAAACCATATGAAATATATAACCACCAAAGTCGTACGGAAGACCAGGAGAAGACTACTCAACATTGTGTCGTAACCCTACATGGGAAAAGGATGCGAGGAAGAATAGATACACGTATATGTGTGAAAGAACCACATCTTGCACACCTAGAGCAAACAAACCATTGTAATCAAATTTGCTGGGATAAAAAATAAAAGTAAATTACAAATATGAACAAGAAGTAATGAGACACAAATTAAAGGGCTTTTTCCTGGCACATTCCATTCTAATTTTCAACCTAGAACACCCCTTCCAGTAAGGCTCCGTTGCCCTAGTAACCAGATTTGGTAAAGGAGAAATGCTGCCGCCTTGTGGCCGATTCCCGCAAGAGCAGCTTTTAACCCACAGCTAATGGTCACTTACCATTCACAAGGACTCAGGGCTGTAAAGGACACCTGCCCTCAAAATTGTGCTGAGGTAGGGAATGCATAAAAAAATTCAAAACAGGCAAAATTTTCAAGAAGATAATATGAAGAGGTAAGTTTTACTCACTCTCTTTTTAAAGAAAGGAAAATGGATAAAAGCTCAACCTCAGGAATTATTAGACTCATGCAATCTAATCTACAAAAAGTTTTCAACTCGCACCAGTCGACTGACCATTGGCAAAATGTCTACAAACAATAAATGCTGAAGAGGTTTTAGAGAACTGTGTACCCTCTAGCTGCTGGTGAGATGTAAAAGGGTTAAACGCTAATAATGAGAACAGAAAGGAGCTGCGTTTAAAAGGAAAAATTGAGGTACCATTCAATCCAGCAGGCGTACCAATGGACCTCTCACCTGAGAAGACCAGAATGAAGAAGACCCGGGCTGCCAAAGCTGCACTGCAGCCTTATTCCCAATAGACAAGAGAGTGAAGCAACCAAAATGTCCATCAACAGATGAAAGGATAAAGAAGAAACGGTCCCTGTACACAATGAATACTAGACATGGAAAACGATGAAACACTGCTCTTTGAGGCACCATAGATGATCTTGGAGATAATCACAGAACATGAGGTAAGTCGGAAAGCAAAAGTCCTATATCCTATGATATCACTTATAGGCGTTATCTAATAACTGACACAAATGAACATATTTCCACAGAGAAAGTCAATCACAGACTTATTAAAAAAATACTGTGCTTGTCTAAAAGGAAAGGTGGGGGGAATGGATAAATGAAGATGAGCGTTACCATATGTATACAAATACATATTATATACATATATCAAAAAGACCGACCGTATAGCAAGGAGGGTTTACGGAACAATCTGTAATAATTTACACGGGAAAAGGATCTCTACATAAATAGGTATATAGAATATGTAGATGAACCAGAGTGCGTACACCTTGGACAAACAACATTCTAACCATTACCCCAATTGATAAAATTAAAACAACGAACTAGGAGTAATGAGACATAAACTTATGGGGAGTTTTCCTGGCACATTCGATTCAAATTTACAACCTAGGCAAACGACTTCCAGAAGGGCTCTGCTGCCCTAGTACCCAGATTTGGGAATGGAGAAATGCTGCATCCTTGTGGCCGTTTCCCACAACAGCAGATTTAAACCCACTGCAAAAGGTCACTAAATATTCACCAATTGCAGTTCTGTAAATGACACCTGCCCTCCAAAAAATACTGAGGTCGAAAATCGACCAAAAAATTCTAGAGTGCAACCTTCCAAAAAGAAAATTTGAAGAGGTATATTATAGTCACACTTTTTTTCTTTTAACAGAAAACAAAAAGGCGTGGAAAAATGATGACTTGTAGGAATTTTTAAAGACATGTAAACCCAAATTACAAAAACCTATCAGCTCACAGCAGCCAGTAGGGCCATTAGCATAACTGCTGCAAACAATAAATGCTAAATCGATTGTGGAGGAATGCGTACCCTCTATTCTAAGAGGGACGTGGTAAGAGCCACTAATGAAAGCACAATTGAGGTGCCTTGAAAAGGTAAACGTTGAGCTACCATACCAGTCAAACAATCACACCCAATGCTGGGTCTATCACCTGAGAAAGTGAAAATCAAAAATCACAGGCTGGCAATCCTGCACTCCAGCTATGTTTACCATAGGCAACACTTGGAAGCAACGAAAATGTCCATCAAGAGAGGAATGCACCAAGAAGAAGTGGTCCATGTACACAATGGAATATTAGCCATGGAAAACATTGAAGCAGTGCTCTTTGAGGCACCATAGATGAGCCTGGAGATAATCACAAAACATGAAGTAGGTCGGAAAGCTAAAGACCTATAGCCTATATTATCATTTATGGCATTATCTAATAACTGACACAGATGAACATATTTCCAAAGAGAAAGAACCTCACAGGCTTAGAAAACAAACTATGCTCATCTACAAGGAAAGGAGGGGGGAAATTTGGAAATGAAGATTAGTGTTACTATACATATACAAATACATATTATATACATGTATCCAAAAGACCGAACATATCGCAAGGGAGGTCAACGGAACACTGTAATATTTTACATGGGAAGAGAGTCTGTACATTAATAGACATACATAATGTACAAATGAACCAGATTGTGTACACCTAGGACAAACAATATTCTAAATTTTACCCAGATTAAAAAAAAATTTAAAAACCAAGAAGAAGTAATGAGACATTAACTTATGGGGATTTCTCCTGGCAAATTCCATTCTAATTTACAACCTAGGACAATGACTTCCAGAAAGGCTCTGCTGCCCTAGTACCCAGATTGGGGAATGGAGAAATGCTACCTCCTTGTGGCCGTTTCCCACAACAGCAGCTTTGAACCCACTGCAAAAGGTCACTAATTCACCAACTTGCAGTTCTGTAAATGGCACCTGCCCTCCAGAAAATTTCTGGGGTCAAAAATCGACCCAAAAATTCAGAAGAGGGCAACCATCGAAGAAGACAATTTCAAGAGCTATATTGTGCTCACGGTTTTTTCTTTTAAGAGAAAAGAAAAAGGCGTAGGAATATGATGAATTTTAAAAATTTTAATGACATGCATACCCATATTACAAAAACCTATCAGCTCACAGCAGTCAGAATGGCCATTAGGAAAAATACTGCAAAAAATGAACGGTGAAGGGAGTGTGGAGAAATGCGTACACTCGGTTGTAAGGGGGGGCATGTAAAGAGACATTAATGAAAACACAATGTAGGTGCTTTGAAAAGGTAAACATTAGGCTACCAGTCAATCAATCACAACCACTGCTTGGCCTATCACCTGAGAAAATGAGAATCAAAAAGTCACAGGCTGGCAAACCTGTACGCCAGCAAGATTTACCATAGCCAGCACTTGGAAGCAATGAAAATGTCCATCAACCGAGGAATGCACCAAGAAGAAGTGGTCCACGTACACAAAGGAATATTACTCTAATAATAAATATAAATTAAATTTAAAAACAAACAAAAGCAAGGAGACATCAACATTTGTGGGTTTACCCGGGCACATTGCACTCTAATTTATAACCGAAGAACACCACTGGCCGGTAGGTCTGTTTCCCTAGTACCAGCATGGGGAACGTAGAAAGGCTACCGCTCTCTGGCCGTTACCTGCAAAAGCAGGTTTAAAGCCTGAGCTAATGGTCACTTCATATGAACAAGTACGGCAGTGCTGTAAATGAAACTTGCCCTCAAAATGTCTTGAGGGAGATAATGGCCAAAATATTTCAAATGGTGACACATACTTTAAGAAAACACTTTGAAGAAATAAGCTCTAATCACAGCTGGAAAAATAAAAAGGACATGTATTAAAGCTGAATTTCAACGCATTATGAGACACATGCAAATTCAACCATACAGAGGTATCAGCTCACACCACTCAGAATAACAATCAGCAAAAACTACAAAGAATACTTGCTGAAGGTGCTGGGAAGAAATACATACCCTCCACTTTAAGTGGGACATAACCTGGAATGAGCCACTAAGGAGAACAGAATAGAGGTGCCTTTAAAAGGTAAACATTGAGCTACCATATGATGCAGCAGACCTATTCCTGGAACTATAAACTAAGAAGAGAGAATTGGAAAGACACAGGCAGGCAAATCTGCATGGCACAGTATTACAATAGCCAAGATATGGAAGTAACCAAAAAGTCCACCAACAGATGGGTGGACAAAGAAGAACTCCTCCATGTACAGATGGAATATTCGCTAGTGAAAAAAATGAAACAATGCCATTTGCAGCACCATACATGAGTCTAGACGTAATCACGCCACCTGTAGTAAGTGAGAAAGCAAAAGACACATATCCTATCATATCACTTTTAGGAGTTACTTAAAAATTGATACCAATGAAGATATTTCCACAGAGAAAGGCAATCACAGATTCATTAAAAAAATCTTATGGTTCACCAAATAGAAAGGGATGAGGATTGCATACATTACCATACTGGGGTTAACAGAGATATACAAACCATGTGAAATATATAATCACCAAAGACGTACGGAAGACCAGGAGAAGACTACTCAACATTGTGGCATAACCTACATGGTAAAAGGATGCGTGGAAGAATAGAAACATGTATGTGTGTGAAAGAAGCAAATCTTGCACACCTAGAACAAACAAACTATTGTAATCAAATGTGCTGGAATAAAGAATAAAAAGTAAATTACAAATATGAACAAGAAGTTATGAGACATAAACTTAAAGGGCTTTTTCCTGGCACATTCCATTCTAATTTACAACCTAGAACACCACTTCCATTAAGCCTCTGTTTCCCTAGTTACGAAATTTGGAAAAGGAGAAATGCTGCCACCTTGTGGCCGTTTCCTGCAACAGCAGCTTTAAACTCACAGCTAATGCTCACTTAACATACACAAGGACTCAGAGCTGTAAAGGACACCTGCCCTAAAAAAATGTGCTGAAGGAGGGAATGGACAAAAATTTCAAAACAGGCAAATGTTTCAAGAAGAGAGTATGAAGAGTTAAGTTTTACTCACGGTGTTTTAAAAAAAAGGAAAATGGATAAAAGCTCCACCTCAGGGAGTGTTAGACCCATGCAATCTATTCTATAAAAAGTTTCAACTTACACCAGTCGACTGACCATCAGCAAAAAGTCTACAAACAATAAATGCTGAAGGGGTTTTAGAGAACTGTGTACCCTCTACCTGCTGGTGAGACGTAAAGGGGTAACAGCCAATAATGAGAACAGAAAGGAGCTGTGTTTAAAAGTAAAAATGGAGGTACCATTCAATCCAGCAGGCGCACCATTGGACCTCTCACCTGAGAAGACAAGAATCGAGAAGACTCAGGCCGCAAAAGCTGCAGTGCAGCCTTATTCACAATAGCCAAGACAGTGAAGCAATGAAAATGTCCAACAACAGGTGAATGGATAAAGAAGAAGTGGTCCATGTACACAATGGAATATTAGCCATGGAAAACAATGAACCATTGCTCTCTGAGGCACCACAAATGAGTCTGGAGATAATCACGAAACATGAGGTAACTCGGAAACCAAAGACCTGTATTCTATGATATCACTTATAGGCGTTATCTAATAACTGACAGAAATGAATATATTTCCAAGGGAAAGACACTCACAGACTTAGAAAACAAACTATGCTCATCTAACAGGAAAGGTGGGGGGAATGGATAAATTAAGATTAGTGTTGCTATATCTATACAAACACATATTATATACATTTCTCAAAAAGACCGACCATGTAGCAAGGGAGGTCTGCGGAAACCTCTGTAACATTTTACATGGGAAGAGGATCTGTACTTGAATAGACATATATAATGTACAAATGAACCAGATTGTGTACACCTAGGACAAACAATATTCTAAGCTTTACCCCAATTAAAAAAAATTTTTAAATCCAAGAAGAAATAATGAGACATAAACGTATGGGGGTTTCTCCATGCACATTTCAATTTAATTTACAACCTAGGAACACGACTTGCAGAAAGGCTCTGCTGCCCTACTACCCAGATTTGGGAATGGAGAAATGCTGCCTGCTTGAGGCCACTTCCCACAACAGCAGCTTTAAACCCATTGCTAAAGGTCACTAAATATTCACCAAACTTGTAGTTCGGGAAATGACACCTGCTCTCTAAAAAAATTATGGGGTGGAAAATCGATCAAAAATTTCAAAATAGGGCAACCTTCCAAGAAGACAATTTCAAGAGATATATTGTACTCCCAACTGTTTCCTTTTTTTTAACAGAAAAGAAAACGGTGGAGAAAAATGATGAGTTTTACGAATTTTCAAAGACATGCAAACCCACATTACAAAAACCTATCAGCTCACAGCAGCCAGTATGGCCATTAGCATAAATGCGGCAAACAATAAATGCTGAAGCGATTGTGGAGAAATGCGTACCCTCGATTCTAAGGGGGACGTGGTAAGTGCCAGTAATGAAAACACAAAGATGGTGCTTTGAAAAGGAAAACACGGTGCTACCAGTCAGTCAATCACACCCACTGCTGGGCCTATCACCTGTGAAAATGAGAATCAAAAAGTCACAGGCTGGCAATCCTGCACTCCAACAATATTTACCATAGCCAACGCTTGGAAGCAATGAAAATGTCCATCAACCGAGGAATGCACAAAGTAGAAGTGGTCCACGTACACGGTGCAAAATTACTCCAATAAAAACTAAAAATTAAATTTAAAAATCCAACAAAAGTAAGGAGACATCAGCTTGTGTGGGTTTGTCCGGGCACACTCCACTCTAATTTATAACCGAGAAACACCACAGGCCGCAATGGCTTCTCCCTAGTTACCACGGTGGGGAACTTAGAAAGGCTGCCACCCTCTGGCAGTTACCTGCAAAAGCAGCATTAAAGCCTGTGCTCATGGTCATTTCATAGGAACAAGTACTGCAGAACTGTAAATGAAACCTGCCCTCAAAATGTCTTGAGGGAGGTAATGGCCAAAACATTTCAAAATGTGACGCATACTTTAAGAGAACAATTTGAAGAACTAAGGGGTAATCACAGCTTGAAAAATAAAAAGGACATGCCTTAAAGCTCAATTTCAACGGATTATGAGGCACGTGCGAATTCAACCACAAAAAGGTATCAGCTCACAATTGTCAGAATAACCATCAACAAGAAATCTACAAACAAAAATGCTGAAGGTGTTGTGGAGAAATGCGTACCCTCAACTTCAAGGGGGACGTAAGTTGGAAAGGGCCACAAATGAGAGCAGAATGGAGGTGCCTTAAAAAGGTAAACATTGAGCTACCATATGATCCAGCAGAAGCACTCCTCGACCTCTAATCTAAGAAGAGAGAATTGGAAAGACACAGGCAGGCAAATCTGCATGGCACAGTATTACAATAGCCAGGATATGGAAGTAACCAAAAAGTCCACCAACAGATGGGTGGCCAAAGAAGAACTCCTCCATGTACAGATGGAATATTCGCTAGTGAAAAAAAATGAAACAATGCCATTTGCAGCACCATACATGAGTCTAGACGTAATCACGCCACCTGTAGTAAGTGAGAAAGCAAAAGACACATATCCTATCATATCACTTTTAGGAGTTACTTAAAAATTGATACCAATGAAGATATTGCCACAGAGAAAGGCAATCACAGATTCATTAAAAAAACTTATGGTTCACCAAATAGAAAGGGATGAGGATTGGATAAATTACCATATTGGGGTTAACAGAGATATACAAACCATATGAAATATATAACCACCAAAGTCGTACGGAAGACCAGGAGAAGACTACTCAACATTGTGTCGTAACCCTACATGGGAAAAGGATGCGAGGAAGAATAGATACACGTATATGTGTGAAAGAACCACATCTTGCACACCTAGAGCAAACAAACCATTGTAATCAAATTTGCTGGGATAAAAAATAAAAGTAAATTACAAATATGAACAAGAAGTAATGAGACACAAATTAAAGGGCTTTTTCCTCGCACATTCCATTCTAATTTTCAACCTAGAACACCCCTTCCAGTAAGGCTCCGTTGCCCTAGTAACCAGATTTGGTAAAGGAGAAATGCTGCCGCCTTGTGGCCGATTCCCGCAAGAGCAGCTTTTAACCCACAGCTAATGGTCACTTACCATTCACAAGGACTCAGGGCTGTAAAGGACACCTGCCCTCAAAATTGTGCTGAGGTAGGGAATGCATAAAAAAATTCAAAACAGGCAAAATTTTCAAGAAGATAATATGAAGAGGTAAGTTTTACTCACTCTCTTTTTAAAGAAAGGAAAATGGATAAAAGCTCAACCTCAGGAATTATTAGACTCATGCAATCTAATCTACAAAAAGTTTTCAACTCGCACCAGTCGACTGACCATTGGCAAAATGTCTACAAACAATAAATGCTGAAGAGGTTTTAGAGAACTGTGTACCCTCTAGCTGCTGGTGAGATGTAAAAGGGTTAAACGCTAATAATGAGAACAGAAAGGAGCTGCGTTTAAAAGGAAAAATTGAGGTACCATTCAATCCAGCAGGCGTACCAATGGACCTCTCACCTGAGAAGACCAGAATGAAGAAGACCCGGGCTGCCAAAGCTGCACTGCAGCCTTATTCCCAATAGACAAGAGAGTGAAGCAACCAAAATGTCCATCAACAGATGAAAGGATAAAGAAGAAACGGTCCCTGTACACAATGAATACTAGACATGGAAAACGATGAAACACTGCTCTTTGAGGCACCATAGATGATCTTGGAGATAATCACAGAACATGAGGTAAGTCGGAAAGCAAAAGTCCTATATCCTATGATATCACTTATAGGCGTTATCTAATAACTGACACAAATGAACATATTTCCACAGAGAAAGTCAATCACAGACTTATTAAAAAAATACTGTGCTTGTCTAAAAGGAAAGGTGGGGGGAATGGATAAATGAAGATGAGCGTTACCATATGTATACAAATACATATTATATACATATATCAAAAAGACCGACCGTATAGCAAGGAGGGTTTACGGAACAATCTGTAATAATTTACACGGGAAAAGGATCTCTACATAAATAGGTATATAGAATATGTAGATGAACCAGAGTGCGTACACCTTGGACAAACAACATTCTAACCATTACCCCAATTGATAAAATTAAAACAACGAACTAGGAGTAATGAGACATAAACTTATGGGGAGTTTTCCTGGCACATTCGATTCAAATTTACAACCTAGGCAAACGACTTCCAGAAGGGCTCTGCTGCCCTAGTACCCAGATTTGGGAATGGAGAAATGCTGCATCCTTGTGGCCGTTTCCCACAACAGCAGATTTAAACCCACTGCAAAAGGTCACTAAATATTCACCAATTGCAGTTCTGTAAATGACACCTGCCCTCCAAAAAATACTGAGGTCGAAAATCGACCAAAAAATTCTAGAGTGCAACCTTCCAAAAAGAAAATTTGAAGAGGTATATTATAGTCACACTTTTTTTCTTTTAACAGAAAACAAAAAGGCGTGGAAAAATGATGACTTGTAGGAATTTTTAAAGACATGTAAACCCAAATTACAAAAACCTATCAGCTCACAGCAGCCAGTAGGGCCATTAGCATAACTGCTGCAAACAATAAATGCTAAATCGATTGTGGAGGAATGCGTACCCTCTATTCTAAGGGGGACGTGGTAAGAGCCACTAATGAAAGCACAATTGAGGTGCCTTGAAAAGGTAAACGTTGAGCTACCATACCAGTCAAACAATCACACCCAATGCTGGGTCTATCACCTGAGAAAGTGAAAATCAAAAATCACAGGCTGGCAATCCTGCACTCCAGCTATGTTTACCATAGGCAACACTTGGAAGCAACGAAAATGTCCATCAAGAGAGGAATGCACCAAGAAGAAGTGGTCCATGTACACAATGGAATATTAGCCATGGAAAACATTGAAGCAGTGCTCTTTGAGGCACCATAGATGAGCCTGGAGATAATCACAAAACATGAAGTAGGTCGGAAAGCTAAAGACCTATAGCCTATATTATCATTTATGGCATTATCTAATAACTGACACAGATGAACATATTTCCAAAGAGAAAGAACCTCACAGGCTTAGAAAACAAACTATGCTCATCTACAAGGAAAGGAGGGGGGAAATTTGGAAATGAAGATTAGTGTTACTATACATATACAAATACATATTATATACATGTATCCAAAAGACCGAACATATCGCAAGGGAGGTCAACGGAACACTGTAATATTTTACATGGGAAGAGAGTCTGTACATTAATAGACATACATAATGTACAAATGAACCAGATTGTGTACACCTAGGACAAACAATATTCTAAATTTTACCCAGATTAAAAAAAAATTTAAAAACCAAGAAGAAGTAATGAGACATTAACTTATGGGGATTTCTCCTGGCAAATTCCATTCTAATTTACAACCTAGGACAATGACTTCCAGAAAGGCTCTGCTGCCCTAGTACCCAGATTGGGGAATGGAGAAATGCTACCTCCTTGTGGCCGTTTCCCACAACAGCAGCTTTGAACCCACTGCAAAAGGTCACTAATTCACCAACTTGCAGTTCTGTAAATGGCACCTGCCCTCCAGAAAATTTCTGGGGTCAAAAATCGACCCAAAAATTCAGAAGAGGGCAACCATCGAAGAAGACAATTTCAAGAGCTATATTGTGCTCACGGTTTTTTCTTTTAAGAGAAAAGAAAAAGGCGTAGGAATATGATGAATTTTAAAAATTTTAATGACATGCATACCCATATTACAAAAACCTATCAGCTCACAGCAGTCAGAATGGCCATTAGGAAAAATACTGCAAAAAATGAACGGTGAAGGGAGTGTGGAGAAATGCGTACACTCGGTTGTAAGGGGGGGCATGTAAAGAGACATTAATGAAAACACAATGTAGGTGCTTTGAAAAGGTAAACATTAGGCTACCAGTCAATCAATCACAACCACTGCTTGGCCTATCACCTGAGAAAATGAGAATCAAAAAGTCACAGGCTGGCAAACCTGTACGCCAGCAAGATTTACCATAGCCAGCACTTGGAAGCAATGAAAATGTCCATCAACCGAGGAATGCACCAAGAAGAAGTGGTCCACGTACACAAAGGAATATTACTCTAATAATAAATATAAATTAAATTTAAAAACAAACAAAAGCAAGGAGACATCAACATTTGTGGGTTTACCCGGGCACATTGCACTCTAATTTATAACCGAAGAACACCACTGGCCGGTAGGTCTGTTTCCCTAGTACCAGCATGGGGAACGTAGAAAGGCTACCGCTCTCTGGCCGTTACCTGCAAAAGCAGGTTTAAAGCCTGAGCTAATGGTCACTTCATATGAACAAGTACGGCAGTGCTGTAAATGAAACTTGCCCTCAAAATGTCTTGAGGGAGATAATGGCCAAAATATTTCAAATGGTGACACATACTTTAAGAAAACACTTTGAAGAAATAAGCTCTAATCACAGCTGGAAAAATAAAAAGGACATGTATTAAAGCTGAATTTCAACGCATTATGAGACACATGCAAATTCAACCATACAGAGGTATCAGCTCACACCACTCAGAATAACAATCAGCAAAAACTACAAAGAATACTTGCTGAAGGTGCTGGGAAGAAATACATACCCTCCACTTTAAGTGGGACATAACCTGGAATGAGCCACTAAGGAGAACAGAATAGAGGTGCCTTTAAAAGGTAAACATTGAGCTACCATATGATGCAGCAGACCTATTCCTGGAACTATAAACTAAGAAGAGAGAATTGGAAAGACACAGGCAGGCAAATCTGCATGGCACAGTATTACAATAGCCAAGATATGGAAGTAACCAAAAAGTCCACCAACAGATGGGTGGACAAAGAAGAACTCCTCCATGTACAGATGGAATATTCGCTAGTGAAAAAAATGAAACAATGCCATTTGCAGCACCATACATGAGTCTAGACGTAATCACGCCACCTGTAGTAAGTGAGAAAGCAAAAGACACATATCCTATCATATCACTTTTAGGAGTTACTTAAAAATTGATACCAATGAAGATATTTCCACAGAGAAAGGCAATCACAGATTCATTAAAAAAATCTTATGGTTCACCAAATAGAAAGGGATGAGGATTGCATACATTACCATACTGGGGTTAACAGAGATATACAAACCATGTGAAATATATAATCACCAAAGACGTACGGAAGACCAGGAGAAGACTACTCAACATTGTGGCATAACCTACATGGTAAAAGGATGCGTGGAAGAATAGAAACATGTATGTGTGTGAAAGAAGCAAATCTTGCACACCTAGAACAAACAAACTATTGTAATCAAATGTGCTGGAATAAAGAATAAAAAGTAAATTACAAATATGAACAAGAAGTTATGAGACATAAACTTAAAGGGCTTTTTCCTGGCACATTCCATTCTAATTTACAACCTAGAACACCACTTCCATTAAGCCTCTGTTTCCCTAGTTACGAAATTTGGAAAAGGAGAAATGCTGCCACCTTGTGGCCGTTTCCTGCAACAGCAGCTTTAAACTCACAGCTAATGCTCACTTAACATACACAAGGACTCAGAGCTGTAAAGGACACCTGCCCTAAAAAAATGTGCTGAAGGAGGGAATGGACAAAAATTTCAAAACAGGCAAATGTTTCAAGAAGAGAGTATGAAGAGTTAAGTTTTACTCACGGTGTTTTAAAAAAAAGGAAAATGGATAAAAGCTCCACCTCAGGGAGTGTTAGACCCATGCAATCTATTCTATAAAAAGTTTCAACTTACACCAGTCGACTGACCATCAGCAAAAAGTCTACAAACAATAAATGCTGAAGGGGTTTTAGAGAACTGTGTACCCTCTACCTGCTGGTGAGACGTAAAGGGGTAACAGCCAATAATGAGAACAGAAAGGAGCTGTGTTTAAAAGTAAAAATGGAGGTACCATTCAATCCAGCAGGCGCACCATTGGACCTCTCACCTGAGAAGACAAGAATCGAGAAGACTCAGGCCGCAAAAGCTGCAGTGCAGCCTTATTCACAATAGCCAAGACAGTGAAGCAATGAAAATGTCCAACAACAGGTGAATGGATAAAGAAGAAGTGGTCCATGTACACAATGGAATATTAGCCATGGAAAACAATGAACCATTGCTCTCTGAGGCACCACAAATGAGTCTGGAGATAATCACGAAACATGAGGTAACTCGGAAACCAAAGACCTGTATTCTATGATATCACTTATAGGCGTTATCTAATAACTGACAGAAATGAATATATTTCCAAGGGAAAGACACTCACAGACTTAGAAAACAAACTATGCTCATCTAACAGGAAAGGTGGGGGGAATGGATAAATTAAGATTAGTGTTGCTATATCTATACAAACACATATTATATACATTTCTCAAAAAGACCGACCATGTAGCAAGGGAGGTCTGCGGAAACCTCTGTAACATTTTACATGGGAAGAGGATCTGTACTTGAATAGACATATATAATGTACAAATGAACCAGATTGTGTACACCTAGGACAAACAATATTCTAAGCTTTACCCCAATTAAAAAAAATTTTTAAATCCAAGAAGAAATAATGAGACATAAACGTATGGGGGTTTCTCCATGCACATTTCAATTTAATTTACAACCTAGGAACACGACTTGCAGAAAGGCTCTGCTGCCCTAGTACCCAGATTTGGGAGTGGAGAAATGCTGCATCCTTGTGGCCGTTTCCCACAACAGCAGATTTAAACCCACTGCAAAAGGTCACTAAATATTCACCAATTGCAGTTCTGTAAATGACACCTGCCCTCCAAAAAATACTGAGGTCGAAAATCGACCAAAAAATTCTAGAGTGCAACCTTCCAAAAAGAAAATTTGAAGAGGTATATTATAGTCACACTTTTTTTCTTTTAACAGAAAACAAAAAGGCGTGGAAAAATGATGACTTGTAGGAATTTTTAAAGACATGTAAACCCAAATTACAAAAACCTATCAGCTCACAGCAGCCAGTAGGGCCATTAGCATAACTGCTGCAAACAATAAATGCTAAATCGATTGTGGAGGAATGCGTACCCTCTATTCTAAGGGGGACGTGGTAAGAGCCACTAATGAAAGCACAATTGAGGTGCCTTGAAAAGGTAAACGTTGAGCTACCATACCAGTCAAACAATCACACCCAATGCTGGGTCTATCACCTGAGAAAGTGAAAATCAAAAATCACAGGCTGGCAATCCTGCACTCCAGCTATGTTTACCATAGGCAACACTTGGAAGCAACGAAAATGTCCATCAAGAGAGGAATGCACCAAGAAGAAGTGGTCCATGTACACAATGGAATATTAGCCATGGAAAACATTGAAGCAGTGCTCTTTGAGGCACCATAGATGAGCCTGGAGATAATCACAAAACATGAAGTAGGTCGGAAAGCTAAAGACCTATAGCCTATATTATCATTTATGGCATTATCTAATAACTGACACAGATGAACATATTTCCAAAGAGAAAGAACCTCACAGGCTTAGAAAACAAACTATGCTCATCTACAAGGAAAGGAGGGGGGAAATTTGGAAATGAAGATTAGTGTTACTATACATATACAAATACATATTATATACATGTATCCAAAAGACCGAACATATCGCAAGGGAGGTCAACGGAACACTGTAATATTTTACATGGGAAGAGAGTCTGTACATTAATAGACATACATAATGTACAAATGAACCAGATTGTGTACACCTAGGACAAACAATATTCTAAATTTTACCCAGATTAAAAAAAAATTTAAAAACCAAGAAGAAGTAATGAGACATTAACTTATGGGGATTTCTCCTGGCAAATTCCATTCTAATTTACAACCTAGGACAATGACTTCCAGAAAGGCTCTGCTGCCCTAGTACCCAGATTGGGGAATGGAGAAATGCTACCTCCTTGTGGCCGTTTCCCACAACAGCAGCTTTGAACCCACTGCAAAAGGTCACTAATTCACCAACTTGCAGTTCTGTAAATGGCACCTGCCCTCCAGAAAATTTCTGGGGTCAAAAATCGACCCAAAAATTCAGAAGAGGGCAACCATCGAAGAAGACAATTTCAAGAGCTATATTGTGCTCACGGTTTTTTCTTTTAAGAGAAAAGAAAAAGGCGTAGGAATATGATGAATTTTAAAAATTTTAATGACATGCATACCCATATTACAAAAACCTATCAGCTCACAGCAGTCAGAATGGCCATTAGGAAAAATACTGCAAAAAATGAACGGTGAAGGGAGTGTGGAGAAATGCGTACACTCGGTTGTAAGGGGGGGCATGTAAAGAGACATTAATGAAAACACAATGTAGGTGCTTTGAAAAGGTAAACATTAGGCTACCAGTCAATCAATCACAACCACTGCTTGGCCTATCACCTGAGAAAATGAGAATCAAAAAGTCACAGGCTGGCAAACCTGTACGCCAGCAAGATTTACCATAGCCAGCACTTGGAAGCAATGAAAATGTCCATCAACCGAGGAATGCACCAAGAAGAAGTGGTCCACGTACACAAAGGAATATTACTCTAATAATAAATATAAATTAAATTTAAAAACAAACAAAAGCAAGGAGACATCAACATTTGTGGGTTTACCCGGGCACATTGCACTCTAATTTATAACCGAAGAACACCACTGGCCGGTAGGTCTGTTTCCCTAGTACCAGCATGGGGAACGTAGAAAGGCTACCGCTCTCTGGCCGTTACCTGCAAAAGCAGGTTTAAAGCCTGAGCTAATGGTCACTTCATATGAACAAGTACGGCAGTGCTGTAAATGAAACTTGCCCTCAAAATGTCTTGAGGGAGATAATGGCCAAAATATTTCAAATGGTGACACATACTTTAAGAAAACACTTTGAAGAAATAAGCTCTAATCACAGCTGGAAAAATAAAAAGGACATGTATTAAAGCTGAATTTCAACGCATTATGAGACACATGCAAATTCAACCATACAGAGGTATCAGCTCACACCACTCAGAATAACAATCAGCAAAAACTACAAAGAATACTTGCTGAAGGTGCTGGGAAGAAATACATACCCTCCACTTTAAGTGGGACATAACCTGGAATGAGCCACTAAGGAGAACAGAATAGAGGTGCCTTTAAAAGGTAAACATTGAGCTACCATATGATGCAGCAGACCTATTCCTGGAACTATAAACTAAGAAGAGAGAATTGGAAAGACACAGGCAGGCAAATCTGCATGGCACAGTATTACAATAGCCAAGATATGGAAGTAACCAAAAAGTCCACCAACAGATGGGTGGACAAAGAAGAACTCCTCCATGTACAGATGGAATATTCGCTAGTGAAAAAAATGAAACAATGCCATTTGCAGCACCATACATGAGTCTAGACGTAATCACGCCACCTGTAGTAAGTGAGAAAGCAAAAGACACATATCCTATCATATCACTTTTAGGAGTTACTTAAAAATTGATACCAATGAAGATATTTCCACAGAGAAAGGCAATCACAGATTCATTAAAAAAATCTTATGGTTCACCAAATAGAAAGGGATGAGGATTGCATACATTACCATACTGGGGTTAACAGAGATATACAAACCATGTGAAATATATAATCACCAAAGACGTACGGAAGACCAGGAGAAGACTACTCAACATTGTGGCATAACCTACATGGTAAAAGGATGCGTGGAAGAATAGAAACATGTATGTGTGTGAAAGAAGCAAATCTTGCACACCTAGAACAAACAAACTATTGCAATCAAATGTGCTGGAATAAAGAATAAAAAGTAAATTACAAATATGAACAAGAAGTTATGAGACATAAACTTAAAGGGCTTTTTCCTGGCACATTCCATTCTAATTTACAACCTAGAACACCACTTCCATTAAGCCTCTGTTTCCCTAGTTACGAAATTTGGAAAAGGAGAAATGCTGCCACCTTGTGGCCGTTTCCTGCAACAGCAGCTTTAAACTCACAGCTAATGCTCACTTAACATACACAAGGACTCAGAGCTGTAAAGGACACCTGCCCTAAAAAAATGTGCTGAAGGAGGGAATGGACAAAAATTTCAAAACAGGCAAATGTTTCAAGAAGAGAGTATGAAGAGTTAAGTTTTACTCACGGTGTTTTAAAAAAAAGGAAAATGGATAAAAGCTCCACCTCAGGGAGTGTTAGACCCATGCAATCTATTCTATAAAAAGTTTCAACTTACACCAGTCGACTGACCATCAGCAAAAAGTCTACAAACAATAAATGCTGAAGGGGTTTTAGAGAACTGTGTACCCTCTACCTGCTGGTGAGACGTAAAGGGGTAACAGCCAATAATGAGAACAGAAAGGAGCTGTGTTTAAAAGTAAAAATGGAGGTACCATTCAATCCAGCAGGCGCACCATTGGACCTCTCACCTGAGAAGACAAGAATCGAGAAGACTCAGGCCGCAAAAGCTGCAGTGCAGCCTTATTCACAATAGCCAAGACAGTGAAGCAATGAAAATGTCCAACAACAGGTGAATGGATAAAGAAGAAGTGGTCCATGTACACAATGGAATATTAGCCATGGAAAACAATGAACCATTGCTCTCTGAGGCACCACAAATGAGTCTGGAGATAATCACGAAACATGAGGTAACTCGGAAACCAAAGACCTGTATTCTATGATATCACTTATAGGCGTTATCTAATAACTGACAGAAATGAATATATTTCCAAGGGAAAGACACTCACAGACTTAGAAAACAAACTATGCTCATCTAACAGGAAAGGTGGGGGGAATGGATAAATTAAGATTAGTGTTGCTATATCTATACAAACACATATTATATACATTTCTCAAAAAGACCGACCATGTAGCAAGGGAGGTCTGCGGAAACCTCTGTAACATTTTACATGGGAAGAGGATCTGTACTTGAATAGACATATATAATGTACAAATGAACCAGATTGTGTACACCTAGGACAAACAATATTCTAAGCTTTACCCCAATTAAAAAAAATTTTTAAATCCAAGAAGAAATAATGAGACATAAACGTATGGGGGTTTCTCCATGCACATTTCAATTTAATTTACAACCTAGGAACACGACTTGCAGAAAGGCTCTGCTGCCCTACTACCCAGATTTGGGAATGGAGAAATGCTGCCTGCTTGAGGCCACTTCCCACAACAGCAGCTTTAAACCCATTGCTAAAGGTCACTAAATATTCACCAAACTTGTAGTTCGGGAAATGACACCTGCTCTCTAAAAAAATTATGGGGTGGAAAATCGATCAAAAATTTCAAAATAGGGCAACCTTCCAAGAAGACAATTTCAAGAGATATATTGTACTCCCAACTGTTTCCTTTTTTTTAACAGAAAAGAAAACGGTGGAGAAAAATGATGAGTTTTACGAATTTTCAAAGACATGCAAACCCACATTACAAAAACCTATCAGCTCACAGCAGCCAGTATGGCCATTAGCATAAATGCGGCAAACAATAAATGCTGAAGCGATTGTGGAGAAATGCGTACCCTCGATTCTAAGGGGGACGTGGTAAGTGCCAGTAATGAAAACACAAAGATGGTGCTTTGAAAAGGAAAACACGGTGCTACCAGTCAGTCAATCACACCCACTGCTGGGCCTATCACCTGTGAAAATGAGAATCAAAAAGTCACAGGCTGGCAATCCTGCACTCCAACAATATTTACCATAGCCAACGCTTGGAAGCAATGAAAATGTCCATCAACCGAGGAATGCACAAAGTAGAAGTGGTCCACGTACACGGTGCAAAATTACTCCAATAAAAACTAAAAATTAAATTTAAAAATCCAACAAAAGTAAGGAGACATCAGCTTGTGTGGGTTTGTCCGGGCACACTCCACTCTAATTTATAACCGAGAAACACCACAGGCCGCAATGGCTTCTCCCTAGTTACCACGGTGGGGAACTTAGAAAGGCTGCCACCCTCTGGCAGTTACCTGCAAAAGCAGCATTAAAGCCTGTGCTCATGGTCATTTCATAGGAACAAGTACTGCAGAACTGTAAATGAAACCTGCCCTCAAAATGTCTTGAGGGAGGTAATGGCCAAAACATTTCAAAATGTGACGCATACTTTAAGAGAACAATTTGAAGAACTAAGGGGTAATCACAGCTTGAAAAATAAAAAGGACATGCCTTAAAGCTCAATTTCAACGGATTATGAGGCACGTGCGAATTCAACCACAAAAAGGTATCAGCTCACAATTGTCAGAATAACCATCAACAAGAAATCTACAAACAAAAATGCTGAAGGTGTTGTGGAGAAATGCGTACCCTCAACTTCAAGGGGGACGTAAGTTGGAAAGGGCCACAAATGAGAGCAGAATGGAGGTGCCTTAAAAAGGTAAACATTGAGCTACCATATGATCCAGCAGAAGCACTCCTCGACCTCTAATCTAAGAAGAGAGAATTGGAAAGACACAGGCAGGCAAATCTGCATGGCACAGTATTACAATAGCCAGGATATGGAAGTAACCAAAAAGTCCACCAACAGATGGGTGGCCAAAGAAGAACTCCTCCATGTACAGATGGAATATTCGCTAGTGAAAAAAAATGAAACAATGCCATTTGCAGCACCATACATGAGTCTAGACGTAATCACGCCACCTGTAGTAAGTGAGAAAGCAAAAGACACATATCCTATCATATCACTTTTAGGAGTTACTTAAAAATTGATACCAATGAAGATATTGCCACAGAGAAAGGCAATCACAGATTCATTAAAAAAACTTATGGTTCACCAAATAGAAAGGGATGAGGATTGGATAAATTACCATATTGGGGTTAACAGAGATATACAAACCATATGAAATATATAACCACCAAAGTCGTACGGAAGACCAGGAGAAGACTACTCAACATTGTGTCGTAACCCTACATGGGAAAAGGATGCGAGGAAGAATAGATACACGTATATGTGTGAAAGAACCACATCTTGCACACCTAGAGCAAACAAACCATTGTAATCAAATTTGCTGGGATAAAAAATAAAAGTAAATTACAAATATGAACAAGAAGTAATGAGACACAAATTAAAGGGCTTTTTCCTGGCACATTCCATTCTAATTTTCAACCTAGAACACCCCTTCCAGTAAGGCTCCGTTGCCCTAGTAACCAGATTTGGTAAAGGAGAAATGCTGCCGCCTTGTGGCCGATTCCCGCAAGAGCAGCTTTTAACCCACAGCTAATGGTCACTTACCATTCACAAGGACTCAGGGCTGTAAAGGACACCTGCCCTCAAAATTGTGCTGAGGTAGGGAATGCATAAAAAAATTCAAAACAGGCAAAATTTTCAAGAAGATAATATGAAGAGGTAAGTTTTACTCACTCTCTTTTTAAAGAAAGGAAAATGGATAAAAGCTCAACCTCAGGAATTATTAGACTCATGCAATCTAATCTACAAAAAGTTTTCAACTCGCACCAGTCGACTGACCATTGGCAAAATGTCTACAAACAATAAATGCTGAAGAGGTTTTAGAGAACTGTGTACCCTCTAGCTGCTGGTGAGATGTAAAAGGGTTAAACGCTAATAATGAGAACAGAAAGGAGCTGCGTTTAAAAGGAAAAATTGAGGTACCATTCAATCCAGCAGGCGTACCAATGGACCTCTCACCTGAGAAGACCAGAATGAAGAAGACCCGGGCTGCCAAAGCTGCACTGCAGCCTTATTCCCAATAGACAAGAGAGTGAAGCAACCAAAATGTCCATCAACAGATGAAAGGATAAAGAAGAAACGGTCCCTGTACACAATGAATACTAGACATGGAAAACGATGAAACACTGCTCTTTGAGGCACCATAGATGATCTTGGAGATAATCACAGAACATGAGGTAAGTCGGAAAGCAAAAGTCCTATATCCTATGATATCACTTATAGGCGTTATCTAATAACTGACACAAATGAACATATTTCCACAGAGAAAGTCAATCACAGACTTATTAAAAAAATACTGTGCTTGTCTAAAAGGAAAGGTGGGGGGAATGGATAAATGAAGATGAGCGTTACCATATGTATACAAATACATATTATATACATATATCAAAAAGACCGACCGTATAGCAAGGAGGGTTTACGGAACAATCTGTAATAATTTACACGGGAAAAGGATCTCTACATAAATAGGTATATAGAATATGTAGATGAACCAGAGTGCGTACACCTTGGACAAACAACATTCTAACCATTACCCCAATTGATAAAATTAAAACAACGAACTAGGAGTAATGAGACATAAACTTATGGGGAGTTTTCCTGGCACATTCGATTCAAATTTACAACCTAGGCAAACGACTTCCAGAAGGGCTCTGCTGCCCTAGTACCCAGATTTGGGAATGGAGAAATGCTGCATCCTTGTGGCCGTTTCCCACAACAGCAGATTTAAACCCACTGCAAAAGGTCACTAAATATTCACCAATTGCAGTTCTGTAAATGACACCTGCCCTCCAAAAAATACTGAGGTCGAAAATCGACCAAAAAATTCTAGAGTGCAACCTTCCAAAAAGAAAATTTGAAGAGGTATATTATAGTCACACTTTTTTTCTTTTAACAGAAAACAAAAAGGCGTGGAAAAATGATGACTTGTAGGAATTTTTAAAGACATGTAAACCCAAATTACAAAAACCTATCAGCTCACAGCAGCCAGTAGGGCCATTAGCATAACTGCTGCAAACAATAAATGCTAAATCGATTGTGGAGGAATGCGTACCCTCTATTCTAAGGGGGACGTGGTAAGAGCCACTAATGAAAGCACAATTGAGGTGCCTTGAAAAGGTAAACGTTGAGCTACCATACCAGTCAAACAATCACACCCAATGCTGGGTCTATCACCTGAGAAAGTGAAAATCAAAAATCACAGGCTGGCAATCCTGCACTCCAGCTATGTTTACCATAGGCAACACTTGGAAGCAACGAAAATGTCCATCAAGAGAGGAATGCACCAAGAAGAAGTGGTCCATGTACACAATGGAATATTAGCCATGGAAAACATTGAAGCAGTGCTCTTTGAGGCACCATAGATGAGCCTGGAGATAATCACAAAACATGAAGTAGGTCGGAAAGCTAAAGACCTATAGCCTATATTATCATTTATGGCATTATCTAATAACTGACACAGATGAACATATTTCCAAAGAGAAAGAACCTCACAGGCTTAGAAAACAAACTATGCTCATCTACAAGGAAAGGAGGGGGGAAATTTGGAAATGAAGATTAGTGTTACTATACATATACAAATACATATTATATACATGTATCCAAAAGACCGAACATATCGCAAGGGAGGTCAACGGAACACTGTAATATTTTACATGGGAAGAGAGTCTGTACATTAATAGACATACATAATGTACAAATGAACCAGATTGTGTACACCTAGGACAAACAATATTCTAAATTTTACCCAGATTAAAAAAAAATTTAAAAACCAAGAAGAAGTAATGAGACATTAACTTATGGGGATTTCTCCTGGCAAATTCCATTCTAATTTACAACCTAGGACAATGACTTCCAGAAAGGCTCTGCTGCCCTAGTACCCAGATTGGGGAATGGAGAAATGCTACCTCCTTGTGGCCGTTTCCCACAACAGCAGCTTTGAACCCACTGCAAAAGGTCACTAATTCACCAACTTGCAGTTCTGTAAATGGCACCTGCCCTCCAGAAAATTTCTGGGGTCAAAAATCGACCCAAAAATTCAGAAGAGGGCAACCATCGAAGAAGACAATTTCAAGAGCTATATTGTGCTCACGGTTTTTTCTTTTAAGAGAAAAGAAAAAGGCGTAGGAATATGATGAATTTTAAAAATTTTAATGACATGCATACCCATATTACAAAAACCTATCAGCTCACAGCAGTCAGAATGGCCATTAGGAAAAATACTGCAAAAAATGAACGGTGAAGGGAGTGTGGAGAAATGCGTACACTCGGTTGTAAGGGGGGGCATGTAAAGAGACATTAATGAAAACACAATGTAGGTGCTTTGAAAAGGTAAACATTAGGCTACCAGTCAATCAATCACAACCACTGCTTGGCCTATCACCTGAGAAAATGAGAATCAAAAAGTCACAGGCTGGCAAACCTGTACGCCAGCAAGATTTACCATAGCCAGCACTTGGAAGCAATGAAAATGTCCATCAACCGAGGAATGCACCAAGAAGAAGTGGTCCACGTACACAAAGGAATATTACTCTAATAATAAATATAAATTAAATTTAAAAACAAACAAAAGCAAGGAGACATCAACATTTGTGGGTTTACCCGGGCACATTGCACTCTAATTTATAACCGAAGAACACCACTGGCCGGTAGGTCTGTTTCCCTAGTACCAGCATGGGGAACGTAGAAAGGCTACCGCTCTCTGGCCGTTACCTGCAAAAGCAGGTTTAAAGCCTGAGCTAATGGTCACTTCATATGAACAAGTACGGCAGTGCTGTAAATGAAACTTGCCCTCAAAATGTCTTGAGGGAGATAATGGCCAAAATATTTCAAATGGTGACACATACTTTAAGAAAACACTTTGAAGAAATAAGCTCTAATCACAGCTGGAAAAATAAAAAGGACATGTATTAAAGCTGAATTTCAACGCATTATGAGACACATGCAAATTCAACCATACAGAGGTATCAGCTCACACCACTCAGAATAACAATCAGCAAAAACTACAAAGAATACTTGCTGAAGGTGCTGGGAAGAAATACATACCCTCCACTTTAAGTGGGACATAACCTGGAATGAGCCACTAAGGAGAACAGAATAGAGGTGCCTTTAAAAGGTAAACATTGAGCTACCATATGATGCAGCAGACCTATTCCTGGAACTATAAACTAAGAAGAGAGAATTGGAAAGACACAGGCAGGCAAATCTGCATGGCACAGTATTACAATAGCCAAGATATGGAAGTAACCAAAAAGTCCACCAACAGATGGGTGGACAAAGAAGAACTCCTCCATGTACAGATGGAATATTCGCTAGTGAAAAAAATGAAACAATGCCATTTGCAGCACCATACATGAGTCTAGACGTAATCACGCCACCTGTAGTAAGTGAGAAAGCAAAAGACACATATCCTATCATATCACTTTTAGGAGTTACTTAAAAATTGATACCAATGAAGATATTTCCACAGAGAAAGGCAATCACAGATTCATTAAAAAAATCTTATGGTTCACCAAATAGAAAGGGATGAGGATTGCATACATTACCATACTGGGGTTAACAGAGATATACAAACCATGTGAAATATATAATCACCAAAGACGTACGGAAGACCAGGAGAAGACTACTCAACATTGTGGCATAACCTACATGGTAAAAGGATGCGTGGAAGAATAGAAACATGTATGTGTGTGAAAGAAGCAAATCTTGCACACCTAGAACAAACAAACTATTGTAATCAAATGTGCTGGAATAAAGAATAAAAAGTAAATTACAAATATGAACAAGAAGTTATGAGACATAAACTTAAAGGGCTTTTTCCTGGCACATTCCATTCTAATTTACAACCTAGAACACCACTTCCATTAAGCCTCTGTTTCCCTAGTTACGAAATTTGGAAAAGGAGAAATGCTGCCACCTTGTGGCCGTTTCCTGCAACAGCAGCTTTAAACTCACAGCTAATGCTCACTTAACATACACAAGGACTCAGAGCTGTAAAGGACACCTGCCCTAAAAAAATGTGCTGAAGGAGGGAATGGACAAAAATTTCAAAACAGGCAAATGTTTCAAGAAGAGAGTATGAAGAGTTAAGTTTTACTCACGGTGTTTTAAAAAAAAGGAAAATGGATAAAAGCTCCACCTCAGGGAGTGTTAGACCCATGCAATCTATTCTATAAAAAGTTTCAACTTACACCAGTCGACTGACCATCAGCAAAAAGTCTACAAACAATAAATGCTGAAGGGGTTTTAGAGAACTGTGTACCCTCTACCTGCTGGTGAGACGTAAAGGGGTAACAGCCAATAATGAGAACAGAAAGGAGCTGTGTTTAAAAGTAAAAATGGAGGTACCATTCAATCCAGCAGGCGCACCATTGGACCTCTCACCTGAGAAGACAAGAATCGAGAAGACTCAGGCCGCAAAAGCTGCAGTGCAGCCTTATTCACAATAGCCAAGACAGTGAAGCAATGAAAATGTCCAACAACAGGTGAATGGATAAAGAAGAAGTGGTCCATGTACACAATGGAATATTAGCCATGGAAAACAATGAACCATTGCTCTCTGAGGCACCACAAATGAGTCTGGAGATAATCACGAAACATGAGGTAACTCGGAAACCAAAGACCTGTATTCTATGATATCACTTATAGGCGTTATCTAATAACTGACAGAAATGAATATATTTCCAAGGGAAAGACACTCACAGACTTAGAAAACAAACTATGCTCATCTAACAGGAAAGGTGGGGGGAATGGATAAATTAAGATTAGTGTTGCTATATCTATACAAACACATATTATATACATTTCTCAAAAAGACCGACCATGTAGCAAGGGAGGTCTGCGGAAACCTCTGTAACATTTTACATGGGAAGAGGATCTGTACTTGAATAGACATATATAATGTACAAATGAACCAGATTGTGTACACCTACGACAAACAATATTCTAAGCTTTACCCCAATTAAAAAAAATTTTTAAATCCAAGAAGAAATAATGAGACATAAACGTATGGGGGTTTCTCCATGCACATTTCAATTTAATTTACAACCTAGGAACACGACTTGCAGAAAGGCTCTGCTGCCCTACTACCCAGATTTGGGAATGGAGAAATGCTGCCTGCTTGAGGCCACTTCCCACAACAGCAGCTTTAAACCCATTGCTAAAGGTCACTAAATATTCACCAAACTTGTAGTTCGGGAAATGACACCTGCTCTCTAAAAAAATTATGGGGTGGAAAATCGATCAAAAATTTCAAAATAGGGCAACCTTCCAAGAAGACAATTTCAAGAGATATATTGTACTCCCAACTGTTTCCTTTTTTTTAACAGAAAAGAAAACGGTGGAGAAAAATGATGAGTTTTACGAATTTTCAAAGACATGCAAACCCACATTACAAAAACCTATCAGCTCACAGCAGCCAGTATGGCCATTAGCATAAATGCGGCAAACAATAAATGCTGAAGCGATTGTGGAGAAATGCGTACCCTCGATTCTAAGGGGGACGTGGTAAGTGCCAGTAATGAAAACACAAAGATGGTGCTTTGAAAAGGAAAACACGGTGCTACCAGTCAGTCAATCACACCCACTGCTGGGCCTATCACCTGTGAAAATGAGAATCAAAAAGTCACAGGCTGGCAATCCTGCACTCCAACAATATTTACCATAGCCAACGCTTGGAAGCAATGAAAATGTCCATCAACCGAGGAATGCACAAAGTAGAAGTGGTCCACGTACACGGTGCAAAATTACTCCAATAAAAACTAAAAATTAAATTTAAAAATCCAACAAAAGTAAGGAGACATCAGCTTGTGTGGGTTTGTCCGGGCACACTCCACTCTAATTTATAACCGAGAAACACCACAGGCCGCAATGGCTTCTCCCTAGTTACCACGGTGGGGAACTTAGAAAGGCTGCCACCCTCTGGCAGTTACCTGCAAAAGCAGCATTAAAGCCTGTGCTCATGGTCATTTCATAGGAACAAGTACTGCAGAACTGTAAATGAAACCTGCCCTCAAAATGTCTTGAGGGAGGTAATGGCCAAAACATTTCAAAATGTGACGCATACTTTAAGAGAACAATTTGAAGAACTAAGGGGTAATCACAGCTTGAAAAATAAAAAGGACATGCCTTAAAGCTCAATTTCAACGGATTATGAGGCACGTGCGAATTCAACCACAAAAAGGTATCAGCTCACAATTGTCAGAATAACCATCAACAAGAAATCTACAAACAAAAATGCTGAAGGTGTTGTGGAGAAATGCGTACCCTCAACTTCAAGGGGGACGTAAGTTGGAAAGGGCCACAAATGAGAGCAGAATGGAGGTGCCTTAAAAAGGTAAACATTGAGCTACCATATGATCCAGCAGAAGCACTCCTCGACCTCTAATCTAAGAAGAGAGAATTGGAAAGACACAGGCAGGCAAATCTGCATGGCACAGTATTACAATAGCCAGGATATGGAAGTAACCAAAAAGTCCACCAACAGATGGGTGGCCAAAGAAGAACTCCTCCATGTACAGATGGAATATTCGCTAGTGAAAAAAAATGAAACAATGCCATTTGCAGCACCATACATGAGTCTAGACGTAATCACGCCACCTGTAGTAAGTGAGAAAGCAAAAGACACATATCCTATCATATCACTTTTAGGAGTTACTTAAAAATTGATACCAATGAAGATATTGCCACAGAGAAAGGCAATCACAGATTCATTAAAAAAACTTATGGTTCACCAAATAGAAAGGGATGAGGATTGGATAAATTACCATATTGGGGTTAACAGAGATATACAAACCATATGAAATATATAACCACCAAAGTCGTACGGAAGACCAGGAGAAGACTACTCAACATTGTGTCGTAACCCTACATGGGAAAAGGATGCGAGGAAGAATAGATACACGTATATGTGTGAAAGAACCACATCTTGCACACCTAGAGCAAACAAACCATTGTAATCAAATTTGCTGGGATAAAAAATAAAAGTAAATTACAAATATGAACAAGAAGTAATGAGACACAAATTAAAGGGCTTTTTCCTGGCACATTCCATTCTAATTTTCAACCTAGAACACCCCTTCCAGTAAGGCTCCGTTGCCCTAGTAACCAGATTTGGTAAAGGAGAAATGCTGCCGCCTTGTGGCCGATTCCCGCAAGAGCAGCTTTTAACCCACAGCTAATGGTCACTTACCATTCACAAGGACTCAGGGCTGTAAAGGACACCTGCCCTCAAAATTGTGCTGAGGTAGGGAATGCATAAAAAAATTCAAAACAGGCAAAATTTTCAAGAAGATAATATGAAGAGGTAAGTTTTACTCACTCTCTTTTTAAAGAAAGGAAAATGGATAAAAGCTCAACCTCAGGAATTATTAGACTCATGCAATCTAATCTACAAAAAGTTTTCAACTCGCACCAGTCGACTGACCATTGGCAAAATGTCTACAAACAATAAATGCTGAAGAGGTTTTAGAGAACTGTGTACCCTCTAGCTGCTGGTGAGATGTAAAAGGGTTAAACGCTAATAATGAGAACAGAAAGGAGCTGCGTTTAAAAGGAAAAATTGAGGTACCATTCAATCCAGCAGGCGTACCAATGGACCTCTCACCTGAGAAGACCAGAATGAAGAAGACCCGGGCTGCCAAAGCTGCACTGCAGCCTTATTCCCAATAGACAAGAGAGTGAAGCAACCAAAATGTCCATCAACAGATGAAAGGATAAAGAAGAAACGGTCCCTGTACACAATGAATACTAGACATGGAAAACGATGAAACACTGCTCTTTGAGGCACCATAGATGATCTTGGAGATAATCACAGAACATGAGGTAAGTCGGAAAGCAAAAGTCCTATATCCTATGATATCACTTATAGGCGTTATCTAATAACTGACACAAATGAACATATTTCCACAGAGAAAGTCAATCACAGACTTATTAAAAAAATACTGTGCTTGTCTAAAAGGAAAGGTGGGGGGAATGGATAAATGAAGATGAGCGTTACCATATGTATACAAATACATATTATATACATATATCAAAAAGACCGACCGTATAGCAAGGAGGGTTTACGGAACAATCTGTAATAATTTACACGGGAAAAGGATCTCTACATAAATAGGTATATAGAATATGTAGATGAACCAGAGTGCGTACACCTTGGACAAACAACATTCTAACCATTACCCCAATTGATAAAATTAAAACAACGAACTAGGAGTAATGAGACATAAACTTATGGGGAGTTTTCCTGGCACATTCGATTCAAATTTACAACCTAGGCAAACGACTTCCAGAAGGGCTCTGCTGCCCTAGTACCCAGATTTGGGAATGGAGAAATGCTGCATCCTTGTGGCCGTTTCCCACAACAGCAGATTTAAACCCACTGCAAAAGGTCACTAAATATTCACCAATTGCAGTTCTGTAAATGACACCTGCCCTCCAAAAAATACTGAGGTCGAAAATCGACCAAAAAATTCTAGAGTGCAACCTTCCAAAAAGAAAATTTGAAGAGGTATATTATAGTCACACTTTTTTTCTTTTAACAGAAAACAAAAAGGCGTGGAAAAATGATGACTTGTAGGAATTTTTAAAGACATGTAAACCCAAATTACAAAAACCTATCAGCTCACAGCAGCCAGTAGGGCCATTAGCATAACTGCTGCAAACAATAAATGCTAAATCGATTGTGGAGGAATGCGTACCCTCTATTCTAAGGGGGACGTGGTAAGAGCCACTAATGAAAGCACAATTGAGGTGCCTTGAAAAGGTAAACGTTGAGCTACCATACCAGTCAAACAATCACACCCAATGCTGGGTCTATCACCTGAGAAAGTGAAAATCAAAAATCACAGGCTGGCAATCCTGCACTCCAGCTATGTTTACCATAGGCAACACTTGGAAGCAACGAAAATGTCCATCAAGAGAGGAATGCACCAAGAAGAAGTGGTCCATGTACACAATGGAATATTAGCCATGGAAAACATTGAAGCAGTGCTCTTTGAGGCACCATAGATGAGCCTGGAGATAATCACAAAACATGAAGTAGGTCGGAAAGCTAAAGACCTATAGCCTATATTATCATTTATGGCATTATCTAATAACTGACACAGATGAACATATTTCCAAAGAGAAAGAACCTCACAGGCTTAGAAAACAAACTATGCTCATCTACAAGGAAAGGAGGGGGGAAATTTGGAAATGAAGATTAGTGTTACTATACATATACAAATACATATTATATACATGTATCCAAAAGACCGAACATATCGCAAGGGAGGTCAACGGAACACTGTAATATTTTACATGGGAAGAGAGTCTGTACATTAATAGACATACATAATGTACAAATGAACCAGATTGTGTACACCTAGGACAAACAATATTCTAAATTTTACCCAGATTAAAAAAAAATTTAAAAACCAAGAAGAAGTAATGAGACATTAACTTATGGGGATTTCTCCTGGCAAATTCCATTCTAATTTACAACCTAGGACAATGACTTCCAGAAAGGCTCTGCTGCCCTAGTACCCAGATTGGGGAATGGAGAAATGCTACCTCCTTGTGGCCGTTTCCCACAACAGCAGCTTTGAACCCACTGCAAAAGGTCACTAATTCACCAACTTGCAGTTCTGTAAATGGCACCTGCCCTCCAGAAAATTTCTGGGGTCAAAAATCGACCCAAAAATTCAGAAGAGGGCAACCATCGAAGAAGACAATTTCAAGAGCTATATTGTGCTCACGGTTTTTTCTTTTAAGAGAAAAGAAAAAGGCGTAGGAATATGATGAATTTTAAAAATTTTAATGACATGCATACCCATATTACAAAAACCTATCAGCTCACAGCAGTCAGAATGGCCATTAGGAAAAATACTGCAAAAAATGAACGGTGAAGGGAGTGTGGAGAAATGCGTACACTCGGTTGTAAGGGGGGGCATGTAAAGAGACATTAATGAAAACACAATGTAGGTGCTTTGAAAAGGTAAACATTAGGCTACCAGTCAATCAATCACAACCACTGCTTGGCCTATCACCTGAGAAAATGAGAATCAAAAAGTCACAGGCTGGCAAACCTGTACGCCAGCAAGATTTACCATAGCCAGCACTTGGAAGCAATGAAAATGTCCATCAACCGAGGAATGCACCAAGAAGAAGTGGTCCACGTACACAAAGGAATATTACTCTAATAATAAATATAAATTAAATTTAAAAACAAACAAAAGCAAGGAGACATCAACATTTGTGGGTTTACCCGGGCACATTGCACTCTAATTTATAACCGAAGAACACCACTGGCCGGTAGGTCTGTTTCCCTAGTACCAGCATGGGGAACGTAGAAAGGCTACCGCTCTCTGGCCGTTACCTGCAAAAGCAGGTTTAAAGCCTGAGCTAATGGTCACTTCATATGAACAAGTACGGCAGTGCTGTAAATGAAACTTGCCCTCAAAATGTCTTGAGGGAGATAATGGCCAAAATATTTCAAATGGTGACACATACTTTAAGAAAACACTTTGAAGAAATAAGCTCTAATCACAGCTGGAAAAATAAAAAGGACATGTATTAAAGCTGAATTTCAACGCATTATGAGACACATGCAAATTCAACCATACAGAGGTATCAGCTCACACCACTCAGAATAACAATCAGCAAAAACTACAAAGAATACTTGCTGAAGGTGCTGGGAAGAAATACATACCCTCCACTTTAAGTGGGACATAACCTGGAATGAGCCACTAAGGAGAACAGAATAGAGGTGCCTTTAAAAGGTAAACATTGAGCTACCATATGATGCAGCAGACCTATTCCTGGAACTATAAACTAAGAAGAGAGAATTGGAAAGACACAGGCAGGCAAATCTGCATGGCACAGTATTACAATAGCCAAGATATGGAAGTAACCAAAAAGTCCACCAACAGATGGGTGGACAAAGAAGAACTCCTCCATGTACAGATGGAATATTCGCTAGTGAAAAAAATGAAACAATGCCATTTGCAGCACCATACATGAGTCTAGACGTAATCACGCCACCTGTAGTAAGTGAGAAAGCAAAAGACACATATCCTATCATATCACTTTTAGGAGTTACTTAAAAATTGATACCAATGAAGATATTTCCACAGAGAAAGGCAATCACAGATTCATTAAAAAAATCTTATGGTTCACCAAATAGAAAGGGATGAGGATTGCATACATTACCATACTGGGGTTAACAGAGATATACAAACCATGTGAAATATATAATCACCAAAGACGTACGGAAGACCAGGAGAAGACTACTCAACATTGTGGCATAACCTACATGGTAAAAGGATGCGTGGAAGAATAGAAACATGTATGTGTGTGAAAGAAGCAAATCTTGCACACCTAGAACAAACAAACTATTGTAATCAAATGTGCTGGAATAAAGAATAAAAAGTAAATTACAAATATGAACAAGAAGTTATGAGACATAAACTTAAAGGGCTTTTTCCTGGCACATTCCATTCTAATTTACAACCTAGAACACCACTTCCATTAAGCCTCTGTTTCCCTAGTTACGAAATTTGGAAAAGGAGAAATGCTGCCACCTTGTGGCCGTTTCCTGCAACAGCAGCTTTAAACTCACAGCTAATGCTCACTTAACATACACAAGGACTCAGAGCTGTAAAGGACACCTGCCCTAAAAAAATGTGCTGAAGGAGGGAATGGACAAAAATTTCAAAACAGGCAAATGTTTCAAGAAGAGAGTATGAAGAGTTAAGTTTTACTCACGGTGTTTTAAAAAAAAGGAAAATGGATAAAAGCTCCACCTCAGGGAGTGTTAGACCCATGCAATCTATTCTATAAAAAGTTTCAACTTACACCAGTCGACTGACCATCAGCAAAAAGTCTACAAACAATAAATGCTGAAGGGGTTTTAGAGAACTGTGTACCCTCTACCTGCTGGTGAGACGTAAAGGGGTAACAGCCAATAATGAGAACAGAAAGGAGCTGTGTTTAAAAGTAAAAATGGAGGTACCATTCAATCCAGCAGGCGCACCATTGGACCTCTCACCTGAGAAGACAAGAATCGAGAAGACTCAGGCCGCAAAAGCTGCAGTGCAGCCTTATTCACAATAGCCAAGACAGTGAAGCAATGAAAATGTCCAACAACAGGTGAATGGATAAAGAAGAAGTGGTCCATGTACACAATGGAATATTAGCCATGGAAAACAATGAACCATTGCTCTCTGAGGCACCACAAATGAGTCTGGAGATAATCACGAAACATGAGGTAACTCGGAAACCAAAGACCTGTATTCTATGATATCACTTATAGGCGTTATCTAATAACTGACAGAAATGAATATATTTCCAAGGGAAAGACACTCACAGACTTAGAAAACAAACTATGCTCATCTAACAGGAAAGGTGGGGGGAATGGATAAATTAAGATTAGTGTTGCTATATCTATACAAACACATATTATATACATTTCTCAAAAAGACCGACCATGTAGCAAGGGAGGTCTGCGGAAACCTCTGTAACATTTTACATGGGAAGAGGATCTGTACTTGAATAGACATATATAATGTACAAATGAACCAGATTGTGTACACCTACGACAAACAATATTCTAAGCTTTACCCCAATTAAAAAAAATTTTTAAATCCAAGAAGAAATAATGAGACATAAACGTATGGGGGTTTCTCCATGCACATTTCAATTTAATTTACAACCTAGGAACACGACTTGCAGAAAGGCTCTGCTGCCCTACTACCCAGATTTGGGAATGGAGAAATGCTGCCTGCTTGAGGCCACTTCCCACAACAGCAGCTTTAAACCCATTGCTAAAGGTCACTAAATATTCACCAAACTTGTAGTTCGGGAAATGACACCTGCTCTCTAAAAAAATTATGGGGTGGAAAATCGATCAAAAATTTCAAAATAGGGCAACCTTCCAAGAAGACAATTTCAAGAGATATATTGTACTCCCAACTGTTTCCTTTTTTTTAACAGAAAAGAAAACGGTGGAGAAAAATGATGAGTTTTACGAATTTTCAAAGACATGCAAACCCACATTACAAAAACCTATCAGCTCACAGCAGCCAGTATGGCCATTAGCATAAATGCGGCAAACAATAAATGCTGAAGCGATTGTGGAGAAATGCGTACCCTCGATTCTAAGGGGGACGTGGTAAGTGCCAGTAATGAAAACACAAAGATGGTGCTTTGAAAAGGAAAACACGGTGCTACCAGTCAGTCAATCACACCCACTGCTGGGCCTATCACCTGTGAAAATGAGAATCAAAAAGTCACAGGCTGGCAATCCTGCACTCCAACAATATTTACCATAGCCAACGCTTGGAAGCAATGAAAATGTCCATCAACCGAGGAATGCACAAAGTAGAAGTGGTCCACGTACACGGTGCAAAATTACTCCAATAAAAACTAAAAATTAAATTTAAAAATCCAACAAAAGTAAGGAGACATCAGCTTGTGTGGGTTTGTCCGGGCACACTCCACTCTAATTTATAACCGAGAAACACCACAGGCCGCAATGGCTTCTCCCTAGTTACCACGGTGGGGAACTTAGAAAGGCTGCCACCCTCTGGCAGTTACCTGCAAAAGCAGCATTAAAGCCTGTGCTCATGGTCATTTCATAGGAACAAGTACTGCAGAACTGTAAATGAAACCTGCCCTCAAAATGTCTTGAGGGAGGTAATGGCCAAAACATTTCAAAATGTGACGCATACTTTAAGAGAACAATTTGAAGAACTAAGGGGTAATCACAGCTTGAAAAATAAAAAGGACATGCCTTAAAGCTCAATTTCAACGGATTATGAGGCACGTGCGAATTCAACCACAAAAAGGTATCAGCTCACAATTGTCAGAATAACCATCAACAAGAAATCTACAAACAAAAATGCTGAAGGTGTTGTGGAGAAATGCGTACCCTCAACTTCAAGGGGGACGTAAGTTGGAAAGGGCCACAAATGAGAGCAGAATGGAGGTGCCTTAAAAAGGTAAACATTGAGCTACCATATGATCCAGCAGAAGCACTCCTCGACATATAATCTAAGAAGAGAGAATTGGAAAGACACAGGCAGGCAAATCTGCATGGCACAGTATTACAATAGCCAAGATATGGAAGTAACCAAAAAGTCCACCAACAGATGGGTGGCCAAAGAAGAACTCCTCCATGTACAGATGGAATATTCGCTAGTGAAAAAAATGAAACAATGCCATTTGCAGCACCATACATGAGTCTAGACGTAATCACGCCACCTGTAGTAAGTGAGAAAGCAAAGACACATATCCTATCATATCACTTTTAGGAGTTACTTAAAAATTGATACCAATGAAGATATTTCCACAGAGAAAGGCAATCACAGATTCATTAAAAAAATCTTATGGTTCACCAAATAGAAAGGGATGAGGATTGGATACATTACCATACTGGGGTTAACAGAGATATACATACCATGTGAAATATATAATCACCGAAGACGTACGGAAGACCAGGAGAAGACTACTCAAAATTGTGTCATAACCTACATGGGAAAAGGATGCGAGGAAGAATAGATACACGTATATGTGTGAAAGAACCACATCTTGCACACCTAGAACAAACAAACCATTGTAATCAAATTTGCTGGGATAAAAAATAAAAGTAAATTACAAATATGAACAAGAAGTAATCAGAGATAAACTTAAAGGGCTATTTCCTGGCACATTCCATTCTAATATACAACCTAGAACACCACTTCCATTAAGGCTCTGTTTCCCTAGTAACCAAATTTGGTAAAGGAGAAACGCTGCCACCTTGTGGCCGTCTCCTGCAAGAGCAGCTTTAAACTCACAGCTAATGGTCACTTAACATTCACAAGGACTCAGGGCTGTAAAGGACACTTGCCCTAAAAATTTGTGCTGAAGTAGGGAATGGACAAAAAAATTCAAAACAGGGAAAAGTTTCAAGAAGTGATGATGAAGAGTTATGTTTTACTCACACTCTTTTTTAAAAAAAGGAAAATGGATAAAAGCTCAACCTCAGGGAGTGTTAGACGCATGCAAGCTAATCTACAAAAAGTTTCAACTTACACCAGTCGACTGACTATCAGCAAAAAGTCTACAAACAATAAATGCTGAAGGGGTTTTAGAGAACTGTGTCCCCTCTACCTGCTGGTGAGACGTAAAGGGGTAACAGCCAATAATGAGAACAGAAAGGAGCTGTGTTTAAAAGTAAAAATGGAGGTACCATTCAATCCAGCAGGCGCACCATTGGACCTCTCACCTGAGAAGACAAGAATCGAGAAGACTCAGGCCGCAAAAGCTGTAGTGTCGCCTTATTCACAATAGCCAAGACAGTGAAGCAATGAAAATGTCCAACAACAGGTGAATGGATAAAGAAGAAGTGGTCCATGTACACAATGGAATATTAGCCATGGAAAACAATGAACCATTGCTCTCTGAGGCACCACAAATGAGTCTGGAGATAATCACGAAACATGAGGTAAGTCGGAGAGCAAAAGACCTATATTCTATGATATCACTTATAGGCGTTATCTAATAACTGACACAAATGAACATATTTCCACAGAGAAAGACACTCACAGACTTAGAAAACAAACTATGCTCATCTAAAAGGAAAGGTGGGGAGAAAGGATAAATTAAGATTAGTGTTGCTATATCTATACAAACACATATTATATACATTTCTCAAAAAGACCGACCATGTAGCAAGGGAGGTCTGCGGAAACCTCTGTAACATTTTACATGGGAAGAGGATCTGTACTTGAATAGACATATATAATGTACAAATGAACCAGATTGTGTACACCTAGGACAAACAATATTCTAAGCTTTACCCCAATTAAAAAAATTTTTTAAATCCAAGAAGAAATAATGAGACATAAACGTATGGGGGTTTCTCCATGCACATTCCAATTTAATTTACAACCTAGGAACACGACTGCCAGAAAGGCTCTGCTGCCCTAGTACCCAGATTTGGGAATGGAGAAATGCTGCCTGCTTGAGGCCACTTCCCACAACAGCAGCTTTAAACCCATTGCTAAAGGTCACTAAATATTCACCAAACTTGCAGTTCGGGAAATGACACCTGCTCTCTAAAAAAATTCTGGGGTGGAAAATCGACCAAAAATTTCAAAATAGGGCAACCTTCCAAGAAGACAATTTCAAGAGATATATTGTACTCCCAACTGTTTCCTTTTTTTTAACAGAAAAGAAAACGGTGGAGAAAAATGATGAGTTTTACGAATTTTCAAAGACATGCAAACCCACATTACAAAAACCTATCAGCTCACAGCAGCCAGTATGGCCATTAGCATAAATGCGGCAAACAATAAATGCTGAAGCGATTGTGGAGAAATGCGTACCCTCGATTCTAACGGGGACGTGGTAAGTGCCAGTAATGAAAACACAAAGAAGGTGCTTTGAAAAGGAAAACACGGTGCTACCAGTCAGTCAATCACACCCACTGCTGGGCCTATCACCTGTGAAAATGAGAATCAAAAAGTCACAGGCTGGCAATCCTGCACTCCAACAATATTTACCATAGCCAACGCTTGGAAGCAATGAAAATGTCCATCAACCGAGGAATGCACAAAGTAGAAGTGGTCCACGTACACGGTGGAAAATTACTCCAATAAAAAATAAAAATTAAATTTAAAAATCCAACAAAAGTCAGGAGACATCAGCTTGTGTGGGTTTGTCCGGGCACACTCCACTCTAATTTATAACCGAGAAAAACCACAGGCCGCAAGGGCTTCTCCCTAGTTACCAGGGTGGGGAACATAGAAAGGCTGCCACCCTCTGGCAGTTACCTGCAAAAGCAGCATTAAAGCCTGTGCTCATGGTCATTTCATAGGAACAAGTACTGCAGAACTGTAAATGAAACCTGCCCTCAAAATGTCTTGAGGGAGGTAATGGCCAAAACATTTCAAAATGTGACACATACTTTAAGAAAACAATTTGAAGAACTAAGGGGTAATCACAGCTTGAAAAATAAAAAGGACATGCCTTAAAGCTCAATTTCAACGGATTATGAGGCACGTGCGAATTCAACCACAAAAAGGTATCAGCTCACAATTGTCAGAATAACCATCAACAAGAAATCTACAAACAAAAATGCTGAAGGTGTTGTGGAGAAATGCGTACCCTCAACTTCAAGGGGGACGGAAGTTGGAAAGGGCCACAAATGAGAGCAGAATGGAGGTGCCTTAAAAAGGTAAACATTGAGCTACCATATGATCCAGCGGAACCACTCCTCGACATATAATCTAAGAAGAGAGAATTGGAAAGACACAGGCAGGCAAATCTGCATGGCACAGTATTACAATAGCCAAGATATGGAAGTAACCAAAAAGTCCACCAACAGATGGGTGGACAAAGAAGAACTCCTCCATGTACAGATGGAATATTCGCTAGTGAAAAAAATGAAACAATGCCATTTGCAGCACCATACATGAGTCTAGACGTAATCACGCCACCTGTAGTAAGTGAGAAAGCAAAAGACACATATCCTATCATATCACTTTTAGGAGTTACTTAAAAATTGATACCAATGAAGATATTTCCACAGAGAAAGGCAATCACAGATTCATTAAAAAAATCTTATGGTTCACCAAATAGAAAGGGATGAGGATTGGATACATTACCATATTGGGGTTAACAGAGATATACAAACCATGTGAAATATATAATCACCAAAGACGTACGGAAGACCAGGAGAAGACTACTCAACATTGTGGCATAACCTACATGGGAAAAGGATGCGTGGAAGAATAGAAACATGTATGTGTGTGAAAGAAGCACATCTTGCACACCTAGAACAAACAAACCATTGTAATCAAATGTGCTGGGATAAAGAATAAAAAGTAAATTACAAATATGAACAAGAAGTTATGAGACATAAACTTAAAGGGCTTTTTCCTGGCACATTCCATTCTAATTTACAACCTAGAACACCACTTCCATTAAGCCTCTGTTTCCCTAGTTACGAAATTTGGAAAAGGAGAAATGCTGCCACCTTGTGGCCGTTTCCTGCAAGAGCAGCTTTAAACTCAGAGCTAATGCTCACTTAACATACACAAGGACTCAGGGCTGTAAAGGACACCTGTCCTAAAAAAATGTGCTGAAGGAGGGAATGGACAAAAAAATTCAAAACAGGCAAATGTTTCAAGAAGAGAGTATGAAGAGTTAAGTTTTACTCACGGTGTTTTAAAAAAAAGGAAAATGGATAAAAGCTCAACCTCAGGGAGTGTTAGACCCATGCAATCTATTCTATAAAAAGTTTCAACTTACACCAGTCGACTGACCATCAGCAAAAAGTCTACAAACAATAAATGCTGAAGGGGTTTTAGAGAACTGTGTCCCCTCTACCTGCTGGTGAGACGTAAAGGGGTAACAGCCAATAATGAGAACAGAAAGGAGCTGTGTTTAAAAGTAAAAATGGAGGTACCATTCAATCCAGCAGGCGCACCATTGGACCTCTCACCTGAGAAGACAAGAATCGAGAAGACTCAGGCCGCAAAAGCTGCAGTGCAGCCTTATTCACAATAGCCAAGACAGTGAAGCAATGAAAATGTCCAACAACAGGTGAATGGATAAAGAAGAAGTGGTCCATGTACACAATGGAATATTAGCCATGGAAAACAATGAACCATTGCTCTCTGAGGCACCACAAATGAGTCTGGAGATAATCACGAAACATGAGGTAACTCGGAAACCAAAGACCTGTATTCTATGATATCACTTATAGGCGTTATCTAATAACTGACACAAATGAATATATTTCCACAGAGAAAGACACTCACAGACTTAGAAAACAAACTATGCTCATCTAAAAGGAAAGGTGGGGAGAAAGGATAAATTAAGATTAGTGTTGCTATATCTATACAAACACATATTATATACATTTCTCAAAAAGACCGACCATGTAGCAAGGGAGGTCTGCGGAAACCTCTGTAACATTTTACATGGGAAGAGGATCTGTACTTGAATAGACATATATAATGTACAAATGAACCAGATTGTGTACACCTAGGACAAACAATATTCTAAGCTTTACCCCAATTAAAAAAATTTTTTAAATCCAAGAAGAAATAATGAGACATAAACGTATGGGGGTTTCTCCATGCACATTCCAATTTAATTTACAACCTAGGAACACGACTGCCAGAAAGGCTCTGCTGCCCTAGTACCCAGATTTGGGAATGGAGAAATGCTGCCTGCTTGAGGCCACTTCCCACAACAGCAGCTTTAAACCCATTGCTAAAGGTCACTAAATATTCACCAAACTTGCAGTTCGGGAAATGACACCTGCTCTCTAAAAAAATTCTGGGGTGGAAAATCGACCAAAAATTTCAAAATAGGGCAACCTTCCAAGAAGACAATTTCAAGAGATATATTGTACTCCCAACTGTTTCCTTTTTTTTAACAGAAAAGAAAACGGTGGAGAAAAATGATGAGTTTTACGAATTTTCAAAGACATGCAAACCCACATTACAAAAACCTATCAGCTCACAGCAGCCAGTATGGCCATTAGCATAAATGCGGCAAACAATAAATGCTGAAGCGATTGTGGAGAAATGCGTACCCTCGATTCTAACGGGGACGTGGTAAGTGCCAGTAATGAAAACACAAAGAAGGTGCTTTGAAAAGGAAAACACGGTGCTACCAGTCAGTCAATCACACCCACTGCTGGGCCTATCACCTGTGAAAATGAGAATCAAAAAGTCACAGGCTGGCAATCCTGCACTCCAACAATATTTACCATAGCCAACGCTTGGAAGCAATGAAAATGTCCATCAACCGAGGAATGCACAAAGTAGAAGTGGTCCACGTACACGGTGGAAAATTACTCCAATAAAAAATAAAAATTAAATTTAAAAATCCAACAAAAGTCAGGAGACATCAGCTTGTGTGGGTTTGTCCGGGCACACTCCACTCTAATTTATAACCGAGAAACACCACAGGCCGCAAGGGCTTCTCCCTAGTTACCAGGGTGGGGAACATAGAAAGGCTGCCACCCTCTGGCAGTTACCTGCAAAAGCAGCATTAAAGCCTGTGCTCATGGTCATTTCATAGGAACAAGTACTGCAGAACTGTAAATGAAACCTGCCCTCAAAATGTCTTGAGGGAGGTAATGGCCAAAACATTTCAAAATGTGACACATACTTTAAGAAAACAATTTGAAGAACTAAGGGGTAATCACAGCTTGAAAAATAAAACGGACAGGCCTTAAAGCTCAATTTCAACGGATTATGAGGCACGTGCGAATTCAACCACAAAAAGGTATCAGCTCACAATTGTCAGAATAACCATCAACAAGAAATCTACAAACAAAAATGCTGAAGGTGTTGTGGAGAAATGCGTACCCTCAACTTCAAGGGGGACGGAAGTTGGAAAGGGCCACAAATGAGAGCAGAATGGAGGTGCCTTAAAAAGGTAAACATTGAGCTACCATATGATCCAGCGGAACCACTCCTCGACATATAATCTAAGAAGAGAGAATTGGAAAGACACAGGCAGGCAAATCTGCATGGCACAGTATTACAATAGCCAAGATATGGAAGTAACCAAAAAGTCCACCAACAGATGGGTGGACAAAGAAGAACTCCTCCATGTACAGATGGAATATTCGCTAGTGAAAAAAATGAAACAATGCCATTTGCAGCACCATACATGAGTCTAGACGTAATCACGCCACCTGTAGTAAGTGAGAAAGCAAAAGACACATATCCTATCATATCACTTTTAGGAGTTACTTAAAAATTGATACCAATGAAGATATTTCCACAGAGAAAGGCAATCACAGATTCATTAAAAAAATCTTATGGTTCACCAAATAGAAAGGGATGAGGATTGGATACATTACCATATTGGGGTTAACAGAGATATACAAACCATGTGAAATATATAATCACCAAAGACGTACGGAAGACCAGGAGAAGACTACTCAACATTGTGGCATAACCTACATGGGAAAAGGATGCGTGGAAGAATAGAAACATGTATGTGTGTGAAAGAAGCACATCTTGCACACCTAGAACAAACAAACCATTGTAATCAAATGTGCTGGGATAAAGAATAAAAAGTAAATTACAAATATGAACAAGAAGTTATGAGACATAAACTTAAAGGGCTTTTTCCTGGCACATTCCATTCTAATTTACAACCTAGAACACCACTTCCATTAAGCCTCTGTTTCCCTAGTTACGAAATTTGGAAAAGGAGAAATGCTGCCACCTTGTGGCCGTTTCCTGCAAGAGCAGCTTTAAACTCAGAGCTAATGCTCACTTAACATACACAAGGACTCAGGGCTGTAAAGGACACCTGTCCTAAAAAAATGTGCTGAAGGAGGGAATGGACAAAAAAATTCAAAACAGGCAAATGTTTCAAGAAGAGAGTATGAAGAGTTAAGTTTTACTCACGGTGTTTTAAAAAAAAGGAAAATGGATAAAAGCTCAACCTCAGGGAGTGTTAGACCCATGCAATCTATTCTATAAAAAGTTTCAACTTACACCAGTCGACTGACCATCAGCAAAAAGTCTACAAACAATAAATGCTGAAGGGGTTTTAGAGAACTCTGTCCCCTCTACCTGCTGGTGAGACGTAAAGGGGTAACAGCCAATAATGAGAACAGAAAGGAGCTGTGTTTAAAAGTAAAAATGGAGGTACCATTCAATCCAGCAGGCGCACCATTGGACCTCTCACCTGAGAAGACAAGAATCGAGAAGACTCAGGCCGCAAAAGCTGCAGTGCAGCCTTATTCACAATAGCCAAGACAGTGAAGCAATGAAAATGTCCAACAACAGGTGAATGGATAAAGAAGAAGTGGTCCATGTACACAATGGAATATTAGCCATGGAAAACAATGAACCATTGCTCTCTGAGGCACCACAAATGAGTCTGGAGATAATCACGAAACATGAGGTAACTCGGAAACCAAAGACCTGTATTCTATGATATCACTTATAGGCGTTATCTAATAACTGACACAAATGAATATATTTCCACAGAGAAAGACACTCACAGACTTAGAAAACAAACTATGCTCATCTAAAAGGAAAGGTGGGGAGAAAGGATAAATTAAGATTAGTGTTGCTATATCTATACAAACACATATTATATACATTTCTCAAAAAGACCGACCATGTAGCAAGGGAGGTCTGCGGAAACCTCTGTAACATTTTACATGGGAAGAGGATCTGTACTTGAATAGACATATATAATGTACAAATGAACCAGATTGTGTACACCTAGGACAAACAATATTCTAAGCTTTACCCCAATTAAAAAAATTTTTTAAATCCAAGAAGAAATAATGAGACATAAACGTATGGGGGTTTCTCCATGCACATTCCAATTTAATTTACAACCTAGGAACACGACTGCCAGAAAGGCTCTGCTGCCCTAGTACCCAGATTTGGGAATGGAGAAATGCTGCCTGCTTGAGGCCACTTCCCACAACAGCAGCTTTAAACCCATTGCTAAAGGTCACTAAATATTCACCAAACTTGCAGTTCGGGAAATGACACCTGCTCTCTAAAAAAATTCTGGGGTGGAAAATCGACCAAAAATTTCAAAATAGGGCAACCTTCCAAGAAGACAATTTCAAGAGATATATTGTACTCCCAACTGTTTCCTTTTTTTTAACAGAAAAGAAAACGGTGGAGAAAAATGATGAGTTTTACGAATTTTCAAAGACATGCAAACCCACATTACAAAAACCTATCAGCTCACAGCAGCCAGTATGGCCATTAGCATAAATGCGGCAAACAATAAATGCTGAAGCGATTGTGGAGAAATGCGTACCCTCGATTCTAACGGGGACGTGGTAAGTGCCAGTAATGAAAACACAAAGAAGGTGCTTTGAAAAGGAAAACACGGTGCTACCAGTCAGTCAATCACACCCACTGCTGGGCCTATCACCTGTGAAAATGAGAATCAAAAAGTCACAGGCTGGCAATCCTGCACTCCAACAATATTTACCATAGCCAACGCTTGGAAGCAATGAAAATGTCCATCAACCGAGGAATGCACAAAGTAGAAGTGGTCCACGTACACGGTGGAAAATTACTCCAATAAAAAATAAAAATTAAATTTAAAAATCCAACAAAAGTCAGGAGACATCAGCTTGTGTGGGTTTGTCCGGGCACACTCCACTCTAATTTATAACCGAGAAACACCACAGGCCGCAAGGGCTTCTCCCTAGTTACCAGGGTGGGGAACATAGAAAGGCTGCCACCCTCTGGCAGTTACCTGCAAAAGCAGCATTAAAGCCTGTGCTCATGGTCATTTCATAGGAACAAGTACTGCAGAACTGTAAATGAAACCTGCCCTCAAAATGTCTTGAGGGAGGTAATGGCCAAAACATTTCAAAATGTGACACATACTTTAAGAAAACAATTTGAAGAACTAAGGGGTAATCACAGCTTGAAAAATAAAACGGACAGGCCTTAAAGCTCAATTTCAACGGATTATGAGGCACGTGCGAATTCAACCACAAAAAGGTATCAGCTCACAATTGTCAGAATAACCATCAACAAGAAATCTACAAACAAAAATGCTGAAGGTGTTGTGGAGAAATGCGTACCCTCAACTTCAAGGGGGACGGAAGTTGGAAAGGGCCACAAATGAGAGCAGAATGGAGGTGCCTTAAAAAGGTAAACATTGAGCTACCATATGATCCAGCGGAACCACTCCTCGACATATAATCTAAGAAGAGAGAATTGGAAAGACACAGGCAGGCAAATCTGCATGGCACAGTATTACAATAGCCAAGATATGGAAGTAACCAAAAAGTCCACCAACAGATGGGTGGACAAAGAAGAACTCCTCCATGTACAGATGGAATATTCGCTAGTGAAAAAAATGAAACAATGCCATTTGCAGCACCATACATGAGTCTAGACGTAATCACGCCACCTGTAGTAAGTGAGAAAGCAAAAGACACATATCCTATCATATCACTTTTAGGAGTTACTTAAAAATTGATACCAATGAAGATATTTCCACAGAGAAAGGCAATCACAGATTCATTAAAAAAATCTTATGGTTCACCAAATAGAAAGGGATGAGGATTGGATACATTACCATATTGGGGTTAACAGAGATATACAAACCATGTGAAATATATAATCACCAAAGACGTACGGAAGACCAGGAGAAGACTACTCAACATTGTGGCATAACCTACATGGGAAAAGGATGCGTGGAAGAATAGAAACATGTATGTGTGTGAAAGAAGCACATCTTGCACACCTAGAACAAACAAACCATTGTAATCAAATGTGCTGGGATAAAGAATAAAAAGTAAATTACAAATATGAACAAGAAGTTATGAGACATAAACTTAAAGGGCTTTTTCCTGGCACATTCCATTCTAATTTACAACCTAGAACACCACTTCCATTAAGCCTCTGTTTCCCTAGTTACGAAATTTGGAAAAGGAGAAATGCTGCCACCTTGTGGCCGTTTCCTGCAAGAGCAGCTTTAAACTCAGAGCTAATGCTCACTTAACATACACAAGGACTCAGGGCTGTAAAGGACACCTGTCCTAAAAAAATGTGCTGAAGGAGGGAATGGACAAAAAAATTCAAAACAGGCAAATGTTTCAAGAAGAGAGTATGAAGAGTTAAGTTTTACTCACGGTGTTTTAAAAAAAAGGAAAATGGATAAAAGCTCAACCTCAGGGAGTGTTAGACCCATGCAATCTATTCTATAAAAAGTTTCAACTTACACCAGTCGACTGACCATCAGCAAAAAGTCTACAAACAATACATGCTGAAGGGGTTTTAGAGAACTCTGTCCCCTCTACCTGCTGGTGAGACGTAAAGGGGTAACAGCCAATAATGAGAACAGAAAGGAGCTGTGTTTAAAAGTAAAAATGGAGGTACCATTCAATCCAGCAGGCGCACCATTGGACCTCTCACCTGAGAAGACAAGAATCGAGAAGACTCAGGCCGCAAAAGCTGCAGTGCAGCCTTATTCACAATAGCCAAGACAGTGAAGCAATGAAAATGTCCAACAACAGGTGAATGGATAAAGAAGAAGTGGTCCATGTACACAATGGAATATTAGCCATGGAAAACAATGAACCATTGCTCTCTGAGGCACCACACATGAGTCTGGAGATAATCACGAAACATGAGGTAACTCGGAAACCAAAGACCTGTATTCTATGATATCACTTATAGGCGTTATCTAATAACTGACACAAATGAATATATTTCCACAGAGAAAGACACTCACAGACTTAGAAAACAAACTATGCTCATCTAAAAGGAAAGGTGGGGAGAAAGGATAAATTAAGATTAGTGTTGCTATATCTATACAAACACATATTATATACATTTCTCAAAAAGACCGACCATGTAGCAAGGGAGGTCTGCGGAAACCTCTGTAACATTTTACATGGGAAGAGGATCTGTACTTGAATAGACATATATAATGTACAAATGAACCAGATTGTGTACACCTAGGACAAACAATATTCTAAGCTTTACCCCAATTAAAAAAATTTTTTAAATCCAAGAAGAAATAATGAGACATAAACGTATGGGGGTTTCTCCATGCACATTCCAATTTAATTTACAACCTAGGAACACGACTGCCAGAAAGGCTCTGCTGCCCTAGTACCCAGATTTGGGAATGGAGAAATGCTGCCTGCTTGAGGCCACTTCCCACAACAGCAGCTTTAAACCCATTGCTAAAGGTCACTAAATATTCACCAAACTTGCAGTTCGGGAAATGACACCTGCTCTCTAAAAAAATTCTGGGGTGGAAAATCGACCAAAAATTTCAAAATAGGGCAACCTTCCAAGAAGACAATTTCAAGAGATATATTGTACTCCCAACTGTTTCCTTTTTTTTAACAGAAAAGAAAACGGTGGAGAAAAATGATGAGTTTTACGAATTTTCAAAGACATGCAAACCCACATTACAAAAACCTATCAGCTCACAGCAGCCAGTATGGCCATTAGCATAAATGCGGCAAACAATAAATGCTGAAGCGATTGTGGAGAAATGCGTACCCTCGATTCTAACGGGGACGTGGTAAGTGCCAGTAATGAAAACACAAAGAAGGTGCTTTGAAAAGGAAAACACGGTGCTACCAGTCAGTCAATCACACCCACTGCTGGGCCTATCACCTGTGAAAATGAGAATCAAAAAGTCACAGGCTGGCAATCCTGCACTCCAACAATATTTACCATAGCCAACGCTTGGAAGCAATGAAAATGTCCATCAACCGAGGAATGCACAAAGTAGAAGTGGTCCACGTACACGGTGGAAAATTACTCCAATAAAAAATAAAAATTAAATTTAAAAATCCAACAAAAGTCAGGAGACAACAGCTTGTGTGGGTTTGTCCGGGCACACTCCACTCTAATTTATAACCGAGAAACACCACAGGCCGCAAGGGCTTCTCCCTAGTTACCAGGGTGGGGAACATAGAAAGGCTGCCACCCTCTGGCAGTTACCTGCAAAAGCAGCATTAAAGCCTGTGCTCATGGTCATTTCATAGGAACAAGTACTGCAGAACTGTAAATGAAACCTGCCCTCAAAATGTCTTGAGGGAGGTAATGGCCAAAACATTTCAAAATGTGACACATACTTTAAGAAAACAATTTGAAGAACTAAGGGGTAATCACAGCTTGAAAAATAAAAAGGACATGCCTTAAAGCTCAATTTCAACGGATTATGAGGCACGTGCGAATTCAACCACAAAAAGGTATCAGCTCACAATTGTCAGAATAACCATCAACAAGAAATCTACAAACAAAAATGCTGAAGGTGTTGTGGAGAAATGCGTACCCTCAACTTCAAGGGGGACGGAAGTTGGAAAGGGCCACAAATGAGAGCAGAATGGAGGTGCCTTAAAAAGGTAAACATTGAGCTACCATATGATCCAGCGGAACCACTCCTCGACATATAATCTAAGAAGAGAGAATTGGAAAGACACAGGCAGGCAAATCTGCATGGCACAGTATTACAATAGCCAAGATATGGAAGTAACCAAAAAGTCCACCAACAGATGGGTGGTCAAAGAAGAACTCCTCCATGTACAGATGGAATATTCGCTAGTGAAAAAAATGAAACAATGCCATTTGCAGCACCATACATGAGTCTAGACGTAATCACGCCACCTGTAGTAAGTGAGAAAGCAAAAGACACATATCCTATCATATCACTTTTAGGAGTTACTTAAAAATTGATACCAATGAAGATATTTCCACAGAGAAAGGCAATCACAGATTCATTAAAAAAATCTTATGGTTCACCAAATAGAAAGGAATGAGGATTGGATACATTACCATATTGGGGTTAACAGAGATATACAAACCATGTGAAATATATAATCACCAAAGACGTACGGAAGACCAGGAGAAGACTACTCAACATTGTGGCATAACCTACATGGGAAAAGGATGCGTGGAAGAATAGAAACATGTATGTGTGTGAAAGAAGCACATCTTGCACACCTAGAACAAACAAACCATTGTAATCAAATGTGCTGGGATAAAGAATAAAAAGTAAATTACAAATATGAACAAGAAGTTATGAGACATAAACTTAAAGGGCTTTTTCCTGGCACATTCCATTCTAATTTACAACCTAGAACACCACTTCCATTAAGCCTCTGTTTCCCTAGTTACGAAATTTGGAAAAGGAGAAATGCTGCCACCTTGTGGCCGTTTCCTGCAAGAGCAGCTTTAAACTCAGAGCTAATGCTCACTTAACATACACAAGGACTCAGGGCTGTAAAGGACACCTGTCCTAAAAAAATGTGCTGAAGGAGGGAATGGACAAAAAAATTCAAAACAGGCAAATGTTTCAAGAAGAGAGTATGAAGAGTTAAGTTTTACTCACGGTGTTTTAAAAAAAAGGAAAATGGATAAAAGCTCAACCTCAGGGAGTGTTAGACCCATGCAATCTATTCTATAAAAAGTTTCAACTTACACCAGTCGACTGACCATCAGCAAAAAGTCTACAAACAATAAATGCTGAAGGGGTTTTAGAGAACTGTGTCCCCTCTACCTGCTGGTGAGATGTAAAGGGGTAACAGCCAATAATGAGAACAGAAAGGAGCTGTGTTTAAAAGTAAAAATGGAGGTACCATTCAATCCAGCAGGCGCACCATTGGACCTCTCACCTGAGAAGACAAGAATCGAGAAGACTCAGGCCGCAAAAGCTGCAGTGCAGCCTTATTCACAATAGCCAAGACAGTGAAGCAATGAAAATGTCCAACAACAGGTGAATGGATAAAGAAGAAGTGGTCCATGTACACAATGGAATATTAGCCATGGAAAACAATGAACCATTGCTCTCTGAGGCACCACAAATGAGTCTGGAGATAATCACGAAACATGAGGTAACTCGGAAACCAAAGACCTGTATTCTATGATATCACTTATAGGTGTTATCTAATAACTGACACAAATGAATATATTTCCACAGAGAAAGACACTGACAGACTTAAAAAACAAACTATGCTCATCCTAAAGGAAAGGTGGGAGGAATGGATAAATTAAGATTAGTGTTGCTATATCTATACAAACACATATTATATACATATCTCAAAAAGACCGACCATGTAGCAACGGAGGTCTGCAGAACCCTCTGTAACATTATACATGGGAAGAGGATCTGTACTTGAATAGACATATATAATGTACAAATGAACCAGATTGTGTACACCTAGGAGAAACAGTATTCTAAGCTTTACCCCAATTAAAACACTTTTAAAATCCAAGAAGAAATAATGACACATAAACTTATGGGGCTTTCTCCATGCACATTACAATGTAATTTACAACCTAGAAACACGACTTGCAGAAAGGCTCTGCTGCCCTAGTACCCAGACTTGGGAATGGAGAAATGCTGCCTGCTTGAGGCCACTTCCCACAACTGCAGCTTTAAACCCATTGCTAAAGGTCACTAAATGTTCACCAAACTTGCAGTTCGGGAAATGACACCTGCTCTCTAAAAAAACTCTGGTGTGGAAAATCGACCAAAAAATTCAAAAGAGGGCAACCTTCCAAGAAGAGAATTTCAAGAGTTATATTGTACTCCCAATTGTTTCCTTTTTTTAACAGAAAAGAAAACGGTGGAGAAAAATGGTGAGTTTTACGAATTTTCAAAGACATGCAAACCCAAATTACAAAACCCTATCAGCTCACAGCAGCCAGTAGGGCCATTAGCATAAATGCTGCAAACAATAAATGCTAAATCGATTGTGGTGGAATGCGTACCCTCGATTCTAAGGGGGACGTGGTAAGAGGCAATAATGAAAACACAAAGAAGGTGCTTTGAAAAGGGAAACACGGTGCTACCAGTCAATCAATCACACCCACTGCTGGGCCTATCACCTGAGAAAATGCGAATTAAAAAGCCACAGGCTGGCAATCCAGCACTCCAACAACATTTACCATAGCCAACACCTGGAAGCAATGAAAATGTCCATCAACCGAGGAATGCACAAAGTAGAAGTGGTCCACGTACACGGTGGAAAATTACTCCAATAAAAAATAAAAATTAAATTTAAAAATCCAACAAAAGTCAGGAGACATCAGCTTGTGTGGGTTTGTCCGGGCACACTCCACTCTAATTTATAACCGAGAAACACCACAAGCCGCAAGGGCTTTTCCCTAGGTACCAGGGTGGGGAACATAGAAAGGCTGCCACCCTCTGGCAGTTATCTGCAAAAGCAGCATTAAAGCCTGTGTAATGGTCATTTCATAGGAACAAGTACTGCAGAACTGTAAATGAAACCTGCCCTCAAAATGTCTTGAGGGAGGTAATGGCCAAAACATTTCAAAATGTGACACATATTTTAAGAGATCACTTTGAAGAACTAAGGAGTAATCACAGCTTGAAAAATAAAAAGGACATGCCTTAAAGCTCAATTTCACCGGATTATGAGGCACATGCAAATTCAACCACAAAGAGGTATGAGCTCACACTTGTCAGAAGAACCATCAGCAAGGAAACTACAAACAATAAATGCTGAAGGTGTTGTGGAGAAATGCATACCCTCAACTTCAAGTGGGACGTAAGTTGGAAAGGGCCACGAATGAGAGCAGAATGGAGGTGCCTTAAAAAGGTAAACATTGAGCTACCATATGATCCAGCAGGCCCACTCCTCGACCTATAATCTAAGAAGAGAGAAATGGAAAGACACAGGCAGGCAAATCTGCATGGCACAGTATTACAATAGCCAGCATATGGAAGTAACCAAAAAGTCCAGCAACAGATGGGTGGACAAAGAAGAACTCCTCCATGTACAGATGGAAGATTCCCTAGTGAAAAAAATGAAACAATGCCATTTGCAGCACCATAGATGAGTCTAGACGTAATCACGCCACCTGTACTAAGTGAGAAAGCAAAAGACACATATGCTATCAATTCACATTTAGGAGTTACTTAAAAATTGATGCCAATGAAGATATTTCCACAGAGAAAGACAATCACAGATTCATGAAAAAACTTACGGTTCACCATATAGAAAGGGATGAGGATTGGATACATTACCATATTGGGGTTAACAGAGATATACAAACCATGTGAAATATATAACCACCAAAGACGTACGGAAGACCAGGAGAAGACTACTCAACATTGTGTCATAACCCTACATGGGAAAATGATGCGAGGAAGAATAGGTACATGTATATGTGTGAAACAACCACATCTTGCACACCTAGAGCAAACAAACCATTGTAATCAAATTTGCTGGGATAAAAAATAAAAAGTAAATTACAATTATGAACAAGAAGTAATCAGACATAAACTTAAAGGGCTTTTTCCTGGCACATTCCATTCTAATATACAACCTAGAACACCACTTCCATTAAGGCTCTGTTTCCCTAGTAACCAAATTTGGTAAAGGAGAAACGCTGCCACCTTGTGGCCGTCTCCTGCAAGAGCAGCTTTAAACTCACAGCTAATGGTCACTTAACATTCACAAGGACTCAGAGCTGTAAAGGACACTTGCCCTAAAAATTTGTGCTGAAGTAGGGAATGGACAAAAAAATTCAAAACAGGCAAAAGTTTCAAGAAGAGATTATGAAGAGTTATGTTTTACTCACACTCTTTTTTAAAAAAAGGAAAATGGATAAAAGCTCAACCTCAGGGAGTGTTAGACGCATGCAAGCTAATCTACAAAAAGTTTCAACTTACACCAGTCGACTGACCATCAGCAAAAAGTCTACAAACAATAAATGCTGAAGGGGTTTTAGAGAACTGTGTCCCCTCTACCTGCTGGTGAGACGTAAAGGGGTAACAGCTAATAATGAGAACAGAAAGGAGCTGTGTTTAAAAGTAAAAATGGAGGTACCATTCAATCCAGCAGGCGCACCATTGGACCTCTCACCTGAGAAGACAAGAATCGAGAAGACTCAGGCCGCAAAAGCTGCAGTGCAGCCTTATTCACAATAGCCAAGACAGTGAAGCAATGAAAATGTCCAACAACAGGTGAATGGATAAAGAAGAAGTGGTCCATGTACACAATGGAATATTAGCCATGGAAAACAATGAACCATTGCTCTCTGAGGCACCACACATGAGTCTGGAGATAATCACGAAACATGAGGTAACTCGGAAACCAAAGACCTGTATTCTATGATATCATTTATAGGCGTTATCTAATAACTGACACAAATGAATATATTTCCACAGAGAAAGACACTCACAGACTTAGAAAACAAACTATGCTCATCTAAAAGGAAAGGTGGGGAGAAAGGATAAATTAAGATTAGTGTTGCTATATCTATACAAACACATATTATATACATTTCTCAAAAAGACCGACCATGTAGCAAGGGAGGTCTGCGGAAATCTCTGTAACATTTTACATGGGAAGAGGATCTGTACTTGAATAGACATATATAATGTACAAATGAACCAGATTGTGTACACCTAGGACAAACAATATTCTAAGCTTTACCCCAATTAAAAAAAAAATTTTTAAATCCAAGAAGAAATAATGAGACATAAACGTATGGGGGTTTCTCCATGCACATTCCAATTTAATTTACAACCTAGGAACACGACTGCCAGAAAGGCTCTGCTGCCCTACTACCCAGATTTGGGAATGGAGAAATGCTGCCTGCTTGAGGCCACTTCCCACAACAGCAGCTTTAAACCCATTGCTAAAGGTCACTAAATATTCACCAGACTTGCAGTTCGGTAAATGACACCTGCTCTCTAAAAAAATTCTGGGGTGGAAAATCGACCAAAAATTTCAAAATAGGGCAGCCTTCCAAGAAGACAATTTCAAGAGATATATTGTACTCCCAACTGTTTCCATTTTTTTAACAGAAAAGAAAACGGTGGAGAAAAATGATGAGTTTTATGAATTTTCAAAGACATGCAAACCCAAATTACAGAAACCCATCAGCTCACAGCAGCCAGTACGCCCATTAGCATAAATGCGGCAAACAATAAATGCTGAAGCGATTGTGGAGAAATGCGTACCCTCGATTCTAAGGGGGACGTGGTAAGTGCCAGTAATGAAAACACAAAGAAGGTGCTTTGAAAAGGAAAACACGGTGCTACTAGTCAGTCAATCACACCCACTGCTGGGCCTATCACCTGTGAAAATGAGAATCAAAAAGTCACAGGCTGGCAATCCTGCACTCCAACAATATTTACCATAGCCAACGCATGGAAGCAATGAAAATGTCCATCAACCGAGGAATGCACAAATTAGAAGTGGTCCACGTACACTGTGGAAAATTACTCCAATAAAAAATAAAAATTAAATTTAAAACTCCAACAAAATTAAGGAGACATCAGCTTGTGTGGGTTTGTCCGGGCACACTCCACTCTAATTTATAACCGAGAAACACCACAGGCCGCAAGGGCTTCTCCCTAGTTACCAGGGTGGGGAACATAGAAAGGCTGCCACCCTCTGGCAGTTATCTGCAAAAGCAGCATTAAAGCCTGTGCTAATGGTCATTTCATAGGAACAAGTACTGCAGAACTGTAAATGACACCTGCCCTCAAAATGTCTTGAGGGAGGTAATGGCCAAAACATTTCAAAATGTGACGCATACTTTAAGAGAACAATTTGAAGAACTAAGGGGTAATCACAGCTTGAAAAATAAAAAGGACATGCCTTAAAGCTCAATTTCAACGGATTATGAGGCACGTGCGAATTCAACCACAAAAAGGTATCAGCTCACAATTGTCAGAAATACCATCAACAAGAAATCTACAGACAAAAATGCTGAAGGTGTTGTGGAGAAATGCGTACCCTCAACTTCAAGGGGGACGTAAGTTGGAAAGGGCCACAAATGAGAGCAGAATGGAGGTGCCTTAAAAAGGTAAACATTGAGCTACCATATGATCCAGCAGGCCCACTCCTCGACCTATAATCTAAGAAGAGAGAATTGGAAAGACACAGGCAGGCAAATCTGCATGGCACAGTATTACAATAGCCAAGATATGGAAGTAAGCAAAAAGTCCACCAACAGATGGGTGGACAAAGAAGAACTCCTCCATGTACAGATGGAATATTCGCTAGTGAAAAAAATGAAACAATGCCATTTGCAGCACCATGGATGAGTCTAGACGTAATCACGCCACCTGTAGTAAGTGAGAAAGCAAAAGACACATATCCTATCATATCACTTTTAGGAGTTACTTAAAAATTGATGCCAGTGAAGATATTTCCACAGAGAAAGACAATCACAGATTCATGAAAAAGCTTATGGTTCACCAAATAGAAAGGGATGAGGATTTGATACATTACCATATTGGGGTTAACAGAGATATACAAACCATGTGAAATATATAATCACCAAAGACGTACGGAAGACCAGGAGAAGACTACTCAACATTGTGTCATGACCTACATGGGAAAAGGATGCGTGGAAGAATAGATACATGTATATGTGTGAAAGTAGCACCTCTTGCACACCTAGAAAAAACAAACCATTGTAATCAAATGTGCTGGGATAAAGAATAAAAAGTAAATTACAAATATGAACAAGAAGTTATGAGACATAAACTTAAAGGGCTTTTTCCTGGCACATTCCATTCTAATTTACAACCTAGAACACCACTTCCATTAAGCCTCTGTTTCCCTAGTTACGAAATTTGGAAAAGGAGAAATGCTGCCACCTTGTGGCCGTTTCCTGCAAGAGCAGCTTTAAACTCACAGCTAATGCTCACTTAACATACACAAGGACTCAGGGCTGTAAAGGACACCTGCCCTAAAAAAAATGTGCTGAAGGAGGGAATGGACAAAAAAATTCAAAACAGGCAAATGTTTCAAGAAGAGAGTATGAAGAGTTAAGTTTTACTCACGGTGTTTTAAAAAAAAGGAAAATGGATAAAAGCTCAACCTCAGGGAGTGTTAGACCCATGCAATCTATTCTATAAAAAGTTTCAACTTACACCAGTCGACTGACCATCAGCAAAAAGTCTACAAACAATAAATGCTGAAGGGGTTTTAGAGAACTGTGTACCCTCTACATGCTGGTGAGCCGTAAAGGGGTAACAGCCAATAATGAGAACAGAAAGGAGCTGTGTTTAAAAGTAAAAATGGAGGTACCATTCAAGCCAGCAGGCGCACCATTGGACCTCTCACCTGAGAAGACAAGAATCGAGAAGACTCAGGCCCCAAAAGCTGCAGTGCAGCCTTATTCACAATAGCCAAGACAGTGAAGCAATGAAAATGCCCAACAACAGGTGAATGGATAAAGAAGAAGTGGTCCATGTACACGATGGAACATTAGCCATGGAAAACAATGAACCATTGCTCTCTGAGGCACCACAAATGAGTCTGGAGATAATCACGAAACATGAGGTAAGTCGGAGAGCAAAAGACCTATATTCTATGATATCACTTATAGGCGTTATCTAATAACTGACACAAATGAACATATTTCCACAGAGAAAGACACTCACAGACTTAGAAAACAAACTGTGCTCATCTAAAAGGAAAGGTGGGGGGAAGGGATAAATTAAGATTAGTGTTACTATATGTATACAAACACATATTATAAACATATCTCAAAAAGACCGACCATATAGCAAGTGAGGTCTGCGGAACCCTCAGTAACATTTTACATGGGAAGAGGATCTGTACTTGAATAGACATATATAATGTACAAATGAACCAGATTGTGTACACCTAGGACAAACAATATTCTAAGCTTTACACCAATTAAAAATTTTTTTAAAACCAAGAAGAAATAATGACACATAAACTTATGGGGCTTTCTCCATGCACATTCCAATGTAATTTACAACCTAGGAACACGACTGCCAGAAAGGCTCTGCTGCCCTAGTACCCAGATTTGGGAATGGAGAAATGCTGCCTGCTTGAGGCCACTTCGCACAACAGCAGCTTTAAACCCATTGCTAAAGGTCACTAAATATTCACCAAACTTGCAGTTCGGGAAATGACACCTGCTCTCTAAAAAAATTCTGGGGTGGAAAATCGACCAAAAATTTCAAAATAGGGCAACCTTCCAAGAAGACAATTTCAAGAGATATATTGTACTCCCAACTGTTTCCTTTTTTTTAACAGAAAAGAAAACGGTGGAGAAAAATGATGAGTTTTACGAATTTTCAAAGACATGCAAACCCACATTACAAAAACCTATCAGCTCACAGCAGCCAGTATGGCCATTAGCATAAATGCGGCAAACAATAAATGCTGAAGCGATTGTGGAGAAATGCGTACCCTCGATTCTAACGGGGACGTGGTAAGTGCCAGTAATGAAAACACAAAGAAGGTGCTTTGAAAAGGAAAACACGGTGCTACCAGTCAGTCAATCACACCCACTGCTGGGCCTATCACCTGTGAAAATGAGAATCAAAAAGTCACAGGCTGGCAATCCTGCACTCCAACAATATTTACCATAGCCAACGCTTGGAAGCAATGAAAATGTCCATCAACCGAGGAATGCACAAAGTAGAAGTGGTCCACGTACACGGTGGAAAATTACTCCAATAAAAAATAAAAATTAAATTTAAAAATCCAACAAAAGTCAGGAGACATCAGCTTGTGTGGGTTTGTCCGGGCACACTCCACTCTAATTTATAACCGAGAAACACCACAGGCCGCAAGGGCTTCTCCCTAGTTACCAGGGTGGGGAACATAGAAAGGCTGCCACCCTCTGGCAGTTACCTGCAAAAGCAGCATTAAAGCCTGTGCTCATGGTCATTTCATAGGAACAAGTACTGCAGAACTGTAAATGAAACCTGCCCTCAAAATGTCTTGAGGGAGGTAATGGCCAAAACATTTCAAAATGTGACACATACTTTAAGAAAACAATTTGAAGAACTAAGGGGTAATCACAGCTTGAAAAATAAAAAGAACATGCCTTAAAGCTCAATTTCAACGGATTATGAGGCACGTGCGAATTCAACCACAAAAAGGTATCAGCTCACAATTGTCAGAATAACCATCAACAAGAAATCTACAAACAAAAATGCTGAAGGTGTTGTGGAGAAATGCGTACCCTCAACTTCAAGGGGGACGGAAGTTGGAAAGGGCCACAAATGAGAGCAGAATGGAGGTGCCTTAAAAAGGTAAACATTGAGCTACCATATGATCCAGCGGAACCACTCCTCGACATATAATCTAAGAAGAGAGAATTGGAAAGACACAGGCAGGCAAATCTGCATGGCACAGTATTACAATAGCCAAGATATGGAAGTAACCAAAAAGTCCACCAACAGATGGGTGGTCAAAGAAGAACTCCTCCATGTACAGATGGAATATTCGCTAGTGAAAAAAATGAAACAATGCCATTTGCAGCACCATACATGAGTCTAGACGTAATCACGCCACCTGTAGTAAGTGAGAAAGCAAAAGACACATATCCTATCATATCACTTTTAGGAGTTACTTAAAAATTGATACCAATGAAGATATTTCCACAGAGAAAGGCAATCACAGATTCATTAAAAAAATCTTATGGTTCACCAAATAGAAAGGAATGAGGATTGGATACATTACCATATTGGGGTTAACAGAGATATACAAACCATGTGAAATATATAATCACCAAAGACGTACGGAAGACCAGGAGAAGACTACTCAACAGTGTGTCATAACCTACATGGGAAAAGGATGCGTGGAAGAATAGAAACATGTATGTGTGTGAAAGAAGCACATCTTGCACACCTAGAACAAACAAACCATTGTAATCAAATGTGCTGGGATAAAGAATAAAAAGTAAATTACAAATATGAACAAGAAGTTATGAGACATAAACTTAAAGGGCTTTTTCCTGGCACATTCCATTCTAATTTACAACCTAGAACACCACTTCCATTAAGCCTCTGTTTCCCTAGTTACGAAATTTGGAAAAGGAGAAATGCTGCCACCTTGTGGCCGTTTCCTGCAAGAGCAGCTTTAAACTCAGAGCTAATGCTCACTTAACATACACAAGGACTCAGGGCTGTAAAGGACACCTGTCCTAAAAAAATGTGCTGAAGGAGGGAATGGACAAAAAAATTCAAAACAGGCAAATGTTTCAAGAAGAGAGTATGAAGAGTTAAGTTTTACTCACGGTGTTTTAAAAAAAAGGAAAATGGATAAAAGCTCAACCTCAGGGAGTGTTAGACCCATGCAATCTATTCTATAAAAAGTTTCAACTTACACCAGTCGACTGACCATCAGCAAAAAGTCTACAAACAATAAATGCTGAAGGGGTTTTAGAGAACTGTGTCCCCTCTACCTGCTGGTGAGATGTAAAGGGGTAACAGCCAATAATGAGAACAGAAAGGAGCTGTGTTTAAAAGTAAAAATGGAGGTACCATTCAATCCAGCAGGCGCACCATTGGACCTCTCACCTGAGAAGACAAGAATCGAGAAGACTCAGGCCGCAAAAGCTGCAGTGCAGCCTTATTCACAATAGCCAAGACAGTGAAGCAATGAAAATGTCCAACAACAGGTGAATGGATAAAGAAGAAGTGGTCCATGTACACAATGGAATATTAGCCATGGAAAACAATGAACCATTGCTCTCTGAGGCACCACAAATGAGTCTGGAGATAATCACGAAACATGAGGTAACTCGGAAACCAAAGACCTGTATTCTATGATATCACTTATAGGTGTTATCTAATAACTGACACAAATGAATATATTTCCACAGAGAAAGACACTGACAGATTTAAAAAACAAACTATGCTCATCCTAAAGGAAAGGTGGGGGGAATGGATAAATTAAGATTAGTGTTGCTATATCTATACAAACACATATTATATACATATCTCAAAAAGACCGACCATGTAGCAAGGGAGGTCTGCAGAACCCTCTGTAACATTATACATGGGAAGAGGATCTGTACTTGAATAGACATATATAATGTACAAATGAACCAGATTGTGTACACCTAGGAGAAACAGTATTCTAAGCTTTACCCCAATTAAAACACTTTTAAAATCCAAGAAGAAATAATGACACATAAACTTATGGGGCTTTCTCCATGCACATTACAATGTAATTTACAACCTAGAAACACGACTTGCAGAAAGGCTCTGCTGCCCTAGTACCCAGACTTGGGAATGGAGAAATGCTGCCTGCTTGAGGCCACTTCCCACAACTGCAGCTTTAAACCCATTGCTAAAGGTCACTAAATGTTCACCAAACTTGCAGTTCGGGAAATGACACCTGCTCTCTAAAAAAACTCTGGTGTGGAAAATCGACCAAAAAATTCAAAAGAGGGCAACCTTCCAAGAAGAGAATTTCAAGAGTTATATTGTACTCCCAATTGTTTCCTTTTTTTAACAGAAAAGAAAACGGTGGAGAAAAATGGTGAGTTTTACGAATTTTCAAAGACATGCAAACCCAAATTACAAAACCCTATCAGCTCACAGCAGCCAGTAGGGCCATTAGCATAAATGCTGCAAACAATAAATGCTAAATCGATTGTGGTGGAATGCGTACCCTCGATTCTAAGGGGGACGTGGTAAGAGGCAATAATGAAAACACAAAGAAGGTGCTTTGAAAAGGGAAACACGGTGCTACCAGTCAATCAATCACACCCACTGCTGGGCCTATCACCTGAGAAAATGCGAATTAAAAAGCCACAGGCTGGCAATCCAGCACTCCAACAACATTTACCATAGCCAACTCCTGGAAGCAATGAAAATGTCCATCAACCGAGGAATGTGCAAAGTAGAAGTGGTCCACGTACCCGGTGGGAAATTACTCTAATAAAAAATAAAAATTACATTTAAAAAAACAACAAAAGTCAGGAGACATCAGCTTGTGTGGTATTATCCGGGCACACTCCACTCTGATTTATAACCGAGAAACACCACAGGCCGCAAGGGCTTTTCCCTAGGTACCAGGGTGGGGAACATAGAAAGGCTGCCACCCTCTGGCAGTTACCTGCAAAAGCAGCTTTTAAGTCTGTGCTCATGGTCATTTCATTGGAACAAGTACTGCAGGATTGTAAATGAAACCTGCCCTCAAAATGTCTTGAGGGAGGTAATGGCCAAAACATTTCAAAATGTGACACATATTTTAAGAGATCACTTTGAAGAACTAAGGAGTAATCACAGCTTGAAAAATAAAAAGGACATGCCTTAAAGCTCAATTTCACCGGATTATGAGGCACATGCAAATTCAACCACAAAGAGGTATGAGCTCACACTTGTCAGAAGAACCATCAGCAAGGAAACTACAAACAATAAATGCTGAAGGTGTTGTGGAGAAATGCATACCCTCAACTTCAAGTGGGACGTAAGTTGGAAAGGGCCACGAATGAGAGCAGAATGGAGGTGCCTTAAAAAGGTAAACATTGAGCTACCATATGATCCAGCAGGCCCACTCCTCGACCTATAATCTAAGAAGAGAGAAATGGAAAGACACAGGCAGGCAAATCTGCATGGCACAGTATTACAATAGCCAGCATATGGAAGTAACCAAAAAGTCCACCAACAGATGGGTGGACAAAGAAGAACTCCTCCATGTACAGATGGAAGATTCCCTAGTGAAAAAAATGAAACAATGCCATTTGCAGCACCATAGATGAGTCTAGACGTAATCACGCCACCTGTACTAAGTGAGAAAGCAAAAGACACATATGCTATCAATTCACATTTAGGAGTTACTTAAAAATTGATGCCAATGAAGATATTTCCACAGAGAAAGACAATCACAGATTCATGAAAAAACTTACGGTTCACCATATAGAAAGGGATGAGGATTGGATACATTACCATATTGGGGTTAACAGAGATATACAAACCATGTGAAATATATAACCACCAAAGACGTACGGAAGACCAGGAGAAGACTACTCAACATTGTGTCATAACCCTACATGGGAAAAGGATGCGAGGAAGAATAGGTACATGTATATGTGTGAAACAACCACATCTTGCACACCTAGAGCAAACAAACCATTGTAATCAAATTTGCTGGGATAAAAAATAAAAAGTAAATTACAATTATGAACAAGAAGTAATCAGACATAAACTTAAAGGGCTTTTTCCTGGCACATTCCATTCTAATATACAACCTAGAACACCACTTCCATTAAGGCTCTGTTTCCCTAGTAACCAAATTTGGTAAAGGAGAAACGCTGCCACCTTGTGGCCGTCTCCTGCAAGAGCAGCTTTAAACTCACAGCTAATGGTCACTTAACATTCACAAGGACTCAGAGCTGTAAAGGACACTTGCCCTAAAAATTTGTGCTGAAGTAGGGAATGGACAAAAAAATTCAAAACAGGCAAAAGTTTCAAGAAGAGATTATGAAGAGTTATGTTTTACTCACACTCTTTTTTAAAAAAAGGAAAATGGATAAAAGCTCAACCTCAGGGAGTGTTAGACGCATGCAAGCTAATCTACAAAAAGTTTCAACTTACACCAGTCGACTGACCATCAGCAAAAAGTCTACAAACAATAAATGCTGAAGGGGTTTTAGAGAACTGTGTCCCCTCTACCTGCTGGTGAGACGTAAAGGGGTAACAGCCAATAATGAGAACAGAAAGGAGCTGTGTTTAAAAGTAAAAATGGAGGTACCATTCAATCCAGCAGGCGCACCATTGGACCTCTCACCTGAGAAGACAAGAATCGAGAAGACTCAGGCCGCAAAAGCTGCAGTGCAGCCTTATTCACAATAGCCAAGACAGTGAAGCAATGAAAATGTCCAACAACAGGTGAATGGATAAAGAAGAAGTGGTCCATGTACACAATGGAATATTAGCCATGGAAAACAATGAACCATTGCTCTCTGAGGCACCACACATGAGTCTGGAGATAATCACGAAACATGAGGTAACTCGGAAACCAAAGACCTGTATTCTATGATATCACTTATAGGCGTTATCTAATAACTGACACAAATGAATATATTTCCACAGAGAAAGAAACTCACAGACTTAGAAAACAAACTATGCTCATCTAAAAGGAAAGGTGGGGAGAAAGGATAAATTAAGATTAGTGTTGCTATATCTATACAAACACATATTATATACATTTCTCAAAAAGACCGACCATGTAGCAAGGGAGGTCTGCGGAAATCTCTGTAACATTTTACATGGGAAGAGGATCTGTACTTGAATAGACATATATAATGTACAAATGAACCAGATTGTGTACACCTAGGACAAACAATATTCTAAGCTTTACCCCAATTAAAAAAAAAATTTTTAAATCCAAGAAGAAATAATGAGACATAAACGTATGGGGGTTTCTCCATGCACATTCCAATTTAATTTACAACCTAGGAACACGACTGCCAGAAAGGCTCTGCTGCCCTACTACCCAGATTTGGGAATGGAGAAATGCTGCCTGCTTGAGGCCACTTCCCACAACAGCAGCTTTAAACCCATTGCTAAAGGTCACTAAATATTCACCAGACTTGCAGTTCGGTAAATGACACCTGCTCTCTAAAAAAATTCTGGGGTGGAAAATCGACCAAAAATTTCAAAATAGGGCAGCCTTCCAAGAAGACAATTTCAAGAGATATATTGTACTCCCAACTGTTTCCATTTTTTTAACAGAAAAGAAAACGGTGGAGAAAAATGATGAGTTTTATGAATTTTCAAAGACATGCAAACCCAAATTACAGAAACCCATCAGCTCACAGCAGCCAGTACGCCCATTAGCATAAATGCGGCAAACAATAAATGCTGAAGCGATTGTGGAGAAATGCGTACCCTCGATTCTAAGGGGGACGTGGTAAGTGCCAGTAATGAAAACACAAAGAAGGTGCTTTGAAAAGGAAAACACGGTGCTACTAGTCAGTCAATCACACCCACTGCTGGGCCTATCACCTGTGAAAATGAGAATCAAAAAGTCACAGGCTGGCAATCCTGCACTCCAACAATATTTACCATAGCCAACGCATGGAAGCAATGAAAATGTCCATCAACCGAGGAATGCACAAATTAGAAGTGGTCCACGTACACTGTGGAAAATTACTCCAATAAAAAATAAAAATTAAATTTAAAACTCCAACAAAATTAAGGAGACATCAGCTTGTGTGGGTTTGTCCGGGCACACTCCACTCTAATTTATAACCGAGAAACACCACAGGCCGCAAGGGCTTCTCCCTAGTTACCAGGGTGGGGAACATAGAAAGGCTGCCACCCTCTGGCAGTTATCTGCAAAAGCAGCATTAAAGCCTGTGCTAATGGTCATTTCATAGGAACAAGTACTGCAGAACTGTAAATGACACCTGCCCTCAAAATGTCTTGAGGGAGGTAATGGCCAAAACATTTCAAAATGTGACGCATACTTTAAGAGAACAATTTGAAGAACTAAGGGGTAATCACAGCTTGAAAAATAAAAAGGACATGCCTTAAAGCTCAATTTCAACGGATTATGAGGCACGTGCGAATTCAACCACAAAAAGGTATCAGCTCACAATTGTCAGAAATACCATCAACAAGAAATCTACAGACAAAAATGCTGAAGGTGTTGTGGAGAAATGCGTACCCTCAACTTCAAGGGGGACGTAAGTTGGAAAGGGCCACAAATGAGAGCAGAATGGAGGTGCCTTAAAAAGGTAAACATTGAGCTACCATATGATCCAGCAGGCCCACTCCTCGACCTATAATCTAAGAAGAGAGAATTGGAAAGACACAGGCAGGCAAATCTGCATGGCACAGTATTACAATAGCCAAGATATGGAAGTAAGCAAAAAGTCCACCAACAGATGGGTGGACAAAGAAGAACTCCTCCATGTACAGATGGAATATTCGCTAGTGAAAAAAATGAAACAATGCCATTTGCAGCACCATGGATGAGTCTAGACGTAATCACGCCACCTGTAGTAAGTGAGAAAGCAAAAGACACATATCCTATCATATCACTTTTAGGAGTTACTTAAAAATTGATGCCAGTGAAGATATTTCCACAGAGAAAGACAATCACAAATTCATGAAAAAGCTTATGGTTCACCAAATAGAAAGGGATGAGGATTTGATACATTACCATATTGGGGTTAACAGAGATATACAAACCATGTGAAATATATAATCACCAAAGACGTACGGAAGACCAGGAGAAGACTACTCAACATTGTGTCATGACCTACATGGGAAAAGGATGCGTGGAAGAATAGATACATGTATATGTGTGAAAGTAGCACATCTTGCACACCTAGAAAAAACAAACCATTGTAATCAAATGTGCTGGGATAAAGAATAAAAAGTAAATTACAAATATGAACAAGAAGTTATGAGACATAAACTTAAAGGGCTTTTTCCTGGCACATTCCATTCTAATTTACAACCTAGAACACCACTTCCATTAAGCCTCTGTTTCCCTAGTTACGAAATTTGGAAAAGGAGAAATGCTGCCACCTTGTGGCCGTTTCCTGCAAGAGCAGCTTTAAACTCACAGCTAATGCTCACTTAACATACACAAGGACTCAGGGCTGTAAAGGACACCTGCCCTAAAAAAAATGTGCTGAAGGAGGGAATGGACAAAAAAATTCAAAACAGGCAAATGTTTCAAGAAGAGAGTATGAAGAGTTAACTTTTACTCACGGTGTTTTAAAAAAAAGGAAAATGGATAAAAGCTCAACCTCAGGGAGTGTTAGACCCATGCAATCTATTCTATAAAAAGTTTCAACTTACACCAGTCGACTGACCATCAGCAAAAAGTCTACAAACAATAAATGCTGAAGGGGTTTTAGAGAACTGTGTACCCTCTACCTGCTGGTGAGCCGTAAAGGGGTAACAGCCAATAATGAGAACAGAAAGGAGCTGTGTTTAAAAGTAAAAATGGAGGTACCATTCAAGCCAGCAGGCGCACCATTGGACCTCTCACCTGAGAAGACAAGAATCGAGAAGACTCAGGCCGCAAAAGCTGCAGTGCAGCCTTATTCACAATAGCCAAGACAGTGAAGCAATGAAAATGCCCAACAACAGGTGAATGGATAAAGAAGAAGTGGTCCATGTACACGATGGAACATTAGCCATGGAAAACAATGAACCATTGCTCTCTGAGGCACCACAAATGAGTCTGGAGATAATCACGAAACATGAGGTAAGTCGGACAGCAAAAGACCTATATTCTATGATATCACTTATAGGCGTTATCTAATAACTGACACAAATGAACATATTTCCACAGAGAAAGACACTCACAGACTTAGAAAACAAACTGTGCTCATCTAAAAGGAAAGGTGGGGGGAAGGGATAAATTAAGATTAGTGTTACTATATGTATACAAACACATATTATAAACATATCTCAAAAAGACCGACCATATAGCAAGTGAGGTCTGCGGAACCCTCAGTAACATTTTACATGGGAAGAGGATCTGTACTTGAATAGACATATATAATGTACAAATGAACCAGATTGTGTACACCTAGGACAAACAATATTCTAAGCTTTAACCCAAATAAAAATTTTTTTAAAACCAAGAAGAAATAATGACACATAAACTTATGGGGCTTTCTCCATGCACATTCCAATGTAATTTACAACCTAGGAACACGACTGCCAGAAAGGCTCTGCTGCCCTACTACCCAGATTTGGGAATGGAGAAATGCTGCCTGCTTGAAGCCACTTCCCACAAGAGCAGCTTTAAACCCATTGCTAAAGGTCACTAAATATTCACCAGACTTGCAGTTCGGTAAATGACACCTGCTCTCTAAAAAAATTCTGGGGTGGAAAATCGACCAAAAATTTCAAAATAGGGCAGCCTTCCAAGAAGACAATTTCAAGAGATATATTGTACTCCCAACTGTTTCCATTTTTTTAACAGAAAAGAAAACGTTGGAGAAAAATGATGAGTTTTATGAATTTTCAAAGACATGCAAACCCAAATTACAAAAACCCATCAGCTCACAGCAGCCAGGAGGGCCATTAGAATAAATGCGGCAAACAATAAATGCTGAAGCGATTGTGGAGAAATGCGTACCCTCGATTCTAAGGGGGACGTGGTAAGTGCCAGTAATGAAAACACAAAGAAGGTGCTTTGAAAAGGAAAACACGGTGCTACCAGTCAGTCAATCACACCCACTGCTGGGCCTATCACCTGTGAAAATGAGAATCAAAAAGTCACAGGCTGGCAATCCTGCACTCCAACAATATTTACCATAGCCAACGCTTGGAAGCAATGAAAATGTCCATCAACCGAGGAATGCACAAAGTAGAAGTAGTCCAGGTACACGGTGGAAAATTACTCCAATAAAAAATAAAAATTAAATTTAAAACTCCAACAAAAGTAAGGAGACATCAGCTTGTGTGGGTTTGTCCGGGCACACTCCACTCTAATTTATAACCGAGAAACACCACAGGCCGCAAGGTCTTCTCCCTAGTTACCAGGGTTTGGAACATAGAAAGCTGCTACCCTCTGGCAGTTATCTGCAAAAGCAGCATTAAAGCCTGTGCTAATGGTCATTTCATAGGAACAAGTACTGCAGAACTGTAAATGAAACCTGCCCTCAAAATGTCTTGAGGGAGGTAATGGCCAAAACATTTCAAAATGTGACGCATACTTTAAGAGAACAATTTGAAGAACTAAGGGGTAATCACAGCTTGAAAAATAAAAAGGACATGCCTTAAAGCTCAATTTCAACGGATTATGAGGCACGTGCGAATTCAACCACAAAAAGGTATCAGCTCACAATTGTCAGAATAACCATCAACAAGAAATCTACAGACAAAAATGCTGAAGGTGTTGTGGAGAAATGCGTACCCTCAACTTCAAGGGGGACGTAAGTTGGAAAGGGCCACAAATGAGAGCAGAATGGAGGTGCCTTAAAAATGTAAACATTGAGCTACCATATGATCCAGCAGGCCCATTCCTCGACCTATAATCTAAGAAGAGAGAATTGGAAAGACACAGGCAGGCAAATCTGCATGGCACAGTATTACAATAGCCAAGATATGGAAGTAACCAAAAAGTCCACCAACAGATGGGTGGACAAAGAAGAACTCCTCCATGTACAGATGGAATATTCGCTAGTGAAAAAAATGAAACAATGCCATTTGCAGCACCATGGATGAGTCTAGACGTAATCACGCCACCTGTAGTAAGTGAGAAAGCAAAAGACACATATGCTATCAATTCACTTTTAGGAGTTACTTAAAAATTGATGCCAGTAAAGATATTTCCACAGAGAAAGACAATCACAGATTCATGAAAAAACTTATGGTTCACCAAATAGAAAGGGATGAGGATTGGATACATTACCATATTGGGGTTAACAGAGATATACAAACCTTGTGAAATATATAATCAACAAAGACGTACGGAAGACCAGGAGAAGAATAGTCAACATTGTGTCATGACCTACATGGGAAAAGGATGCGTGGAAGAATAGATACATTTATATGTGTGAAAGTAGCACATCTTGCACACCTAGAAAAAACAAACCATTGTAATCAAATGTGCTGGGATAAAGAATAAAAAGTAAATTACAAATATGAACAAGAAGTTATGAGACATAAACTTAAAGGGCTTTTTCCTGGCACATTCCATTCTAATTTACAACCTAGAACACCACTTCCATTAAGCCTCTGTTTCCCTAGTTACGAAATTTGGAAAAGGAGAAATGCTGCCACCTTGTGGCCGTTTCCTGCAAGAGCAGCTTTAAACTCACAGCTAATGCTCACTTAACATACACAAGGACTCAGGGCTGTAAAGGACACCTGCCCTAAAAAAAATGTGCTGAAGGAGGGAATGGACAAAAAAATTCAAAACAGGCAAATGTTTCAAGAAGAGAGTATGAAGAGTTAAGTTTTACTCACGGTGTTTTAAAAAAAAGGAAAATGGATAAAAGCTCAACCTCAGGGAGTGTTAGACCCATGCAATCTATTCTATAAAAAGTTTCAACTTACACCAGTCGACTGACCATCAGCAAAAAGTCTACAAACAATAAATGCTGAAGGGGTTTTAGAGAACTGTGTACCCTCTACATGCTGGTGAGCCGTAAAGGGGTAACAGCCAATAATGAGAACAGAAAGGAGCTGTGTTTAAAAGTAAAAATGGAGGTACCATTCAAGCCAGCAGGCGCACCATTGGACCTCTCACCTGAGAAGACAAGAATCGAGAAGACTCAGGCCGCAAAAGCTGCAGTGCAGCCTTATTCACAATAGCCAAGACAGTGAAGCAATGAAAATGCCCAACAACAGGTGAATGGATAAAGAAGAAGTGGTCCATGTACACGATGGAACATTAGCCATGGAAAACAATGAACCATTGCTCTCTGAGGCACCACAAATGAGTCTGGAGATAATCAGGAAACATGAGGTAAGTCGGAGAGCAAAAGACCTATATTCTATGATATCACTTATAGGCGTTATCTAATAACTGACACAAATGAACATATTTCCACAGAGAAAGACACTCACAGACTTAGAAAACAAACTGTGCTCATCTAAAAGGAAAGGTGGGGGGAAGGGATAAATTAAGATTAGTGTTACTATATGTATACAAACACATATTATAAACATATCTCAAAAAGACCGACCATATAGCAAGTGAGGTCTGCGGAACCCTCAGTAACATTTTACATGGGAAGAGGATCTGTACTTGAATAGACATATATAATGTACAAATGAACCAGATTGTGTACACCTAGGACAAACAATATTCTAAGCTTTAACCCAAATAAAAATTTTTTTAAAACCAAGAAGAAATAATGACACATAAACTTATGGGGCTTTCTCCATGCACATTCCAATGTAATTTACAACCTAGGAACACGACTGCCAGAAAGGCTCTGCTGCCCTACTACCCAGATTTGGGAATGGAGAAATGCTGCCTGCTTGAAGCCACTTCCCACAACAGCAGCTTTAAACCCATTGCTAAAGGTCACTAAATATTCACCAGACTTGCAGTTCGGTAAATGACACCTGCTCTCTAAAAAAATTCTGGGGTGGAAAATCGACCAAAAATTTCAAAATAGGGCAGCCTTCCAAGAAGACAATTTCAAGAGATATATTGTACTCCCAACTGTTTCCATTTTTTTAACAGAAAAGAAAACGTTGGAGAAAAATGATGAGTTTTATGAATTTTCAAAGACATGCAAACCCAAATTACAAAAACCCATCAGCTCACAGCAGCCAGGAGGGCCATTAGAATAAATGCGGCAAACAATAAATGCTGAAGCGATTGTGGAGAAATGCGTACCCTCGATTCTAAGGGGGACGTGGTAAGTGCCAGTAATGAAAACACAAAGAAGGTGCTTTGAAAAGGAAAACACGGTGCTACCAGTCAGTCAATCACACCCACTGCTGGGCCTATCACCTGTGAAAATGAGAATCAAAAAGTCACAGGCTGGCAATCCTGCACTCCAACAATATTTACCATAGCCAACGCTTGGAAGAAATGAAAATGTCCATCAACCGAGGAATGCACAAAGTAGAAGTGGTCCAGGTACACGGTGGAAAATTACTCCAATAAAAAATAAAAATTAAATTTAAAACTCCAACAAAAGTAAGGAGACATCAGCTTGTGTGGGTTTGTCCGGGCACACTCCACTCTAATTTATAACCGAGAAACACCACAGGCCGCAAGGTCTTCTCCCTAGTTACCAGGGTTTGGAACATAGAAAGCTGCTACCCTCTGGCAGTTATCTGCAAAAGCAGCATTAAAGCCTGTGCTAATGGTCATTTCATAGGAACAAGTACTGCAGAACTGTAAATGAAACCTGCCCTCAAAATGTCTTGAGGGAGGTAATGGCCAAAACATTTCAAAATGTGACGCATACTTTAAGAGAACAATTTGAAGAACTAAGGGGTAATCACAGCTTGAAAAATAAAAAGGACATGCCTTAAAGCTCAATTTCAACGGATTATGAGGCACGTGCGAATTCAACCACAAAAAGGTATCAGCTCACAATTGTCAGAATAACCATCAACAAGAAATCTACAGACAAAAATGCTGAAGGTGTTGTGGAGAAATGCGTACCCTCAACTTCAAGGGGGACGTAAGTTGGAAAGGGCCACAAATGAGAGCAGAATGGAGGTGCCTTAAAAATGTAAACATTGAGCTACCATATGATCCAGCAGGCCCATTCCTCGACCTATAATCTAAGAAGAGAGAATTGGAAAGACACAGGCAGGCAAATCTGCATGGCACAGTATTACAATAGCCAAGATATGGAAGTAACCAAAAAGTCCACCAACAGATGGGTGGACAAAGAAGAACTCCTCCATGTACAGATGGAATATTCGCTAGTGAAAAAAATGAAACAATGCCATTTGCAGCACCATGGATGAGTCTAGACGTAATCACGCCACCTGTAGTAAGTGAGAAAGCAAAAGACACATATGCTATCAATTCACTTTTAGGAGTTACTTAAAAATTGATGCCAGTAAAGATATTTCCACAGAGAAAGACAATCACAGATTCATGAAAAAACTTATGGTTCACCAAATAGAAAGGGATGAGGATTGGATACATTACCATATTGGGGTTAACAGAGATATACAAACCTTGTGAAATATATAATCAACAAAGACGTACGGAAGACCAGGAGAAGAAGAGTCAACATTGTGTCATGACCTACATGGGAAAAGGATGCGTGGAAGAATAGATACATTTATATGTGTGAAAGTAGCACATCTTGCACACCTAGAAAAAACAAACCATTGTAATCAAATGTGCTGGGATAAAGAATAAAAAGTAAATTACAAATATGAACAAGAAGTTATGAGACATAAACTTAAAGGGCTTTTTCCTGGCACATTCCATTCTAATTTACAACCTAGAACACCACTTCCATTAAGCCTCTGTTTCCCTAGTTACGAAATTTGGAAAAGGAGAAATGCTGCCACCTTGTGGCCGTTTCCTGCAAGAGCAGCTTTAAACTCACAGCTAATGCTCACTTAACATACACAAGGACTCAGGGCTGTAAAGGACACCTGCCCTAAAAAAAATGTGCTGAAGGAGGGAATGGACAAAAAAATTCAAAACAGGCAAATGTTTCAAGAAGAGAGTATGAAGAGTTAAGTTTTACTCACGGTGTTTTAAAAAAAAGGAAAATGGATAAAAGCTCAACCTCAGGGAGTGTTAGACCCATGCAATCTATTCTATAAAAAGTTTCAACTTACACCAGTCGACTGACCATCAGCAAAAAGTCTACAAACAATAAATGCTGAAGGGGTTTTAGAGAACTGTGTACCCTCTACATGCTGGTGAGCCGTAAAGGGGTAACAGCCAATAATGAGAACAGAAAGGAGCTGTGTTTAAAAGTAAAAATGGAGGTACCATTCAAGCCAGCAGGCGCACCATTGGACCTCTCACCTGAGAAGACAAGAATCGAGAAGACTCAGGCCGCAAAAGCTGCAGTGCAGCCTTATTCACAATAGCCAAGATAGTGAAGCAATGAAAATGCCCAACAACAGGTGAATGGATAAAGAAGAAGTGGTCCATGTACACGATGGAACATTAGCCATGGAAAACAATGAACCATTGCTCTCTGAGGCACCACAAATGAGTCTGGAGATAATCAGGAAACATGAGGTAAGTCGGAGAGCAAAAGACCTATATTCTATGATATCACTTATAGGCGTTATCTAATAACTGACACAAATGAACATATTTCCACAGAGAAAGACACTCACAGACTTAGAAAACAAACTGTGCTCATCTAAAAGGAAAGGTGGGGGGAAGGGATAAATTAAGATTAGTGTTACTATATGTATACAAACACATATTATAAACATATCTCAAAAAGACCGACCATATAGCAACTGAGGTCTGCGGAACCCTCAGTAACATTTTACATGGGAAGAGGATCTGTACTTGAATAGACATATATAATGTACAAATGAACCAGATTGTGTACACCTAGGACAAACAATATTCTAAGCTTTAACCCAAATAAAAATTTTTTTAAAACCAAGAAGAAATAATGACACATAAACTTATGGGGCTTTCTCCATGCACATTCCAATGTAATTTACAACCTAGGAACACGACTGCCAGAAAGGCTCTGCTGCCCTACTACCCAGATTTGGGAATGGAGAAATGCTGCCTGCTTGAGGCCACTTCGCACAACAGCAGCTTTAAACCCATTGCTAAAGGTCACTAAATATTCACCAGACTTGCAGTTCGGTAAATGACACCTGCTCTCTAAAAAAATTCTGGGGTGGAAAATCGACCAAAAATTTCAAAATAGGGCAGCCTTCCAAGAAGACAATTTCAAGAGATATATTGTACTCCCAACTGTTTCCATTTTTTTAACAGAAAAGAAAACGTTGGAGAAAAATGATGAGTTTTATGAATTTTCAAAGACATGCAAACCCAAATTACAAAAACCCATCAGCTCACAGCAGCCAGGAGGGCCATTAGAATAAATGCGGCAAACAATAAATGCTGAAGCGATTGTGGAGAAATGCGTACCCTCGATTCTAAGGGGGACGTGGTAAGTGCCAGTAATGAAAACACAAAGAAGGTGCTTTGAAAAGGAAAACACGGTGCTACCAGTCAGTCAATCACACCCACTGCTGGGCCTATCACCTGTGAAAATGAGAATCAAAAAGTCACAGGCTGGCAATCCTGCACTCCAACAATATTTACCATAGCCAACGCTTGGAAGAAATGAAAATGTCCATCAACCGAGGAATGCACAAAGTAGAAGTGGTCCAGGTACACGGTGGAAAATTACTCCAATAAAAAATAAAAATTAAATTTAAAACTCCAACAAAAGTAAGGAGACATCAGCTTGTGTGGGTTTGTCCGGGCACACTCCACTCTAATTTATAACCGAGAAACACCACAGGCCGCAAGGTCTTCTCCCTAGTTACCAGGGTTTGGAACATAGAAAGCTGCTACCCTCTGGCAGTTATCTGCAAAAGCAGCATTAAAGCCTGTGCTAATGGTCATTTCATAGGAACAAGTACTGCAGAACTGTAAATGAAACCTGCCCTCAAAATGTCTTGAGGGAGGTAATGGCCAAAACATTTCAAAATGTGACGCATACTTTAAGAGAACAATTTGAAGAACTAAGGGGTAATCACAGCTTGAAAAATAAAAAGGACATGCCTTAAAGCTCAATTTCAACGGATTATGAGGCACGTGCGAATTCAACCACAAAAAGGTATCAGCTCACAATTGTCAGAATAACCATCAACAAGAAATCTACAGACAAAAATGCTGAAGGTGTTGTGGAGAAATGCGTACCCTCAACTTCAAGGGGGACGTAAGTTGGAAAGGGCCACAAATGAGAGCAGAATGGAGGTGCCTTAAAAATGTAAACATTGAGCTACCATATGATCCAGCAGGCCCATTCCTCGACCTATAATCTAAGAAGAGAGAATTGGAAAGACACAGGCAGGCAAATCTGCATGGCACAGTATTACAATAGCCAAGATATGGAAGTAACCAAAAAGTCCACCAACAGATGGGTGGACAAAGAAGAACTCCTCCATGTACAGATGGAATATTCGCTAGTGAAAAAAATGAAACAATGCCATTTGCAGCACCATGGATGAGTCTAGACGTAATCACGCCACCTGTAGTAAGTGAGAAAGCAAAAGACACATATGCTATCAATTCACTTTTAGGAGTTACTTAAAAATTGATGCCAGTAAAGATATTTCCACAGAGAAAGACAATCACAGATTCATGAAAAAACTTATGGTTCACCAAATAGAAAGGGATGAGGATTGGATACATTACCATATTGGGGTTAACAGAGATATACAAACCTTGTGAAATATATAATCAACAAAGACGTACGGAAGACCAGGAGAAGAATAGTCAACATTGTGTCATGACCTACATGGGAAAAGGATGCGTGGAAGAATAGATACATTTATATGTGTGAAAGTAGCACATCTTGCACACCTAGAAAAAACAAACCATTGTAATCAAATGTGCTGGGATAAAGAATAAAAAGTAAATTACAAATATGAACAAGAAGTTATGAGACATAAACTTAAAGGGCTTTTTCCTGGCACATTCCATTCTAATTTACAACCTAGAACACCACTTCCATTAAGCCTCTGTTTCCCTAGTTACGAAATTTGGAAAAGGAGAAATGCTGCCACCTTGTGGCCGTTTCCTGCAAGAGCAGCTTTAAACTCACAGCTAATGCTCACTTAACATACACAAGGACTCAGGGCTGTAAAGGACACCTGCCCTAAAAAAAATGTGCTGAAGGAGGGAATGGACAAAAAAATTCAAAACAGGCAAATGTTTCAAGAAGAGAGTATGAAGAGTTAAGTTTTACTCACGGTGTTTTAAAAAAAAGGAAAATGGATAAAAGCTCAACCTCAGGGAGTGTTAGACCCATGCAATCTATTCTATAAAAAGTTTCAACTTACACCAGTCGACTGACCATCAGCAAAAAGTCTACAAACAATAAATGCTGAAGGGGTTTTAGAGAACTGTGTACCCTCTACATGCTGGTGAGCCGTAAAGGGGTAACAGCCAATAATGAGAACAGAAAGGAGCTGTGTTTAAAAGTAAAAATGGAGGTACCATTCAAGCCAGCAGGCGCACCATTGGACCTCTCACCTGAGAAGACAAGAATCGAGAAGACTCAGGCCGCAAAAGCTGCAGTGCAGCCTTATTCACAATAGCCAAGACAGTGAAGCAATGAAAATGCCCAACAACAGGTGAATGGATAAAGAAGAAGTGGTCCATGTACACGATGGAATATTAGCCATGTAAAACAATGAACCATTGCTCTCTGAGGCACCACAAATGAGTCTGGAGATAATCACGAAACATGAGGTAAGTCGGAGAGCAAAAGACCTATATTCTATGATATCACTTATAGGCGTTATCTAATAACTGACACAAATGAACATATTTCCACAGAGAAAGACACTCACAGACTTAGAAAACAAACTGTGCTCATCTAAAAGGAAAGGTGGGGGGAAGGGATAAATTAAGATTAGTGTTACTATATGTATACAAACACATATTATAAACATATCTCAAAAAGACCGACCATATAGCAAGTGAGGTCTGCGGAACCCTCAGTAACATTTTACATGGGAAGAGGATCTGTACTTGAATAGACATATATAATGTACAAATGAACCAGATTGTGTACACCTAGGACAAACAATATTCTAAGCTTTACCCCAATTAAAAAATTTTTTAAAACCAAGAAGAAATAATGAGACATAAATTTATGGGGCTATCTCCATGCACATTCCAATGTAATTTACAACCTAGCAACACGACTTCCAGAAAGGCTCTGCTGCGCTAGTACCCAGATTTGGGAATGGAGCAATGCTGCCTCCTTGAGGCCACTTCCCACAACAGCAGCTTTAAACCCATTGCTAAAGGTCACTAAATATTCACCAAACTTGCAGTTCGGGAAATGACACCTGCTCTCTAAAAAAAAATCTGGGGTGGAAAATCGACCAAAAAATTCAAAAGAGGGCAAGCTTCCAAGAAGAGAATTTCAAGAGTTATATTGTACTCCCAATTATTTCCTTTTTTTAACAGAAAAGAAAACGGTGGAGAAAAATGGTGAGTTTTACGAATTTTCAAAGACATGCAAACCCAAATTACAAAACCCTGTCAGCTCACAGCAGCCGGTAGGGCCATTAGCATAAATGCTGCAAACAATAAATGCTAAATCGATTGTGGAGGAATGTGTACCCTCGATTCTAAGGGGGACGTGGTAAGAGGCACTAATGAAAACACAAAGAAGGTGCTTTCAAAAGGGAAACACGGTGCTACCAGTCAATCAATCACACCCACTGCTGGGCCTATCACCTGAGAAAATGAGAATTAAAAAGTCAGAGGTTGGCAATCCAGCACTCCAACAACATTTACCATAGCCAACACCTGGAAGCAATGAAAATGTCCATCAACCGAGGAATGCACAAAGTAGAAGTGGTCCACGTACCCAGTGAGAAATTCCTCTAATAAAAAATAAAAATTACATTTAAAAAACCAACAAAAGTCAGGAGACATCAGCTTGTGTGGGTTTGTCCGGGCACACTCCACTCTAATTTATAACCGAGAAACACCACAGGCCGCAAGGGCTTTTCCCTAGGTACCAGGCTGGGGAACATAGAAAGGCTGCCACCCTCTGGCAGTTACCTGCAAAAGCAGCTTTAAAGCCTGTGCTCATGGTCATTTCATAGGAACAAGTACTGCAGGATTGTAAATGAAACCTGCCCTCAAAATGTCTTGAGGGAGGTAATGGCCAAAACATTTCAAAATGTGACACATATTTTAAGAGATCACTTTGAAGAACTAAGGAGTAATCACAGCTTAAAAAATAAAAAGGACATGCCTTAAAGCTCAATTTCACCGGATTATGAGGCACATGCAAATTCAACCACAAAGAGGTATCAGCTCACAATTGTCAGAATAACCATCAGCAAGGAAACTACAAACAATAAATGCTGAAGGTGTTGTGGAGAAATGCATACCCTCAAATACAAGTGGGACGTAAGTTGGAGAGGGCCACGAATGAGAGCAGAATGGAGGTGCCTTAAAAAGGTAAACATTGAGCTACCGTATGATCCAGCAGGACCACTCCTCGACCTATATTCTAAGAAGAGAGAATTGGAAAGACACAGGCAGGCAAATCTGCATGGCACAGTATTACAATAGCCAAGATATGGAAGTAACCAAAAAGTCCACCAACAGATGGGTGGATACAGAAGAACTCCTCCATGTACAGATGGAATATTCGCTAGTGAAAAAAATGAAACAATGCCATTTGCAGCACCATGGATGAGTATAGACGTAATCACGCCACCTGTAGTAAGTGAGAAAGCAACAGACACATATGCTATTAATTCACTTTTAGGAGTTACTTAAAAAATTGATGCCAATGAAGATATTTCCACAGAGAAAGACAATCACAGATTCATGAAAAAACTTATGGTTCACCAAATAGAAAGGGATGAGGATTGGATACATTACCATATTGGGGTTAACAGAGATATACATACCATGTGAAATATATAATCACCAAAGACGTACGGAAGACCACGAGAAGACTACTCAACATTGTGTCATAACCTACATGGGAAAAGGATGCGAGGAAGAATAGATACACTTATATGTGTGAAAGAACCACATCTTGCACACCTAGAACAAACAAACCATTGTAATCAAATTTGCTGTGATAAAAAATAAAAAGTAAATTACAATTATGAACAAGAAGTAATGAGACATAAACATAAAGTGCTTTTTCCCTGGCACATTCCATTCGAATTTACAACCTAGAACACCACTTCCATTAAGGCTCTGTTTCCCCAGTTACCAAATTTGGTAAAGGAGAAATGCTGCCACCTTGTGGCCGTTTCCTGCAAGAGCAGCTTTAAACTCACAGCTAATGGTCACTTAACATTCACAAGGACTCAGGGCTGTAAAGGACACCTGCCCTAAAAAATTGTGCTGAAGTAGGGAATGGACAAAAAAATTCAAAAACAGGCAAATGTTTCAAGATGAGAGTATGAAGAGTTAAGTTTTACTCACGCTCTTTTAAAAAAAAAAGGAAAATGGATAAAAGCTCAACCTCAGGGAGTGTTAGACCCATGCAATCTAATCTACAAAAAGTTTCAACTTAGACCAGTCGACTGACCATCAGCAAAATGTCTACAAACAATAAATGCTGACGGGGTTTTTCAGAACTGTGTCCCCTCTACCTGCTGGTGAGACGTAAAGGGGTAACAGCCAATAATGAGAACAGAAAGGAGCTGTGTTTAAAAGTAAAAATGGAGGTACCATTCAATCCGGCAGGCACACCATTGGACCTCTCACCTGAGAAGACAAGAATCGAGAAGACACAGGCCGCAAAAGTTGCAGTGCAGCCTTATTCAAAATAGCCAAGACAGTGAAGCAATCAAAATGTCCAAGAACAGGTGAATGAATAAAGAAGAAGTGGTCCATGTACACAATGGGATATTAGCCATGGAAAACAATGAACCATTGCTCTTTGAGGCACCTCAAATGAGTCTGGAGATAATCACGAAACATGAGGTAACTCGGAAACCAAAGACCTGCATTCTATGATATCACTTATAGGCATTATCTAATAACTGACACAAATGAATATATTTCCACAGAGAAAGACACTCACAGACTTAGAAAAAAACTATGCCCATCTAAAAGGAAAGGTGGGGAGAATGGATAAATTAAGGTTAGTGTTGCTATATCTATACAAACACATATTATATACATATCTCAAAAAGACCGACCATGTAGCAAGGGAGGTCTGTGGAACCCTCTGTAACATTTTACATGGGAAGAGGATCTGTACTTGAATAGACATATATAATGTACAAATGAACCAGATTGTGTACACCTAGGACAAACCATATTCTAATCTTTACCCCAATTAAAAAATGTTTTTAAATCCAAGAAGAAATAATGAGACATAAACGTATGTGGGTTTCTCCATGCACATTCCAATTTAATTTACAACCTAGGAACACAACTGCCAGAAAGGCTCTGCTGCCCTACTACCCAGATTTGGGAATGGAGAAATGCTGCCTTCTTGAGGCCACTTCCCACAACAGCAGCTTTAAATCCATTGCTAAAGGTCACTAAATATTCACCAGACTTGCAGTTCGGTAAATGACACCTGCTCTCTAAAAAAATTCTGGGGTGGAAAATCGACCAAAAATTTCAAAATAGGGCAACCTTCCAAGAAGACAATGTCAAGAGATATATTGTACTCCCAACTGTTTCCTTTTTTTTAACAGAAAAGAAAACGGTGGAGAAAAATGATGAGTTTTATGAATTTTCAAAGACATGCAAACCCAAATTACAAAAACCTATCAGCTCACAGCAGCCAGTACGCCCATTAGCATAAATGCGGCAAACAATAAATGCTGAAGCGATTGTGGAGAAATGCGTACCCTCGATTCTAAGGGGGACGTGGTAAGTGCCAGAAATGAAAACACAAAGAAGGTGCTTTGAAAAGGAAAACACGGTGCTACCAGTCAGTCAATCACACCCACTGCTGGGCCTATCACCTGTGAAAATGAGAATCAAAAAGTCACAGGCTGGCCATCCTGCACTCCAACAATATTTACCATAGCCAACGCTTGGAAGCAATGAAAATGTCCATCAACCGAGGAATGCACAAAGTAGAAGTGGTCCACGTACACGGTGGAAAATTACTCCAATAAAAAATAAAAATTAAATTTAAAACTCCAACAAAAGTAAGGAGACATCAGCTTATGTGGGTTTGTCCGGGCACACTCCACTTAAATTTATAACCGAGAAACACCACAGGCCGCAAGGGCTTCTCCCTAGTTACCAGGGTGGGGAATATAGAAAGGCTGCCACCCTCTGGCAGTTATCTGCAAAAGCAGCATTAAAGCCTGTGTAATGGTCATTTCATAGGAACAAGTACTGCAGAACTGTAAATGAAACCTGCCCTCAAAATGTCTTGAGGGAGGTAATGGCCAAAACATTTCAAAATGTGACGCATACTTTAAGAGAACAATTTGAAGAACTAACGGGTAATCACAGCTTGAAAAATAAAAAGGACATGCCTTAAAGCTTAATTTCAACGGATTATGAGGCACGTGCGAATCCAACCACAAAAAGGTATCAGCTCACAACTGTCAGAATAACCATCAACAAGAAATCTACAGACAAAAATGCTGAAGGTGTTGTGGAGAAATGCGTACCCTCAACTTCAAGGGGGACGTAAGTTGGAAAGGGCCACAAATGAGAGCAGAATGGAGGTGCCTTAAAAAGGTAAACATTGAGCTACCATATGATCCAGCAGGCTCACTCCTCGACCTATAATCTAAGAAGAGAGAATTGGAAAGACACAGGCAGGCAAATCTGCATGGCACAGTACTACAATAGCCAAGATATGGAAGTAACCAAAAAGTCCACCAACAGATGGGTGGACAAAGAAGAACTCCTCCATGTACAGAAGGAATATTCGCTAGTGAAAAAAATGAAGCAATGCCATTTGCAGCCCATACATGAGTCTAGACGTAAGCACGCCACCTGTAGTAAGTGAGAAAGCAAAAGACACATATCCTATCATATCACTTTTAGGAGTTACTCAAAAATTAATACCAGTGAAGATATTTCCACAGAGAAGGGCAATCAGAGATTCATTAAAAAAATCTTATGGTTCACCAAATAGAAAGGGATGAGGATTGGATACATTACCATATTGGGGTTAACAGAGATATACAAACCATGTGAAATATATAATCACCAAAGACGTACGGAAGACCAGGAGAAGACTACTCAACATTGTGTCATGACCTACATGGGAAAAGGATGCGTGGAAGAATAGATACATGTATATGTGTGAAAGAACCACATCTTGCACACCTAGAAAAAACAAACCATTGTAATCAAATGTGCTGGGATAAAGAAAAAAAAGTAAATTACAAATATGAACAAGAAGTTATGAGACATAAACTTAAAGGGCTTTTTCCTGGCACATTCCATTCTAATTTACAACCTAGAACACCACTTCCATTAAGCCTCTGTTTCCCTAGTTACGAAATTTGGAAAAGGAGAAATGCTGCCACCTTGTGGCCGTTTCCTGCAAGAGCTGCTTTAAACTCACAGCTAATGCTCACTTAACATACACAAGGACTCAGGGCTGTAAAGGACACCTGCCCTAAAAAAAATGTTCTGAAGGAGGGAATGGACAAAAAAATTCAAAACAGGCAAATGTTTCAAGAAGAGAGTATGAAGAGTTAAGTTTTACTCACGGTGTTTAAAAAAAAAGCAAAATGGATAAAAGCTCAACCTCAGGGAGTGTTAGACCCATGCAATCTATTCTATAAAAAAGTTTCAACTTACACCAGTCGACTGACCATCAGCAAAAAGTCTACAAACAATACATGCTGAAGGGGTTTTAGAGAACTGTGTACCCTCTACCTGCTGGTGAGCCGTAAAGGGGTAACAGCCAATAATGAGAACAGAAAGGAGCTGTGTTTAAAAGTAAAAATGGAGGTACCATTCAAGCCAGCAGGCGCACCATTGGACCTCTCACCTGAGAAGACAAGAATCGAGAAGACTCAGGCCGCAAAAGCTGCAGTGCAGCCTTATTCACAATAGCCAAGACAGTGAAGCAATGAAAATGCCCAACAACAGGTGAATGGATAAAGAAGAAGTGGTCCATGTACACAATGGAATATTAGCCATGGAAAACAATGAACCATTGCTCTCTGAGGCACCACAAATGAGTCTGGAGATAATCACGAAACATGAGGTAAGTCGGAGAGCAAAAGACCTATATTCTATGATATCACTTATAGGCGTTATCTAATAACTGACACAAATGAATATATTTCCACAGAGAAAGACACTCACAGACTTAGAAAACAAACTGTGCTCATGTAAAAGGAAAGGTGGGGGGAAGGGATAAATTAAGATTAGTGTTACTATATGTATACAAACACATATTATAAACATATCTCAAAAAGACCGACCATATAGCAAGTGAGGTCTGCGGAACCCTCAGTAACATTTTACATGGGAAGAGGATCTGTACTTGAATAGACATATATAATGTACAAATGAACCAGATTGTGTACACCTAGGACAAACTATATTCTAAGCTTTACCCCAATTAAAACACTTTTAAAATCCAAGAACAAATAATGACACATAAACTTATGGGGCTTTCTCCATGCACATTACAATGTAATTTACAACCTAGCAACACGACTTCCAGAAAGGCTCTGCTGCCCTAGTACCCAGACTTGGGAATGGAGAAATGCTGCCTGCTTGAGGCCACTTCCCACAACAGCAGCTTTAAACCCATTGCTAAATGTCACTAAATATTCACCAATGTTGCAGTTCGGGAAATGACACCTACTCTCTAAAAAAACTCTGGGGTGGAAAATCGACCAAAAAATTCAAAAGACGGCAACCTTCCAAGAAGAGAATTTCAAGAGTTATATTGTACTCCCAATTGTTTCCTTTTTTTAACAGAAAAGAAAACGGTGGAGAAAAATGGTGAGTTTTACGAATTTTCAAAGACATGCAAACCCAAATTACAAAACCCTATCAGCTCACAGCAGCCAGTAGGGCCATTAGCATAAATGCTGCAAACAATAAATGCTAAATCGATTGTGGAGGAATGCGTACCCTCGATTCTAAGGGGGACGTGGTAAGAGGCACTAAAGAAAACACAAAGAAGGTGCTTTGAAAAGGGAAACACGGTGCTACCAGTCAATCAATCACACCCACTGCTGGGCCTATCACCTGAGAAAATGAGAATTAAAAAGTCACAGGCTGGCAATCCAGCACTCCAACAACATTTACCATAGCCAACACCTGGAAGCAATGAAAATGTCCATCAACCGAGGAATGCACAAAGTAGAAGTGCTCCACGTACCCAGTGGGAAATTACTCTAATAAAAAATAAAAATTACATTTAAAAAACCAACAAAATTCAGGAGACATCAGCTTGTGTGGGTTTGTCCGGGCACACTCCACTCTAATTTATAACCGAGAAACACCACAAGCCGCAAGGGCTTTTCCCTAGGTACCAGGGTGGGGAACATAGAAAGGCTGCCACCCTCTGGCAGTTACCTGCAAAAGCAGCTTTAAAGCCTGTGCTCATGGTCATTTCATAGGAACAAGTACTGCAGGATTGTAAATGAAACCTGCCCTCAAAATGTCTTGAGGCAGGTAATGGCCAAAACATTTCAAAATGTGACACATATTTTAAGAGATCAGTTTGAAGAACTAAGGAGTAATCACAGCTTGAAAAATAAAAAGGACATGCCTTAAAGCTCAATTTCACCGGATTATGAGGCACATGCAAATTCAACCACAAAGAGGTATCAGCTCACACTTGTCAGAATAACCATCAGCAAGGAAACTACAAACAATAAATGCTGAAGGTGTTGTGGAGGAATGCATACCCTCAAATTCAAGTGGGACGTAAGTTGGAGAGGGCTACGAATGACAGCAGAATGGAGGTGCCTTAAAAAGGTAAACATTGAGCTACCATATGATCCAGCAGGCCCACTCCTCGACCTATAATCTAAGAAGAGAGAATTGGAAAGACACAGGCAGGCAAATCTGCATGGCACAGTATTACAATAGCCAGCATATGGAAGTAACCAAAAAGTCTACCAACAGATGGGTGGACAAAGAAGAACTCCTCCATGTACAGATGGAATATTTGCTAGTGAAAAAAATGAAACAATGCCATTTGCAGCACCATGGATGAGTCTAGATGTAATCACGCCACCTGTAGTAAGTGAGAAAGCAAGAGACACATATGCTTTCAATTCACTTTTAGGAGTTACTTAAAAATTGATGCCAATGTAGATATTTCCACAGAGAAAGGCAATCACAGATTCATGAAAAAAACTTATGGTTCACCATATAGAAAGGGATGAGGATTGGATACATTATCATATTGAGGTTAACAGAGATATACAAACCATGTGAAATATATAACCACCAAAGACGTACGGAAGACCAGGAGAAGACTACTCAACATTGTGTCATAACCCTACATGGGAAAAGGATTCGAGGAAGAATAGATACATGTATATGTGTGAAAGAACCACATCTTGCACACCTAGAGCAATCAAACCATTGTAATCAAATTTGCTGGGATAAAAAATAAAAGTAAATTACAAATATGAACAAGAAGTAATCAGACATAAACTTAAAGGGCTTTTTCCTGGCACATTCCATTCTAATATACAACCTAGAACACCACTTCCATTAAGGCTCTGTTTCCGTAGTAACCAAATTTGGTAAAGGAGAAACGCTGCCACCTTGTGGCTGTCTCCTGCAAGAGCAGCTTTAAACTCACAGCTAATGCTCACTTAACATTCACAAGGACTCAGGGCTCTAAAGGACACCTGCCCTAAAAAAATGTGCTGAAGGTGGGAATGGACAAAAAAATTCAAAACAGGCAAATGTTTCAAGAAGAGATTATGAAGAGTTATGTTTTACTCACACTCTTTTTAAAAAAAAGGAAAATGGATAAAAGCTCAACCTCAGGGAGTGTTAGACGCATGCAATCTAATCTACAAAAAGTTTCAACTTACACCAGTCGACTGATCATCAGCAAAAAGTCAACAAACAATAAATCCTGAAGGGGTTTTAGAGAACTGTGTACCCTCTACCTGCTGGTGAGACGGAAAGGGGTAACAGCCAATAATGAGAACAGAAAGGAGCTGTGTTTAAAAGTAAAAATGGAGGTACCATTCAATCCGGCAGGCGCACCATTGGACCTTTCACCTGAGAAGACAAGAATCGAGAAGACACAGGCCGCAAAAGCTGCAGTGTAGCCTTATTCACAATAGCCAAGACAGTGAAGCAATCAAAATATCCAAGAACAGGTGAATGGATAAAGAAGAAGTGGTCCATGTACACAATGGGATATTAGCCATGGAAAACAATGAACCATTGCTCTTTGAGGCACCACAAATGAGTCTGGAGATAATCACGAAACATGAGGTAACTCGGAAACCAAAGACCTGTATTCTATGATATCACTTATAGGCGTTATCTAATAACTGACACAAATGAATATATTTCCACAGAGAAAGACACTCACAGACTTAGAAAACAAACTATGCTCATCTAAAAGGAAAGGTGGGGAGAATGGATAAATTAAGATTAGTGTTGCTATATCTATACAAACACATAGTATATACATATCTCAAAAAGACCGACCATGTAGCAAGGGAGGTCTGTGGATCCCTCTGTAACATTTTACATGGGAAGAGGATCTGTACTTGAATAGAAATATATAATGTACAAATGAACCAGATTGTGTACACCTAGGACAAACAATATTCTAAGCTTTACCCCAATTAAAAAAAAAAATTTAAACCCAAGAAGAAATAAAGAGACATAAAAGTATGGGGGTTTCTCCATGCACATTCCAATTTAATTTACAACCTAGGAACACGACTGCCAGAAAGGCTCTGCTGCCCCACTACCCAGATTTGGGAATGGAGAAATGCTGCCTTCTTGAGGCCACTTCCCACAACAGCAGCTTTAAACCCATTGCTAAAGGTCACTAAATATTCACCAAACTTGCATTTCGGGAAATGACACCTGTTCTCTAAAAAAATTCTGGGGTGGAAAATCGACCAAAAATTTCAAAATAGGGCAACCTTCCAAGAAGACAATTTCAAGAGATATATTGTACTCCCAACTGTTTCCTTTTTTTTTAACAGAAAAGTAAAAGGTGGAGAAAAATGATGAGTTTTATGAATTTTCAAAGACATGCAAACCCAAATTACAAAAACCTATCAGCTCACAGCAGCCAGTACGGCCATTAGCATAAATGCGGCAAACAATAAATGCTGAAGCGATTGTGGAGAAATGCGTACCCTCGATTCTAAGGGGGACGTGGTAAGTGCCAGTAATGAAAACACAAAGAAGGTGCTTTGAAAAGGAAAACACGGTGCTACCAGTCAGTCAATCACACCCACTGCTGGGCCTATCACCTGTGAAAATGAGAATCAAAAAGTCACAGGCTGGCAATCCTGCACTCCAACAATATTTACCATAGCCAACGCTTGGAAGCAATGAAAATGTCCATCAACCGAGGAATGCACAAAGTAGAAGTGGTCCACGTACACGGTGGAAAATTACTCCAATAAAAAATAAAAATTAAATTTAAAACTCCAACAAAAGTAAGGAGACATCAGCTTGTGTGGGTTTGTCCGGGCACACTCCACTCTAATTTATAACCGAGAAACACCACAGGCCGCAAGGTCTTCTCCCTAGTTACCAGGGTTTGGAACATAGAAAGCTGCTACCCTCTGGCAGTTATCTGCAAAAGCAGCATTAAAGCCTGTGCTAATGGTCATTTCATAGGAACAAGTACTGCAGAACTGTAAATGAAACCTGCCCTCAAAATGTCTTGAGGGAGGTAATGGCCAAAACATTTCAAAATGTGACGCATACTTTAAGAGAACAATTTGAAGAACTAAGGGGTAATCACAGCTTGAAAAATAAAAAGGACATGCCTTAAAGCTCAATTTCAACGGATTATGAGGCACGTGCGAATTCAACCACAAAAAGGTATCAGCTCACAATTGTCAGAATAACCATCAACAAGAAATCTACAGACAAAAATGCTGAAGGTGTTGTGGAGAAATGCATACCCTCAAATACAAGTGGGACGTAAGTTGGAGAGGGCCACGAATGAGAGCAGAATGGAGGTGCCTTAAAAAGGTAAACATTGAGCTACCGTATGATCCAGCAGGACCACTCCTCGACCTATATTCTAAGAAGAGAGAATTGGAAAGACACAGGCAGGCAAATCTGCATGGCACAGTATTACAATAGCCAAGATATGGAAGTAACCAAAAAGTCCACCAACAGATGGGTGGATACAGAAGAACTCCTCCATGTACAGATGGAATATTCGCTAGTGAAAAAAATGAAACAATGCCATTTGCAGCACCATGGATGAGTATAGACGTAATCACGCCACCTGTAGTAAGTGAGAAAGCAACAGACACATATGCTATTAATTCACTTTTAGGAGTTACTTAAAAATTGATGCCAATGAAGATATTTCCACAGAGAAAGACAATCACAGATTCATGAAAAAACTTATGGTTCACCAAATAGAAAGGGATGAGGATTGGATACATTACCATATTGGGGTTAACAGAGATATACATACCATGTGAAATATATAATCACCAAAGACGTACGGAAGACCACGAGAAGACTACTCAACATTGTGTCATAACCTACATGGGAAAAGGATGCGAGGAAGAATAGATACACTTATATGTGTGAAAGAACCACATCTTGCACACCTAGAACAAACAAACCATTGTAATCAAATTTGCTGTGATAAAAAATAAAAAGTAAATTACAATTATGAACAAGAAGTAATGAGACATAAACATAAAGTGCTTTTTCCCTGGCACATTCCATTCGAATTTACAACCTAGAACACCACTTCCATTAAGGCTCTGTTTCCCCAGTTACCAAATTTGGTAAAGGAGAAATGCTGCCACCTTGTGGCCGTTTCCTGCAAGAGCAGCTTTAAACTCACAGCTAATGGTCACTTAACATTCACAAGGACTCAGGGCTGTAAAGGACACCTGCCCTAAAAAATTGTGCTGAAGTAGGGAATGGACAAAAAAATTCAAAAACAGGCAAATGTTTCAAGATGAGAGTATGAAGAGTTAAGTTTTACTCACGCTCTTTTAAAAAAAAAAGGAAAATGGATAAAAGCTCAACCTCAGGGAGTGTTAGACCCATGCAATCTAATCTACAAAAAGTTTCAACTTAGACCAGTCGACTGACCATCAGCAAAATGTCTACAAACAATAAATGCTGACGGGGTTTTTCAGAACTGTGTCCCCTCTACCTGCTGGTGAGACGTAAAGGGGTAACAGCCAATAATGAGAACAGAAAGGAGCTGTGTTTAAAAGTAAAAATGGAGGTACCATTCAATCCGGCAGGCACACCATTGGACCTCTCACCTGAGAAGACAAGAATCGAGAAGACACAGGCCGCAAAAGTTGCAGTGCAGCCTTATTCAAAATAGCCAAGACAGTGAAGCAATCAAAATGTCCAAGAACAGGTGAATGAATAAAGAAGAAGTGGTCCATGTACACAATGGGATATTAGCCATGGAAAACAATGAACCATTGCTCTTTGAGGCACCTCAAATGAGTCTGGAGATAATCACGAAACATGAGGTAACTCGGAAACCAAAGACCTGCATTCTATGATATCACTTATAGGCATTATCTAATAACTGACACAAATGAATATATTTCCACAGAGAAAGACACTCACAGACTTAGAAAAAAACTATGCCCATCTAAAAGGAAAGGTGGGGAGAATGGATAAATTAAGGTTAGTGTTGCTATATCTATACAAACACATATTATATACATATCTCAAAAAGACCGACCATGTAGCAAGGGAGGTCTGTGGAACCCTCTGTAACATTTTACATGGGAAGAGGATCTGTACTTGAATAGACATATATAATGTACAAATGAACCAGATTGTGTACACCTAGGACAAACCATATTCTAATCTTTACCCCAATTAAAAAATGTTTTTAAATCCAAGAAGAAATAATGAGACATAAACGTATGTGGGTTTCTCCATGCACATTCCAATTTAATTTACAACCTAGGAACACAACTGCCAGAAAGGCTCTGCTGCCCTACTACCCAGATTTGGGAATGGAGAAATGCTGCCTTCTTGAGGCCACTTCCCACAACAGCAGCTTTAAATCCATTGCTAAAGGTCACTAAATATTCACCAGACTTGCAGTTCGGTAAATGACACCTGCTCTCTAAAAAAATTCTGGGGTGGAAAATCGACCAAAAATTTCAAAATAGGGCAACCTTCCAAGAAGACAATGTCAAGAGATATATTGTACTCCCAACTGTTTCCTTTTTTTTAACAGAAAAGAAAACGGTGGAGAAAAATGATGAGTTTTATGAATTTTCAAAGACATGCAAACCCAAATTACAAAAACCTATCAGCTCACAGCAGCCAGTACGCCCATTAGCATAAATGCGGCAAACAATAAATGCTGAAGCGATTGTGGAGAAATGCGTACCCTCGATTCTAAGGGGGACGTGGTAAGTGCCAGAAATGAAAACACAAAGAAGGTGCTTTGAAAAGGAAAACACGGTGCTACCAGTCAGTCAATCACACCCACTGCTGGGCCTATCACCTGTGAAAATGAGAATCAAAAAGTCACAGGCTGGCCATCCTGCACTCCAACAATATTTACCATAGCCAACGCTTGGAAGCAATGAAAATGTCCATCAACCGAGGAATGCACAAAGTAGAAGTGGTCCACGTACACGGTGGAAAATTACTCCAATAAAAAATAAAAATTAAATTTAAAACTCCAACAAAAGTAAGGAGACATCAGCTTATGTGGGTTTGTCCGGGCACACTCCACTTAAATTTATAACCGAGAAACACCACAGGCCGCAAGGGCTTCTCCCTAGTTACCAGGGTGGGGAATATAGAAAGGCTGCCACCCTCTGGCAGTTATCTGCAAAAGCAGCATTAAAGCCTGTGTAATGGTCATTTCATAGGAACAAGTACTGCAGAACTGTAAATGAAACCTGCCCTCAAAATGTCTTGAGGGAGGTAATGGCCAAAACATTTCAAAATGTGACGCATACTTTAAGAGAACAATTTGAAGAACTAACGGGTAATCACAGCTTGAAAAATAAAAAGGACATGCCTTAAAGCTTAATTTCAACGGATTATGAGGCACGTGCGAATCCAACCACAAAAAGGTATCAGCTCACAACTGTCAGAATAACCATCAACAAGAAATCTACAGACAAAAATGCTGAAGGTGTTGTGGAGAAATGCGTACCCTCAACTTCAAGGGGGACGTAAGTTGGAAAGGGCCACAAATGAGAGCAGAATGGAGGTGCCTTAAAAAGGTAAACATTGAGCTACCATATGATCCAGCAGGCTCACTCCTCGACCTATAATCTAAGAAGAGAGAATTGGAAAGACACAGGCAGGCAAATCTGCATGGCACAGTACTACAATAGCCAAGATATGGAAGTAACCAAAAAGTCCACCAACAGATGGGTGGACAAAGAAGAACTCCTCCATGTACAGAAGGAATATTCGCTAGTGAAAAAAATGAAGCAATGCCATTTGCAGCCCATACATGAGTCTAGACGTAAGCACGCCACCTGTAGTAAGTGAGAAAGCAAAAGACACATATCCTATCATATCACTTTTAGGAGTTACTCAAAAATTAATACCAGTGAAGATATTTCCACAGAGAAGGGCAATCAGAGATTCATTAAAAAAATCTTATGGTTCACCAAATAGAAACGGATGAGGATTGGATACATTACCATATTGGGGTTAACAGAGATATACAAACCATGTGAAATATATAATCACCAAAGACGTACGGAAGACCAGGAGAAGACTACTCAACATTGTGTCATGACCTACATGGGAAAAGGATGCGTGGAAGAATAGATACATGTATATGTGTGAAAGAACCACATCTTGCACACCTAGAAAAAACAAACCATTGTAATCAAATGTGCTGGGATAAAGAAAAAAAAGTAAATTACAAATATGAACAAGAAGTTATGAGACATAAACTTAAAGGGCTTTTTCCTGGCACATTCCATTCTAATTTACAACCTAGAACACCACTTCCATTAAGCCTCTGTTTCCCTAGTTACGAAATTTGGAAAAGGAGAAATGCTGCCACCTTGTGGCCGTTTCCTGCAAGAGCTGCTTTAAACTCACAGCTAATGCTCACTTAACATACACAAGGACTCAGGGCTGTAAAGGACACCTGCCCTAAAAAAAATGTTCTGAAGGAGGGAATGGACAAAAAAATTCAAAACAGGCAAATGTTTCAAGAAGAGAGTATGAAGAGTTAAGTTTTACTCACGGTGTTTAAAAAAAAAGCAAAATGGATAAAAGCTCAACCTCAGGGAGTGTTAGACCCATGCAATCTATTCTATAAAAAAGTTTCAACTTACACCAGTCGACTGACCATCAGCAAAAAGTCTACAAACAATACATGCTGAAGGGGTTTTAGAGAACTGTGTACCCTCTACCTGCTGGTGAGCCGTAAAGGGGTAACAGCCAATAATGAGAACAGAAAGGAGCTGTGTTTAAAAGTAAAAATGGAGGTACCATTCAAGCCAGCAGGCGCACCATTGGACCTCTCACCTGAGAAGACAAGAATCGAGAAGACTCAGGCCGCAAAAGCTGCAGTGCAGCCTTATTCACAATAGCCAAGACAGTGAAGCAATGAAAATGCCCAACAACAGGTGAATGGATAAAGAAGAAGTGGTCCATGTACACAATGGAATATTAGCCATGGAAAACAATGAACCATTGCTCTCTGAGGCACCACAAATGAGTCTGGAGATAATCACGAAACATGAGGTAAGTCGGAGAGCAAAAGACCTATATTCTATGATATCACTTATAGGCGTTATCTAATAACTGACACAAATGAATATATTTCCACAGAGAAAGACACTCACAGACTTAGAAAACAAACTGTGCTCATGTAAAAGGAAAGGTGGGGGGAAGGGATAAATTAAGATTAGTGTTACTATATGTATACAAACACATATTATAAACATATCTCAAAAAGACCGACCATATAGCAAGTGAGGTCTGCGGAACCCTCAGTAACATTTTACATGGGAAGAGGATCTGTACTTGAATAGACATATATAATGTACAAATGAACCAGATTGTGTACACCTAGGACAAACTATATTCTAAGCTTTACCCCAATTAAAACACTTTTAAAATCCAAGAACAAATAATGACACATAAACTTATGGGGCTTTCTCCATGCACATTACAATGTAATTTACAACCTAGCAACACGACTTCCAGAAAGGCTCTGCTGCCCTAGTACCCAGACTTGGGAATGGAGAAATGCTGCCTGCTTGAGGCCACTTCCCACAACAGCAGCTTTAAACCCATTGCTAAATGTCACTAAATATTCACCAATGTTGCAGTTCGGGAAATGACACCTACTCTCTAAAAAAACTCTGGGGTGGAAAATCGACCAAAAAATTCAAAAGACGGCAACCTTCCAAGAAGAGAATTTCAAGAGTTATATTGTACTCCCAATTGTTTCCTTTTTTTAACAGAAAAGAAAACGGTGGAGAAAAATGGTGAGTTTTACGAATTTTCAAAGACATGCAAACCCAAATTACAAAACCCTATCAGCTCACAGCAGCCAGTAGGGCCATTAGCATAAATGCTGCAAACAATAAATGCTAAATCGATTGTGGAGGAATGCGTACCCTCGATTCTAAGGGGGACGTGGTAAGAGGCACTAAAGAAAACACAAAGAAGGTGCTTTGAAAAGGGAAACACGGTGCTACCAGTCAATCAATCACACCCACTGCTGGGCCTATCACCTGAGAAAATGAGAATTAAAAAGTCACAGGCTGGCAATCCAGCACTCCAACAACATTTACCATAGCCAACACCTGGAAGCAATGAAAATGTCCATCAACCGAGGAATGCACAAAGTAGAAGTGCTCCACGTACCCAGTGGGAAATTACTCTAATAAAAAATAAAAATTACATTTAAAAAACCAACAAAATTCAGGAGACATCAGCTTGTGTGGGTTTGTCCGGGCACACTCCACTCTAATTTATAACCGAGAAACACCACAAGCCGCAAGGGCTTTTCCCTAGGTACCAGGGTGGGGAACATAGAAAGGCTGCCACCCTCTGGCAGTTACCTGCAAAAGCAGCTTTAAAGCCTGTGCTCATGGTCATTTCATAGGAACAAGTACTGCAGGATTGTAAATGAAACCTGCCCTCAAAATGTCTTGAGGCAGGTAATGGCCAAAACATTTCAAAATGTGACACATATTTTAAGAGATCAGTTTGAAGAACTAAGGAGTAATCACAGCTTGAAAAATAAAAAGGACATGCCTTAAAGCTCAATTTCACCGGATTATGAGGCACATGCAAATTCAACCACAAAGAGGTATCAGCTCACACTTGTCAGAATAACCATCAGCAAGGAAACTACAAACAATAAATGCTGAAGGTGTTGTGGAGGAATGCATACCCTCAAATTCAAGTGGGACGTAAGTTGGAGAGGGCTACGAATGACAGCAGAATGGAGGTGCCTTAAAAAGGTAAACATTGAGCTACCATATGATCCAGCAGGCCCACTCCTCGACCTATAATCTAAGAAGAGAGAATTGGAAAGACACAGGCAGGCAAATCTGCATGGCACAGTATTACAATAGCCAGCATATGGAAGTAACCAAAAAGTCTACCAACAGATGGGTGGACAAAGAAGAACTCCTCCATGTACAGATGGAATATTTGCTAGTGAAAAAAATGAAACAATGCCATTTGCAGCACCATGGATGAGTCTAGATGTAATCACGCCACCTGTAGTAAGTGAGAAAGCAAGAGACACATATGCTTTCAATTCACTTTTAGGAGTTACTTAAAAATTGATGCCAATGTAGATATTTCCACAGAGAAAGGCAATCACAGATTCATGAAAAAAACTTATGGTTCACCATATAGAAAGGGATGAGGATTGGATACATTATCATATTGAGGTTAACAGAGATATACAAACCATGTGAAATATATAACCACCAAAGACGTACGGAAGACCAGGAGAAGACTACTCAACATTGTGTCATAACCCTACATGGGAAAAGGATTCGAGGAAGAATAGATACATGTATATGTGTGAAAGAACCACATCTTGCACACCTAGAGCAATCAAACCATTGTAATCAAATTTGCTGGGATAAAAAATAAAAGTAAATTACAAATATGAACAAGAAGTAATCAGACATAAACTTAAAGGGCTTTTTCCTGGCACATTCCATTCTAATATACAACCTAGAACACCACTTCCATTAAGGCTCTGTTTCCGTAGTAACCAAATTTGGTAAAGGAGAAACGCTGCCACCTTGTGGCTGTCTCCTGCAAGAGCAGCTTTAAACTCACAGCTAATGCTCACTTAACATTCACAAGGACTCAGGGCTCTAAAGGACACCTGCCCTAAAAAAATGTGCTGAAGGTGGGAATGGACAAAAAAATTCAAAACAGGCAAATGTTTCAAGAAGAGATTATGAAGAGTTATGTTTTACTCACACTCTTTTTAAAAAAAAGGAAAATGGATAAAAGCTCAACCTCAGGGAGTGTTAGACGCATGCAATCTAATCTACAAAAAGTTTCAACTTACACCAGTCGACTGATCATCAGCAAAAAGTCAACAAACAATAAATCCTGAAGGGGTTTTAGAGAACTGTGTACCCTCTACCTGCTGGTGAGACGGAAAGGGGTAACAGCCAATAATGAGAACAGAAAGGAGCTGTGTTTAAAAGTAAAAATGGAGGTACCATTCAATCCGGCAGGCGCACCATTGGACCTTTCACCTGAGAAGACAAGAATCGAGAAGACAGAGGCCGCAAAAGCTGCAGTGTAGCCTTATTCACAATAGCCAAGACAGTGAAGCAATCAAAATATCCAAGAACAGGTGAATGGATAAAGAAGAAGTGGTCCATGTACACAATGGGATATTAGCCATGGAAAACAATGAACCATTGCTCTTTGAGGCACCACAAATGAGTCTGGAGATAATCACGAAACATGAGGTAACTCGGAAACCAAAGACCTGTATTCTATGATATCACTTATAGGCGTTATCTAATAACTGACACAAATGAATATATTTCCACAGAGAAAGACACTCACAGACTTAGAAAACAAACTATGCTCATCTAAAAGGAAAGGTGGGGAGAATGGATAAATTAAGATTAGTGTTGCTATATCTATACAAACACATAGTATATACATATCTCAAAAAGACCGACCATGTAGCAAGGGAGGTCTGTGGATCCCTCTGTAACATTTTACATGGGAAGAGGATCTGTACTTGAATAGAAATATATAATGTACAAATGAACCAGATTGTGTACACCTAGGACAAACAATATTCTAAGCTTTACCCCAATTAAAAAAAAAAATTTAAACCCAAGAAGAAATAAAGAGACATAAAAGTATGGGGGTTTCTCCATGCACATTCCAATTTAATTTACAACCTAGGAACACGACTGCCAGAAAGGCTCTGCTGCCCCACTACCCAGATTTGGGAATGGAGAAATGCTGCCTTCTTGAGGCCACTTCCCACAACAGCAGCTTTAAACCCATTGCTAAAGGTCACTAAATATTCACCAAACTTGCATTTCGGGAAATGACACCTGTTCTCTAAAAAAATTCTGGGGTGGAAAATCGACCAAAAATTTCAAAATAGGGCAACCTTCCAAGAAGACAATTTCAAGAGATATATTGTACTCCCAACTGTTTCCTTTTTTTTTAACAGAAAAGTAAAAGGTGGAGAAAAATGATGAGTTTTATGAATTTTCAAAGACATGCAAACCCAAATTACAAAAACCTATCAGCTCACAGCAGCCAGTACGGCCATTAGCATAAATGCGGCAAACAATAAATGCTGAAGCGATTGTGGAGAAATGCGTACCCTCGATTCTAAGGGGGACGTGGTAAGTGCCAGTAATGAAAACACAAAGAAGGTGCTTTGAAAAGGAAAACACGGTGCTACCAGTCAGTCAATCACACCCACTGCTGGGCCTATCACCTGTGAAAATGAGAATCAAAAAGTCACAGGCTGGCAATCCTGCACTCCAACAATATTTACCATAGCCAACGCTTGGAAGCAATGAAAATGTCCATCAACCGAGGAATGCACAAAGTAGAAGTGGTCCACGTACACGGTGGAAAATTACTCCAATAAAAAATAAAAATTAAATTTAAAACTCCAACAAAAGTAAGGAGACATCAGCTTGTGTGGGTTTGTCCGGGCACACTCCACTCTAATTTATAACCGAGAAACACCACAGGCCGCAAGGTCTTCTCCCTAGTTACCAGGGTTTGGAACATAGAAAGCTGCTACCCTCTGGCAGTTATCTGCAAAAGCAGCATTAAAGCCTGTGCTAATGGTCATTTCATAGGAACAAGTACTGCAGAACTGTAAATGAAACCTGCCCTCAAAATGTCTTGAGGGAGGTAATGGCCAAAACATTTCAAAATGTGACGCATACTTTAAGAGAACAATTTGAAGAACTAAGGGGTAATCACAGCTTGAAAAATAAAAAGGACATGCCTTAAAGCTCAATTTCAACGGATTATGAGGCACGTGCGAATTCAACCACAAAAAGGTATCAGCTCACAATTGTCAGAATAACCATCAACAAGAAATCTACAGACAAAAATGCTGAAGGTGTTGTGGAGAAATGCGTACCCTCAACTTCAAGGGGGACGTAAGTTGGAAAGGGCCACAAATGAGAGCAGAATGGAGGTGCCTTAAAAATGTAAACATTGACCTACCATATGATCCAGCAGGCCCATTCCTTGACCTATAATCTAAGAAGAGAGAATTGGAAAGACACAGGCAGGCAAATCTGCATGGCACAGTATTACAATAGCCAAGATATGGAAGTAACCAAAAAGTCCACCAACAGATGGGTGGACAAAGAAGAACTCCTCCATGTACAGATGGAATATTCGCTAGTGAAAAAAATGAAACAATGCCATTTGCAGCACCATGGATGAGTCTAGACGTAATCACGCCACCTGTAGTAAGTGAGAAAGCAAAAGACACATATGCTATCAATTCACTTTTAGGAGTTACTTAAAAATTGATGCCAGTAAAGATATTTCCACAGAGAAAGACAATCACAGATTCATGAAAAAACTTATGGTTCACCAAATAGAAAGGGATGAGGATTGGATACATTACCATATTGGGGTTAACAGAGATATACAAACCTTGTGAAATATATAATCAACAAAGACGTACGGAAGACCAGGAGAAGAATAGTCAACATTGTGTCATGACCTACATGGGAAAAGGATGCGTGGAAGAATAGATACATTTATATGTGTGAAAGTAGCACATCTTGCACACCTAGAAAAAACAAACCATTGTAATCAAATGTGCTGGGATAAAGAATAAAAAGTAAATTACAAATATGAACAAGAAGTTATGAGACATAAACTTAAAGGGCTTTTTCCTGGCACATTCCATTCTAATTTACAACCTAGAACACCACTTCCATTAAGCCTCTGTTTCCCTAGTTACGAAATTTGGAAAAGGAGAAATGCTGCCACCTTGTGGCCGTTTCCTGCAAGAGCAGCTTTAAACTCACAGCTAATGCTCACTTAACATACACAAGGACTCAGGGCTGTAAAGGACACCTGCCCTAAAAAAAATGTGCTGAAGGAGGGAATGGACAAAAAAATTCAAAACAGGCAAATGTTTCAAGAAGAGAGTATGAAGAGTTAAGTTTTACTCACGGTGTTTTAAAAAAAAGGAAAATGGATAAAAGCTCAACCTCAGGGAGTGTTAGACCCATGCAATCTATTCTATAAAAAGTTTCAACTTACACCAGTCGACTGACCATCAGCAAAAAGTCTACAAACAATAAATGCTGAAGGGGTTTTAGAGAACTGTGTACCCTCTACATGCTGGTGAGCCGTAAAGGGGTAACAGCCAATAATGAGAACAGAAAGGAGCTGTGTTTAAAAGTAAAAATGGAGGTACCATTCAAGCCAGCAGGCGCACCATTGGACCTCTCACCTGAGAAGACAAGAATCGAGAAGACTCAGGCCGCAAAAGCTGCAGTGCAGCCTTATTCACAATAGCCAAGACAGTGAAGCAATGAAAATGCCCAACAACAGGTGAATGGATAAAGAAGAAGTGGTCCATGTACACGATGGAACATTAGCCATGGAAAACAATGAACCATTGCTCTCTGAGGCACCACAAATGAGTCTGGAGATAATCAGGAAACATGAGGTAAGTCGGAGAGCAAAAGACCTATATTCTATGATATCACTTATAGGCGTTATCTAATAACTGACACAAATGAACATATTTCCACAGAGAAAGACACTCACAGACTTAGAAAACAAACTGTGCTCATCTAAAAGGAAAGGTGGGGGGAAGGGATAAATTAAGATTAGTGTTACTATATGTATACAAACACATATTATAAACATATCTCAAAAAGACCGACCATATAGCAAGTGAGGTCTGCGGAACCCTCAGTAACATTTTACATGGGAAGAGGATCTGTACTTGAATAGACATATATAATGTACAAATGAACCAGATTGTGTACACCTAGGACAAACAATATTCTAAGCTTTAACCCAAATAAAAATTTTTTTAAAACCAAGAAGAAATAATGACACATAAACTTATGGGGCTTTCTCCATGCACATTCCAATGTAATTTACAACCTAGGAACACGACTGCCAGAAAGGCTCTGCTGCCCTACTACCCAGATTTGGGAATGGAGAAATGCTGCCTGCTTGAAGCCACTTCCCACAACAGCAGCTTTAAACCCATTGCTAAAGGTCACTAAATATTCACCAGACTTGCAGTTCGGTAAATGACACCTGCTCTCTAAAAAAATTCTGGGGTGGAAAATCGACCAAAAATTTCAAAATAGGGCAGCCTTCCAAGAAGACAATTTCAAGAGATATATTGTACTCCCAACTGTTTCCATTTTTTTAACAGAAAAGAAAACGTTGGAGAAAAATGATGAGTTTTATGAATTTTCAAAGACATGCAAACCCAAATTACAAAAACCCATCAGCTCACAGCAGCCAGGAGGGCCATTAGAATAAATGCGGCAAACAATAAATGCTGAAGCGATTGTGGAGAAATGCGTACCCTCGATTCTAAGGGGGACGTGGTAAGTGCCAGTAATGAAAACACAAAGAAGGTGCTTTGAAAAGGAAAACACGGTGCTACCAGTCAGTCAATCACACCCACTGCTGGGCCTATCACCTGTGAAAATGAGAATCAAAAAGTCACAGGCTGGCAATCCTGCACTCCAACAATATTTACCATAGCCAACGCTTGGAAGAAATGAAAATGTCCATCAACCGAGGAATGCACAAAGTAGAAGTGGTCCAGGTACACGGTGGAAAATTACTCCAATAAAAAATAAAAATTAAATTTAAAACTCCAACAAAAGTAAGGAGACATCAGCTTGTGTGGGTTTGTCCGGGCACACTCCACTCTAATTTATAACCGAGAAACACCACAGGCCGCAAGGTCTTCTCCCTAGTTACCAGGGTTTGGAACATAGAAAGCTGCTACCCTCTGGCAGTTATCTGCAAAAGCAGCATTAAAGCCTGTGCTAATGGTCATTTCATAGGAACAAGTACTGCAGAACTGTAAATGAAACCTGCCCTCAAAATGTCTTGAGGGAGGTAATGGCCAAAACATTTCAAAATGTGACGCATACTTTAAGAGAACAATTTGAAGAACTAAGGGGTAATCACAGCTTGAAAAATAAAAAGGACATGCCTTAAAGCTCAATTTCAACGGATTATGAGGCACGTGCGAATTCAACCACAAAAAGGTATCAGCTCACAATTGTCAGAATAACCATCAACAAGAAATCTACAGACAAAAATGCTGAAGGTGTTGTGGAGAAATGCGTACCCTCAACTTCAAGGGGGACGTAAGTTGGAAAGGGCCACAAATGAGAGCAGAATGGAGGTGCCTTAAAAATGTAAACATTGAGCTACCATATGATCCAGCAGGCCCATTCCTCGACCTATAATCTAAGAAGAGAGAATTGGAAAGACACAGGCAGGCAAATCTGCATGGCACAGTATTACAATAGCCAAGATATGGAAGTAACCAAAAAGTCCACCAACAGATGGGTGGACAAAGAAGAACTCCTCCATGTACAGATGGAATATTCGCTAGTGAAAAAAATGAAACAATGCCATTTGCAGCACCATGGATGAGTCTAGACGTAATCACGCCACCTGTAGTAAGTGAGAAAGCAAAAGACACATATGCTATCAATTCACTTTTAGGAGTTACTTAAAAATTGATGCCAGTAAAGATATTTCCACAGAGAAAGACAATCACAGATTCATGAAAAAACTTATGGTTCACCAAATAGAAAGGGATGAGGATTGGATACATTACCATATTGGGGTTAACAGAGATATACAAACCTTGTGAAATATATAATCAACAAAGACGTACGGAAGACCAGGAGAAGAATAGTCAACATTGTGTCATGACCTACATGGGAAAAGGATGCGTGGAAGAATAGATACATTTATATGTGTGAAAGTAGCACATCTTGCACACCTAGAAAAAACAAACCATTGTAATCAAATGTGCTGGGATAAAGAATAAAAAGTAAATTACAAATATGAACAAGAAGTTATGAGACATAAACTTAAAGGGCTTTTTCCTGGCACATTCCATTCTAATTTACAACCTAGAACACCACTTCCATTAAGCCTCTGTTTCCCTAGTTACGAAATTTGGAAAAGGAGAAATGCTGCCACCTTGTGGCCGTTTCCTGCAAGAGCAGCTTTAAACTCACAGCTAATGCTCACTTAACATACACAAGGACTCAGGGCTGTAAAGGACACCTGCCCTAAAAAAAATGTGCTGAAGGAGGGAATGGACAAAAAAATTCAAAACAGGCAAATGTTTCAAGAAGAGAGTATGAAGAGTTAAGTTTTACTCACGGTGTTTTAAAAAAAAGGAAAATGGATAAAAGCTCAACCTCAGGGAGTGTTAGACCCATGCAATCTATTCTATAAAAAGTTTCAACTTACACCAGTCGACTGACCATCAGCAAAAAGTCTACAAACAATAAATGCTGAAGGGGTTTTAGAGAACTGTGTACCCTCTACATGCTGGTGAGCCGTAAAGGGGTAACAGCCAATAATGAGAACAGAAAGGAGCTGTGTTTAAAAGTAAAAATGGAGGTACCATTCAAGCCAGCAGGCGCACCATTGGACCTCTCACCTGAGAAGACAAGAATCGAGAAGACTCAGGCCGCAAAAGCTGCAGTGCAGCCTTATTCACAATAGCCAAGACAGTGAAGCAATGAAAATGCCCAACAACAGGTGAATGGATAAAGAAGAAGTGGTCCATGTACACGATGGAACATTAGCCATGGAAAACAATGAACCATTGCTCTCTGAGGCACCACAAATGAGTCTGGAGATAATCAGGAAACATGAGGTAAGTCGGAGAGCAAAAGACCTATATTCTATGATATCACTTATAGGCGTTATCTAATAACTGACACAAATGAACATATTTCCACAGAGAAAGACACTCACAGACTTAGAAAACAAACTGTGCTCATCTAAAAGGAAAGGTGGGGGGAAGGGATAAATTAAGATTAGTGTTACTATATGTATACAAACACATATTATAAACATATCTCAAAAAGACCGACCATATAGCAAGTGAGGTCTGCGGAACCCTCAGTAACATTTTACATGGGAAGAGGATCTGTACTTGAATAGACATATATAATGTACAAATGAACCAGATTGTGTACACCTAGGACAAACAATATTCTAAGCTTTAACCCAAATAAAAATTTTTTTAAAACCAAGAAGAAATAATGACACATAAACTTATGGGGCTTTCTCCATGCACATTCCAATGTAATTTACAACCTAGGAACACGACTGCCAGAAAGGCTCTGCTGCCCTACTACCCAGATTTGGGAATGGAGAAATGCTGCCTGCTTGAAGCCACTTCCCACAACAGCAGCTTTAAACCCATTGCTAAAGGTCACTAAATATTCACCAGACTTGCAGTTCGGTAAATGACACCTGCTCTCTAAAAAAATTCTGGGGTGGAAAATCGACCAAAAATTTCAAAATAGGGCAGCCTTCCAAGAAGACAATTTCAAGAGATATATTGTACTCCCAACTGTTTCCATTTTTTTAACAGAAAAGAAAACGTTGGAGAAAAATGATGAGTTTTATGAATTTTCAAAGACATGCAAACCCAAATTACAAAAACCCATCAGCTCACAGCAGCCAGGAGGGCCATTAGAATAAATGCGGCAAACAATAAATGCTGAAGCGATTGTGGAGAAATGCGTACCCTCGATTCTAAGGGGGACGTGGTAAGTGCCAGTAATGAAAACACAAAGAAGGTGCTTTGAAAAGGAAAACACGGTGCTACCAGTCAGTCAATCACACCCACTGCTGGGCCTATCACCTGTGAAAATGAGAATCAAAAAGTCACAGGCTGGCAATCCTGCACTCCAACAATATTTACCATAGCCAACGCTTGGAAGAAATGAAAATGTCCATCAACCGAGGAATGCACAAAGTAGAAGTGGTCCAGGTACACGGTGGAAAATTACTCCAATAAAAAATAAAAATTAAATTTAAAACTCCAACAAAAGTAAGGAGACATCAGCTTGTGTGGGTTTGTCCGGGCACACTCCACTCTAATTTATAACCGAGAAACACCACAGGCCGCAAGGTCTTCTCCCTAGTTACCAGGGTTTGGAACATAGAAAGCTGCTACCCTCTGGCAGTTATCTGCAAAAGCAGCATTAAAGCCTGTGCTAATGGTCATTTCATAGGAACAAGTACTGCAGAACTGTAAATGAAACCTGCCCTCAAAATGTCTTGAGGGAGGTAATGGCCAAAACATTTCAAAATGTGACGCATACTTTAAGAGAACAATTTGAAGAACTAAGGGGTAATCACAGCTTGAAAAATAAAAAGGACATGCCTTAAAGCTCAATTTCAACGGATTATGAGGCACGTGCGAATTCAACCACAAAAAGGTATCAGCTCACAATTGTCAGAATAACCATCAACAAGAAATCTACAGACAAAAATGCTGAAGGTGTTGTGGAGAAATGCGTACCCTCAACTTCAAGGGGGACGTAAGTTGGAAAGGGCCACAAATGAGAGCAGAATGGAGGTGCCTTAAAAATGTAAACATTGAGCTACCATATGATCCAGCAGGCCCATTCCTCGACCTATAATCTAAGAAGAGAGAATTGGAAAGACACAGGCAGGCAAATCTGCATGGCACAGTATTACAATAGCCAAGATATGGAAGTAACCAAAAAGTCCACCAACAGATGGGTGGACAAAGAAGAACTCCTCCATGTACAGATGGAATATTCGCTAGTGAAAAAAATGAAACAATGCCATTTGCAGCACCATGGATGAGTCTAGACGTAATCACGCCACCTGTAGTAAGTGAGAAAGCAAAAGACACATATGCTATCAATTCACTTTTAGGAGTTACTTAAAAATTGATGCCAGTAAAGATATTTCCACAGAGAAAGACAATCACAGATTCATGAAAAAACTTATGGTTCACCAAATAGAAAGGGATGAGGATTGGATACATTACCATATTGGGGTTAACAGAGATATACAAACCTTGTGAAATATATAATCAACAAAGACGTACGGAAGACCAGGAGAAGAATAGTCAACATTGTGTCATGACCTACATGGGAAAAGGATGCGTGGAAGAATAGATACATTTATATGTGTGAAAGTAGCACATCTTGCACACCTAGAAAAAACAAACCATTGTAATCAAATGTGCTGGGATAAAGAATAAAAAGTAAATTACAAATATGAACAAGAAGTTATGAGACATAAACTTAAAGGGCTTTTTCCTGGCACATTCCATTCTAATTTACAACCTAGAACACCACTTCCATTAAGCCTCTGTTTCCCTAGTTACGAAATTTGGAAAAGGAGAAATGCTGCCACCTTGTGGCCGTTTCCTGCAAGAGCAGCTTTAAACTCACAGCTAATGCTCACTTAACATACACAAGGACTCAGGGCTGTAAAGGACACCTGCCCTAAAAAAAATGTGCTGAAGGAGGGAATGGACAAAAAAATTCAAAACAGGCAAATGTTTCAAGAAGAGAGTATGAAGAGTTAAGTTTTACTCACGGTGTTTTAAAAAAAAGGAAAATGGATAAAAGCTCAACCTCAGGGAGTGTTAGACCCATGCAATCTATTCTATAAAAAGTTTCAACTTACACCAGTCGACTGACCATCAGCAAAAAGTCTACAAACAATAAATGCTGAAGGGGTTTTAGAGAACTGTGTACCCTCTACATGCTGGTGAGCCGTAAAGGGGTAACAGCCAATAATGAGAACAGAAAGGAGCTGTGTTTAAAAGTAAAAATGGAGGTACCATTCAAGCCAGCAGGCGCACCATTGGACCTCTCACCTGAGAAGACAAGAATCGAGAAGACTCAGGCCGCAAAAGCTGCAGTGCAGCCTTATTCACAATAGCCAAGACAGTGAAGCAATGAAAATGCCCAACAACAGGTGAATGGATAAAGAAGAAGTGGTCCATGTACACGATGGAACATTAGCCATGGAAAACAATGAACCATTGCTCTCTGAGGCACCACAAATGAGTCTGGAGATAATCAGGAAACATGAGGTAAGTCGGAGAGCAAAAGACCTATATTCTATGATATCACTTATAGGCGTTATCTAATAACTGACACAAATGAACATATTTCCACAGAGAAAGACACTCACAGACTTAGAAAACAAACTGTGCTCATCTAAAAGGAAAGGTGGGGGGAAGGGATAAATTAAGATTAGTGTTACTATATGTATACAAACACATATTATAAACATATCTCAAAAAGACCGACCATATAGCAAGTGAGGTCTGCGGAACCCTCAGTAACATTTTACATGGGAAGAGGATCTGTACTTGAATAGACATATATAATGTACAAATGAACCAGATTGTGTACACCTAGGACAAACAATATTCTAAGCTTTAACCCAAATAAAATTTTTTTTAAAACCAAGAAGAAATAATGACACATAAACTTATGGGGCTTTCTCCATGCACATTCCAATGTAATTTACAACCTAGGAACACGACTGCCAGAAAGGCTCTGCTGCCCTACTACCCAGATTTGGGAATGGAGAAATGCTGCCTGCTTGAAGCCACTTCCCACAACAGCAGCTTTAAACCCATTGCTAAAGGTCACTAAATATTCACCAGACTTGCAGTTCGGTAAATGACACCTGCTCTCTAAAAAAATTCTGGGGTGGAAAATCGACCAAAAATTTCAAAATAGGGCAGCCTTCCAAGAAGACAATTTCAAGAGATATATTGTACTCCCAACTGTTTCCATTTTTTTAACAGAAAAGAAAACGTTGGAGAAAAATGATGAGTTTTATGAATTTTCAAAGACATGCAAACCCAAATTACAAAAACCCATCAGCTCACAGCAGCCAGGAGGGCCATTAGAATAAATGCGGCAAACAATAAATGCTGAAGCGATTGTGGAGAAATGCGTACCCTCGATTCTAAGGGGGACGTGGTAAGTGCCAGTAATGAAAACACAAAGAAGGTGCTTTGAAAAGGAAAACACGGTGCTACCAGTCAGTCAATCACACCCACTGCTGGGCCTATCACCTGTGAAAATGAGAATCAAAAAGTCACAGGCTGGCAATCCTGCACTCCAACAATATTTACCATAGCCAACGCTTGGAAGAAATGAAAATGTCCATCAACCGAGGAATGCACAAAGTAGAAGTGGTCCAGGTACACGGTGGAAAATTACTCCAATAAAAAATAAAAATTAAATTTAAAACTCCAACAAAAGTAAGGAGACATCAGCTTGTGTGGGTTTGTCCGGGCACACTCCACTCTAATTTATAACCGAGAAACACCACAGGCCGCAAGGTCTTCTCCCTAGTTACCAGGGTTTGGAACATAGAAAGCTGCTACCCTCTGGCAGTTATCTGCAAAAGCAGCATTAAAGCCTGTGCTAATGTTCATTTCATAGGAACAAGTACTGCAGAACTGTAAATGAAACCTGCCCTCAAAATGTCTTGAGGGAGGTAATGGCCAAAACATTTCAAAATGTGACGCATACTTTAAGAGAACAATTTGAAGAACTAAGGGGTAATCACAGCTTGAAAAATAAAAAGGACATGCCTTAAAGCTCAATTTCAACGGATTATGAGGCACGTGCGAATTCAACCACAAAAAGGTATCAGCTCACAATTGTCAGAATAACCATCAACAAGAAATCTACAGACAAAAATGCTGAAGGTGTTGTGGAGAAATGCGTACCCTCAACTTCAAGGGGGACGTAAGTTGGAAAGGGCCACAAATGAGAGCAGAATGGAGGTGCCTTAAAAATGTAAACATTGAGCTACCATATGATCCAGCAGGCCCATTCCTCGACCTATAATCTAAGAAGAGAGAATTGGAAAGACACAGGCAGGCAAATCTGCATGGCACAGTATTACAATAGCCAAGATATGGAAGTAACCAAAAAGTCCACCAACAGATGGGTGGACAAAGAAGAACTCCTCCATGTACAGATGGAATATTCGCTAGTGAAAAAAATGAAACAATGCCATTTGCAGCACCATGGATGAGTCTAGACGTAATCACGCCACCTGTAGTAAGTGAGAAAGCAAAAGACACATATGCTATCAATTCACTTTTAGGAGTTACTTAAAAATTGATGCCAGTAAAGATATTTCCACAGAGAAAGACAATCACAGATTCATGAAAAAACTTATGGTTCACCAAATAGAAAGGGATGAGGATTGGATACATTACCATATTGGGGTTAACAGAGATATACAAACCTTGTGAAATATATAATCAACAAAGACGTACGGAAGACCAGGAGAAGAATAGTCAACATTGTGTCATGACCTACATGGGAAAAGGATGCGTGGAAGAATAGATACATTTATATGTGTGAAAGTAGCACATCTTGCACACCTAGAAAAAACAAACCATTGTAATCAAATGTGCTGGGATAAAGAATAAAAAGTAAATTACAAATATGAACAAGAAGTTATGAGACATAAACTTAAAGGGCTTTTTCCTGGCACATTCCATTCTAATTTACAACCTAGAACACCACTTCCATTAAGCCTCTGTTTCCCTAGTTACGAAATTTGGAAAAGGAGAAATGCTGCCACCTTGTGGCCGTTTCCTGCAAGAGCAGCTTTAAACTCACAGCTAATGCTCACTTAACATACACAAGGACTCAGGGCTGTAAAGGACACCTGCCCTAAAAAAAATGTGCTGAAGGAGGGAATGGACAAAAAAATTCAAAACAGGCAAATGTTTCAAGAAGAGAGTATGAAGAGTTAAGTTTTACTCACGGTGTTTTAAAAAAAAGGAAAATGGATAAAAGCTCAACCTCAGGGAGTGTTAGACCCATGCAATCTATTCTATAAAAAGTTTCAACTTACACCAGTCGACTGACCATCAGCAAAAAGTCTACAAACAATAAATGCTGAAGGGGTTTTAGAGAACTGTGTACCCTCTACATGCTGGTGAGCCGTAAAGGGGTAACAGCCAATAATGAGAACAGAAAGGAGCTGTGTTTAAAAGTAAAAATGGAGGTACCATTCAAGCCAGCAGGCGCACCATTGGACCTCTCACCTGAGAAGACAAGAATCGAGAAGACTCAGGCCGCAAAAGCTGCAGTGCAGCCTTATTCACAATAGCCAAGACAGTGAAGCAATGAAAATGCCCAACAACAGGTGAATGGATAAAGAAGAAGTGGTCCATGTACACGATGGAATATTAGCCATGTAAAACAATGAACCATTGCTCTCTGAGGCACCACAAATGAGTCTGGAGATAATCACGAAACATGAGGTAAGTCGGAGAGCAAAAGACCTATATTCTATGATATCACTTATAGGCGTTATCTAATAACTGACACAAATGAACATATTTCCACAGAGAAAGACACTCACAGACTTAGAAAACAAACTGTGCTCATCTAAAAGGAAAGGTGGGGGGAAGGGATAAATTAAGATTAGTGTTACTATATGTATACAAACACATATTATAAACATATCTCAAAAAGACCGACCATATAGCAAGTGAGGTCTGCGGAACCCTCAGTAACATTTTACATGGGAAGAGGATCTGTACTTGAATAGACATATATAATGTACAAATGAACCAGATTGTGTACACCTAGGACAAACAATATTCTAAGCTTTACCCCAATTAAAAAATTTTTTAAAACCAAGAAGAAATAATGAGACATAAACTTATGGGGCTATCTCCATGCACATTCCAATGTAATTTACAACCTAGCAACACGACTTCCAGAAAGGCTCTGCTGCGCTAGTACCCAGATTTGGGAATGGAGCAATGCTGCCTCCTTGAGGCCACTTCCCACAACAGCAGCTTTAAACCCATTGCTAAAGGTCACTAAATATTCACCAAACTTGCAGTTCGGGAAATGACACCTGCTCTCTAAAAAAAAATCTGGGGTGGAAAATCGACCAAAAAATTCAAAAGAGGGCAAGCTTCCAAGAAGAGAATTTCAAGAGTTATATTGTACTCCCAATTATTTCCTTTTTTTAACAGAAAAGAAAACGGTGGAGAAAAATGGTGAGTTTTACGAATTTTCAAAGACATGCAAACCCAAATTACAAAACCCTGTCAGCTCACAGCAGCCGGTAGGGCCATTAGCATAAATGCTGCAAACAATAAATGCTAAATCGATTGTGGAGGAATGTGTACCCTCGATTCTAAGGGGGACGTGGTAAGAGGCACTAATGAAAACACAAAGAAGGTGCTTTCAAAAGGGAAACACGGTGCTACCAGTCAATCAATCACACCCACTGCTGGGCCTATCACCTGAGAAAATGAGAATTAAAAAGTCAGAGGTTGGCAATCCAGCACTCCAACAACATTTACCATAGCCAACACCTGGAAGCAATGAAAATGTCCATCAACCGAGGAATGCACAAAGTAGAAGTGGTCCACGTACCCAGTGAGAAATTCCTCTAATAAAAAATAAAAATTACATTTAAAAAACCAACAAAAGTCAGGAGACATCAGCTTGTGTGGGTTTGTCCGGGCACACTCCACTCTAATTTATAACCGAGAAACACCACAGGCCGCAAGGGCTTTTCCCTAGGTACCAGGGTGGGGAACATAGAAAGGCTGCCACCCTCTGGCAGTTACCTGCAAAAGCAGCTTTAAAGCCTGTGCTCATGGTCATTTCATAGGAACAAGTACTGCAGGATTGTAAATGAAACCTGCCCTCAAAATGTCTTGAGGGAGGTAATGGCCAAAACATTTCAAAATGTGACACATATTTTAAGAGATCACTTTGAAGAACTAAGGAGTAATCACAGCTTAAAAAATAAAAAGGACATGCCTTAAAGCTCAATTTCACCGGATTATGAGGCACATGCAAATTCAACCACAAAGAGGTATCAGCTCACAATTGTCAGAATAACCATCAGCAAGGAAACTACAAACAATAAATGCTGAAGGTGTTGTGGAGAAATGCATACCCTCAAATACAAGTGGGACGTAAGTTGGAGAGGGCCACGAATGAGAGCAGAATGGAGGTGCCTTAAAAAGGTAAACATTGAGCTACCGTATGATCCAGCAGGACCACTCCTCGACCTATATTCTAAGAAGAGAGAATTGGAAAGACACAGGCAGGCAAATCTGCATGGCACAGTATTACAATAGCCAAGATATGGAAGTAACCAAAAAGTCCACCAACAGATGGGTGGATACAGAAGAACTCCTCCATGTACAGATGGAATATTCGCTAGTGAAAAAAATGAAACAATGCCATTTGCAGCACCATGGATGAGTCTAGACGTAATCACGCCACCTGTAGTAAGTGAGAAAGCAACAGACACATATGCTATTAATTCACTTTTAGGAGTTACTTAAAAATTGATGCCAATGAAGATATTTCCACAGAGAAAGACAATCACAGATTCATGAAAAAACTTATGGTTCACCAAATAGAAAGGGATGAGGATTGGATACATTACCATATTGGGGTTAACAGAGATATACATACCATGTGAAATATATAATCACCAAAGACGTACGGAAGACCACGAGAAGACTACTCAACATTGTGTCATAACCTACATGGGAAAAGGATGCGAGGAAGAATAGATACACTTATATGTGTGAAAGAACCACATCTTGCACACCTAGAACAAACAAACCATTGTAATCAAATTTGCTGTGATAAAAAATAAAAAGTAAATTACAATTATGAACAAGAAGTAATGAGACATAAACATAAAGTGCTTTTTCCCTGGCACATTCCATTCGAATTTACAACCTAGAACACCACTTCCATTAAGGCTCTGTTTCCCCAGTTACCAAATTTGGTAAAGGAGAAATGCTGCCACCTTGTGGCCGTTTCCTGCAAGAGCAGCTTTAAACTCACAGCTAATGGTCACTTAACATTCACAAGGACTCAGGGCTGTAAAGGACACCTGCCCTAAAAAATTGTGCTGAAGTAGGGAATGGACAAAAAAATTCAAAAACAGGCAAATGTTTCAAGATGAGAGTATGAAGAGTTAAGTTTTACTCACGCTCTTTTAAAAAAAAAAGGAAAATGGATAAAAGCTCAACCTCAGGGAGTGTTAGACCCATGCAATCTAATCTACAAAAAGTTTCAACTTAGACCAGTCGACTGACCATCAGCAAAATGTCTACAAACAATAAATGCTGACGGGGTTTTTCAGAACTGTGTCCCCTCTACCTGCTGGTGAGACGTAAAGGGGTAACAGCCAATAATGAGAACAGAAAGGAGCTGTGTTTAAAAGTAAAAATGGAGGTACCATTCAATCCGGCAGGCACACCATTGGACCTCTCACCTGAGAAGACAAGAATCGAGAAGACACAGGCCGCAAAAGTTGCAGTGCAGCCTTATTCAAAATAGCCAAGACAGTGAAGCAATCAAAATGTCCAAGAACAGGTGAATGAATAAAGAAGAAGTGGTCCATGTACACAATGGGATATTAGCCATGGAAAACAATGAACCATTGCTCTTTGAGGCACCTCAAATGAGTCTGGAGATAATCACGAAACATGAGGTAACTCGGAAACCAAAGACCTGCATTCTATGATATCACTTATAGGCATTATCTAATAACTGACACAAATGAATATATTTCCACAGAGAAAGACACTCACAGACTTAGAAAAAAACTATGCCCATCTAAAAGGAAAGGTGGGGAGAATGGATAAATTAAGGTTAGTGTTGCTATATCTATACAAACACATATTATATACATATCTCAAAAAGACCGACCATGTAGCAAGGGAGGTCTGTGGAACCCTCTGTAACATTTTACATGGGAAGAGGATCTGTACTTGAATAGACATATATAATGTACAAATGAACCAGATTGTGTACACCTAGGACAAACCATATTCTAATCTTTACCCCAATTAAAAAATGTTTTTAAATCCAAGAAGAAATAATGAGACATAAACGTATGTGGGTTTCTCCATGCACATTCCAATTTAATTTACAACCTAGGAACACAACTGCCAGAAAGGCTCTGCTGCCCTACTACCCAGATTTGGGAATGGAGAAATGCTGCCTTCTTGAGGCCACTTCCCACAACAGCAGCTTTAAATCCATTGCTAAAGGTCACTAAATATTCACCAGACTTGCAGTTCGGTAAATGACACCTGCTCTCTAAAAAAATTCTGGGGTGGAAAATCGACCAAAAATTTCAAAATAGGGCAACCTTCCAAGAAGACAATGTCAAGAGATATATTGTACTCCCAACTGTTTCCTTTTTTTTAACAGAAAAGAAAACGGTGGAGAAAAATGATGAGTTTTATGAATTTTCAAAGACATGCAAACCCAAATTACAAAAACCTATCAGCTCACAGCAGCCAGTACGCCCATTAGCATAAATGCGGCAAACAATAAATGCTGAAGCGATTGTGGAGAAATGCGTACCCTCGATTCTAAGGGGGACGTGGTAAGTGCCAGAAATGAAAACACAAAGAAGGTGCTTTGAAAAGGAAAACACGGTGCTACCAGTCAGTCAATCACACCCACTGCTGGGCCTATCACCTGTGAAAATGAGAATCAAAAAGTCACAGGCTGGCAATCCTGCACTCCAACAATATTTACCATAGCCAACGCTTGGAAGCAATGAAAATGTCCATCAACCGAGGAATGCACAAAGTAGAAGTGGTCCACGTACACGGTGGAAAATTACTCCAATAAAAAATAAAAATTAAATTTAAAACTCCAACAAAAGTAAGGAGACATCAGCTTATGTGGGTTTGTCCGGGCACACTCCACTTAAATTTATAACCGAGAAACACCACAGGCCGCAAGGGCTTCTCCCTAGTTACCAGGGTGGGGAATATAGAAAGGCTGCCACCCTCTGGCAGTTATCTGCAAAAGCAGCATTAAAGCCTGTGTAATGGTCATTTCATAGGAACAAGTACTGCAGAACTGTAAATGAAACCTGCCCTCAAAATGTCTTGAGGGAGGTAATGGCCAAAACATTTCAAAATGTGACGCATACTTTAAGAGAACAATTTGAAGAACTAACGGGTAATCACAGCTTGAAAAATAAAAAGGACATGCCTTAAAGCTTAATTTCAACGGATTATGAGGCACGTGCGAATCCAACCACAAAAAGGTATCAGCTCACAACTGTCAGAATAACCATCAACAAGAAATCTACAGACAAAAATGCTGAAGGTGTTGTGGAGAAATGCGTACCCTCAACTTCAAGGGGGACGTAAGTTGGAAAGGGCCACAAATGAGAGCAGAATGGAGGTGCCTTAAAAAGGTAAACATTGAGCTACCATATGATCCAGCAGGCTCACTCCTCGACCTATAATCTAAGAAGAGAGAATTGGAAAGACACAGGCAGGCAAATCTGCATGGCACAGTACTACAATAGCCAAGATATGGAAGTAACCAAAAAGTCCACCAACAGATGGGTGGACAAAGAAGAACTCCTCCATGTACAGAAGGAATATTCGCTAGTGAAAAAAATGAAGCAATGCCATTTGCAGCCCATACATGAGTCTAGACGTAAGCACGCCACCTGTAGTAAGTGAGAAAGCAAAAGACACATATCCTATCATATCACTTTTAGAAGTTACTCAAAAATTAATACCAGTGAAGATATTTCCACAGAGAAGGGCAATCAGAGATTCATTAAAAAAATCTTATGGTTCACCAAATAGAAAGGGATGAGGATTGGATACATTACCATATTGGGGTTAACAGAGATATACAAACCATGTGAAATATATAATCACCAAAGACGTACGGAAGACCAGGAGAAGACTACTCAACATTGTGTCATGACCTACATGGGAAAAGGATGCGTGGAAGAATAGATACATGTATATGTGTGAAAGAACCACATCTTGCACACCTAGAAAAAACAAACCATTGTAATCAAATGTGCTGGGATAAAGAAAAAAAAGTAAATTACAAATATGAACAAGAAGTTATGAGACATAAACTTAAAGGGCTTTTTCCTGGCACATTCCATTCTAATTTACAACCTAGAACACCACTTCCATTAAGCCTCTGTTTCCCTAGTTACGAAATTTGGAAAAGGAGAAATGCTGCCACCTTGTGGCCGTTTCCTGCAAGAGCTGCTTTAAACTCACAGCTAATGCTCACTTAACATACACAAGGACTCAGGGCTGTAAAGGACACCTGCCCTAAAAAAAATGTTCTGAAGGAGGGAATGGACAAAAAAATTCAAAACAGGCAAATGTTTCAAGAAGAGAGTATGAAGAGTTAAGTTTTACTCACGGTGTTTAAAAAAAAAGCAAAATGGATAAAAGCTCAACCTCAGGGAGTGTTAGACCCATGCAATCTATTCTATAAAAAAGTTTCAACTTACACCAGTCGACTGACCATCAGCAAAAAGTCTACAAACAATACATGCTGAAGGGGTTTTAGAGAACTGTGTACCCTCTACCTGCTGGTGAGCCGTAAAGGGGTAACAGCCAATAATGAGAACAGAAAGGAGCTGTGTTTAAAAGTAAAAATGGAGGTACCATTCAAGCCAGCAGGCGCACCATTGGACCTCTCACCTGAGAAGACAAGAATCGAGAAGACTCAGGCCGCAAAAGCTGCAGTGCAGCCTTATTCACAATAGCCAAGACAGTGAAGCAATGAAAATGCCCAACAACAGGTGAATGGATAAAGAAGAAGTGGTCCATGTACACAATGGAATATTAGCCATGGAAAACAATGAACCATTGCTCTCTGAGGCACCACAAATGAGTCTGGAGATAATCACGAAACATGAGGTAAGTCGGAGAGCAAAAGACCTATATTCTATGATATCACTTATAGGCGTTATCTAATAACTGACACAAATGAATATATTTCCACAGAGAAAGACACTCACAGACTTAGAAAACAAACTGTGCTCATGTAAAAGGAAAGGTGGGGGGAAGGGATAAATTAAGATTAGTGTTACTATATGTATACAAACACATATTATAAACATATCTCAAAAAGACCGACCATATAGCAAGTGAGGTCTGCGGAACCCTCAGTAACATTTTACATGGGAAGAGGATCTGTACTTGAATAGACATATATAATGTACAAATGAACCAGATTGTGTACACCTAGGACAAACTATATTCTAAGCTTTACCCCAATTAAAACACTTTTAAAATCCAAGAACAAATAATGACACATAAACTTATGGGGCTTTCTCCATGCACATTACAATGTAATTTACAACCTAGCAACACGACTTCCAGAAAGGCTCTGCTGCCCTAGTACCCAGACTTGGGAATGGAGAAATGCTGCCTGCTTGAGGCCACTTCCCACAACAGCAGCTTTAAACCCATTGCTAAATGTCACTAAATATTCACCAATGTTGCAGTTCGGGAAATGACACCTACTCTCTAAAAAAACTCTGGGGTGGAAAATCGACCAAAAAATTCAAAAGACGGCAACCTTCCAAGAAGAGAATTTCAAGAGTTATATTGTACTCCCAATTGTTTCCTTTTTTTAACAGAAAAGAAAACGGTGGAGAAAAATGGTGAGTTTTACGAATTTTCAAAGACATGCAAACCCAAATTACAAAACCCTATCAGCTCACAGCAGCCAGTAGGGCCATTAGCATAAATGCTGCAAACAATAAATGCTAAATCGATTGTGGAGGAATGCGTACCCTCGATTCTAAGGGGGACGTGGTAAGAGGCACTAAAGAAAACACAAAGAAGGTGCTTTGAAAAGGGAAACACGGTGCTACCAGTCAATCAATCACACCCACTGCTGGGCCTATCACCTGAGAAAATGAGAATTAAAAAGTCACAGGCTGGCAATCCAGCACTCCAACAACATTTACCATAGCCAACACCTGGAAGCAATGAAAATGTCCATCAACCGAGGAATGCACAAAGTAGAAGTGCTCCACGTACCCAGTGGGAAATTACTCTAATAAAAAATAAAAATTACATTTAAAAAACCAACAAAATTCAGGAGACATCAGCTTGTGTGGGTTTGTCCGGGCACACTCCACTCTAATTTATAACCGAGAAACACCACAAGCCGCAAGGGCTTTTCCCTAGGTACCAGGGTGGGGAACATAGAAAGGCTGCCACCCTCTGGCAGTTACCTGCAAAAGCAGCTTTAAAGCCTGTGCTCATGGTCATTTCATAGGAACAAGTACTGCAGGATTGTAAATGAAACCTGCCCTCAAAATGTCTTGAGGCAGGTAATGGCCAAAACATTTCAAAATGTGACACATATTTTAAGAGATCAGTTTGAAGAACTAAGGAGTAATCACAGCTTGAAAAATAAAAAGGACATGCCTTAAAGCTCAATTTCACCGGATTATGAGGCACATGCAAATTCAACCACAAAGAGGTATCAGCTCACACTTGTCAGAATAACCATCAGCAAGGAAACTACAAACAATAAATGCTGAAGGTGTTGTGGAGGAATGCATACCCTCAAATTCAAGTGGGACGTAAGTTGGAGAGGGCTACGAATGACAGCAGAATGGAGGTGCCTTAAAAAGGTAAACATTGAGCTACCATATGATCCAGCAGGCCCACTCCTCGACCTATAATCTAAGAAGAGAGAATTGGAAAGACACAGGCAGGCAAATCTGCATGGCACAGTATTACAATAGCCAGCATATGGAAGTAACCAAAAAGTCTACCAACAGATGGGTGGACAAAGAAGAACTCCTCCATGTACAGATGGAATATTTGCTAGTGAAAAAAATGAAACAATGCCATTTGCAGCACCATGGATGAGTCTAGATGTAATCACGCCACCTGTAGTAAGTGAGAAAGCAAGAGACACATATGCTTTCAATTCACTTTTAGGAGTTACTTAAAAATTGATGCCAATGTAGATATTTCCACAGAGAAAGGCAATCACAGATTCATGAAAAAAACTTATGGTTCACCATATAGAAAGGGATGAGGATTGGATACATTATCATATTGAGGTTAACAGAGATATACAAACCATGTGAAATATATAACCACCAAAGACGTACGGAAGACCAGGAGAAGACTACTCAACATTGTGTCATAACCCTACATGGGAAAAGGATTCGAGGAAGAATAGATACATGTATATGTGTGAAAGAACCACATCTTGCACACCTAGAGCAATCAAACCATTGTAATCAAATTTGCTGGGATAAAAAATAAAAGTAAATTACAAATATGAACAAGAAGTAATCAGACATAAACTTAAAGGGCTTTTTCCTGGCACATTCCATTCTAATATACAACCTAGAACACCACTTCCATTAAGGCTCTGTTTCCGTAGTAACCAAATTTGGTAAAGGAGAAACGCTGCCACCTTGTGGCTGTCTCCTGCAAGAGCAGCTTTAAACTCACAGCTAATGCTCACTTAACATTCACAAGGACTCAGGGCTCTAAAGGACACCTGCCCTAAAAAAATGTGCTGAAGGTGGGAATGGACAAAAAAATTCAAAACAGGCAAATGTTTCAAGAAGAGATTATGAAGAGTTATGTTTTACTCACACTCTTTTTAAAAAAAAGGAAAATGGATAAAAGCTCAACCTCAGGGAGTGTTAGACGCATGCAATCTAATCTACAAAAAGTTTCAACTTACACCAGTCGACTGATCATCAGCAAAAAGTCAACAAACAATAAATCCTGAAGGGGTTTTAGAGAACTGTGTACCCTCTACCTGCTGGTGAGACGGAAAGGGGTAACAGCCAATAATGAGAACAGAAAGGAGCTGTGTTTAAAAGTAAAAATGGAGGTACCATTCAATCCGGCAGGCGCACCATTGGACCTTTCACCTGAGAAGACAAGAATCGAGAAGACACAGGCCGCAAAAGCTGCAGTGTAGCCTTATTCACAATAGCCAAGACAGTGAAGCAATCAAAATATCCAAGAACAGGTGAATGGATAAAGAAGAAGTGGTCCATGTACACAATGGGATATTAGCCATGGAAAACAATGAACCATTGCTCTTTGAGGCACCACAAATGAGTCTGGAGATAATCACGAAACATGAGGTAACTCGGAAACCAAAGACCTGTATTCTATGATATCACTTATAGGCGTTATCTAATAACTGACACAAATGAATATATTTCCACAGAGAAAGACACTCACAGACTTAGAAAACAAACTATGCTCATCTAAAAGGAAAGGTGGGGAGAATGGATAAATTAAGATTAGTGTTGCTATATCTATACAAACACATAGTATATACATATCTCAAAAAGACCGACCATGTAGCAAGGGAGGTCTGTGGATCCCTCTGTAACATTTTACATGGGAAGAGGATCTGTACTTGAATAGAAATATATAATGTACAAATGAACCAGATTGTGTACACCTAGGACAAACAATATTCTAAGCTTTACCCCAATTAAAAAAAAAAATTTAAACCCAAGAAGAAATAAAGAGACATAAAAGTATGGGGGTTTCTCCATGCACATTCCAATTTAATTTACAACCTAGGAACACGACTGCCAGAAAGGCTCTGCTGCCCCACTACCCAGATTTGGGAATGGAGAAATGCTGCCTTCTTGAGGCCACTTCCCACAACAGCAGCTTTAAACCCATTGCTAAAGGTCACTAAATATTCACCAAACTTGCATTTCGGGAAATGACACCTGTTCTCTAAAAAAATTCTGGGGTGGAAAATCGACCAAAAATTTCAAAATAGGGCAACCTTCCAAGAAGACAATTTCAAGAGATATATTGTACTCCCAACTGTTTCCTTTTTTTTTAACAGAAAAGTAAAAGGTGGAGAAAAATGATGAGTTTTATGAATTTTCAAAGACATGCAAACCCAAATTACAAAAACCTATCAGCTCACAGCAGCCAGTACGGCCATTAGCATAAATGCGGCAAACAATAAATGCTGAAGCGATTGTGGAGAAATGCGTACCCTCGATTATAAGGGGGACGTGGTAAGTGCCAGTAATGAAAACACAAAGAAGGTGCTTTGAAAAGGAAAACACGGTGCTACCAGTCAGTCAATCACACCCACTGCTGGGCCTATCACCTGTGAAAATGAGAATCAAAAAGTCACAGGCTGGCAATCCTGCACTCCAACAATATTTACCATAGCCAACGCTTGGAAGCAATGAAAATGTCCATCAACCGAGGAATGCACAAAGTAGAAGTGGTCCACGTACACGGTGGAAAATTACTCCAATAAAAAATAAAAATTAAATTTAAAACTCCAACAAAAGTAAGGAGACATCAGCTTGTGTGGGTTTGTCCGGGCACACTCCACTCTAATTTATAACCGAGAAACACCACAGGCCGCAAGGTCTTCTCCCTAGTTACCAGGGTTTGGAACATAGAAAGCTGCTACCCTCTGGCAGTTATCTGCAAAAGCAGCATTAAAGCCTGTGCTAATGGTCATTTCATAGGAACAAGTACTGCAGAACTGTAAATGAAACCTGCCCTCAAAATGTCTTGAGGGAGGTAATGGCCAAAACATTTCAAAATGTGACGCATACTTTAAGAGAACAATTTGAAGAACTAACGGGTAATCACAGCTTGAAAAATAAAAAGGACATGCCTTAAAGCTTAATTTCAACGGATTATGAGGCACGTGCGAATCCAACCACAAAAAGGTATCAGCTCACAACTGTCAGAATAACCATCAACAAGAAATCTACAGACAAAAATGCTGAAGGTGTTGTGGAGAAATGCGTACCCTCAACTTCAAGGGGGACGTAAGTTGGAAAGGGCCACAAATGAGAGCAGAATGGAGGTGCCTTAAAAAGGTAAACATTGAGCTACCATATGATCCAGCAGGCTCACTCCTCGACCTATAATCTAAGAAGAGAGAATTGGAAAGACACAGGCAGGCAAATCTGCATGGCACAGTACTACAATAGCCAAGATATGGAAGTAACCAAAAAGTCCACCAACAGATGGGTGGACAAAGAAGAACTCCTCCATGTACAGAAGGAATATTCGCTAGTGAAAAAAATGAAGCAATGCCATTTGCAGCCCATACATGAGTCTAGACGTAAGCACGCCACCTGTAGTAAGTGAGAAAGCAAAAGACACATATCCTATCATATCACTTTTAGAAGTTACTCAAAAATTAATACCAGTGAAGATATTTCCACAGAGAAGGGCAATCAGAGATTCATTAAAAAAATCTTATGGTTCACCAAATAGAAAGGGATGAGGATTGGATACATTACCATATTGGGGTTAACAGAGATATACAAACCATGTGAAATATATAATCACCAAAGACGTACGGAAGACCAGGAGAAGACTACTCAACATTGTGTCATGACCTACATGGGAAAAGGATGCGTGGAAGAATAGATACATGTATATGTGTGAAAGAACCACATCTTGCACACCTAGAAAAAACAAACCATTGTAATCAAATGTGCTGGGATAAAGAAAAAAAAGTAAATTACAAATATGAACAAGAAGTTATGAGACATAAACTTAAAGGGCTTTTTCCTGGCACATTCCATTCTAATTTACAACCTAGAACACCACTTCCATTAAGCCTCTGTTTCCCTAGTTACGAAATTTGGAAAAGGAGAAATGCTGCCACCTTGTGGCCGTTTCCTGCAAGAGCTGCTTTAAACTCACAGCTAATGCTCACTTAACATACACAAGGACTCAGGGCTGTAAAGGACACCTGCCCTAAAAAAAATGTTCTGAAGGAGGGAATGGACAAAAAAATTCAAAACAGGCAAATGTTTCAAGAAGAGAGTATGAAGAGTTAAGTTTTACTCACGGTGTTTAAAAAAAAAGCAAAATGGATAAAAGCTCAACCTCAGGGAGTGTTAGACCCATGCAATCTATTCTATAAAAAAGTTTCAACTTACACCAGTCGACTGACCATCAGCAAAAAGTCTACAAACAATACATGCTGAAGGGGTTTTAGAGAACTGTGTACCCTCTACCTGCTGGTGAGCCGTAAAGGGGTAACAGCCAATAATGAGAACAGAAAGGAGCTGTGTTTAAAAGTAAAAATGGAGGTACCATTCAAGCCAGCAGGCGCACCATTGGACCTCTCACCTGAGAAGACAAGAATCGAGAAGACTCAGGCCGCAAAAGCTGCAGTGCAGCCTTATTCACAATAGCCAAGACAGTGAAGCAATGAAAATGCCCAACAACAGGTGAATGGATAAAGAAGAAGTGGTCCATGTACACAATGGAATATTAGCCATGGAAAACAATGAACCATTGCTCTCTGAGGCACCACAAATGAGTCTGGAGATAATCACGAAACATGAGGTAAGTCGGAGAGCAAAAGACCTATATTCTATGATATCACTTATAGGCGTTATCTAATAACTGACACAAATGAATATATTTCCACAGAGAAAGACACTCACAGACTTAGAAAACAAACTGTGCTCATGTAAAAGGAAAGGTGGGGGGAAGGGATAAATTAAGATTAGTGTTACTATATGTATACAAACACATATTATAAACATATCTCAAAAAGACCGACCATATAGCAAGTGAGGTCTGCGGAACCCTCAGTAACATTTTACATGGGAAGAGGATCTGTACTTGAATAGACATATATAATGTACAAATGAACCAGATTGTGTACACCTAGGACAAACTATATTCTAAGCTTTACCCCAATTAAAACACTTTTAAAATCCAAGAACAAATAATGACACATAAACTTATGGGGCTTTCTCCATGCACATTACAATGTAATTTACAACCTAGCAACACGACTTCCAGAAAGGCTCTGCTGCCCTAGTACCCAGACTTGGGAATGGAGAAATGCTGCCTGCTTGAGGCCACTTCCCACAACAGCAGCTTTAAACCCATTGCTAAATGTCACTAAATATTCACCAATGTTGCAGTTCGGGAAATGACACCTACTCTCTAAAAAAACTCTGGGGTGGAAAATCGACCAAAAAATTCAAAAGACGGCAACCTTCCAAGAAGAGAATTTCAAGAGTTATATTGTACTCCCAATTGTTTCCTTTTTTTAACAGAAAAGAAAACGGTGGAGAAAAATGGTGAGTTTTACGAATTTTCAAAGACATGCAAACCCAAATTACAAAACCCTATCAGCTCACAGCAGCCAGTAGGGCCATTAGCATAAATGCTGCAAACAATAAATGCTAAATCGATTGTGGAGGAATGCGTACCCTCGATTCTAAGGGGGACGTGGTAAGAGGCACTAAAGAAAACACAAAGAAGGTGCTTTGAAAAGGGAAACACGGTGCTACCAGTCAATCAATCACACCCACTGCTGGGCCTATCACCTGAGAAAATGAGAATTAAAAAGTCACAGGCTGGCAATCCAGCACTCCAACAACATTTACCATAGCCAACACCTGGAAGCAATGAAAATGTCCATCAACCGAGGAATGCACAAAGTAGAAGTGCTCCACGTACCCAGTGGGAAATTACTCTAATAAAAAATAAAAATTACATTTAAAAAACCAACAAAATTCAGGAGACATCAGCTTGTGTGGGTTTGTCCGGGCACACTCCACTCTAATTTATAACCGAGAAACACCACAAGCCGCAAGGGCTTTTCCCTAGGTACCAGGGTGGGGAACATAGAAAGGCTGCCACCCTCTGGCAGTTACCTGCAAAAGCAGCTTTAAAGCCTGTGCTCATGGTCATTTCATAGGAACAAGTACTGCAGGATTGTAAATGAAACCTGCCCTCAAAATGTCTTGAGGCAGGTAATGGCCAAAACATTTCAAAATGTGACACATATTTTAAGAGATCAGTTTGAAGAACTAAGGAGTAATCACAGCTTGAAAAATAAAAAGGACATGCCTTAAAGCTCAATTTCACCGGATTATGAGGCACATGCAAATTCAACCACAAAGAGGTATCAGCTCACACTTGTCAGAATAACCATCAGCAAGGAAACTACAAACAATAAATGCTGAAGGTGTTGTGGAGGAATGCATACCCTCAAATTCAAGTGGGACGTAAGTTGGAGAGGGCTACGAATGACAGCAGAATGGAGGTGCCTTAAAAAGGTAAACATTGAGCTACCATATGATCCAGCAGGCCCACTCCTCGACCTATAATCTAAGAAGAGAGAATTGGAAAGACACAGGCAGGCAAATCTGCATGGCACAGTATTACAATAGCCAGCATATGGAAGTAACCAAAAAGTCTACCAACAGATGGGTGGACAAAGAAGAACTCCTCCATGTACAGATGGAATATTTGCTAGTGAAAAAAATGAAACAATGCCATTTGCAGCACCATGGATGAGTCTAGATGTAATCACGCCACCTGTAGTAAGTGAGAAAGCAAGAGACACATATGCTTTCAATTCACTTTTAGGAGTTACTTAAAAATTGATGCCAATGTAGATATTTCCACAGAGAAAGGCAATCACAGATTCATGAAAAAAACTTATGGTTCACCATATAGAAAGGGATGAGGATTGGATACATTATCATATTGAGGTTAACAGAGATATACAAACCATGTGAAATATATAACCACCAAAGACGTACGGAAGACCAGGAGAAGACTACTCAACATTGTGTCATAACCCTACATGGGAAAAGGATTCGAGGAAGAATAGATACATGTATATGTGTGAAAGAACCACATCTTGCACACCTAGAGCAATCAAACCATTGTAATCAAATTTGCTGGGATAAAAAATAAAAGTAAATTACAAATATGAACAAGAAGTAATCAGACATAAACTTAAAGGGCTTTTTCCTGGCACATTCCATTCTAATATACAACCTAGAACACCACTTCCATTAAGGCTCTGTTTCCGTAGTAACCAAATTTGGTAAAGGAGAAACGCTGCCACCTTGTGGCTGTCTCCTGCAAGAGCAGCTTTAAACTCACAGCTAATGCTCACTTAACATTCACAAGGACTCAGGGCTCTAAAGGACACCTGCCCTAAAAAAATGTGCTGAAGGTGGGAATGGACAAAAAAATTCAAAACAGGCAAATGTTTCAAGAAGAGATTATGAAGAGTTATGTTTTACTCACACTCTTTTTAAAAAAAAGGAAAATGGATAAAAGCTCAACCTCAGGGAGTGTTAGACGCATGCAATCTAATCTACAAAAAGTTTCAACTTACACCAGTCGACTGATCATCAGCAAAAAGTCAACAAACAATAAATCCTGAAGGGGTTTTAGAGAACTGTGTACCCTCTACCTGCTGGTGAGACGGAAAGGGGTAACAGCCAATAATGAGAACAGAAAGGAGCTGTGTTTAAAAGTAAAAATGGAGGTACCATTCAATCCGGCAGGCGCACCATTGGACCTTTCACCTGAGAAGACAAGAATCGAGAAGACACAGGCCGCAAAAGCTGCAGTGTAGCCTTATTCACAATAGCCAAGACAGTGAAGCAATCAAAATATCCAAGAACAGGTGAATGGATAAAGAAGAAGTGGTCCATGTACACAATGGGATATTAGCCATGGAAAACAATGAACCATTGCTCTTTGAGGCACCACAAATGAGTCTGGAGATAATCACGAAACATGAGGTAACTCGGAAACCAAAGACCTGTATTCTATGATATCACTTATAGGCGTTATCTAATAACTGACACAAATGAATATATTTCCACAGAGAAAGACACTCACAGACTTAGAAAACAAACTATGCTCATCTAAAAGGAAAGGTGGGGAGAATGGATAAATTAAGATTAGTGTTGCTATATCTATACAAACACATAGTATATACATATCTCAAAAAGACCGACCATGTAGCAAGGGAGGTCTGTGGATCCCTCTGTAACATTTTACATGGGAAGAGGATCTGTACTTGAATAGAAATATATAATGTACAAATGAACCAGATTGTGTACACCTAGGACAAACAATATTCTAAGCTTTACCCCAATTAAAAAAAAAAATTTAAACCCAAGAAGAAATAAAGAGACATAAAAGTATGGGGGTTTCTCCATGCACATTCCAATTTAATTTACAACCTAGGAACACGACTGCCAGAAAGGCTCTGCTGCCCCACTACCCAGATTTGGGAATGGAGAAATGCTGCCTTCTTGAGGCCACTTCCCACAACAGCAGCTTTAAACCCATTGCTAAAGGTCACTAAATATTCACCAAACTTGCATTTCGGGAAATGACACCTGTTCTCTAAAAAAATTCTGGGGTGGAAAATCGACCAAAAATTTCAAAATAGGGCAACCTTCCAAGAAGACAATTTCAAGAGATATATTGTACTCCCAACTGTTTCCTTTTTTTTTAACAGAAAAGTAAAAGGTGGAGAAAAATGATGAGTTTTATGAATTTTCAAAGACATGCAAACCCAAATTACAAAAACCTATCAGCTCACAGCAGCCAGTACGGCCATTAGCATAAATGCGGCAAACAATAAATGCTGAAGCGATTGTGGAGAAATGCGTACCCTCGATTATAAGGGGGACGTGGTAAGTGCCAGTAATGAAAACACAAAGAAGGTGCTTTGAAAAGGAAAACACGGTGCTACCAGTCAGTCAATCACACCCACTGCTGGGCCTATCACCTGTGAAAATGAGAATCAAAAAGTCACAGGCTGGCAATCCTGCACTCCAACAATATTTACCATAGCCAACGCTTGGAAGCAATGAAAATGTCCATCAACCGAGGAATGCACAAAGTAGAAGTGGTCCACGTACACGGTGGAAAATTACTCCAATAAAAAATAAAAATTAAATTTAAAACTCCAACAAAAGTAAGGAGACATCAGCTTGTGTGGGTTTGTCCGGGCACACTCCACTCTAATTTATAACCGAGAAACACCACAGGCCGCAAGGTCTTCTCCCTAGTTACCAGGGTTTGGAACATAGAAAGCTGCTACCCTCTGGCAGTTATCTGCAAAAGCAGCATTAAAGCCTGTGCTAATGGTCATTTCATAGGAACAAGTACTGCAGAACTGTAAATGAAACCTGCCCTCAAAATGTCTTGAGGGAGGTAATGGCCAAAACATTTCAAAATGTGACGCATACTTTAAGAGAACAATTTGAAGAACTAAGGGGTAATCACAGCTTGAAAAATAAAAAGGACATGCCTTAAAGCTCAATTTCAACGGATTATGAGGCACGTGCGAATTCAACCACAAAAAGGTATCAGCTCACAATTGTCAGAATAACCATCAACAAGAAATCTACAGACAAAAATGCTGAAGGTGTTGTGGAGAAATGCGTACCCTCAACTTCAAGGGGGACGTAAGTTGGAAAGGGCCACAAATGAGAGCAGAATGGAGGTGCCTTAAAAATGTAAACATTGACCTACCATATGATCCAGCAGGCCCATTCCTTGACCTATAATCTAAGAAGAGAGAATTGGAAAGACACAGGCAGGCAAATCTGCATGGCACAGTATTACAATAGCCAAGATATGGAAGTAACCAAAAAGTCCACCAACAGATGGGTGGACAAAGAAGAACTCCTCCATGTACAGATCGAATATTCGCTAGTGAAAAAAATGAAACAATGCCATTTGCAGCACCATGGATGAGTCTAGACGTAATCACGCCACCTGTAGTAAGTGAGAAAGCAAAAGACACATATGCTATCAATTCACTTTTAGGAGTTACTTAAAAATTGATGCCAGTAAAGATATTTCCACAGAGAAAGACAATCACAGATTCATGAAAAAACTTATGGTTCACCAAATAGAAAGGGATGAGGATTGGATACATTACCATATTGGGGTTAACAGAGATATACAAACCTTGTGAAATATATAATCAACAAAGACGTACGGAAGACCAGGAGAAGAATAGTCAACATTGTGTCATGACCTACATGGGAAAAGGATGCGTGGAAGAATAGATACATTTATATGTGTGAAAGTAGCACATCTTGCACACCTAGAAAAAACAAACCATTGTAATCAAATGTGCTGGGATAAAGAATAAAAAGTAAATTACAAATATGAACAAGAAGTTATGAGACATAAACTTAAAGGGCTTTTTCCTGGCACATTCCATTCTAATTTACAACCTAGAACACCACTTCCATTAAGCCTCTGTTTCCCTAGTTACGAAATTTGGAAAAGGAGAAATGCTGCCACCTTGTGGCCGTTTCCTGCAAGAGCAGCTTTAAACTCACAGCTAATGCTCACTTAACATACACAAGGACTCAGGGCTGTAAAGGACACCTGCCCTAAAAAAAATGTGCTGAAGGAGGGAATGGACAAAAAAATTCAAAACAGGCAAATGTTTCAAGAAGAGAGTATGAAGAGTTAAGTTTTACTCACGGTGTTTTAAAAAAAAGGAAAATGGATAAAAGCTCAACCTCAGGGAGTGTTAGACCCATGCAATCTATTCTATAAAAAGTTTCAACTTACACCAGTCGACTGACCATCAGCAAAAAGTCTACAAACAATAAATGCTGAAGGGGTTTTAGAGAACTGTGTACCCTCTACATGCTGGTGAGCCGTAAAGGGGTAACAGCCAATAATGAGAACAGAAAGGAGCTGTGTTTAAAAGTAAAAATGGAGGTACCATTCAAGCCAGCAGGCGCACCATTGGACCTCTCACCTGAGAAGACAAGAATCGAGAAGACTCAGGCCGCAAAAGCTGCAGTGCAGCCTTATTCACAATAGCCAAGACAGTGAAGCAATGAAAATGCCCAACAACAGGTGAATGGATAAAGAAGAAGTGGTCCATGTACACGATGGAACATTAGCCATGGAAAACAATGAACCATTGCTCTCTGAGGCACCACAAATGAGTCTGGAGATAATCAGGAAACATGAGGTAAGTCGGAGAGCAAAAGACCTATATTCTATGATATCACTTATAGGCGTTATCTAATAACTGACACAAATGAACATATTTCCACAGAGAAAGACACTCACAGACTTAGAAAACAAACTGTGCTCATCTAAAAGGAAAGGTGGGGGGAAGGGATAAATTAAGATTAGTGTTACTATATGTATACAAACACATATTATAAACATATCTCAAAAAGACCGACCATATAGCAAGTGAGGTCTGCGGAACCCTCAGTAACATTTTACATGGGAAGAGGATCTGTACTTGAATAGACATATATAATGTACAAATGAACCAGATTGTGTACACCTAGGACAAACAATATTCTAAGCTTTAACCCAAATAAAAATTTTTTTAAAACCAAGAAGAAATAATGACACATAAACTTATGGGGCTTTCTCCATGCACATTCCAATGTAATTTACAACCTAGGAACACGACTGCCAGAAAGGCTCTGCTGCCCTACTACCCAGATTTGGGAATGGAGAAATGCTGCCTGCTTGAAGCCACTTCCCACAACAGCAGCTTTAAACCCATTGCTAAAGGTCACTAAATATTCACCAGACTTGCAGTTCGGTAAATGACACCTGCTCTCTAAAAAAATTCTGGGGTGGAAAATCGACCAAAAATTTCAAAATAGGGCAGCCTTCCAAGAAGACAATTTCAAGAGATATATTGTACTCCCAACTGTTTCCATTTTTTTAACAGAAAAGAAAACGTTGGAGAAAAATGATGAGTTTTATGAATTTTCAAAGACATGCAAACCCAAATTACAAAAACCCATCAGCTCACAGCAGCCAGGAGGGCCATTAGAATAAATGCGGCAAACAATAAATGCTGAAGCGATTGTGGAGAAATGCGTACCCTCGATTCTAAGGGGGACGTGGTAAGTGCCAGTAATGAAAACACAAAGAAGGTGCTTTGAAAAGGAAAACACGGTGCTACCAGTCAGTCAATCACACCCACTGCTGGGCCTATCACCTGTGAAAATGAGAATCAAAAAGTCACAGGCTGGCAATCCTGCACTCCAACAATATTTACCATAGCCAACGCTTGGAAGAAATGAAAATGTCCATCAACCGAGGAATGCACAAAGTAGAAGTGGTCCAGGTACACGGTGGAAAATTACTCCAATAAAAAATAAAAATTAAATTTAAAACTCCAACAAAAGTAAGGAGACATCAGCTTGTGTGGGTTTGTCCGGGCACACTCCACTCTAATTTATAACCGAGAAACACCACAGGCCGCAAGGTCTTCTCCCTAGTTACCAGGGTTTGGAACATAGAAAGCTGCTACCCTCTGGCAGTTATCTGCAAAAGCAGCATTAAAGCCTGTGCTAATGGTCATTTCATAGGAACAAGTACTGCAGAACTGTAAATGAAACCTGCCCTCAAAATGTCTTGAGGGAGGTAATGGCCAAAACATTTCAAAATGTGACGCATACTTTAAGAGAACAATTTGAAGAACTAAGGGGTAATCACAGCTTGAAAAATAAAAAGGACATGCCTTAAAGCTCAATTTCAACGGATTATGAGGCACGTGCGAATTCAACCACAAAAAGGTATCAGCTCACAATTGTCAGAATAACCATCAACAAGAAATCTACAGACAAAAATGCTGAAGGTGTTGTGGAGAAATGCGTACCCTCAACTTCAAGGGGGACGTAAGTTGGAAAGGGCCACAAATGAGAGCAGAATGGAGGTGCCTTAAAAATGTAAACATTGAGCTACCATATGATCCAGCAGGCCCATTCCTCGACCTATAATCTAAGAAGAGAGAATTGGAAAGACACAGGCAGGCAAATCTGCATGGCACAGTATTACAATAGCCAAGATATGGAAGTAACCAAAAAGTCCACCAACAGATGGGTGGACAAAGAAGAACTCCTCCATGTACAGATGGAATATTCGCTAGTGAAAAAAATGAAACAATGCCATTTGCAGCACCATGGATGAGTCTAGACGTAATCACGCCACCTGTAGTAAGTGAGAAAGCAAAAGACACATATGCTATCAATTCACTTTTAGGAGTTACTTAAAAATTGATGCCAGTAAAGATATTTCCACAGAGAAAGACAATCACAGATTCATGAAAAAACTTATGGTTCACCAAATAGAAAGGGATGAGGATTGGATACATTACCATATTGGGGTTAACAGAGATATACAAACCTTGTGAAATATATAATCAACAAAGACGTACGGAAGACCAGGAGAAGAATAGTCAACATTGTGTCATGACCTACATGGGAAAAGGATGCGTGGAAGAATAGATACATTTATATGTGTGAAAGTAGCACATCTTGCACACCTAGAAAAAACAAACCATTGTAATCAAATGTGCTGGGATAAAGAATAAAAAGTAAATTACAAATATGAACAAGAAGTTATGAGACATAAACTTAAAGGGCTTTTTCCTGGCACATTCCATTCTAATTTACAACCTAGAACACCACTTCCATTAAGCCTCTGTTTCCCTAGTTACGAAATTTGGAAAAGGAGAAATGCTGCCACCTTGTGGCCGTTTCCTGCAAGAGCAGCTTTAAACTCACAGCTAATGCTCACTTAACATACACAAGGACTCAGGGCTGTAAAGGACACCTGCCCTAAAAAAAAATGTGCTGAAGGAGGGAATGGACAAAAAAATTCAAAACAGGCAAATGTTTCAAGAAGAGAGTATGAAGAGTTAAGTTTTACTCACGGTGTTTTAAAAAAAAGGAAAATGGATAAAAGCTCAACCTCAGGGAGTGTTAGACCCATGCAATCTATTCTATAAAAAGTTTCAACTTACACCAGTCGACTGACCATCAGCAAAAAGTCTACAAACAATAAATGCTGAAGGTGTTTTAGAGAACTGTGTACCCTCTACATGCTGGTGAGCCGTAAAGGGGTAACAGCCAATAATGAGAACAGAAAGGAGCTGTGTTTAAAAGTAAAAATGGAGGTACCATTCAAGCCAGCAGGCGCACCATTGGACCTCTCACCTGAGAAGACAAGAATCGAGAAGACTCAGGCCGCAAAAGCTGCAGTGCAGCCTTATTCACAATAGCCAAGACAGTGAAGCAATGAAAATGCCCAACAACAGGTGAATGGATAAAGAAGAAGTGGTCCATGTACACGATGGAATATTAGCCATGTAAAACAATGAACCATTGCTCTCTGAGGCACCACAAATGAGTCTGGAGATAATCACGAAACATGAGGTAAGTCGGAGAGCAAAAGACCTATATTCTATGATATCACTTATAGGCGTTATCTAATAACTGACACAAATGAACATATTTCCACAGAGAAAGACACTCACAGACTTAGAAAACAAACTGTGCTCATCTAAAAGGAAAGGTGGGGGGAAGGGATAAATTAAGATTAGTGTTACTATATGTATACAAACACATATTATAAACATATCTCAAAAAGACCGACCATATAGCAAGTGAGGTCTGCGGAACACTCAGTAACATTTTACATGGGAAGAGGATCTGTACTTGAATAGACATATATAATGTACAAATGAACCAGATTGTGTACACCTAGGACAAACAATATTCTAAGCTTTACCCCAATTAAAAAATTTTTTAAAACCAAGAAGAAATAATGAGACATAAACTTATGGGGCTATCTCCATGCACATTCCAATGTAATTTACAACCTAGCAACACGACTTCCAGAAAGGCTCTGCTGCGCTAGTACCCAGATTTGGGAATGGAGCAATGCTGCCTCCTTGAAGCCACTTCCCACAACAGCAGCTTTAAACCCATTGCTAAAGGTCACTAAATATTCACCAAACTTGCAGTTCGGGAAATGACACCTGCTCTCTAAAAAAAAATCTGGGGTGGAAAATCGACCAAAAAATTCAAAAGAGGGCAAGCTTCCAAGAAGAGAATTTCAAGAGTTATATTGTACTCCCAATTATTTCCTTTTTTTAACAGAAAAGAAAACGGTGGAGAAAAATGGTGAGTTTTACGAATTTTCAAAGACATGCAAACCCAAATTACAAAACCCTGTCAGCTCACAGCAGCCGGTAGGGCCATTAGCATAAATGCTGCAAACAATAAATGCTAAATCGATTGTGGAGGAATGCGTACCCTCGATTCTAAGGGGGACGTGGTAAGAGGCACTAATGAAAACACAAAGAAGGTGCTTTCAAAAGGGAAACACGGTGCTACCAGTCAATCAATCACACCCACTGCTGGGCCTATCACCTGAGAAAATGAGAATTAAAAAGTCAGAGGTTGGCAATCCAGCACTCCAACAACATTTACCATAGCCAACACCTGGAAGCAATGAAAATGTCCATCAACCGAGGAATGCACAAAGTAGAAGTGGTCCACGTACCCAGTGAGAAATTCCTCTAATAAAAAATAAAAATTACATTTAAAAAACCAACAAAAGTCAGGAGACATCAGCTTGTGTGGGTTTGTCCGGGCACACTCCACTCTAATTTATAACCGAGAAACACCACAGGCCGCAAGGGCTTTTCCCTAGGTACCAGGGTGGGGAACATAGAAAGGCTGCCACCCTCTGGCAGTTACCTGCAAAAGCAGCTTTAAAGCCTGTGCTCATGGTCATTTCATAGGAACAAGTACTGCAGGATTGTAAATGAAACCTGCCCTCAAAATGTCTTGAGGGAGGTAATGGCCAAAACATTTCAAAATGTGACACATATTTTAAGAGATCACTTTGAAGAACTAAGGAGTAATCACAGCTTAAAAAATAAAAAGGACATGCCTTAAAGCTCAATTTCACCGGATTATGAGGCACATGCAAATTCAACCACAAAGAGGTATCAGCTCACAATTGTCAGAATAACCATCAGGAAGGAAACTACAAACAATAAATGCTGAAGGTGTTGTGGAGAAATGCATACCCTCAAATACAAGTGGGACGTAAGTTGGAGAGGGCCACGAATGAGAGCAGAATGGAGGTGCCTTAAAAAGGTAAACATTGAGCTACCGTATGATCCAGCAGGACCACTCCTCGACCTATATTCTAAGAAGAGAGAATTGGAAAGACACAGGCAGGCAAATCTGCATGGCACAGTATTACAATAGCCAAGATATGGAAGTAACCAAAAAGTCCACCAACAGATGGGTGGATACAGAAGAACTCCTCCATGTACAGATGGAATATTCGCTAGTGAAAAAAATGAAACAATGCCATTTGCAGCACCATGGATGAGTCTAGACGTAATCACGCCACCTGTAGTAAGTGAGAAAGCAACAGACACATATGCTATTAATTCACTTTTAGGAGTTACTTAAAAATTGATGCCAATGAAGATATTTCCACAGAGAAAGACAATCACAGATTCATGAAAAAACTTATGGTTCACCAAATAGAAAGGGATGAGGATTGGGTACATTACCATATTGGGGTTAACAGAGATATACATACCATGTGAAATATATAATCACCAAAGACGTACGGAAGACCACGAGAAGACTACTCAACATTGTGTCATAACCTACATGGGAAAAGGATGCGAGGAAGAATAGATACACTTATATGTGTGAAAGAACCACATCTTGCACACCTAGAACAAACAAACCATTGTAATCAAATTTGCTGTGATAAAAAATAAAAAGTAAATTACAATTATGAACAAGAAGTAATGAGACATAAACATAAAGTGCTTTTTCCCTGGCACATTCCATTCGAATTTACAACCTAGAACACCACTTCCATTAAGGCTCTGTTTCCCCAGTTACCAAATTTGGTAAAGGAGAAATGCTGCCACCTTGTGGCCGTTTCCTGCAAGAGCAGCTTTAAACTCACAGCTAATGGTCACTTAACATTCACAAGGACTCAGGGCTGTAAAGGACACCTGCCCTAAAAAATTGTGCTGAAGTAGGGAATGGACAAAAAAATTCAAAAACAGGCAAATGTTTCAAGATGAGAGTATGAAGAGTTAAGTTTTACTCACGCTCTTTTAAAAAAAAAAGGAAAATGGATAAAAGCTCAACCTCAGGGAGTGTTAGACCCATGCAATCTAATCTACAAAAAGTTTCAACTTAGACCAGTCGACTGACCATCAGCAAAATGTCTACAAACAATAAATGCTGACGGGGTTTTTCAGAACTGTGTCCCCTCTACCTGCTGGTGAGACGTAAAGGGGTAACAGCCAATAATGAGAACAGAAAGGAGCTGTGTTTAAAAGTAAAAATGGAGGTACCATTCAATCCGGCAGGCACACCATTGGACCTCTCACCTGAGAAGACAAGAATCGAGAAGACACAGGCCGCAAAAGTTGCAGTGCAGCCTTATTCAAAATAGCCAAGACAGTGAAGCAATCAAAATGTCCAAGAACAGGTGAATGGATAAAGAAGAAGTGGTCCATGTACACAATGGGATATTAGCCATGGAAAACAATGAACCATTGCTCTTTGAGGCACCTCAAATGAGTCTGGAGATAATCACGAAACATGAGGTAACTCGGAAACCAAAGACCTGCATTCTATGATATCACTTATAGGCATTATCTAATAACTGACACAAATGAATATATTTCCACAGAGAAAGACACTCACAGACTTAGAAAAAAACTATGCCCATCTAAAAGGAAAGGTGGGGAGAATGGATAAATTAAGGTTAGTGTTGCTATATCTATACAAACACATATTATATACATATCTCAAAAAGACCGACCATGTAGCAAGGGAGGTCTGTGGAACCCTCTGTAACATTTTACATGGGAAGAGGATCTGTACTTGAATAGACATATATAATGTACAAATGAACCAGATTGTGTACACCTAGGACAAACCATATTCTAATCTTTACCCCAATTAAAAAATGTTTTTAAATCCAAGAAGAAATAATGAGACATAAACGTATGTGGGTTTCTCCATGCACATTCCAATTTAATTTACAACCTAGGAACACAACTGCCAGAAAGGCTCTGCTGCCCTACTACCCAGATTTGGGAATGGAGAAATGCTGCCTTCTTGAGGCCACTTCCCACAACAGCAGCTTTAAATCCATTGCTAAAGGTCACTAAATATTCACCAGACTTGCAGTTCGGTAAATGACACCTGCTCTCTAAAAAAATTCTGGGGTGGAAAATCGACCAAAAATTTCAAAATAGGGCAACCTTCCAAGAAGACAATGTCAAGAGATATATTGTACTCCCAACTGTTTCCTTTTTTTTAACAGAAAAGAAAACGGTGGAGAAAAATGATGAGTTTTATGAATTTTCAAAGACATGCAAACCCAAATTACAAAAACCTATCAGCTCACAGCAGCCAGTACGCCCATTAGCATAAATGCGGCAAACAATAAATGCTGAAGCGATTGTGGAGAAATGCGTACCCTCGATTCTAAGGGGGACGTGGTAAGTGCCAGAAATGAAAACACAAAGAAGGTGCTTTGAAAAGGAAAACACGGTGCTACCAGTCAGTCAATCACACCCACTGCTGGGCCTATCACCTGTGAAAATGAGAATCAAAAAGTCACAGGCTGGCCATCCTGCACTCCAACAATATTTACCATAGCCAACGCTTGGAAGCAATGAAAATGTCCATCAACCGAGGAATGCACAAAGTAGAAGTGGTCCACGTACACGGTGGAAAATTACTCCAATAAAAAATAAAAATTAAATTTAAAACTCCAACAAAAGTAAGGAGACATCAGCTTGTGTGGGTTTGTCCGGGCACACTCCACTTAAATTTATAACCGAGAAACACCACAGGCCGCAAGGGCTTCTCCCTAGTTACCAGGGTGGGGAATATAGAAAGGCTGCCACCCTCTGGCAGTTATCTGCAAAAGCAGCATTAAAGCCTGTGTAATGGTCATTTCATAGGAACAAGTACTGCAGAACTGTAAATGAAACCTGCCCTCAAAATGTCTTGAGGGAGGTAATGGCCAAAACATTTCAAAATGTGACGCATACTTTAAGAGAACAATTTGAAGAACTAACGGGTAATCACAGCTTGAAAAATAAAAAGGACATGCCTTAAAGCTTAATTTCAACGGATTATGAGGCACGTGCGAATCCAACCACAAAAAGGTATCAGCTCACAACTGTCAGAATAACCATCAACAAGAAATCTACAGACAAAAATGCTGAAGGTGTTGTGGAGAAATGCGTACCCTCAACTTCAAGGGGGACGTAAGTTGGAAAGGGCCACAAATGAGAGCAGAATGGAGGTGCCTTAAAAAGGTAAACATTGAGCTACCATATGATCCAGCAGGCTCACTCCTCGACCTATAATCTAAGAAGAGAGAATTGGAAAGACACAGGCAGGCAAATCTGCATGGCACAGTACTACAATAGCCAAGATATGGAAGTAACCAAAAAGTCCACCAACAGATGGGTGGACAAAGAAGAACTCCTCCATGTACAGAAGGAATATTCGCTAGTGAAAAAAATGAAGCAATGCCATTTGCAGCCCATACATGAGTCTAGACGTAAGCACGCCACCTGTAGTAAGTGAGAAAGCAAAAGACACATATCCTATCATATCACTTTTAGGAGTTACTCAAAAATTAATACCAGTGAAGATATTTCCACAGAGAAGGGCAATCAGAGATTCATTAAAAAAATCTTATGGTTCACCAAATAGAAAGGGATGAGGATTGGATACATTACCATATTGGGGTTAACAGAGATATACAAACCATGTGAAATATATAATCACCAAAGACGTACGGAAGACCAGGAGAAGACTACTCAACATTGTGTCATGACCTACATGGGAAAAGGATGCGTGGAAGAATAGATACATGTATATGTGTGAAAGAACCACATCTTGCACACCTAGAAAAAACAAACCATTGTAATCAAATGTGCTGGGATAAAGAAAAAAAAGTAAATTACAAATATGAACAAGAAGTTATGAGACATAAACTTAAAGGGCTTTTTCCTGGCACATTCCATTCTAATTTACAACCTAGAACACCACTTCCATTAAGCCTCTGTTTCCCTAGTTACGAAATTTGGAAAAGGAGAAATGCTGCCACCTTGTGGCCGTTTCCTGAAAGAGCAGCTTTAAACTCACAGCTAATGCTCACTTAACATACACAAGGACTCAGGGCTGTAAAGGACACCTGCCCTAAAAAAAATGTGCTGAAGGAGGGAATGGACAAAAAAATTCAAAACAGGCAAATGTTTCAAGAAGAGAGTATGAAGAGTTAAGTTTTACTCACGGTGTTTAAAAAAAAAGGAAAATGGATAAAAGCTCAACCTCAGGGAGTGTTAGACCCATGCAATCTATTCGATAAAAAAGTTTCAACTTACACCAGTCGACTGACCATCAGCAAAAAGTCTACAAACAATACATGCTGAAGGGGTTTTAGAGAACTGTGTACCCTCTACCTGCTGGTGAGCCGTAAAGGGGTAACAGCCAATAATGAGAACAGAAAGGAGCTGTGTTTAAAAGTAAAAATGGAGGTACCATTCAAGCCAGCAGGCGCACCATTGGACCTCTCACCTGAGAAGACAAGAATCGAGAAGACTCAGGCCGCAAAAGCTGCAGTGCAGCCTTATTCACAATAGCCAAGACAGTGAAGCAATGAAAATGCCCAACAACAGGTGAATGGATAAAGAAGAAGTGGTCCATGTACACAATGGAATATTAGCCATGGAAAACAATGAACCATTGCTCTCTGAGGCACCACAAATGAGTCTGGAGATAATCACGAAACATGAGGTAAGTCGGAGAGCAAAAGACCTATATTCTATGATATCACTTATAGGCGTTATCTAATAACTGACACAAATGAATATATTTCCACAGAGAAAGACACTCACAGACTTAGAAAACAAACTGTGCTCATGTAAAAGGAAAGGTGGGGGGAAGGGATAAATTAAGATTAGTGTTACTATATGTATACAAACACATATTATAAACATATCTCAAAAAGACCGACCATATAGCAAGTGAGGTCTGCGGAACCCTCAGTAACATTTTACATGGGAAGAGGATCTGTACTTGAATAGACATATATAATGTACAAATGAACCAGATTGTGTACACCTAGGACAAACTATATTCTAAGCTTTACCCCAATTAAAACACTTTTAAAATCCAAGAACAAATAATGACACATAAACTTATGGGGCTTTCTCCATGCACATTACAATGTAATTTACAACCTAGCAACACGACTTCCAGAAAGGCTCTGCTGCCCTAGTACCCAGACTTGGGAATGGAGAAATGCTGCCTGCTTGAGGCCACTTCCCACAACAGCAGCTTTAAACCCATTGCTAAATGTCACTAAATATTCACCAATGTTGCAGTTCGGGAAATGACACCTACTCTCTAAAAAAACTCTGGGGTGGAAAATCGACCAAAAAATTCAAAAGACGGCAACCTTCCAAGAAGAGAATTTCAAGAGTTATATTGTACTCCCAATTGTTTCCTTTTTTTAACAGAAAAGAAAACGGTGGAGAAAAATGGTGAGTTTTACGAATTTTCAAAGACATGCAAACCCAAATTACAAAACCCTATCAGCTCACAGCAGCCAGTAGGGCCATTAGCATAAATGCTGCAAACAATAAATGCTAAATCGATTGTGGAGGAATGCGTACCCTCGATTCTAAGGGGGACGTGGTAAGAGGCACTAAAGAAAACACAAAGAAGGTGCTTTGAAAAGGGAAACACGGTGCTACCAGTCAATCAATCACACCCACTGCTGGGCCTATCACCTGAGAAAATGAGAATTAAAAAGTCACAGGCTGGCAATCCAGCACTCCAACAACATTTACCATAGCCAACACCTGGAAGCAATGAAAATGTCCATCAACCGAGGAATGCACAAAGTAGAAGTGCTCCACGTACCCAGTGGGAAATTACTCTAATAAAAAATAAAAATTACATTTAAAAAACCAACAAAATTCAGGAGACATCAGCTTGTGTGGGTTTGTCCGGGCACACTCCACTCTAATTTATAACCGAGAAACACCACAAGCCGCAAGGACTTTTCCCTAGGTACCAGGGTGGGGAACATAGAAAGGCTGCCACCCTCTGGCAGTTACCTGCAAAAGCAGCTTTAAAGCCTGTGCTCATGGTCATTTCATAGGAACAAGTACTGCAGGATTGTAAATGAAACCTGCCCTCAAAATGTCTTGAGGCAGGTAATGGCCAAAACATTTCAAAATGTGACACATATTTTAAGAGATCAGTTTGAAGAACTAAGGAGTAATCACAGCTTGAAAAATAAAAAGGACATGCCTTAAAGCTCAATTTCACCGGATTATGAGGCACATGCAAATTCAACCACAAAGAGGTATCAGCTCACACTTGTCAGAATAACCATCAGCAAGGAAACTACAAACAATAAATGCTGAAGGTGTTGTGGAGAAATGCATACCCTCAAATTCAAGTGGGACGTAAGTTGGAGAGGGCTACGAATGACAGCAGAATGGAGGTGCCTTAAAAAGGTAAACATTGAGCTACCATATGATCCAGGAGGCCCACTCCTCGACCTATAATCTAAGAAGAGAGAATTGGAAAGACACAGGCAGGCAAATCTGCATGGCACAGTATTACAATAGCCAGCATATGGAAGTAACCAAAAAGTCTACCAACAGATGGGTGGACAAAGAAGAACTCCTCCATGTACAGATGGAATATTTGCTAGTGAAAAAAATGAAACAATGCCATTTGCAGCACCATGGATGAGTCTAGATGTAATCACGCCACCTGTAGTAAGTGAGAAAGCAAGAGACACATATGCTTTCAATTCACTTTTAGGAGTTACTTAAAAATTGATGCCAATGTAGATATTTCCACAGAGAAAGGCAATCACAGATTCATGAAAAAAACTTATGGTTCACCATATAGAAAGGGATGAGGATTGGATACATTATCATATTGAGGTTAACAGAGATATACAAACCATGTGAAATATATAACCACCAAAGACGTACGGAAGACCAGGAGAAGACTACTCAACATTGTGTCATAACCCTACATGGGAAAAGGATTCGAGGAAGAATAGATACATGTATATGTGTGAAAGAACCACATCTTGCACACCTAGAGCAATCAAACCATTGTAATCAAATTTGCTGGGATAAAAAATAAAAGTAAATTACAAATATGAACAAGAAGTAATCAGACATAAACTTAAAGGGCTTTTTCCTGGCACATTCCATTCTAATATACAACCTAGAACACCACTTCCATTAAGGCTCTGTTTCCGTAGTAACCAAATTTGGTAAAGGAGAAACGCTGCCACCTTGTGGCTGTCTCCTGCAAGAGCAGCTTTAAACTCACAGCTAATGCTCACTTAACATTCACAAGGACTCAGGGCTCTAAAGGACACCTGCCCTAAAAAAATGTGCTGAAGGTGGGAATGGACAAAAAAATTCAAAACAGGCAAATGTTTCAAGAAGAGATTATGAAGAGTTATGTTTTACTCACACTCTTTTTAAAAAAAAGGAAAATGGATAAAAGCTCAACCTCAGGGAGTGTTAGACGCATGCAATCTAATCTACAAAAAGTTTCAACTTACACCAGTCAACTGATCATCAGCAAAAAGTCAACAAACAATAAATCCTGAAGGGGTTTTAGAGAACTGTGTACCCTCTACCTGCTGGTGAGACGGAAAGGGGTAACAGCCAATAATGAGAACAGAAAGGAGCTGTGTTTAAAAGTAAAAATGGAGGTACCATTCAATCCGGCAGGCGCACCATTGGACCTTTCACCTGAGAAGACAAGAATCGAGAAGACACAGGCCGCAAAAGCTGCAGTGTAGCCTTATTCACAATAGCCAAGACAGTGAAGCAATCAAAATATCCAAGAACAGGTGAATGGATAAAGAAGAAGTGGTCCATGTACACAATGGGATATTAGCCATGGAAAACAATGAACCATTGCTCTTTGAGGCACCACAAATGAGTCTGGAGATAATCACGAAACATGAGGTAACTCGGAAACCAAAGACCTGTATTCTATGATATCACTTATAGGCGTTATCTAATAACTGACACAAATGAATATATTTCCACAGAGAAAGACACTCACAGACTTAGAAAACAAACTATGCTCATCTAAAAGGAAAGGTGGGGAGAATGGATAAATTAAGATTAGTGTTGCTATATCTATACAAACACATAGTATATACATATCTCAAAAAGACCGACCATGTAGCAAGGGAGGTCTGTGGATCCCTCTGTAACATTTTACATGGGAAGAGGATCTGTACTTGAATAGACATATATAATGTACAAATGAACCAGATTGTGTACACCTAGGACAAACTATATTCTAAGCTTTACCCCAATTAAAACACTTTTAAAATCCAAGAACAAATAATGACACATAAACTTATGGGGCTTTCTCCATGCACATTACAATGTAATTTACAACCTAGCAACACGACTTCCAGAAAGGCTCTGCTGCCCTAGTACCCAGACTTGGGAATGGAGAAATGCTGCCTGCTTGAGGCCACTTCCCACAACAGCAGCTTTAAACCCATTGCTAAAGGTCACTAAATATTCACCAGACTTGCAGTTCGGGAAATGACACCTGTTCTCTAAAAAAATTCTGGGGTGGAAAATCGACCAAAAATTTCAAAATAGGGCAACCTTCCAAGAAGACAATTTCAAGAGATATATTGTACTCCCAACTGTTTCCTTTTTTTTTAACAGAAAAGTAAAAGGTGGAGAAAAATGATGAGTTTTATGAATTTTCAAAGACATGCAAACCCAAATTACAAAAACCTATCAGCTCACAGCAGCCAGTACGGCCATTAGCATAAATGCGGCAAACAATAAATGCTGAAGTGATTGTGGAGAAATGCGTACCCTCGATTCTAAGGGGGACGTGGTAAGTGCCAGTAATGAAAACACAAAGAAGGTGCTTTGAAAAGGAAAACACGGTGCTACCAGTCAGTCAATCACACCCACTGCTGGGCCTATCACCTGTGAAAATGAGAATCAAAAAGTCACAGGCTGGCAATCCTGCACTCCAACAATATTTAACATAGCCAACGCTTGGAAGCAATGAAAATGTCCATCAACCGAGGAATGCACAAAGTAGAAGTGGTCCACGTACACGGTGGAAAATTACTCCAATAAAAAATAAAAATTAAATTTAAAACTCCAACAAAAGTAAGGAGACATCAGCTTGTGTGGGTTTGTCCGGGCACACTCCACTCTAATTTATAACCGAGAAACACCACAGGCCGCAAGGGCTTCTCCCTAGTTACCAGGGTGGGGAACATAGAAAGGCTGCCACCCTCTGGCAGTTATCTGCAAAAGCAGCATTAAAGCCTGTGTAATGGTCATTTCATAGGAACAAGTACTGCAGAACTGTAAATGAAACCTGCCCTCAAAATGTCTTGAGGGAGGTAATGGCCAAAACATTTCAAAATGTGACGCATACTTTAAGAGAACAATTTGAAGAACTAAGGGGTAATCACAGCTTGAAAAATAAAAAGGACATGCCTTAAAGCTCAATTTCAACGGATTATGAGGCACGTGCGAATTCAACCACAAAAAGGTATCAGCTCACAATTGTCAGAATAACCATTAACAAGAAATCTACAGACAAAAATGCTGAAGGTGTTGTGGAGAAATGCGTACCCTCAACTTCAAGGGGGACGTAAGTTGGAAAGGGCCACAAATGAGAGCAGAATGGAGGTGCCTTAAAAAGGTAAACATTGAGCTACCATATGATCCAGCAGGCTCACTCCTCGACCTATAATCTAAGAAGAGAGAATTGGAAAGACACAGGCAGGCAAATCTGCATGGCACAGTATTACAATAGCCAAGATATGGAAGTAACCAAAAAGTCCACCAACAGATGGGTGGACAAAGAAGAACTCCTCCATGTACAGATGGAATATTTGCTAGTGAAAAAAATGAAACAATGCCATTTGCAGCCCATACATGAGTCTAGACGTAAGCACGCCACCTGTAGTAAGTGAGAAAGCAAAAGACACATATCCTATCATATCACTTTTAGGAGTTACTTAAAAATTAATACCAGTGAAGATATTTCCACAGAGAAAGGCAATCAGAGATTCATTAAAAAAATCTTATGGTTCACCAAATAGAAAGGGATGAGGATTGGATACATTACCATATTGGGGTTAACAGAGATATACAAACCATGTGAAATATATAATCACCAAAGACGTACGGAAGACCAGGAGAAGACTACTCAACATTGTGTCATGACCTACATGGGAAAAGGATGCGTGGAAGAATAGATACATGTATATGTGTGAAAGAACCACATCTTGCACACCTAGAAAAAACAAACCATTGTAATCAAATGTGCTGGGATAAAGAATAAAAAGTAAATTACAAATATGAACAAGAAGTTATGAGACATAAACTTAAAGGGCTTTTTCCTGGCACATTCCATTCTAATTTACAACCTAGAACACCACTTCCATTAAGCCTCTGTTTCCCTAGTTACGAAATTTGGAAAAGGAGAAATGCTGCCACCTTGTGGCCGTTTCCTGCAAGAGCAGCTTTAAACTCACAGCTAATGCTCACTTAACATACACAAGGACTCAGGGCTGTAAAGGACACCTGCCCTAAAAAAAATGTGCTGAAGGAGGGAATGGACAAAAAAATTCAAAACAGGCAAATGTTTCAAGAAGAGAGTATGAAGAGTTAAGTTTTACTCACGGTGTTTTAAAAAAAAGGAAAATGGATAAAAGCTCAACCTCAGGGAGTGTTAGACCCATGCAATCTATTCTATAAAAAAGTTTCAACTTACACCAGTCGACTGACCATCAGCAAAAAGTCTACACACAATACATGCTGAAGGGGTTTTAGAGAACTGTGTACCCTCTACCTGCTGGTGAGCCGTAAAGGGGTAACAGCCAATAATGAGAACAGAAAGGAGCTGTGTTTAAAAGTAAAAATGGAGGTACCATTCAAGCCAGCAGGCGCACCATTGGACCTCTCACCTGAGAAGACAAGAATCGAGAAGACTCAGGCCGCAAAAGCTGCAGTGCAGCCTTATTCACAATAGCCAAGACAGTGAAGCAATGAAAATGCCCAACAACAGGTGAATGGATAAAGAAGAAGTGTTCCATGTACACAATGGAATATTAGCCATGGAAAACAATGAACCATTGCTCTCTGAGGCACCACAAATGAGTCTGGAGATAATCACGAAACATGAGGTAAGTCGGAGAGCAAAAGACCTATATTCTATGATATCACTTATAGGCGTTATCTAATAACTGACACAAATGAACATATTTCCACAGAGAAAGACACTCACAGACTTAGAAAACAAACTGTGCTCATCTAAAAGGAAAGGTGGGGGGAAGGGATAAATTAAGATAAGTGTTACTATATGTATACAAACACATATTATAAACATATCTCAAAAAGACCGACCATATAGCAAGTGAGGTCTGCGGAACCCTCAGTAACATTTTACATGGGAAGAGGATCTGTACTTGAATAGACATATATAATGTACAAATGAACCAGATTGTGTACACCTAGGACAAACAATATTCTAAGCTTTACCCCAATTAAAACACTTTTAAATTCCAAGAACAAATAATGACACATAAACTTATGGGGCTTCCTCCATGCACATTACAATGTAATTTACAACCTAGCAACACGACTTCCAGAAAGGCTCTGCTGCCCTAGTACCCAGACTTGGGAATGGAGAAATGCTGCCTGCTTGAGGCCACTTCCCACAACAGCAGCTTTAAACCCATTGCTAAATGTCACTAAATATTCACCAATGTTGCAGTTCGGGAAATGACACCTACTCTCTAAAAAACCTCGGGGTGGAAAATCGACCAAAAAATTCAAAAGACGGCAACCTTCCAAGAAGAGAATTTCAAGAGTTATATTGTACTCCCAATTGTTTCCTTTTTTTAACAGAAAAGAAAACGGTGGAGAAAAATGGTGAGTTTTACGAATTTTCAAAGACATGCAAACCCAAATTACAAAACCCTATCAGCTCACAGCAGCCAGTAGGGCCATTAGCATAAATGCTGCAAACAATAAATGCTAAATCGATTGTGGAGGAATGCGTACCCTCGATTCTAAGGGGGACGTGGTAAGAGGCACTAAAGAAAACACAAAGAAGGTGCTTTGAAAAGGGAAACACGGTGCTACCAGTCAATCAATCACACCCACTGCTGGGCCTATCACCTGAGAAAATGAGAATTAAAAAGTCACAGGCTGGCAATCCAGCACTCCAACAACATTTACCATAGCCAACACCTGGAAGCAATGAAAATGTCCATCAACCGAGGAATGCACAAAGTAGAAGTGCTCCACGTACCCAGTGGGAAATTACTCTAATAAAAAATAAAAATTACATTTAAAAAACCAACAAAATTCAGGAGACATCAGCTTGTGTGGGTTTCTCCGGGCACACTCCACTCTAATTTATAACCGAGAAACACCACAAGCCGCAAGGGCTTTTCCCTAGGTACCAGGGTGGGGAACATAGAAAGGCTGCCACCCTCTGGCAGTTACCTGCAAAAGCAGCTTTAAAGCCTGTGCTCATGGTCATTTCATAGGAACAAGTACTGCAGGATTGTAAATGAAACCTGCCCTCAAAATGTCTTGAGGGAGGTAATGGCCAAAACATTTCAAAATGTGACACATATTTTAAGAGATCACTTTGAAGAACTAAGGAGTAATCACAGCTTGAAAAATAAAAAGGACATGCCTTAAAGCTCAATTTCACCGGATTATGAGGCACATGCAAATTCAACCACAAACAGGTATCAGCTCACACTTGTCAGAATAACCATCAGCAAGGAAACTACAAACAATAAATGCTGAAGGTGTTGTGGAGAAATGCATACCCTCAAATTCAAGTGGGACGTAAGTTGGAGAGGGCTACGAATGACAGCAGAATGGATGTGCCTTAAAAAGGTAAACATTGAGCTACCATATGATCCAGCAGGCCCACTCCTCGACCTATAATCTAAGAAGAGAGAATTGGAAAGACACAGGCAGGCAAATCTGCATGGCACAGTATTACAATAGCCAGCATATGGAAGTAACCAAAAAGTCTACCAACAGATGGGTGGACAAAGAAGAACTCCTCCATGTACAGATGGAATATTTGCTAGTGAAAAAAATGAAACAATGCCATTTGCAGCACCATGGATGAGTCTAGATGTAATCACGCCACCTGTAGTAAGTGAGAAAGCAAGAGACACATATGCTTTCAATTCACTTTTAGGAGTTACTTAAAAATTGATGCCAATGTAGATATTTCCACAGAGAAAGGCAATCACAGATTCATGAAAAAAACTTATGGTTCACCATATAGAAAGGGATGAGGATTGGATACATTATCATATTGAGGTTAACAGAGATATACAAACCATGTGAAATATATAACCACCAAAGACGTACGGAAGACCAGGAGAAGACTACTCAACATTGTGTCATAACCCTACATGGGAAAAGGATTCGAGGAAGAATAGATACATGCATATGTGTGAAAGAACCACATCTTGCACACCTAGAGCAATCAAACCATTGTAATCAAATTTGCTGGGATAAAAAATAAAAGTAAATTACAAATATGAACAAGAAGTAATCAGACATAAACTTAAAGGGCTTTTTCCTGGCACATTCCATTCTAATATACAACCTAGAACACCACTTCCATTAAGGCTCTGTTTCCGTAGTAACCAAATTTGGTAAAGGAGAAACGCTGCCACCTTGTGGCTGTCTCCAGCAAGAGCAGCTTTAAACTCACAGCTAATGCTCACTTAACATTCACAAGGACTCAGGGCTCTAAAGGACACCTGCCCTAAAAAAATGTGCTGAAGGTGGGAATGGACAAAAAAATTCAAAACAGGCAAATGTTTCAAGAAGAGATTATGAAGAGTTATGTTTTACTCACACTCTTTTTAAAAAAAAGGAAAATGGATAAAAGCTCAACCTCAGGGAGTGTTAGACGCATGCAATCTAATCTACAAAAAGTTTCAACTTACACCAGTCGACTGATCATCAGCAAAAAGTCAACAAACAATAAATCCTGAAGGGGTTTTAGAGAACTGTGTACCCTCTACCTGCTGGTGAGACGGAAAGGGGTAACAGCCAATAATGAGAACAGAAAGGAGCTGTGTTTAAAAGTAAAAATGGAGGTACCATTCAATCCGGCAGGCGCACCATTGGACCTTTCACCTGAGAAGACAAGAATCGAGAAGACACAGGCCGCAAAAGCTGCAGTGCAGCCTTATTCACAATAGCCAAGACAGTGAAGCAATCAAAATGTCCAAGAACAGGTGAATGGATAAAGAAGAAGTGGTCCATGTACACAATGGGATATTAGCCATGGAAAACAATGAACCATTGCTCTTTGAGGCACCACAAATGAGTCTGGAGATAATCACGAAATATGAGGTAACTCGGAAACCAAAGACCTGTATTCTATGATATCACTTATAGGCGTTATCTAATAACTGACACAAATGAATATATTTCCACAGAGAAAGACACTCACAGACTTAGAAAACAAACTATGCTCATCTAAAAGGAAAGGTGGGGAGAATGGATAAATTAAGATTAGTGTTGCTATATCTATACAAACACATATTATATACATATCTCAAAAAGACCGACCATGTAGCAAGGGAGGTCTGTGGATCCCTCTGTAACATTTTACATGGGAAGAGGATCTGTACTTGAATAGAAATATATAATGTACAAATGAACCAGATTGTGTACACCTAGGACAAACAATATTCTAAGCTTTACCCCAATTAAAAAAAAATTTTAAATTCAAGAAGAAATAAAGAGACATAAAAGTATGGGGGTTTCTCCATGCACATTCCAATTTAATTTACAACCTAGGAACACGACTGCCAGAAAGGCTCTGCTGCCCCACTACCCAGATTTGGGAATGGAGAAATGCTGCCTTCTTGAGGCCACTTCCCACAACAGCAGCTTTAAACCCATTGCTAAAGGTCACTAAATATTCACCAAACTTGCAGTTCGGGAAATGACACCTGTTCTCTAAAAAAATTCTGGGGTGGAAAATCGACCAAAAATTTCAAAATAGGGCAACCTTCCAAGAAGACAATTTCAAGAGATATATTGTACTCCCAACTGTTTCCTTTTTTTTAACAGAAAAGTAAACGGTGGAGAAAAATGATGAGTTTTATGAATTTTCAAAGACATGCAAACCCAAATTACAAAAACCTATCAGCTCACAGCAGCCAGTATGGCCATTAGCATAAATGCGGCAAACAATAAATGCTGAAGCGATTGTGGAGAAATGCGTACCCTCGATTCTAAGGGGGACGTGGTAAGTGCCAGTAATGAAAACACAAAGAAGGTGCTTTGAAAAGGAAAACACGGTGCTACCAGTCAGTCAATCACACCCACTGCTGGGCCTATCACCTGTGAAAATGAGAATCAAACAGTCACAGGCTGGCAATCCTGCACTCCAACAATATTTACCATAGCCAACGCTTGGAAGCAATGAAAATGTCCATCAACCGAGGAATGCACAAAGTAGAAGTGGTCCACGTACACGGTGGAAAATTACTCCAATAAAAAATAAAAATTAAATTTAAAACTCCAACAAAAGTAAAGAGACATCAGCTTGTGTGGGTTTGTCCGGGCACACTGCACTCTAATTTATAACCGAGAAATACCACAGGCCGCAAGGGCTTCTCCCTAGTTACCAGGGTGGGGAACATAGAAAGGCTGCCACCCTCTGGCAGTTATCTGCAAAAGCAGCATTAAAGCCTGTGCTAATGGTCATTTCATAGGAACAAGTACTACAGAACTGTAAATGAAACCTGCCCTCAAAATGTCTTGAGGGAGGTAATGGCCAAAACATTTCAAAATGTGACGCATACTTTAAGAGAACAATTTGAAGAACTAAGGGGTAATCACAGCTTGAAAAATAAAAAGGACATGCCTTAAAGCTCAATTTCAACGGATTATGAGGCACGTGCGAATTCAGCCACAAAAAGGTATCAGCTCACAATTGTCAGAATAACCATTATCAAGAAATCTACAGACAAAAATGCTGAAGGTGTTGTGGAGAAATGCGTACCCTCAACTTCAAGGGGGACGTAAGTTGGAAAGGGCCACAAATGAGAGCAGAATGGAGGTGCCTTAAAAAGGTAAACATTGAGCTACCATATGATCCAGAAGGCTCACTCCTCGACCTATAATCTAAGAAGAGAGAATTGGAAAGACACAGGCAGGCAAATCTGCATGGCACAGTATTACAATAGCCAAGATATGGAAGTAACCAAAAAGTCCACCAACAGATGGGTGGACAAAGAAGAACTCCTCCATGTACAGATGGAATATTCGCTAGTGAAAAAAATGAAACAATGCCATTTGCAGCCCATACATGAGTCTAGACGTAAGCACGCCACCTGTAGTAAGTGAGAAAGCAAAAGACACATATCTTATCATATCACTTTTAGGAGTTACTTAAAAATTAATACCAGTGAAGATATTTCCACAGAGGAAGGCAATCAGAGATTCATTAAAAAAATCTTATGGTTCACCAAATAGAAAGGGATGAGGATTGGATACATTACCATATTGGGGTTAACAGAGATATACAAACCATGTGAAATATATAATCAACAAAGACGTACGGAAGACCAGGAGAAGACTACTCAACATTGTGTCATGACCTACATGGGAAAAGGATGCGTGGAAGAATAGATACATGTATATGTGTGAAAGAAGCACATCTTGCACACCTAGAAAAAACAAACCATTGTAATCAAATGTGCTGGGATAAAGAATAAAAAGTAAATTACAAATATGAACAAGAAGTAATCAGACATAAACTTAAAGGGCTTTTTCCTGGCACATTCCATTCTAATATACAACCTAGAACACCACTTCCATTAAGGCTCTGTTTCCGTAGTAACCAAATTTGGTAAAGGAGAAACGCTGCCACCTTGTGGCTGTCTCCTGCAAGAGCAGCTTTAAACTCACAGCTAATGCTCACTTAACATTCACAAGGACTCAGGGCTCTAAAGGACACCTGCCCTAAAAAAATGTGCTGAAGGTGGGAATGGACAAAAAAATTCAAAACAAGCAAATGTTTCAAGAAGAGATTATGAAGAGTTATGTTTTACTCACACTCTTTTTAAAAAAAAGGAAAATGGATAAAAGCTCAACCTCAGGGAGTGTTAGACGCATGCAATCTAATCTACAAAAAGTTTCAACTTACACCAGTCGACTGATCATCAGCAAAAAGTCAACAAACAATAAATCCTGAAGGGGTTTTAGAGAACTGTGTACCCTCTACCTGCTGGTGAGTCGGAAAGGGGTAACAGCCAATAATGAGAACAGAAAGGAGCTGTGTTTAAAAGTAAAAATAGAGGTACCATTCAATCCAGCAGGCGCACCATTGGACCTTTCACCTGAGAAGACAAGAATCGAGAAGACACAGGCCGCAAAAGCTGCAGTGCAGCCTTATTCACAATAGCCAAGACAGTGAAGCAATCAAAATGTCCAAGAACAGGTGAATGGATAAAGAAGAAGTGGTCCATGTACACAATGGGATATTAGCCATGGAAAACAATGAACCATTGCTCTTTGAGGCACCACAAATGAGTCTGGAGATAATCACGAAACATGAGGTAACTCGGAAACCAAAGACCTGTATTCTATGATATCACTTATAGGCGTTATCTAATAACTGACACAAATGAATATATTTCCACAGAGAAAGACACTCACAGACTTAGAAAACAAACTATGCTCATCTAAAAGGAAAGGTGGGGAGAATGGATAAATTAAGATTAGTGTTGCTATATCTATACAAACACATATTATATACATATCTCAAAAAGACCGACCATGTAGCAAGGGAGGTCTGTGGATCCCTCTGTAACATTTTACATGGGAAGAGGATCTGTACTTGAATAGAAATATATAATGTACAAATGAACCAGATTGTGTACACCTAGGACAAACAATATTCTAAGCTTTACCCCAATTAAAAAAAAATTTTAAATCCAAGAAGAAATAAAGAGACATAAAAGTATGGGGGTTTCTCCATGCACATTCCAATTTAATTTACAACCTAGGAACACGACTGCCAGAAAGGCTCTGCTGCCCCACTACCCAGATTTGGGAATGGAGAAATGCTGCCTTCTTGAGGCCACTTCCCACAACAGCAGCTTTAAACCCATTGCTAAAGGTCACTAAATATTCACCAAACTTGCAGTTCGGGAAATGACACCTGTTCTCTAAAAAAATTCTGGGGTGGAAAATCGACCAAAAATTTCAAAATAGGGCAACCTTCCAAGAAGACAATTTCAAGAGATATATTGTACTCCCAACTGTTTCCTTTTTTTTAACAGAAAAGTAAACGGTGGAGAAAAATGATGAGTTTTACGAATTTTCAAAGACATGCAAACCCACATTACAAAAACCTATCAGCTCACAGCAGCCAGTATGGCCATTAGCATAAATGCGGCAAACAATAAATGCTGAAGCGATTGTGGAGAAATGCGTACCCTCGATTCTAAGGGGGACGTGGTAAGTGCCAGTAATGAAAACACAAAGAAGGTGCTTTGAAAAGGAAAACACGGTGCTACCAGTCAGTCAATCACACCCACTGCTGGGCCTATCACCTGTGAAAATGAGAATCAAACAGTCACAGGCTGGCAATCCTGCACTCCAACAATATTTACCATAGCCAACGCTTGGAAGCAATGAAAATGTCCATCAACCGAGGAATGCACAAAGTAGAAGTGGTCCATGTACACGGTGGAAAATTACTCCAATAAAAAATAAAAATTAAATTTAAAACTCCAACAATAGTAAAGAGACATCAGCTTGTGTGGGTTTGTCCGGGCACACTCCACTCTAATTTATAACCGAGAAACACCACAGGCCGCAAGGGCTTCTCCCTAGTTACCAGGGTGGGGAACATAGAAAGGCTGCCACCCTCTGGCAGTTATCTGCAAAAGCAGCATTAAAGCCTGTGCTAATGGTCATTTCATAGGAACAAGTACTGCAGAACTGTAAATGAAACCTGCCCTCAAAATGTCTTGAGGGAGGTAATGGCCAAAACATTTCAAAATGTGACGCATACTTTAAGAGAACAATTTGAAGAACTAAGGGGTAATCACAGCTTGAAAAATAAAAAGGACATGCCTTAAAGCTCAATTTCAACGGATTATGAGGCACGTGTGAATTCAACCACAAAAAGGTATCAGCTCACAATTGTCAGAATAACCATCAACAAGAAATCTACAGACAAAAATGCTGAAGGTGTTGTGGAGAAATGCGTACCCTCAACTTCAAGGGGGACGTAAGTTGGAAAGGGCCACAAATGAGAGCAGAATGGAGGTGCCTTAAAAAGGTAAACATTGAGCTACCATATGATCCAGCAGGCTCACTCCTCGACCTATAATCTAAGAAGAGAGAATTGGAAAGACACAGGCAGGCAAATCTGCATGGCACAGTATTACAATAGCCAAGATATGGAAGTAACCAAAAAGTCCACCAACAGATGGGTGGACAAAGAAGAACTCCTCCATGTACAGATGGAATATTCGCTAGTGAAAAAAATGAAACAATGCCATTTGCAGCCCATACATGAGTCTAGACGTAAGCACGCCACCTTTAGTAAGTGAGAAAGCAAAAGACACATATCCTATCATATCACTTTTAGGAGTTACTTAAAAATTAATACCAGTGAAGATATTTCCACAGAGGAAGGCAATCAGAGATTCATTAAAAAAATCTTATGGTTCACCAAATAGAAAGGGATGAGGATTGGATACATTACCATATTGGGGTTAACAGAGATATACAAACCATGTGAAATATATAATCAACAAAGACGTACGGAAGACCAGGAGAAGACTACTCAACATTGTGTCATGACCTACATGGGAAAAGGATGCGTGGAAGAATAGATACATGTATATGTGTGAAAGAAGCACATCTTGCACACCTAGAAAAAACAAACCATTGTAATCAAATGTGCTGGGATAAAGAATAAAAAGTAAATTACAAATATGAACAAGAAGTAATCAGACATAAACTTAAAGGGCTTTTTCCTGACACATTCCATTCTAATTTACAACCTAGAACACCACTTCCATTAAGCCTCTGTTTCCCTAGTTACGAAATTTGGAAAAGGAGAAATGCTGCCACCTTGTGGCCGTTTCCTGCAAGAGCAGCTTTAATCTCACAGCTAATGCTCACTTAACATACACAAGGACTCAGGGCTGTAAAGGACACCTGCCCTAAAAAAAATGTGCTGAAGGAGGGAATGGACAAAAAAATTCAAAACAGGCAAATGTTTCAAGAAGAGAGTATGAAGAGTTAAGTTTTACTCACGGTGTTTTAAAAAAAAGGAAAATGGATAAAAGCTCAACCTCAGGGAGTGTTAGACCCATGCAATCTATTCTATAAAAAGTTTCAACTTACACCAGTCGACTGACCATCAGCAAAAAGTCTACAAACAATACATGCTGAAGGGGTTTTAGAGAACTGTGTACCCTCTACCTGCTGGTGAGCCGTAAAGGGGTAACAGCCAATAATGATAACAGAAAGGAGCTGTGTTTAAAAGTAAAAATGGAGGTACCATTCAAGCCAGCAGGCGCACCATTGGACCTCTCACCTGAGAAGACAAGAATCGAGAAGACTCAGGCCGCAAAAGCTGCAGTGCAGCCTTATTCACAATAGCCAAGACAGTGAAGCAATGAAAATGCCCAACAACAGGTGAATGGATAAAGAAGAAGTGGTCCATGTACACAATGGAATATTAGCCATGGAAAACAATGAACCATTGCTCTCTGAGGCACCACAAATGAGTCTGGAGATAATCACGAAACATGAGGTAAGTCGGAGAGCAAAAGACCTATATTCTATGATATCACTTATAGGCGTTATCTAATAACTGACACAAATGAACATATTTCCACAGAGAAAGACACTCACAGACTTAGAAAACAAACTGTGCTCATCTAAAAGGAAAGGTGGGGGGAAGGGATAAATTAAGATTAGTGTTACTATATGTATACAAACACATATTATAAACATATCTCAAAAAGACCGACCATATAGCAAGTGAGGTCTGCGGAACCCTCAGTAACATTTTACATGGGAAGAGGATCTGTACTTGAATAGACATATATAATGTACAAATGAACCAGATTGTGTACACCTAGGACAAACAATATTCTAAGCTTTACCCCAATTAAAAAAAAAATTTAAATCCAGGAAGAAATAAAGAGACATAAAAGTATGGGGGTTTCTCAATGCACATTTCAATTTAATTTAGAACCTAGGAACACGACTTCCAGAAAGGCTCTGCTGCCCTAGTACCCAGACTTGGGAATGGAGAAATGCTGCCTGCTTGAGGCCACTTCCCACAACAGCAGCTTTAAACCCATTGCTAAATGTCACTAAATATTCACCAATGTTGCAGTTCGGGAAATGACACCTACTCTCTAAAAAAACTCTGGGGTGGAAAATCGACCAAAAAATTCAAAAGACGGCAACCTTCCAAGAAGAGAATTTCAAGAGTTATATTGTACTCCCAATTGTTTCCTTTTTTTAACAGAAAAGAAAACGGTGGAGAAAAATGGTGAGTTTTACGAATTTTCAAAGACATGCAAACCCAAATTACAAAACCCTATCAGCTCACAGCAGCCAGTAGGGCCATTAGCATAAATGCTGCAAACAATAAATGCTAAATCGATTGTGGAGGAATGCGTACCCTCGATTCTAAGGGGGACGTGGTAAGAGGCACTAAAGAAAACACAAAGAAGGTGCTTTGAAAAGGGAAACACGGTGCTACCAGTCAATCAATCACACCCACTGCTGGGCCTATCACCTGAGAAAATGAGAATTAAAAAGTCACAGGCTGGCAATCCAGCACTCCAACAACATTTACCATAGCCAACACCTGGAAGCAATGAAAATGTCCATCAACCGAGGAATGCACAAAGTAGAAGTGCTCCACGTACCCAGTGGGAAATTACTCTAATAAAAAATAAAAATTACATTTAAAAAACCAACAAAATTCAGGAGACATCAGCTTGTGTGGGTTTCTCCGGGCACACTCCACTCTAATTTATAACCGAGAAACACCACAAGCCGCAAGGGCTTTACCCTAGGTACCAGGGTGGGGAACATAGAAAGGCTGCCACCCTCTGGCAGTTACCTGCAAAAGCAGCTTTAAAGCCTGTGCTCATGGTCATTTCATAGGAACAAGTACTGCAGAACTGTAAATGAAACCTGCCCTCAAAATGTCTTGAGGGAGGTAATGGCCAAAACATTTCAAAATGTGACACATATTTTAAGAGATCACTTTGAAGAACTAAGGAGTAATCACAGCTTGAAAAATAAAAAGGACATGCCTTAAAGCTCAATTTCACCGGATTATGAGGCACATGCAAATTCAACCACAAAGAGGTATCAGCTCACACTTGTCAGAATAACCATCAGCAAGGAAACTACAAACAATAAATGCTGAAGGTGTTGTGGAGAAATGCATACCCTCAAATTCAAGTGGGACGTAAGTTGGAGAGGGCTACGAATGACAGCAGAATGGAGGTGCCTTAAAAAGGTAAACATTGAGCTACCATATGATCCAGCAGGCCCACTCCTCGACCTATAATCTAAGAAGAGAGAATTGGAAAGACACAGGCAGGCAAATCTGCATGGCACAGTATTACAATAGCCAGCATATGGAAGTAACCAAAAAGTCTACCAACAGATGGGTGGACAAAGAAGAACTCCTCCATGTACAGATGGAATATTTGCTAGTGAAAAAAATGAAACAATGCCATTTGCAGCACCATGGATGAGTCTAGATGTAATCACGCCACCTGTAGTAAGTGAGAAAGCAAGAGACACATATGCTTTCAATTCACTTTTAGGAGTTACTTAAAAATTGATGCCAATGTAGATATTTCCACAGAGAAAGGCAATCACAGATTCATGAAAAAAACTTATGGTTCACCATATAGAAAGGGATGAGGATTGGATACATTATCATATTGAGGTTAACAGAGATATACAAACCATGTGAAATATATAACCACCAAAGACGTACGGAAGACCAGGAGAAGACTACTCAACATTGTGTCATAACCCTACATGGGAAAAGGATTCGAGGAAGAATAGATACATGTATATGTGTGAAAGAACCACATCTTGCACACCTAGAGCAATCAAACCATTGTAATCAAATTTGCTGGGATAAAAAATAAAAGTAAATTACAAATATGAACAAGAAGTAATCAGACATAAACTTAAAGGGCTTTTTCCTGGCACATTCCATTCTAATATACAACCTAGAACACCACTTCCATTAAGGCTCTGTTTCTGTAGTAACCAAATTTGGTAAAGGAGAAACGCTGCCACCTTGTGGCTGTCTCCTGCAAGAGCAGCTTTAAACTCACAGCTAATGCTCACTTAACATTCACAAGGACTCAGGGCTCTAAAGGACACCTGCCCTAAAAAAATGTGCTGAAGGTGGGAATGGACAAAAAAATTCAAAACAGGCAAATGTTTCAAGAAGAGATTATGAAGAGTTATGTTTTACTCACACTCTTTTTAAAAAAAAGGAAAATGGATAAAAGCTCAACCTCAGGGAGTGTTAGACGCATGCAATCTAATCTACAAAAAGTTTCAACTTACACCAGTCGACTGATCATCAGCAAAAAGTCAACAAACAATAAATCCTGAAGGGGTTTTGGGGAACTGTGTACCCTCTACCTGCTGGTGAGACGGAAAGGGGTAACAGCCAATAATGAGAACAGAAAGGAGCTGTGTTTAAAAGTAAAAATGGAGGTACCATTCAATCCGGCAGGCGCACCATTGGACCTTTCACCTGAGAAGACAAGAATCGAGAAGACACAGGCCGCAAAAGCTGCAGTGCAGCCTTATTCACAATAGCCAAGACAGTGAAGCAATCAAAATGTCCAAGAACAGGTGAATGGATAAAGAAGAAGTGGTCCATGTACACAATGGGATATTAGCCATGGAAAACAATGAACCATTGCTCTTTGAGGCACCACAAATGAGTCTGGAGATAATCACGAAACATGAGGTAACTCGGAAACCAAAGACCTGTATTCTATGATATCACTTATAGGCGTTATCTAATAACTGACACAAATGAATATATTTCCACAGAGAAAGACACTCACAGACTTAGAAAACAAACTATGCTCATCTAAAAGGAAAGGTGGGGAGAATGGATAAATTAAGATTAGTGTTGCTATATCTATACAAACACATATTATATACATATCTCAAAAAGACCGACCATGTAGCAAGGGAGGTCTGTGGATCCCTCTGTAACATTTTACATGGGAAGATGATCTGTACTTGAATAGAAATATATAATGTACAAATGAACCAGATTGTGTACACCTAGGACAAACAATATTCTAAGCTTTACCCCAATTAAAAAAAAATTTTAAATCCAAGAAGAAATAAAGAGACATAAAAGTATGGGGGTTTCTCCATGCACATTCCAATTTAATTTACAACCTAGGAACACGACTGCCAGAAAGGCTCTGCTGCCCCACTACCCAGATTTGGGAATGGAGAAATGCTGCCTTCTTGAGGCCACTTCCCACAACAGCAGCTTTAAACCCATTGCTAAAGGTCACTAAATATTCACCAAACTTGCAGTTCGGGAAATGACACCTGTTCTCTAAAAAAATTCTGGGGTGGAAAATCGACCAAAAATTTCAAAATAGGGCAACCTTCCAAGAAGACAATTTCAAGAGATATATTGTACTCCCAACTGTTTCCTTTTTTTTAACAGAAAAGTAAACGGTGGAGAAAAATGATGAGTTTTATGAATTTTCAAAGACATGCAAACCCAAATTACAAAAACCTATCAGCTCACAGCAGCCAGTACGGCCATTAGCATAAATGCGGCAAACAATAAATGCTGAAGCGATTGTGGAGAAATGCGTACCCTCGATTCTAAGGGGGACGTGGTAAGTGCCAGTAATGAAAACACAAAGAAGGTGCTTTGAAAAGGAAAACACGGTGCTACCAGTCAGTCAATCACACCCACTGCTGGGCCTATCACCTGTGAAAATGAGAATCAAACAGTCACAGGCTGGCAATCCTGCACTCCAACAATATTTACCATAGCCAACGCTTGGAAGCAATGAAAATGTCCATCAACCGAGGAATGCACAAAGTAGAAGTGCTCCACGTACACGGTGGAAAATTACTCCAATAAAAAATAAAAATTAAATTTAAAACTCCAACAAAAGTAAAGAGACATCAGCTTGTGTGGGTTTGTCCGGGCACACTCCACTCTAATTTATAACCGAGAAACACCACAGGCCGCAAGGGCTTCTCCCTAGTTACCAGGGTGGGGAACATAGAAAGGCTGCCACCCTCTGGCAGTTATCTGCAAAAGCAGCATTAAAGCCTGTGTAATGGTCATTTCATAGGAACAAGTACTGCAGAACTGTAAATGAAACCTGCCCTCAAAATGTCTTGAGGGAGGTAATGGCCAAAACATTTCGAAATGTGACGCATACTTTAAGAGAACAATTTGAAGAACTAAGGGGTAATCACAGCTTGAAAATTAAAAAGGACATGCCTTAAAGCTCAATTTCAACGGATTATGAGGCACGTGCGAATTCAACCACAAAAAGGTTTCAGCTCACAATTGTCAGAATAACCATTAACAAGAAATCTACAGACAAAAATGCTGAAGGTGTTGTGGAGAAATGCGTACCCTCAACTTCAAGGGGGACGTAAGTTGGAAAGGGCCACAAATGAGAGCAGAATGGAGGTGCCTTAAAAAGGTAAACATTGAGCTACCATATGATCCAGCAGGCTCACTCCTCGACCTATAATCTAAGAAGAGAGAATTGGAAAGACACAGGCAGACAAATCTGCATGGCACAGTATTACAATAGCCAAGATATGGAAGTAACCAAAAAGTCCACCAACAGATGGGTGGACAAAGAAGAACTCCTCCATGTACAGATGGAATATTCGCTAGTGAAAAAAATGAAACAATGCCATTTGCAGCCCATACATGAGTCTAGACGTAAGCACGCCACCTGTAGTAAGTGAGAAAGCAAAAGACACATATCCTATCATATCACTGTTAGGAGTTACTTAAAAATTAATACCAGTGAAGATATTTCCACAGAGAAAGGCAATCAGAGATTCATTAAAAAAATCTTATGGTTCACCAAATAGAAAGGGATGAGGATTGGATACATTACCATATTGGGGTTAACAGAGATATACAAACCATGTGAAATATATAATCACCAAAGACGTACGGAAGACCAGGAGAAGACTACTCAACATTGTGTCATGACCTACATGGGAAAAGGATGCGTGGAAGAATAGATACATGTATATGTGTGAAAGAAGCACATCTTGCACACCTAGAAAAAACAAACCATTGTAATCAAATGTGCTGGGATAAAGAATAAAAAGTAAATTACAAATATGAACAAGAAGTTATGAGACCTAAACTTAAAGGGCTTTTTCCTGGCACATTCCATTCTAATTTACAACCTAGAACACCACTTCCATTAAGCCTCTGTTTCCCTAGTTACGAAATTTGGAAAAGGAGAAATGCTGCCACCTTGTGGCCGTTTCCTGAAAGAGCAGCTTTAAACTCACAGCTAATGCTCACTTAACATACACAAGGACTCAGGGCTGTAAAGGACACCTGCCCTAAAAAAAATGTGCTGAAGGAGGGAATGGACAAAAAAATTCACAACAGGCAAATGTTTCACGAAGAGAGTATGAAGAGTTAAGTTTTACTCACGGTGTTTTAAAAAAAAGGAAAATGGATAAAAGCTCAACCTCAGGGAGTGTTAGACCCATGCAATCTATTCTATAAAAAAGTTTCAACTTACACCAGTCGACTGACCATCAGCAAAAAGTCTACAAACAATACATGCTGAAGGGGTTTTAGAGAACTGTGTACCCTCTACCTGCTGGTGAGCCGTAAAGGGGTAACAGCCAATAATGAGAACAGAAAGGAGCTGTGTTTAAAAGTAAAAATGGAGGTACCATTCAAGCCAGCAGGCGCACCATTGGACCTCTCACCTGAGAAGACAAGAATCGAGAAGACTCAGGCCGCAAAAGCTGCAGTGCAGCCTTATTCACAATAGCCAAGACAGTGAAGCAATGAAAATGCCCAACAACAGGTGAATGGATAAAGAAGAAGTGGTCCATGTACACAATGGAATATTAGCCATGGAAAACAATGAACCATTGCTCTCTGAGGCACCACAAATGAGTCTGGAGATAATCACGAAACATGAGGTAAGTAGGAGAGCAAAAGACCTATATTCTATGATATCACTTATAGGCGTTATCTAATAACTGACACAAATGAACATATTTCCACAGAGAAAGACACTCACAGACTTAGAAAACAAACTGTGCTCATCTAAAAGGAAAGGTGGGGGGAAGGGATAAATTAAGATTAGTGTTACTATATGTATACAAACACATATTATAAACATATCTCAAAAAGACCGACCATATAGCAAGTGAGGTCTGCGGAACCCTCAGTAACATTTTACATGGGAAGAGGATCTGTACTTGAATAGACATATATAATGTACAAATGAACCAGATTGTGTACACCTAGGACAAACAATATTCTAAGCTTTACCCCAATTAAAACACTTTTAAAATCCAAGAACAAATAATGACACATAAACTTATGGGGCTTTCTCCATGCACATTACAATGTAATTTACAACCTAGCAACACGACTTCCAGAAAGGCTCTGCTGCCCTAGTACCCAGACTTGGGAATGGAGAAATGCTGCCTGCTTGAGGCCACTTCCCACAACAGCAGCTTTAAACCCATTGCTAAATGTCACTAAATATTCACCAATGTTGCAGTTCGGGAAATGACACCTACTCTCTAAAAAAACTCTGGGGTGGAAAATCGACCAAAAAATTCAAAAGACGGCAACCTTCCAAGAAGAGAATTTCAAGAGTTATATTGTACTCCCAATTGTTTCCTTTTTTTAACAGAAAAGAAAACGGTGGAGAAAAATGGTGAGTTTTACGAATTTTCAAAGACATGCAAACCCAAATTACAAAACCCTATCAGCTCACAGCAGCCAGTAGGGCCATTAGCATAAATGCTGCAAACAATAAATGCTAAATCGATTGTGGAGGAATGCGTACCCTCGATTCTAAGGGGGACGTGGTAAGAGGCACTAAAGAAAACACAAAGAAGGTGCTTTGAAAAGGGAAACACGGTGCTACCAGTCAATCAATCACACCCACTGCTGGGCCTATCACCTGAGAAAATGAGAATTAAAAAGTCACAGGCTGGCAATCCAGCACTCCAACAACATTTACCATAGCCAACACCTGGAAGCAATGAAAATGTCCATCAACCGAGGAATGCACAAAGTAGAAGTGCTCCACGTACCCAGTGGGAAATTACTCTAATAAAAAATAAAAATTACATTTAAAAAACCAACAAAATTCAGGAGACATCAGCTTGTGTGGGTTTCTCCGGGCACACTCCACTCTAATTTATAACCGAGAAACACCATAAGCCGCAAGGGCTTTTCCCTAGGTACCAGGGTGAGGAACATAGAAAGGCTGCCACCCTCTGGCAGTTACCTGCAAAAGCAGCTTTAAAGCCTGTGCTCATGGTCATTTCATAGGAACAAGTACTGCAGGATTGTAAATGAAACCTGCCCTCAAAATGTCTTGAGGGAGGTAATGGCCAAAACATTTCAAAATGTGACACATATTTTAAGAGATCACTTTGAAGAACTAAGGAGTAATCACAGCTTGAAAAATAAAAAGGACATGCCTTAAAGCTCAATTTCACCGGATTATGAGGCACATGCAAATTCAACCACAAAGAGGTATCAGCTCACACTTGTCAGAATAACCATCAGCAAGGAAACTACAAACAATAAATGCTGAAGGTGTTGTGGAGAAATGCATACCCTCAAATTCAAGTGGGACGTAAGTTGGAGAGGGCTACGAATGACAGCAGAATGGAGGTGCATTAAAAAGGTAAACATTGAGCTACCATATGATCCAGCAGGCCCACTCCTCGACCTATAATCTAAGAAGAGAGAATTGGAAAGACACAGGCAGGCAAATCTGCATGGCACAGTATTACAATAGCCAGCATATGGAAGTAACCAAAAAGTCTACCAACAGATGGGTGGACAATGAAGAACTCCTCCATGTACAGATGGAATATTTGCTAGTGAAAAAAATGAAACAATGCCATTTGCAGCACCATGGATGAGTCTAGATGTAATCACGCCACCTGTAGTAAGTGAGAAAGCAAGAGACACATATGCTTTCAATTCACTTTTAGGAGTTACTTAAAAATTGATGCCAATGTAGATATTTCCACAGAGAAAGGCAATCACAGATTCATGAAAAAAACTTATGGTTCACCATATAGAAAGGGATGAGGATTGGATACATTATCATATTGAGGTTAACAGAGATATACAAACCATGTGAAATATATAACCACCAAAGACGTACGGAAGACCAGGAGAAGACTACTCAACATTGTGTCATAACCCTACATGGGAAAAGGATTCGAGGAAGAATAGATACATGTATATGTGTGAAAGAAGCACATCTTGCACACCTAGAGCAATCAAACCATTGTAATCAAATTTGCTGGGATAAAAAATAAAAGTAAATTACAAATATGAACAAGAAGTAATCAGACATAAACTTAAAGGGCTTTTTCTTGGCACATTCCATTCTAATATACAACCTAGAACACCACTTCCATTAAGGCTCTGTTTCCGTAGTAACCAAATTTTGTAAAGGAGAAACGCTGCCACCTTGTGGCTGTCTCCTGCAAGAGCAGCTTTAAACTCACAGCTAATGCTCACTTAACATTCACAAGGACTCAGGGCTCTAAAGGACACCTGCCCTAAAAAAATGTGCTGAAGGTGGGAATGGACAAAAAAATTCAAAACAGGCAAATGTTTCAAGAAGAGATTATGAAGAGTTATGTTTTACTCACACTCTTTTTAAAAAAAAGGAAAATGGATAAAAGCTCAACCTCAGGGAGTGTTAGACGCATGCAATCTAATCTACAAAAAGTTTCAACTTACACCAGTCGACTGATCATCAGCAAAAAGTCAACAAACAATAAATCCTGAAGGGGTTTTAGAGAACTGTGTTCCCTCTACCTGCTGGTGAAACGGAAAGGGGTAACAGCCAATAATGAGAACAGAAAGGAGCTGTGTTTAAAAGTAAAAATGGAGGTACCATTCAATCCGGCAGGCGCACCATTGGACCTTTCACCTGAGAAGACAAGAATCGAGAAGACACAGGCCGCAAAAGCTGCAGTGCAGCCTTATTCACAATAGCCAAGACAGTGAAGCAATCAAAATGTCCAAGAACAGGTGAATGGATAAAGAAGAAGTGGTCCATGTACACAATGGGATATTAGCCATGGAAAACAATGAACCATTGCTCTTTGAGGCACCACAAATGAGTCTGGAGATAATCACGAAACATGAGGTAACTCGGAAACCAAAGACCTGTATTCTATGATATCACTTATAGGCGTTATCTAATAACTGACACAAATGAATATATTTCCACAGAGAAAGACACTCACAGACTTAGAAAACAAACTATGCTCATCTAAAAGGAAAGGTGGGGAGAATGGATAAATTAAGATTAGTGTTGCTATATCTATACAAACACATATTATATACATATCTCAAAAAGACCGACCATGTAGCAAGGGAGGTCTGTGGATCCCTCTGTAACATTTTACATGGGAAGAGGATCTGTACTTGAATAGAAATATATAATGTACAAATGAACCAGATTGTGTACACCTAGGACAAACAATATTCTAAGCTTTACCCCAATTAAAAAAAAATTTTAAATCCAAGAAGAAATAAAGAGACATAAAAGTATGGGGGTTTCTCCATGCACATTCCAATTTAATTTACAACCTAGGAACACGACTGCCAGAAAGGCTCTGCTGCCCCACTACCCAGATTTGGGAATGGAGAAATGCTGCCTTCTTGAGGCCACTTCCCACAACAGCAGCTTTAAACCCATTGCTAAAGGTCACTAAATATTCACCAAACTTGCAGTTCGGGAAATGACACCTGTTCTCTAAAAAAATTCTGGGGTGGAAAATCGACCAAAAATTTCAAAATAGGGCAACCTTCCAAGAAGACAATTTCAAGAGATATATTGTACTCCCAACTGTTTCCTTTTTTTTAACAGAAAAGTAAACGGTGGAGAAAAATGATGAGTTTTATGAATTTTCAAAGACATGCAAACCCAAATTACAAAAACCTATCAGCTCACAGCAGCCAGTATGGCCATTAGCATAAATGCGGCAAACAATAAATGCTGAAGCGATTGTGGAGAAATGCGTACCCTCGATTCTAAGGGGGACGTGGTAAGTGCCAGTAATGAAAACACAAAGAAGGTGCTTTGAAAAGGAAAACACGGTGCTACCAGTCAGTCAATCACACCCACTGCTGGGCCTATCACCTGTGAAAATGAGAATCAAACAGTCACAGGCTGGCAATCCTGCACTCCAACAATATTTACCATAGCCAACGCTTGGAAGCAATGAAAATGTCCATCAACCGAGGAATGCACAAAGTAGAAGTGGTCCACGTACACGGTGGAAAATTACTCCAATAAAAAATAAAAATTAAATTTAAAACTCCAACAAAAGTAAAGAGACATCAGCTTGTGTGGGTTTGTCCGGGCACACTCCACTCTAATTTATAACCGAGAAACACCACAGGCCGCAAGGGCTTCTCCCTAGTTACCAGGGTGGGGAACATAGAAAGGCTGCCACCCTCTGGCAGTTATCTGCAAAAGCAGCATTAAAGCCTGTGCTAATGGTCATTTCATAGGAACAAGTACTGCAGAACTGTAAATGAAACCTGCCCTCAAAATGTCTTGAGGGAGGTAATGGCCAAAACATTTCAAAATGTGACGCATACTTTAAGAGAACAATTTGAAGAACTAAGGGGTAATCACAGCTTGAAAAATAAAAAGGACATGCCTTAAAGCTCAATTTCAACGGATTATGAGGCACGTGTGAATTCAACCACAAAAAGGTATCAGCTCACAATTGTCAGAATAACCATCAACAAGAAATCTACAGACAAAAATGCTGAAGGTGTTGTGAAGAAATGCGTACCCTCAACTTCAAGGGGGACGTAAGTTGGAAAGGGCCACAAATGAGAGCAGAATGGAGGTGCCTTAAAAAGGTAAACATTGAGCTACCATATGATCCAGCAGGCTCACTCCTCGACCTATAATCTAAGAAGAGAGAATTGGAAAGACACAGGCAGGCAAATCTGCATGGCACAGTATTACAATAGCCAAGATATGGAAGTAACCAAAAAGTCCACCAACAGATGGGTGGACAAAGAAGAACTCCTCCATGTACAGATGGAATATTCGCTAGTGAAAAAAATGAAACAATGCCATTTGCAGCCCATACATGAGTCTAGACGTAAGCACGCCACCTGTAGTAAGTGAGAAAGCAAAAGACACATATCCTATCATATCACTTTTAGGAGTTACTTAAAAATTAATACCAGTGAAGATATTTCCACAGAGGAAGGCAATCAGAGATTCATTAAAAAAATCTTATGGTTCACCAAATAGAAAGGGATGAGGATTGGATACATTACCATATTGGGGTTAACAGAGATATACAAACCATGTGAAATATATAATCAACAAAGACGTACGGAAGACCAGGAGAAGACTACTCAACATTGTGTCATGACCTACATGGGAAAAGGATGCGTGGAAGAATAGATACATGTATATGTGTGAAAGAAGCACATCTTGCACACCTAGAAAAAACAAACCATTGTAATCAAATGTGCTGGGATAAAGAATAAAAAGTAAATTACAAATATGAACAAGAAGTAATCAGACATAAACTTAAAGGGCTTTTTCCTGGCACATTCCATTCTAATTTACAACCTAGAACACCACTTCCATTAAGCCTCTGTTTCCCTAGTTACGAAATTTGGAAAAGGAGAAATGCTGCCACCTTGTGGCCGTTTCCTGAAAGAGCAGCTTTAAACTCACAGCTAATGCTCACTTAACATACACAAGGACTCAGGGCTGTAAAGGACACCTGCCCTAAAAAAATGTGCTGAAGGAGGGAATGGACAAAAAAATTCAAAACAGGCAAATGTTTCACGAAGAGAGTATGAAGAGTTAAGTTTTACTCACGGTGTTTTAAAAAAAAGGAAAATGGATAAAAGCTCAACCTCAGGGAGTGTTAGACCCATGCAATCTATTCTATAAAAAGTTTCAACTTACACCAGTCGACTGACCATCAGCAAAAAGTCTACAAACAATACATGCTGAAGGGGTTTTAGAGAACTGTGTACCCTCTACCTGCTGGTGAGCCGTAAAGGGGTAACAGCCAATAATGGTAACAGAAAGGAGCTGTGTTTAAAAGTAAAAATGGAGGTACCATTCAAGCCAGCAGGCGCACCATTGGACCTCTCACCTGAGAAGACAAGAATCGAGAAGACTCAGGCCGCAAAAGCTGCAGTGCAGCCTTATTCACAATAGCCAAGACAGTGAAGCAATGAAAATGCCCAACAACAGGTGAATGGATAAAGAAGAAGTGGTCCATGTACACAATGGAATATTAGCCATGGAAAACAATGAACCATTGCTCTCTGAGGCACCACAAATGAGTCTGGAGATAATCACGAAACATGAGGTAAGTCGGAGAGCAAAAGACCTATATTCTATGATATCACTTATAGGCGTTATCTAATAACTGACACAAATGAACATATTTCCACAGAGAAAGACACTCACAGACTTAGAAAACAAACTGTGCTCATCTAAAAGGAAAGGTGGGGGGAAGGGATAAATTAAGATTAGTGTTACTATATGTATACAAACACATATTATAAACATATCTCAAAAAGACCGACCATATAGCAAGTGAGGTCTGCGGAACCCTCAGTAACATTTTACATGGGAAGAGGATCTGTACTTGAATAGACATATATAATGTACAAATGAACCAGATTGTGTACACCTAGGACAAACAATATTCTAAGCTTTACCCCAATTAAAAAAAAAATTTAAATCCAAGAAGAAATAAAGAGACATAAAAGTATGGGGGTTTCTCAATGCACATTTCAATTTAATTTACAACCTAGGAACACGACTTCCAGAAAGGCTCTGCTGCCCTAGTACCCAGACTTGGGAATGGAGAAATGCTGCCTGCTTGAGGCCACTTCCCACAACAGCAGCTTTAAACCCATTGCTAAATGTCACTAAATATTCACCAATGTTGCAGTTCGGGAAATGACACCTACTCTCTAAAAAAACTCTGGGGTGGAAAATCGACCAAAAAATTCAAAAGACGGCAACCTTCCAAGAAGAGAATTTCAAGAGTTATATTGTACTCCCAATTGTTTCCTTTTTTTAACAGAAAAGAAAACGGTGGAGAAAAATGGTGAGTTTTACGAATTTTCAAAGACATGCAAACCCAAATTACAAAACCCTATCAGCTCACAGCAGCCAGTAGGGCCATTAGCATAAATGCTGCAAACAATAAATGCTAAATCGATTGTGGAGGAATGCGTACCCTCGATTCTAAGGGGGACGTGGTAAGAGGCACTAAAGAAAACACAAAGAAGGTGCTTTGAAAAGGGAAACACGGTGCTACCAGTCAATCAATCACACCCACTGCTGGGCCTATCACCTGAGAAAATGAGAATTAAAAAGTCACAGGCTGGCAATCCAGCACTCCAACAACATTTACCATAGCCAACACCTGGAAGCAATGAAAATGTCCATCAACCGAGGAATGCACAAAGTAGAAGTGCTCCACGTACCCAGTGGGAAATTACTCTAATAAAAAATAAAAATTACATTTAAAAAACCAACAAAATTCAGGAGACATCAGCTTGTGTGGGTTTCTCCGGGCACACTCCACTCTAATTTATAACCGAGAAACACCACAAGCCGCAAGGGCTTTTCCCTAGGTACCAGGGTGGGGAACATAGAAAGGCTGCCACCCTCTGGCAGTTACCTGCAAAAGCAGCTTTAAAGCCTGTGCTCATGGTCATTTCATAGGAACAAGTACTGCAGGATTGTAAATGAAACCTGCCCTCAAAATGTCTTGAGGGAGGTAATGGCCAAAACATTTCAAAATGTGACACATATTTTAAGAGCTCACTTTGAAGAACTAAGGAGTAATCACAGCTTGAAAAATAAAAAGGACATGCCTTAAAGCTCAATTTCACCGGATTATGAGGCACATGCAAATTCAACCACAAACAGGTATCAGCTCACACTTGTCAGAATAACCATCAGCAAGGAAACTACAAATAATAAATGCTGAAGGTGTTGTGGAGAAATGCATACCCTCAAATTCAAGTGGGACGTAAGTTGGAGAGGGCTACGAATGACAGCAGAATGGAGGTGCCTTAAAAAGGTAAACATTGAGCTACCATATGATCCAGCAGGCCCACTCCTCGACCTATAATCTAAGAAGAGAGAATTGGAAAGACACAGGCAGGCAAATCTGCATGGCACAGTAATACAATAGCCAGCATATGGAAGTAACCAAAAAGTCTACCAACAGATGGGTGGACAAAGAAGAACTCCTCCATGTACAGATGGAATATTCGCTAGTGAAAAAAATGAAACAATGCCATTTGCAGCACCATGGATGAGTCTAGATGTAATCACGCCACCTGTAGTAAGTGAGAAAGCAAGAGACACATATGCTTTCAATTCACTTTTAGGAGTTACTTAAAAATTGATGCCAATGTAGATATTTCCACAGAGAAAGGCAATCACAGATTCATGAAAAAAACTTATGGTTCACCATATAGAAAGGGATGAGGATTGGATACATTATCATATTGAGGTTAACAGAGATATACAAACCATGTGAAATATATAACCACCAAAGACGTACGGAAGACCAGGAGAAGACTACTCAACATTGTGTCATAACCCTACATGGGAAAAGGATTCGAGGAAGAATAGATACATGTATATGTGTGAAAGAACCACATCTTGCACACCTAGAGCAATCAAACCATTGTAATCAAATTTGCTGGGATAAAAAATAAAAGTAAATTACAAATATGAACAAGAAGTAATCAGACATAAACTTAAAGGGCTTTTTCCTGGCACATTCCATTCTAATATACAACCTAGAACACCACTTCCATTAAGGCTCTGTTTCCGTAGTAACCAAATTTGGTAAAGGAGAAACGCTGCCACCTTGTGGCTGTCTCCTGCAAGAGCAGCTTTAAACTCACAGCTAATGCTCACTTAACATTCACAAGGACTCAGGGCTCTAAAGGACACCTGCCCTAAAAAAATGTGCTGAAGGTGGGAATGGACAAAAAAATTCAAAACAGGCAAATGTTTCAAGAAGAGATTATGAAGAGTTATGTTTTACTCACACTCTTTTTAAAAAAAAGGAAAATGGATAAAAGCTCAACCTCAGGGAGTGTTAGACGCATGCAATCTAATCTACAAAAAGTTTCAACTTACACCAGTCGACTGATCATCAGCAAAAAGTCAACAAACAATAAATCCTGAAGGGGTTTTAGAGAACTGTGTACCCTCTACCTGCTGGTGAGACGAAAAGGGGTAACAGCCAATAATGAGAACAGAAAGGAGCTGTGTTTAAAAGTAAAAATAGAGGTACCATTCAATCCGGCAGGCGCACCATTGGACCTTTCACCTGAGAAGACAAGAATCGAGAAGACACAGGCCGCAAAAGCTGCAGTGCAGCCTTATTCACAATAGCCAAGACAGTGAAGCAATCAAAATGTCCAAGAACAGGTGAATGGATAAAGAAGAAGTGGTCCATGTACACAATGGGATATTAGCCATGGAAAACAATGAACCATTGCTCTTTGAGGCACCACAAATGAGTCTGGAGATAATCACGAAACATGAGGTAACTCGGAAACCAAAGACCTGTATTCTATGATATCACTTATAGGCGTTATCTAATAACTGACACAAATGAATATATTTCCACAGAGAAAGACACTCACAGACTTAGAAAACAAACTATGCTCATCTAAAAGGAAAGGTGGGGAGAATGGATAAATTAAGATTAGTGTTGCTATATCTATACAAACACATATTATATACATATCTCAAAAAGACCGACCATGTAGCAAGGGAGGTCTGTGGATCCCTCTGTAACATTTTACATGGGAAGAGGATCTGTACTTGAATAGAAATATATAATGTACAAATGAACCAGATTGTGTACACCTAGGACAAACAATATTCTAAGCTTTACCCCAATTAAAAAAAAATTTTAAACCCAAGAAGAAATAAAGAGACATAAAAGTATGGGGGTTTCTCCATGCACATTCCAATTTAATTTACAACCTAGGAACACGACTGCCAGAAAGGCTCTGCTGCCCCACTACCCAGATTTGGGAATGGAGAAATGCTGCCTTCTTGAGGCCACTTCCCACAACAGCAGCTTTAAACCCATTGCTAAAGGTCACTAAATATTCACCAAACTTGCAGTTCGGGAAATGACACCTGTTCTCTAAAAAAATTCTGGGGTGGAAAATCGACCAAAAATTTCAAAATAGGGCAACCTTCCAAGAAGACAATTTCAAGAGATATATTGTACTCCCAACTGTTTCCTTTTTTTTAACAGAAAAGTAAACGGTGGAGAAAAATGATGAGTTTTATGAATTTTCAAAGACATGCAAACCCAAATTACAAAAACCTATCAGCTCACAGCAGCCAGTACGGCCATTAGCATAAATGCGGCAAACAATAAATGCTGAAGTGATTGTGGAGAAATGCGTACCCTCGATTCTAAGGGGGACGTGGTAAGAGCCACTAATGAAAACACAAAGAAGGTGCTTTGAAAAGGGAAACACGGTGCTACCAGTCAATCAATCACACCCACTGCTGGGCCTATCACCTGAGAAAATGAGAATCAAAAAGTCACAGGCTGGCAATCCTGCACTCCAACAATATTTACCATAGCCAACGCTTGGAAGCAATGAAAATGTCCATCAACCGAGGAATGCACAAAGTAGAAGTGGTCCACGTACACGGTGGAAAATTACTCCAATAAAAAATAAAAATTAAATTTAAAACTCCAACAAAAGTAAGGAGACATCAGCTTGTGTGGGTTTGTTCGGGCACACTCCACTCTAATTTATAACCGAGAAACACCACAGGCCGCAAGGGCTTCTCCTTAGTTACCAGGGTGGGGAACATAGAAAGGCTGCCACCCTCTGGCAGTTATCTGCAAAAGCAGCATTAAAGCCTGTGTAATGGTCATTTCATAGGAACAAGTACTGCAGAACTGTAAATGAAACCTGCCCTCAAAATGTCTTGAGGGAGGTAATGGCCAAAACATTTCAAAATGTGACGCATACTTTAAGAGAACAATTTGAAGAACTAAGGGGTAATCACAGCTTGAAAAATAAAAAGGACATGCCTTAAAGCTCAATTTCAACGGATTATGAGGCACGTGCGAATTCAACCACAAAAAGGTATCAGCTCACAATTGTCAGAATAACCATTAACAAGAAATCTACAGACAAAAATGCTGAAGGTGTTGTGGAGAAATGCGTACCCTCAACTTCAAGGGGGACGTAAGTTGGAAAGGGCCACAAATGAGAGCAGAATGGAGGTGCCTTAAAAAGGTAAACATTGAGCTACCATATGATCCAGCAGGCTCACTCCTCGACCTATAATCTAAGAAGAGAGAATTGGAAAGACACAGGCAGGCAAATCTGCATGGCACAGTATTACAATAGCCAAGATATGGAAGTAACCAAAAAGTCCACCAACAGATGGGTGGACAAAGAAGAACTCCTCCATGTACAGATGGAATATTCGCTAGTGAAAAAAATGAAACAATGCCATTTGCAGCCCATACATGAGTCTAGACGTAAGCACGCCACCTGTAGTAAGTGAGAAAGCAAAAGACACATATCCTATCATATCACTTTTAGGAGTTACTTAAAAATTAATACCAGTGAAGATATTTCCACAGAGAAAGGCAATCAGAGATTCATTAAAAAAATCTTATGGTTCACCAAATAGAAAGGGATGAGGATTGGATACATTACCATATTGGGGTTAACAGAGATATACAAACCATGTGAAATATATAATCACCAAAGACGTACGGAAGACCAGGAGAAGACTACTCAACATTGTGTCATGACCTACATGGGAAAAGGATGCGTGGAAGAATAGATACATGTATATGTGTGAAAGAAGCACATCTTGCACACCTAGAAAAAACAAACCATTGTAATCAAATGTGCTGGGATAAAGAATAAAAAGTAAATTACAAATATGAACAAGAAGTTATGAGACATAAACTTAAAGGGCTTTTTCCTGGCACATTCCATTCTAATTTACAACCTAGAACACCACTTCCATTAAGCCTCTGTTTCCCTAGTTACGAAATTTGGAAAAGGAGAAATGCTGCCACCTTGTGGCCGTTTCCTGCAAGAGCAGCTTTAAACTCACAGCTAATGCTCACTTAACATACACAAGGACTCAGGGCTGTAAAGGACACCTGCCCTAAAAAAAATGTGCTGAAGGAGGGAATGGACAAAAAAATTCAAAACAGGCAAATGTTTCAAGAAGAGAGTATGAAGAGTTAAGTTTTACTCACGGTGTTTTAAAAAAAAGGAAAATGGATAAAAGCTCAACCTCAGGGAGTGTTAGACCCATGCAATCTATTCTATAAAAAAGTTTCAACTTACACCAGTCGACTGACCATCAGCAAAAAGTCTACAAACAATACATGCTGAAGGGGTTTTAGAGAACTGTGTACCCTCTACCTGCTGGTGAGCCGTAAAGGGGTAACAGCCAATAATGAGAACAGAAAGGAGCTGTGTTTAAAAGTAAAAATGGAGGTACCATTCAAGCCAGCAGGCGCACCATTGGACCTCTCACCTGAGAAGACAAGAATCGAGAAGACTCAGGCCGCAAAAGCTGCAGTGCAGCCTTATTCACAATAGCCAAGACAGTGAAGCAATGAAAATGCCCAACAACAGGTGAATGGATAAAGAAGAAGTGGTCCATGTACACAATGGAATATTAGCCATGGAAAACAATGAACCGTTGCTCTCTGAGGCACCACAAATGAGTCTGGAGATAATCACGAAACATGAGGTAAGTCGGAGAGCAAAAGACCTATATTCTATGATATCACTTATAGGCGTTATCTAATAACTGACACAAATGAACATATTTCCACAGAGAAAGACACTCACAGACTTAGAAAACAAACTGTGCTCATCTAAAAGGAAAGGTGGGGGGAAGGGATAAATTAAGATTAGTGTTACTATATGTATACAAACACATATTATAAACATATCTCAAAAAGACCGACCATATAGCAAGTGAGGTCTGCGGAACCCTCAGTAACATTTTACATGGGAAGAGGATCTGTACTTGAATAGACATATATAATGTACAAATGAACCAGATTGTGTACACCTAGGACAAACAATATTCTAAGCTTTACCCCAATTAAAACACTTTTAAAATCCAAGAACAAATAATGACACATAAACTTATGGGGCTTTCTCCATGCACATTACAATGTAATTTACAACCTAGCAACACGACTTCCAGAAAGGCTCTGCTGCCCTAGTACCCAGACTTGGGAATGGAGAAATGCTGCCTGCTTGAGGCCACTTCCCACAACAGCAGCTTTAAACCCATTGCTAAATGTCACTAAATATTCACCAATGTTGCAGTTCGGGAAATGACACCTACTCTCTAAAAAAACTCTGGGGTGGAAAATCGACCAAAAAATTCAAAAGACGGCAACCTTCCAAGAAGAGAATTTCAAGAGTTATATTGTACTCCCAATTGTTTCCTTTTTTTAACAGAAAAGAAAACGGTGGAGAAAAATGGTGAGTTTTACGAATTTTCAAAGACATGCAAACCCAAATTACAAAACCCTATCAGCTCACAGCAGCCAGTAGGGCCATTAGCATAAATGCTGCAAACAATAAATGCTAAATCGATTGTGGAGGAATGCGTACCCTCGATTCTAAGGGGGACGTGGTAAGAGGCACTAAAGAAAACACAAAGAAGGTGCTTTGAAAAGGGAAACACGGTGCTACCAGTCAATCAATCACACCCACTGCTGGGCCTATCACCTGAGAAAATGAGAATTAAAAAGTCACAGGCTGGCAATCCAGCACTCCAACAACATTTACCATAGCCAACACCTGGAAGCAATGAAAATGTCCATCAACCGAGGAATGCACAAAGTAGAAGTGCTCCACGTACCCAGTGGGAAATTACTCTAATAAAAAATAAAAATTACATTTAAAAAACCAACAAAATTCAGGAGACATCAGCTTGTGTGGGTTTGTCCGGGCACACTCCACTCTAATTTATAACCGAGAAACACCACAAGCCGCAAGGGCTTTTCCCTAGGTACCAGGGTGGGGAACATAGAAAGGCTGCCACCCTCTGGCAGTTACCTGCAAAAGCAGCTTTAAAGCCTGTGCTCATGGTCATTTCATAGGAACAAGTACTGCAGGATTGTAAATGAAACCTGCCCTCAAAATGTCTTGAGGGAGGTAATGGCCAAAACATTTCAAAATGTGACACATATTTTAAGAGCTCACTTTGAAGAACTAAGGAGTAATCACAGCTTGAAAAATAAAAAGGACATGCCTTAAAGCTCAATTTCACCGGATTATGAGGCACATGCAAATTCAACCACAAACAGGTATCAGCTCACACTTGTCAGAATAACCATCAGCAAGGAAACTACAAATAATAAATGCTGAAGGTGTTGTGGAGAAATGCATACCCTCAAATTCAAGTGGGACGTAAGTTGGAGAGGGCTACGAATGACAGCAGAATGGAGGTGCCTTAAAAAGGTAAACATTGAGCTACCATATGATCCAGCAGGCCCACTCCTCGACCTATAATCTAAGAAGAGAGAATTGGAAAGACACAGGCAGGCAAATCTGCATGGCACAGTAATACAATAGCCAGCATATGGAAGTAACCAAAAAGTCTACCAACAGATGGGTGGACAAAGAAGAACTCCTCCATGTACAGATGGAATATTCGCTAGTGAAAAAAATGAAACAATGCCATTTGCAGCACCATGGATGAGTCTAGATGTAATCACGCCACCTGTAGTAAGTGAGAAAGCAAGAGACACATATGCTTTCAATTCACTTTTAGGAGTTACTTAAAAATTGATGCCAATGTAGATATTTCCACAGAGAAAGGCAATCACAGATTCATGAAAAAAACTTATGGTTCACCATATAGAAAGGGATGAGGATTGGATACATTATCATATTGAGGTTAACAGAGATATACAAACCATGTGAAATATATAACCACCAAAGACGTACGGAAGACCAGGAGAAGACTACTCAACATTGTGTCATAACCCTACATGGGAAAAGGATTCGAGGAAGAATAGATACATGTATATGTGTGAAAGAACCACATCTTGCACACCTAGAGCAATCAAACCATTGTAATCAAATTTGCTGGGATAAAAAATAAAAGTAAATTACAAATATGAACAAGAAGTAATCAGACATAAACTTAAAGGGCTTTTTCCTGGCACATTCCATTCTAATATACAACCTAGAACACCACTTCCATTAAGGCTCTGTTTCCGTAGTAACCAAATTTGGTAAAGGAGAAACGCTGCCACCTTGTGGCTGTCTCCTGCAAGAGCAGCTTTAAACTCACAGCTAATGCTCACTTAACATTCACAAGGACTCAGGGCTCTAAAGGACACCTGCCCTAAAAAAATGTGCTGAAGGTGGGAATGGACAAAAAAATTCAAAACAGGCAAATGTTTCAAGAAGAGATTATGAAGAGTTATGTTTTACTCACACTCTTTTTAAAAAAAAGGAAAATGGATAAAAGCTCAACCTCAGGGAGTGTTAGACGCATGCAATCTAATCTACAAAAAGTTTCAACTTACACCAGTCGACTGATCATCAGCAAAAAGTCAACAAACAATAAATCCTGAAGGGGTTTTAGAGAACTGTGTACCCTCTACCTGCTGGTGAGACGGAAAGGGGTAACAGCCAATAATGAGAACAGAAAGGAGCTGTGTTTAAAAGTAAAAATGGAGGTACCATTCAATCCGGCAGGCACACCATTGGACCTTTCACCTGAGAAGACAAGAATCGAGAAGACACAGGCCGCAAAAGCTGCAGTGCAGCCTTATTCACAATAGCCAAGACAGTGAAGCAATCAAAATGTCCAAGAACAGGTGAATGGATAAAGAAGAAGTGGTCCATGTACACAATGGGATATTAGCCATGGAAAACAATGAACCATTGCTCTTTGAGGCACCACAAATGAGTCTGGAGATAATCACGAAACATGAGGTAACTCGGAAACCAAAGACCTGTATTCTATGATATCACTTATAGGCGTTATCTAATAACTGACACAAATGAATATATTTCCACAGAGAAAGACACTCACAGACTTAGAAAACAAACTATGCTCATCTAAAAGGAAAGGTGGGGATAATGGATAAATTAAGATTAGTGTTGCTATATCTATACAAACACATATTATATACATATCTCAAAAAGACCGACCATGTAGCAAGGGAGGTCTGTAACATTTTACATGGGAAGAGGATCTGTACTTGAATAGAAATATATAATGTACAAATGAACCAGATTGTGTACACCTAGGACAAACAATATTCTAAGCTTTACCCCAATTAAAAAAAAATTTTAAACCCAAGAAGAAATAAAGAGACATAAAAGTATGGGGGTTTCTCCATGCACATTCCAATTTAATTTACAACCTAGGAACACGACTGCCAGAAAGGCTCTGCTGCCCCACTACCCAGATTTGGGAATGGAGAAATGCTGCCTTCTTGAGGCCACTTCCCACAACAGCAGCTTTAAACCCATTGCTAAAGGTCACTAAATATTCACCAAACTTGCAGTTCGGGAAATGACACCTGTTCTCTAAAAAAATTCTGGGGTGGAAAATCGACCAAAAATTTCAAAATAGGGCAACCTTCCAAGAAGACAATTTCAAGAGATATATTGTACTCCCAACTGTTTCCTTTTTTTTAACAGAAAAGTAAACGGTGGAGAAAAATGATGAGTTTTATGAATTTTCAAAGACATGCAAACCCAAATTACAAAAACCTATCAGCTCACAGCAGCCAGTACGGCCATTAGCATAAATGCGGCAAACAATAAATGCTGAAGCGATTGTGGAGAAATGCGTACCCTCGATTCTAAGGGGGACGTGGTAAGTGCCAGTAATGAAAACACAAAGAAGGTGCTTTGAAAAGGAAAACACGGTGCTACCAGTCAGTCAATCACACCCACTGCTGGGCCTATCACCTGTGAAAATGAGAATCAAACAGTCACAGGCTGGCAATCCTGCACTCCAACAATATTTACCATAGCCAACGCTTGGAAGCAATGAAAATGTCCATCAACCGAGGAATGCACAAAGTAGAAGTGGTCCACGTACACGGTGGAAAATTACTCCAATAAAAAATAAAAATTAAATTTAAAACTCCAACAAAAGTAAAGAGACATCAGCTTGTGTGGGTTTGTCCGGGCACACTCCACTCTAATTTATAACCGAGAAACACCACAGGCCGCAAGGGCTTCTCCCTAGTTACCAGGGTGGGGAACATAGAAAGGCTGCCACCCTCTGGCAGTTATCTGCAAAAGCAGCATTAAAGCCTGTGCTAATGGTCATTTCATAGGAACAAGTACTGCAGAACTGTAAATGAAACCTGCCCTCAAAATGTCTTGAGGGAGGTAATGGCCAAAACATTTCAAAATGTGACGCATACTTTAAGAGAACAATTTGAAGAACTAAGGGGTAATCACAGCTTGAAAATTAAAAAGGACATGCCTTAAAGCTCAATTTCAACGGATTATGAGGCACGTGTGAATTCAACCACAAAAAGGTTTCAGCTCACAATTGTCAGAATAACCATCAACAAGAAATCTACAGACAAAAATGCTGAAGGTGTTGTGGAGAAATGCGTACCCTCAACTTCAAGGGGGACGTAAGTTGGAAAGGGCCACAAATGAGAGCAGAATGGAGGTGCCTTAAAAAGGTAAACATTGAGCTACCATATGATCCAGCAGGCTCACTCCTCGACCTATAATCTAAGAAGAGAGAATTGGAAAGACACAGGCAGGCAAATCTGCATGGCACAGTATTACAATAGCCAAGATATGGAAGTAACCAAAAAGTCCACCAACAGATGGGTGGACAAAGAAGAACTCCTCCATGTACAGATGGAATATTCGCTAGTGAAAAAAATGAAACAATGCCATTTGCAGCCCATACATGAGTCTAGACGTAAGCACGCCACCTGTAGTAAGTGAGAAAGCAAAAGACACATATCCTATCATATCACTTTTAGGAGTTACTTAAAAATTAATACCAGTGAAGATATTTCCACAGAGGAAGGCAATCAGAGATTCATTAAAAAAATCTTATGGTTCACCAAATAGAAAGGGATGAGGATTGGATACATTACCATATTGGGGTTAACAGAGATATACAAACCATGTGAAATATATAATCAACAAAGACGTACGGAAGACCAGGAGAAGACTACTCAACATTGTGTCATGACCTACATGGGAAAAGGATGCGTGGAAGAATAGATACATGTATATGTGTGAAAGAAGCACATCTTGCACACCTAGAAAAAACAAACCATTGTAATCAAATGTGCTGGGATAAAGAATAAAAAGTAAATTACAAATATGAACAAGAAGTAATCAGACATAAACTTAAAGGGCTTTTTCCTGGCACATTCCATTCTAATTTACAACCTAGAACACCACTTCCATTAAGCCTCTGTTTCCCTAGTTACGAAATTTGGAAAAGGAGAAATGCTGCCACCTTGTGGCCGTTTCCTGCAAGAGCAGCTTTAAACTCACAGCTAATGCTCACTTAACATACACAAGGACTCAGGGCTGTAAAGGACACCTGCCCTAAAAAAATGTGCTGAAGGAGGGAATGGACAAAAAAATTCAAAACAGGCAAATGTTTCAAGAAGAGAGTATGAAGAGTTAAGTTTTACTCACGGTGTTTTAAAAAAAAGGAAAATGGATAAAAGCTCAACCTCAGGGAGTGTTAGACCCATGCAATCTATTCTATAAAAAGTTTCAACTTACACCAGTCGACTGACCATCAGCAAAAAGTCTACAAACAATACATGCTGAAGGGGTTTTAGAGAACTGTGTACCCTCTACCTGCTGGTGAGCCGTAAAGGGGTAACAGCCAATAATGGTAACAGAAAGGAGCTGTGTTTAAAAGTAAAAATGGAGGTACCATTCAAGCCAGCAGGCGCACCATTGGACCTCTCACCTGAGAAGACAAGAATCGAGAAGACTCAGGCCGCAAAAGCTGCAGTGCAGCCTTATTCACAATAGCCAAGACAGTGAAGCAATGAAAATGCCCAACAACAGGTGAATGGATAAAGAAGAAGTGGTCCATGTACACAATGGAATATTAGCCATGGAAAACAATGAACCGTTGCTCTCTGAGGCACCACAAATGAGTCTGGAGATAATCACGAAACATGAGGTAAGTCGGAGAGCAAAAGACCTATATTCTATGATATCACTTATAGGCGTTATCTAATAACTGACACAAATGAACATATTTCCACAGAGAAAGACACTCACAGACTTAGAAAACAAACTGTGCTCATCTAAAAGGAAAGGTGGGGGGAAGGGATAAATTAAGATTAGTGTTACTATATGTATACAAACACATATTATAAACATATCTCAAAAAGACCGACCATATAGCAAGTGAGGTCTGCGGAACCCTCAGTAACATTTTACATGGGAAGAGGATCTGTACTTGAATAGACATATATAATGTACAAATGAACCAGATTGTGTACACCTAGGACAAACAATATTCTAAGCTTTACCCCAATTAAAAAAAAAATTTAAATCCAAGAAGAAATAAAGAGACATAAAAGTATGGGGGTTTCTCAATGCACATTTCAATTTAATTTACAACCTAGGAACACGACTTCCAGAAAGGCTCTGCTGCCCTAGTACCCAGACTTGGGAATGGAGAAATGCTGCCTGCTTGAGGCCACTTCCCACAACAGCAGCTTTAAACCCATTGCTAAATGTCACTAAATATTCACCAATGTTGCAGTTCGGGAAATGACACCTACTCTCTAAAAAAACGCTGGGGTGGAAAATCGACCAAAAAATTCAAAAGACGGCAACCTTCCAAGAAGAGAATTTCAAGAGTTATATTGTACTCCCAATTGTTTCCTTTTTTTAACAGAAAAGAAAACGGTGGAGAAAAATGGTGAGTTTTACGAATTTTCAAAGACATGCAAACCCAAATTACAAAACCCTATCAGCTCACAGCAGCCAGTAGGGCCATTAGCATAAATGCTGCAAACAATAAATGCTAAATCGATTGTGGAGGAATGCGTACCCTCGATTCTAAGGGGGACGTGGTAAGAGGCACTAAAGAAAACACAAAGAAGGTGCATTGAAAAGGGAAACACGGTGCTACCAGTCAATCAATCACACCCACTGCTGGGCCTATCACCTGAGAAAATGAGAATTAAAAAGTCACAGGCTGGCAATCCAGCACTCCAATAACATTTACCATAGCCAACACCTGGAAGCAATGAAAATGTCCATCAACCGAGGAATGCACAAAGTAGAAGTGCTCCACGTACCCAGTGGGAAATTACTCTAATAAAAAATAAAAATTACATTTAAAAAACCAACAAAATTCAGGAGACATCAGCTTGTGTGGGTTTCTCCGGGCACACTCCACTCTAATTTATAACCGAGAAACACCACAAGCCGCAAGGGCTTTTCCCTAGGTACCAGGGTGGGGAACATAGAAAGGCTGCCACCCTCTGGCAGTTACCTGCAAAAGCAGCTTTAAAGCCTGTGCTCATGGTCATTTCATAGGAACAAGTACTGCAGGATTGTAAATGAAACCTGCCCTCAAAATGTCTTGAGGGAGGTAATGGCCAAAACATTTCAAAATGTGACACATATTTTAAGAGCTCACTTTGAAGAACTAAGGAGTAATCACAGCTTGAAAAATAAAAAGGACATGCCTTAAAGCTCAATTTCACCGGATTATGAGGCACATGCAAATTCAACCACAAACAGGTATCAGCTCACACTTGTCAGAATAACCATCAGCAAGGAAACTACAAATAATAAATGCTGAAGGTGTTGTGGAGAAATGCATACCCTCAAATTCAAGTGGGACGTAAGTTGGAGAGGGCTACGAATGACAGCAGAATGGAGGTGCCTTAAAAAGGTAAACATTGAGCTACCATATGATCCAGCAGGCCCACTCCTCGACCTATAATCTAAGAAGAGAGAATTGGAAAGACACAGGCAGGCAAATCTGCATGGCACAGTAATACAATAGCCAGCATATGGAAGTAACCAAAAAGTCTACCAACAGATGGGTGGACAAAGAAGAACTCCTCCATGTACAGATGGAATATTCGCTAGTGAAAAAAATGAAACAATGCCATTTGCAGCACCATGGATGAGTCTAGATGTAATCACGCCACCTGTAGTAAGTGAGAAAGCAAGAGACACATATGCTTTCAATTCACTTTTAGGAGTTACTTAAAAATTGATGCCAATGTAGATATTTCCACAGAGAAAGGCAATCACAGATTCATGAAAAAAACTTATGGTTCACCATATAGAAAGGGATGAGGATTGGATACATTATCATATTGAGGTTAACAGAGATATACAAACCATGTGAAATATATAACCACCAAAGACGTACGGAAGACCAGGAGAAGACTACTCAACATTGTGTCATAACCCTACATGGGAAAAGGATTCGAGGAAGAATAGATACATGTATATGTGTGAAAGAACCACATCTTGCACACCTAGAGCAATCAAACCATTGTAATCAAATTTGCTGGGATAAAAAATAAAAGTAAATTACAAATATGAACAAGAAGTAATCAGACATAAACTTAAAGGGCTTTTTCCTGGCACATTCCATTCTAATATACAACCTAGAACACCACTTCCATTAAGGCTCTGTTTCCGTAGTAACCAAATTTGGTAAAGGAGAAACGCTGCCACCTTGTGGCTGTCTCCTGCAAGAGCAGCTTTAAACTCACAGCTAATGCTCACTTAACATTCACAAGGACTCAGGGCTCTAAAGGACACCTGCCCTAAAAAAATGTGCTGAAGGTGGGAATGGACAAAAAAATTCAAAACAGGCAAATGTTTCAAGAAGAGATTATGAAGAGTTATGTTTTACTCACACTCTTTTTAAAAAAAAGGAAAATGGATAAAAGCTCAACCTCAGGGAGTGTTAGACCCATGCAATCTAATCTACAAAAAGTTTCAACTTACACCAGTCGACTGATCATCAGCAAAAAGTCAACAAACAATAAATCCTGAAGGGGTTTTAGAGAACTGTGTACCCTCTACCTGCTGGTGAGACGAAAAGGGGTAACAGCCAATAATGAGAACAGAAAGGAGCTGTGTTTAAAAGTAAAAATAGAGGTACCATTCAATCCGGCAGGCGCACCATTGGACCTTTCACCTGAGAAGACAAGAATCGAGAAGACACAGGCCGCAAAAGCTGCAGTGCAGCCTTATTCACAATAGCCAAGACAGTGAAGCAATCAAAATGTCCAAGAACAGGTGAATGGATAAAGAAGAAGTGGTCCATGTACACAATGGGATATTAGCCATGGAAAACAATGAACCATTGCTCTTTGAGGCACCACAAATGAGTCTGGAGATAATCACGAAACATGAGGTAACTCGGAAACCAAAGACCTGTATTCTATGATATCACTTATAGGCGTTATCTAATAACTGACACAAATGAATATATTTCCACAGAGAAAGACACTCACAGACTTAGAAAACAAACTATGCTCATCTAAAAGGAAAGGTGGGGAGAATGGATAAATTAAGATTAGTGTTGCTATATCTATACAAACACATATTATATACATATCTCAAAAAGACCGACCATGTAGCAAGGGAGGTCTGTGGATCCCTCTGTAACATTTTACATGGGAAGAGGATCTGTACTTGAATAGAAATATATAATGTACAAATGAACCAGATTGTGTACACCTAGGACAAACAATATTCTAAGCTTTACCCCAATTAAAAAAAAATTTTAAACCCAAGAAGAAATAAAGAGACATAAAAGTATGGGGGTTTCTCCATGCACATTCCAATTTAATTTACAACCTAGGAACACGACTGCCAGAAAGGCTCTGCTGCCCCACTACCCAGATTTGGGAATGGAGAAATGCTGCCTTCTTGAGGCCACTTCCCACAACAGCAGCTTTAAACCCATTGCTAAAGGTCACTAAATATTCACCAAACTTGCAGTTCGGGAAATGACACCTGTTCTCTAAAAAAATTCTGGGGTGGAAAATCGACCAAAAATTTCAAAATAGGGCAACCTTCCAAGAAGACAATTTCAAGAGATATATTGTACTCCCAACTGTTTCCTTTTTTTTAACAGAAAAGTAAACGGTGGAGAAAAATGATGAGTTTTATGAATTTTCAAAGACATGCAAACCCAAATTACAAAAACCTATCAGCTCACAGCAGCCAGTACGGCCATTAGCATAAATGCGGCAAACAATAAATGCTGAAGTGATTGTGGAGAAATGCGTACCCTCGATTCTAAGGGGGACGTGGTAAGAGCCACTAATGAAAACACAAAGAAGGTGCTTTGAAAAGGGAAACACGGTGCTACCAGTCAATCAATCACACCCACTGCTGGGCCTATCACCTGAGAAAATGAGAATCAAAAAGTCACAGGCTGGCAATCCTGCACTCCAACAATATTTACCATAGCCAACGCTTGGAAGCAATGAAAATGTCCATCAACCGAGGAATGCACAAAGTAGAAGTGGTCCACGTACACGGTGGAAAATTACTCCAATAAAAAATAAAAATTAAATTTAAAACTCCAACAAAAGTAAGGAGACATCAGCTTGTGTGGGTTTGTTCGGGCACACTCCACTCTAATTTATAACCGAGAAACACCACAGGCCGCAAGGGCTTCTCCTTAGTTACCAGGGTGGGGAACATAGAAAGGCTGCCACCCTCTGGCAGTTATCTGCAAAAGCAGCATTAAAGCCTGTGTAATGGTCATTTCATAGGAACAAGTACTGCAGAACTGTAAATGAAACCTGCCCTCAAAATGTCTTGAGGGAGGTAATGGCCAAAACATTTCAAAATGTGACGCATACTTTAAGAGAACAATTTGAAGAACTAAGGGGTAATCACAGCTTGAAAAATAAAAAGGACATGCCTTAAAGCTCAATTTCAACGGATTATGAGGCACGTGCGAATTCAACCACAAAAAGGTATCAGCTCACAATTGTCAGAATAACCATTAACAAGAAATCTACAGACAAAAATGCTGAAGGTGTTGTGGAGAAATGCGTACCCTCAACTTCAAGGGGGACGTAAGTTGGAAAGGGCCACAAATGAGAGCAGAATGGAGGTGCCTTAAAAAGGTAAACATTGAGCTACCATATGATCCAGCAGGCTCACTCCTCGACCTATAATCTAAGAAGAGAGAATTGGAAAGACACAGGCAGGCAAATCTGCATGGCACAGTATTACAATAGCCAAGATATGGAAGTAACCAAAAAGTCCACCAACAGATGGGTGGACAAAGAAGAACTCCTCCATGTACAGATGGAATATTCGCTAGTGAAAAAAATGAAACAATGCCATTTGCAGCCCATACATGAGTCTAGACGTAAGCACGCCACCTGTAGTAAGTGAGAAAGCAAAAGACACATATCCTATCATATCACTTTTAGGAGTTACTTAAAAATTAATACCAGTGAAGATATTTCCACAGAGAAAGGCAATCAGAGATTCATTAAAAAAATCTTATGGTTCACCAAATAGAAAGGGATGAGGATTGGATACATTACCATATTGGGGTTAACAGAGATATACAAACCATGTGAAATATATAATCACCAAAGACGTACGGAAGACCAGGAGAAGACTACTCAACATTGTGTCATGACCTACATGGGAAAAGGATGCGTGGAAGAATAGATACATGTATATGTGTGAAAGAAGCACATCTTGCACACCTAGAAAAAACAAACCATTGTAATCAAATGTGCTGGGATAAAGAATAAAAAGTAAATTACAAATATGAACAAGAAGTTATGAGACATAAACTTAAAGGGCTTTTTCCTGGCACATTCCATTCTAATTTACAACCTAGAACACCACTTCCATTAAGCCTCTGTTTCCCTAGTTACGAAATTTGGAAAAGGAGAAATGCTGCCACCTTGTGGCCGTTTCCTGCAAGAGCAGCTTTAAACTCACAGCTAATGCTCACTTAACATACACAAGGACTCAGGGCTGTAAAGGACACCTGCCCTAAAAAAAATGTGCTGAAGGAGGGAATGGACAAAAAAATTCAAAACAGGCAAATGTTTCAAGAAGAGAGTATGAAGAGTTAAGTTTTACTCACGGTGTTTTAAAAAAAAGGAAAATGGATAAAAGCTCAACCTCAGGGAGTGTTAGACCCATGCAATCTATTCTATAAAAAAGTTTCAACTTACACCAGTCGACTGACCATCAGCAAAAAGTCTACAAACAATACATGCTGAAGGGGTTTTAGAGAACTGTGTACCCTCTACCTGCTGGTGAGCCGTAAAGGGGTAACAGCCAATAATGAGAACAGAAAGGAGCTGTGTTTAAAAGTAAAAATGGAGGTACCATTCAAGCCAGCAGGCGCACCATTGGACCTCTCACCTGAGAAGACAAGAATCGAGAAGACTCAGGCCGCAAAAGCTGCAGTGCAGCCTTATTCACAATAGCCAAGACAGTGAAGCAATGAAAATGCCCAACAACAGGTGAATGGATAAAGAAGAAGTGGTCCATGTACACAATGGAATATTAGCCATGGAAAACAATGAACCGTTGCTCTCTGAGGCACCACAAATGAGTCTGGAGATAATCACGAAACATGAGGTAAGTCGGAGAGCAAAAGACCTATATTCTATGATATCACTTATAGGCGTTATCTAATAACTGACACAAATGAACATATTTCCACAGAGAAAGACACTCACAGACTTAGAAAACAAACTGTGCTCATCTAAAAGGAAAGGTGGGGGGAAGGGATAAATTAAGATTAGTGTTACTATATGTATACAAACACATATTATAAACATATCTCAAAAAGACCGACCATATAGCAAGTGAGGTCTGCGGAACCCTCAGTAACATTTTACATGGGAAGAGGATCTGTACTTGAATAGACATATATAATGTACAAATGAACCAGATTGTGTACACCTAGGACAAACAATATTCTAAGCTTTACCCCAATTAAAACACTTTTAAAATCCAAGAACAAATAATGACACATAAACTTATGGGGCTTTCTCCATGCACATTACAATGTAATTTACAACCTAGCAACACGACTTCCAGAAAGGCTCTGCTGCCCTAGTACCCAGACTTGGGAATGGAGAAATGCTGCCTGCTTGAGGCCACTTCCCACAACAGCAGCTTTAAACCCATTGCTAAATGTCACTAAATATTCACCAATGTTGCAGTTCGGGAAATGACACCTACTCTCTAAAAAAACTCTGGGGTGGAAAATCGACCAAAAAATTCAAAAGACGGCAACCTTCCAAGAAGAGAATTTCAAGAGTTATATTGTACTCCCAATTTTTTCCTTTTTTTAACAGAAAAGAAAACGGTGGAGAAAAATGGTGAGTTTTACGAATTTTCAAAGACATGCAAACCCAAATTACAAAACCCTATCAGCTCACAGCAGCCAGTAGGGCCATTAGCATAAATGCTGCAAACAATAAATGCTAAATCGATTGTGGAGGAATGCGTACCCTCGATTCTAAGGGGGACGTGGTAAGAGGCACTAAAGAAAACACAAAGAAGGTGCTTTGAAAAGGGAAACACGGTGCTACCAGTCAATCAATCACACCCACTGCTGGGCCTATCACCTGAGAAAATGAGAATTAAAAAGTCACAGGCTGGCAATCCAGCACTCCAACAACATTTACCATAGCCAACACCTGGAAGCAATGAAAATGTCCATCAACCGAGGAATGCACAAAGTAGAAGTGCTCCACGTACCCAGTGGGAAATTACTCTAATAAAAAATAAAAATTACATTTAAAAAACCAACAAAATTCAGGAGACATCAGCTTGTGTGGGTTTGTCCGGGCACACTCCACTCTAATTTATAACCGAGAAACACCACAAGCCGCAAGGGCTTTTCCCTAGGTACCAGGGTGGGGAACATAGAAAGGCTGCCACCCTCTGGCAGTTACCTGCAAAAGCAGCTTTAAAGCCTGTGCTCATGGTCATTTCATAGGAACAAGTACTGCAGGATTGTAAATGAAACCTGCCCTCAAAATGTCTTGAGGGAGGTAATGGCCAAAACATTTCAAAATGTGACACATATTTTAAGAGCTCACTTTGAAGAACTAAGGAGTAATCACAGCTTGAAAAATAAAAAGGACATGCCTTAAAGCTCAATTTCACCGGATTATGAGGCACATGCAAATTCAACCACAAACAGGTATCAGCTCACACTTGTCAGAATAACCATCAGCAAGGAAACTACAAATAATAAATGCTGAAGGTGTTGTGGAGAAATGCATACCCTCAAATTCAAGTGGGACGTAAGTTGGAGAGGGCTACGAATGACAGCAGAATGGAGGTGCCTTAAAAAGGTAAACATTGAGCTACCATATGATCCAGCAGGCCCACTCCTCGACCTATAATCTAAGAAGAGAGAATTGGAAAGACACAGGCAGGCAAATCTGCATGGCACAGTAATACAATAGCCAGCATATGGAAGTAACCAAAAAGTCTACCAACAGATGGGTGGACAAAGAAGAACTCCTCCATGTACAGATGGAATATTCGCTAGTGAAAAAAATGAAACAATGCCATTTGCAGCACCATGGATGAGTCTAGATGTAATCACGCCACCTGTAGTAAGTGAGAAAGCAAGAGACACATATGCTTTCAATTCACTTTTAGGAGTTACTTAAAAATTGATGCCAATGTAGATATTTCCACAGAGAAAGGCAATCACAGATTCATGAAAAAAACTTATGGTTCACCATATAGAAAGGGATGAGGATTGGATACATTATCATATTGAGGTTAACAGAGATATACAAACCATGTGAAATATATAACCACCAAAGACGTACGGAAGACCAGGAGAAGACTACTCAACATTGTGTCATAACCCTACATGGGAAAAGGATTCGAGGAAGAATAGATACATGTATATGTGTGAAAGAACCACATCTTGCACACCTAGAGCAATCAAACCATTGTAATCAAATTTGCTGGGATAAAAAATAAAAGTAAATTACAAATATGAACAAGAAGTAATCAGACATAAACTTAAAGGGCTTTTTCCTGGCACATTCCATTCTAATATACAACCTAGAACACCACTTCCATTAAGGCTCTGTTTCCGTAGTAACCAAATTTGGTAAAGGAGAAACGCTGCCACCTTGTGGCTGTCTCCTGCAAGAGCAGCTTTAAACTCACAGCTAATGCTCACTTAACATTCACAAGGACTCAGGGCTCTAAAGGACACCTGCCCTAAAAAAATGTGCTGAAGGTGGGAATGGACAAAAAAATTCAAAACAGGCAAATGTTTCAAGAAGAGATTATGAAGAGTTATGTTTTACTCACACTCTTTTTAAAAAAAAGGAAAATGGATAAAAGCTCAACCTCAGGGAGTGTTAGACGCATGCAATCTAATCTACAAAAAGTTTCAACTTACACCAGTCGACTGATCATCAGCAAAAAGTCAACAAACAATAAATCCTGAAGGGGTTTTAGAGAACTGTGTACCCTCTACCTGCTGGTGAGACGAAAAGGGGTAACAGCCAATAATGAGAACAGAAAGGAGCTGTGTTTAAAAGTAAAAATAGAGGTACCATTCAATCCGGCAGGCGCACCATTGGACCTTTCACCTGAGAAGACAAGAATCGAGAAGACACAGGCCGCAAAAGCTGCAGTGCAGCCTTATTCACAATAGCCAAGACAGTGAAGCAATCAAAATGTCCAAGAACAGGTGAATGGATAAAGAAGAAGTGGTCCATGTACACAATGGGATATTAGCCATGGAAAACAATGAACCATTGCTCTTTGAGGCACCACAAATGAGTCTGGAGATAATCACGAAACATGAGGTAACTCGGAAACCAAAGACCTGTATTCTATGATATCACTTATAGGCGTTATCTAATAACTGACACAAATGAATATATTTCCACAGAGAAAGACACTCACAGACTTAGAAAACAAACTATGCTCATCTAAAAGGAAAGGTGGGGATAATGGATAAATTAAGATTAGTGTTGCTATATCTATACAAACACATATTATATACATATCTCAAAAAGACCGACCATGTAGCAAGGGAGGTCTGTGGATCCCTCTGTAACATTTTACATGGGAAGAGGATCTGTACTTGAATAGAAATATATAATGTACAAATGAACCAGATTGTGTACACCTAGGACAAACAATATTCTAAGCTTTACCCCAATTAAAAAAAAATTTTAAACCCAAGAAGAAATAAAGAGACATAAAAGTATGGGGGTTTCTCCATGCACATTCCAATTTAATTTACAACCTAGGAACACGACTGCCAGAAAGGCTCTGCTGCCCCACTACCCAGATTTGGGAATGGAGAAATGCTGCCTTCTTGAGGCCACTTCCCACAACAGCAGCTTTAAACCCATTGCTAAAGGTCACTAAATATTCACCAAACTTGCAGTTCGGGAAATGACACCTGTTCTCTAAAAAAATTCTGGGGTGGAAAATCGACCAAAAATTTCAAAATAGGGCAACCTTCCAAGAAGACAATTTCAAGAGATATATTGTACTCCCAACTGTTTCCTTTTTTTTAACAGAAAAGTAAACGGTGGAGAAAAATGATGAGTTTTATGAATTTTCAAAGACATGCAAACCCAAATTACAAAAACCTATCAGCTCACAGCAGCCAGTATGGCCATTAGCATAAATGCGGCAAACAATAAATGCTGAAGCGATTGTGGAGAAATGCGTACCCTCGATTCTAAGGGGGACGTGGTAAGTGCCAGTAATGAAAACACAAAGAAGGTGCTTTGAAAAGGAAAACACGGTGCTACCAGTCAGTCAATCACACCCACTGCTGGGCCTATCACCTGTGAAAATGAGAATCAAACAGTCACAGGCTGGCAATCCTGCACTCCAACAATATTTACCATAGCCAACGCTTGGAAGCAATGAAAATGTCCATCAACCGAGGAATGCACAAAGTAGAAGTGGTCCACGTACACGGTGGAAAATTACTCCAATAAAAAATAAAAATTAAATTTAAAACTCCAACAAAAGTAAAGAGACATCAGCTTGTGTGGGTTTGTCCGGGCACACTCCACTCTAATTTATAACCGAGAAACACCACAGGCCGCAAGGGCTTCTCCCTAGTTACCAGGGTGGGGAACATAGAAAGGCTGCCACCCTCTGGCAGTTATCTGCAAAAGCAGCATTAAAGCCTGTGCTAATGGTCATTTCATAGGAACAAGTACTGCAGAACTGTAAATGAAACCTGCCCTCAAAATGTCTTGAGGGAGGTAATGGCCAAAACATTTCAAAATGTGACGCATACTTTAAGAGAACAATTTGAAGAACTAAGGGGTAATCACAGCTTGAAAAATAAAAAGGACATGCCTTAAAGCTCAATTTCAACGGATTATGAGGCACGTGCGAATTCAACCACAAAAAGGTATCAGCTCACAATTGTCAGAATAACCATTATCAAGAAATCTACAGACAAAAATGCTGAAGGTGTTGTGGAGAAATGCGTACCCTCAACTTCAAGGGGGACGTAAGTTGGAAAGGGCCACAAATGAGAGCAGAATGGAGGTGCCTTAAAAAGGTAAACATTGAGCTACCATATGATCCAGAAGGCTCACTCCTCGACCTATAATCTAAGAAGAGAGAATTGGAAAGACACAGGCAGGCAAATCTGCATGGCACAGTATTACAATAGCCAAGATATGGAAGTAACCAAAAAGTCCACCAACAGATGGGTGGACAAAGAAGAACTCCTCCATGTACAGATGGAATATTCGCTAGTGAAAAAAATGAAACAATGCCATTTGCAGCCCATACATGAGTCTAGACGTAAGCACGCCACCTGTAGTAAGTGAGAAAGCAAAAGACACATATCTTATCATATCAATTTTAGGAGTTACTTAAAAATTAATACCAGTGAAGATATTTCCACAGAGGAAGGCAATCAGAGATTCATTAAAAAAATCTTATGGTTCACCAAATAGAAAGGGATGAGGATTGGATACATTACCATATTGGGGTTAACAGAGATATACAAACCATGTGAAATATATAATCAACAAAGACGTACGGAAGACCAGGAGAAGACTACTCAACATTGTGTCATGACCTACATGGGAAAAGGATGCGTGGAAGAATAGATACATGTATATGTGTGAAAGAAGCACATCTTGCACACCTAGAAAAAACAAACCATTGTAATCAAATGTGCTGGGATAAAGAATAAAAAGTAAATTACAAATATGAACAAGAAGTAATCAGACATAAACTTAAAGGGCTTTTTCCTGGCACATTCCATTCTAATATACAACCTAGAACACCACTTCCATTAAGGCTCTGTTTCCGTAGTAACCAAATTTGGTAAAGGAGAAACGCTGCCACCTTGTGGCTGTCTCCTGCAAGAGCAGCTTTAAACTCACAGCTAATGCTCACTTAACATTCACAAGGACTCAGGGCTCTAAAGGACACCTGCCCTAAAAAAATGTGCTGAAGGTGGGAATGGACAAAAAAATTCAAAACAGGCAAATGTTTCAAGAAGAGATTATGAAGAGTTATGTTTTACTCACACTCTTTTTAAAAAAAAGGAAAATGGATAAAAGCTCAACCTCAGGGAGTGTTAGACGCATGCAATCTAATCTACAAAAAGTTTCAACTTACACCAGTCGACTGATCATCAGCAAAAAGTCAACAAACAATAAATCCTGAAGGGGTTTTAGAGAACTGTGTACCCTCTACCTGCTGGTGAGACGGAAAGGGGTAACAGCCAATAATGAGAACAGAAAGGAGCTGTGTTTAAAAGTAAAAATAGAGGTACCATTCAATCCGGCAGGCGCACCATTGGACCTTTCACCTGAGAAGACAAGAATCGAGAAGACACAGGCCGCAAAAGCTGCAGTGCAGCCTTATTCACAATAGCCAAGAGAGTGAAGCAATCAAAATGTCCAAGAACAGGTGAATGGATAAAGAAGAAGTGGTCCATGTACACAATGGGATATTAGCCATGGAAAACAATGAACCATTGCTCTTTGAGGCACCACAAATGAGTCTGGAGATAATCACGAAACATGAGGTAACTCGGAAACCAAAGACCTGTATTCTATGATATCACTTATAGGCGTTATCTAATAACTGACACAAATGAATATATTTCCACAGAGAAAGACACTCACAGACTTAGAAAACAAACTATGCTCATCTAAAAGGAAAGGTGGGGATAATGGATAAATTAAGATTAGTGTTGCTATATCTATACAAACACATATTATATACATATCTCAAAAAGACCGACCATGTAGCAAGGGAGGTCTGTGGATCCCTCTGTAACATTTTACATGGGAAGAGGATCTGTACTTGAATAGAAATATATAATGTACAAATGAACCAGATTGTGTACACCTAGGACAAACAATATTCTAAGCTTTACCCCAATTAAAAAAAAATTTTAAATCCAAGAAGAAATAAAGAGACATAAAAGTATGGGGGTTTCTCCATGCACATTCCAATTTAATTTACAACCTAGGAACACGACTGCCAGAAAGGCTCTGCTGCCCTAGTACCCAGACTTGGGAATGGAGAAATGCTGCCTGCTTGAGGCCACTTCCCACAACAGCAGCTTTAAACCCATTGCTAAATGTCACTAAATATTCACCAATGTTGCAGTTCGGGAAATGACACCTACTCTCTAAAAAAACTCTGGGGTGGAAAATCGACCAAAAAATTCAAAAGACGGCAACCTTCCAAGAAGAGAATTTCAAGAGTTATATTGTACTCCCAATTCTTTCCTTTTTTTAACAGAAAAGAAAACGGTGGAGAAAAATGGTGAGTTTTACGAATTTTCAAAGACATGCAAACCCAAATTACAAAACCCTATCAGCTCACAGCAGCCAGTAGGGCCATTAGCATAAATGCTGCAAACAATAAATGCTAAATCGATTGTGGAGGAATGCGTACCCTCGATTCTAAGGGGGACGTGGTAAGAGGCACTAAAGAAAACACAAAGAAGGTGCTTTGAAAAGGGAAACACGGTGCTACCAGTCAATCAATCACACCCACTGCTGGGCCTATCACCTGAGAAAATGAGAATTAAAAAGTCACAGGCTGGCAATCCAGCACTCCAACAACATTTACCATAGCCAACACCTGGAAGCAATGAAAATGTCCATCAACCGAGGAATGCACAAAGTAGAAGTGCTCCACGTACCCAGTGGGAAATTACTCTAATAAAAAATAAAAATTACATTTAAAAAACCAACAAAATTCAGGAGACATCAGCTTGTGTGGGTTTGTCCGGGCACACTCCACTCTAATTTATAACCGAGAAACACCACAAGCCGCAAGGGCTTTTCCCTAGGTACCAGGGTGGGGAACATAGAAAGGCTGCCACCCTCTGGCAGTTACCTGCAAAAGCAGCTTTAAAGCCTGTGCTCATGGTCATTTCATAGGAACAAGTACTGCAGGATTGTAAATGAAACCTGCCCTCAAAATGTCTTGAGGGAGGTAATGGCCAAAACATTTCAAAATGTGACACATATTTTAAGAGATCACTTTGAAGAACTAAGGAGTAATCACAGCTTGAAAAATAAAAAGGACATGCCTTAAAGCTCAATTTCACCGGATTATGAGGCACATGCAAATTCAACCACAAACAGGTATCAGCTCACACTTGTCAGAATAACCATCAGCAAGGAAACTACAAATAATAAATGCTGAAGGTGTTGTGGAGAAATGCATACCCTCAAATTCAAGTGGGACGTAAGTTGGAGAGGGCTACGAATGACAGCAGAATGGAGGTGCCTTAAAAAGGTAAACATTGAGCTACCATATGATCCAGCAGGCCCACTCCTCGACCTATAATCTAAGAAGAGAGAATTGGAAAGACACAGGCAGGCAAATCTGCATGGCACAGTAATACAATAGCCAGCATATGGAAGTAACCAAAAAGTCTACCAACAGATGGGTGGACAAAGAAGAACTCCTCCATGTACAGATGGAATATTCGCTAGTGAAAAAAATGAAACAATGCCATTTGCAGCACCATGGATGAGTCTAGATGTAATCACGCCACCTGTAGTAAGTGAGAAAGCAAGAGACACATATGCTTTCAATTCACTTTTAGGAGTTACTTAAAAATTGATGCCAATGTAGATATTTCCACAGAGAAAGGCAATCACAGATTCATGAAAAAAACTTATGGTTCACCATATAGAAAGGGATGAGGATTGGATACATTATCATATTGAGGTTAACAGAGATATACAAACCATGTGAAATATATAACCACCAAAGACGTACGGAAGACCAGGAGAAGACTACTCAACATTGTGTCATAACCCTACATGGGAAAAGGATTCGAGGAAGAATAGATACATGTATATGTGTGAAAGAACCACATCTTGCACACCTAGAGCAATCAAACCATTGTAATCAAATTTGCTGGGATAAAAAATAAAAGTAAATTACAAATATGAACAAGAAGTAATCAGACATAAACTTAAAGGGCTTTTTCCTGGCACATTCCATTCTAATATACAACCTAGAACACCACTTCCATTAAGGCTCTGTTTCCGTAGTAACCAAATTTGGTAAAGGAGAAACGCTGCCACCTTGTGGCTGTCTCCTGCAAGAGCAGCTTTAAACTCACAGCTAATGCTCACTTAACATTCACAAGGACTCAGGGCTCTAAAGGACACCTGCCCTAAAAAAATGTGCTGAAGGTGGGAATGGACAAAAAAATTCAAAACAGGCAAATGTTTCAAGAAGAGATTATGAAGAGTTATGTTTTACTCACACTCTTTTTAAAAAAAAGGAAAATGGATAAAAGCTCAACCTCAGGGAGTGTTAGACGCATGCAATCTAATCTACAAAAAGTTTCAACTTACACCAGTCGACTGATCATCAGCAAAAAGTCAACAAACAATAAATCCTGAAGGGGTTTTAGAGAACTGTGTACCCTCTACCTGCTGGTGAGACGAAAAGGGGTAACAGCCAATAATGAGAACAGAAAGGAGCTGTGTTTAAAAGTAAAAATGGAGGTACCATTCAATCCGGCAGGCGCACCATTGGACCTTTCACCTGAGAAGACAAGAATCGAGAAGACACAGGCCGCAAAAGCTGCAGTGCAGCCTTATTCACAATAGCCAAGACAGTGAAGCAATCAAAATGTCCAAGAACAGGTGAATGGATAAAGAAGAAGTGGTCCATGTACACAATGGGATATTAGCCATGGAAAACAATGAACCATTGCTCTTTGAGGCACCACAAATGAGTCTGGAGATAATCACGAAACATGAGGTAACTCGGAAACCAAAGACCTGTATTCTATGATATTACTTATAGGCGTTATCTAATAACTGACACAAATGAATATATTTCCACAGAGAAAGACACTCACAGACTTAGAAAACAAACTATGCTCATCTAAAAGGAAAGGTGGGGAGAATGGATAAATTAAGATTAGTGTTGCTATATCTATACAAACACATATTATATACATATCTCAAAAAGACCGACCATGTAGCAAGGGAGGTCTGTGGATCCCTCTGTAACATTTTACATGGGAAGAGGATCTGTACTTGAATAGAAATATATAATGTACAAATGAACCAGATTGTGTACACCTAGGACAAACAATATTCTAAGCTTTACCCCAATTAAAAAAAAATTTTAAACCCAAGAAGAAATAAAGAGACATAAAAGTATGGGGGTTTCTCCATGCACATTCCAATTTAATTTACAACCTAGGAACACGACTGCCAGAAAGGCTCTGCTGCCCCACTACCCAGATTTGGGAATGGAGAAATGCTGCCTTCTTGAGGCCACTTCCCACAACAGCAGCTTTAAACCCATTGCTAAAGGTCACTAAATATTCACCAAACTTGCAGTTCGGGAAATGACACCTGTTCTCTAAAAAAATTCTGGGGTGGAAAATCGACCAAAAATTTCAAAATAGGGCAACCTTCCAAGAAGACAATTTCAAGAGATATATTGTACTCCCAACTGTTTCCTTGTTTTTAACAGAAAAGTAAACGGTGGAGAAAAATGATGAGTTTTATGAATTTTCAAAGACATGCAAACCCAAATTACAAAAACCTATCAGCTCACAGCAGCCAGTACGGCCATTAGCATAAATGCGGCAAACAATAAATGCTGAAGTGATTGTGGAGAAATGCGTACCCTCGATTCTAAGGGGGACGTGGTAAGAGCCACTAATGAAAACACAAAGAAGGTGCTTTGAAAAGGGAAACACGGTGCTACCAGTCAATCAATCACACCCACTGCTGGGCCTATCACCTGAGAAAATGAGAATCAAAAAGTCACAGGCTGGCAATCCTGCACTCCAACAATATTTACCATAGCCAACGCTTGGAAGCAATGAAAATGTCCATCAACCGAGGAATGCACAAAGTAGAAGTGGTCCACGTACACGGTGGAAAATTACTCCAATAAAAAATAAAAATTAAATTTAAAACTCCAACAAAAGTAAGGAGACATCAGCTTGTGTGGGTTTGTTCGGGCACACTCCACTCTAATTTATAACCGAGAAACACCACAGGCCGCAAGGGCTTCTCCTTAGTTACCAGGGTGGGGAACATAGAAAGGCTGCCACCCTCTGGCAGTTATCTGCAAAAGCAGCATTAAAGCCTGTGTAATGGTCATTTCATAGGAACAAGTACTGCAGAACTGTAAATGAAACCTGCCCTCAAAATGTCTTGAGGGAGGTAATGGCCAAAACATTTCAAAATGTGACGCATACTTTAAGAGAACAATTTGAAGAACTAAGGGGTAATCACAGCTTGAAAAATAAAAAGGACATGCCTTAAAGCTCAATTTCAACGGATTATGAGGCACGTGCGAATTCAACCACAAAAAGGTATCAGCTCACAATTGTCAGAATAACCATTAACAAGAAATCTACAGACAAAAATGCTGAAGGTGTTGTGGAGAAATGCGTACCCTCAACTTCAAGGGGGACGTAAGTTGGAAAGGGCCACAAATGAGAGCAGAATGGAGGTGCCTTAAAAAGGTAAACATTGAGCTACCATATGATCCAGCAGGCTCACTCCTCGACCTATAATCTAAGAAGAGAGAATTGGAAAGACACAGGCAGGCAAATCTGCATGGCACAGTATTACAATAGCCAAGATATGGAAGTAACCAAAAAGTCCACCAACAGATGGGTGGACAAAGAAGAACTCCTCCATGTACAGATGGAATATTCGCTAGTGAAAAAAATGAAACAATGCCATTTGCAGCCCATACATGAGTCTAGACGTAAGCACGCCACCTGTAGTAAGTGAGAAAGCAAAAGACACATATCCTATCATATCACTTTTAGGAGTTACTTAAAAATTAATACCAGTGAAGATATTTCCACAGAGAAAGGCAATCAGAGATTCATTAAAAAAATCTTATGGTTCACCAAATAGAAAGGGATGAGGATTGGATACATTACCATATTGGGGTTAACAGAGATATACAAACCATGTGAAATATATAATCACCAAAGACGTACGGAAGACCAGGAGAAGACTACTCAACATTGTGTCATGACCTACATGGGAAAAGGATGCGTGGAAGAATAGATACATGTATATGTGTGAAAGAAGCACATCTTGCACACCTAGAAAAAACAAACCATTGTAATCAAATGTGCTGGGATAAAGAATAAAAAGTAAATTACAAATATGAACAAGAAGTTATGAGACCTAAACTTAAAGGGCTTTTTCCTGGCACATTCCATTCTAATTTACAACCTAGAACACCACTTCCATTAAGCCTCTGTTTCCCTAGTTACGAAATTTGGAAAAGGAGAAATGCTGCCACCTTGTGGCCGTTTCCTGCAAGAGCAGCTTTAAACTCACAGCTAATGCTCACTTAACATACACAAGGACTCAGGGCTGTAAAGGACACCTGCCCTAAAAAAAATGTGCTGAAGGAGGGAATGGACAAAAAAATTCAAAACAGGCAAATGTTTCAAGAAGAGAGTATGAAGAGTTAAGTTTTACTCACGGTGTTTTAAAAAAAAGGAAAATGGATAAAAGCTCAACCTCAGGGAGTGTTAGACCCATGCAATCTATTCTATAAAAAAGTTTCAACTTACACCAGTCGACTGACCATCAGCAAAAAGTCTACAAACAATACATGCTGAAGGGGTTTTAGAGAACTGTGTACCCTCTACCTGCTGGTGAGCCGTAAAGGGGTAACAGCCAATAATGAGAACAGAAAGGAGCTGTGTTTAAAAGTAAAAATGGAGGTACCATTCAAGCCAGCAGGCGCACCATTGGACCTCTCACCTGAGAAGACAAGAATCGAGAAGACTCAGGCCGCAAAAGCTGCAGTGCAGCCTTATTCACAATAGCCAAGACAGTGAAGCAATGAAAATGCCCAACAACAGGTGAATGGATAAAGAAGAAGTGGTCCATGTACACAATGGAATATTAGCCATGGAAAACAATGAACCGTTGCTCTCTGAGGCACCACAAATGAGTCTGGAGATAATCACGAAATATGAGGTAAGTCGGAGAGCAAAAGACCTATATTCTATGATATCACTTATAGGCGTTATCTAATAACTGACACAAATGAACATATTTCCACAGAGAAAGACACTCACAGACTTAGAAAACAAACTGTGCTCATCTAAAAGGAAAGGTGGGGGGAAGGGATAAATTAAGATTAGTGTTACTATATGTATACAAACACATATTATAAACATATCTCAAAAAGACCGACCATATAGCAAGTGAGGTCTGCGGAACCCTCAGTAACATTTTACATGGGAAGAGGATCTGTACTTGAATAGACATATATAATGTACAAATGAACCAGATTGTGTACACCTAGGACAAACAATATTCTAAGCTTTACCCCAATTAAAACACTTTTAAAATCCAAGAACAAATAATGACACATAAACTTATGGGGCTTTCTCCATGCACATTACAATGTAATTTACAACCTAGCAACACGACTTCCAGAAAGGCTCTGCTGCCCTAGTACCCAGACTTGGGAATGGAGAAATGCTGCCTGCTTGAGGCCACTTCCCACAACAGCAGCTTTAAACCCATTGCTAAATGTCACTAAATATTCACCAATGTTGCAGTTCGGGAAATGACACCTACTCTCTAAAAAAACTCTGGGGTGGAAAATCGACCAAAAAATTCAAAAGACGGCAACCTTCCAAGAAGAGAATTTCAAGAGTTATATTGTACTCCCAATTGTTTCCTTTTTTTAACAGAAAAGAAAACGGTGGAGAAAAATGGTGAGTTTTACGAATTTTCAAAGACATGCAAACCCAAATTACAAAACCCTATCAGCTCACAGCAGCCAGTAGGGCCATTAGCATAAATGCTGCAAACAATAAATGCTAAATCGATTGTGGAGGAATGCGTACCCTCGATTCTAAGGGGGACGTGGTAAGAGGCACTAAAGAAAACACAAAGAAGGTGCTTTGAAAAGGGAAACACGGTGCTACCAGTCAATCAATCACACCCACTGCTGGGCCTATCACCTGAGAAAATGAGAATTAAAAAGTCACAGGCTGGCAATCCAGCACTCCAACAACATTTACCATAGCCAACACCTGGAAGCAATGAAAATGTCCATCAACCGAGGAATGCACAAAGTAGAAGTGCTCCACGTACCCAGTGGGAAATTACTCTAATAAAAAATAAAAATTACATTTAAAAAACCAACAAAATTCAGGAGACATCAGCTTGTGTGGGTTTGTCCGGGCACACTCCACTCTAATTTATAACCGAGAAACACCACAAGCCGCAAGGGCTTTTCCCTAGGTACCAGGGTGGGGAACATAGAAAGGCTGCCACCCTCTGGCAGTTACCTGCAAAAGCAGCTTTAAAGCCTGTGCTCATGGTCATTTCATAGGAACAAGTACTGCAGGATTGTAAATGAAACCTGCCCTCAAAATGTCTTGAGGGAGGTAATGGCCAAAACATTTCAAAATGTGACACATATTTTAAGAGCTCACTTTGAAGAACTAAGGAGTAATCACAGCTTGAAAAATAAAAAGGACATGCCTTAAAGCTCAATTTCACCGGATTATGAGGCACATGCAAATTCAACCACAAACAGGTATCAGCTCACACTTGTCAGAATAACCATCAGCAAGGAAACTACAAATAATAAATGCTGAAGGTGTTGTGGAGAAATGCATACCCTCAAATTCAAGTGGGACGTAAGTTGGAGAGGGCTACGAATGACAGCAGAATGGAGGTGCCTTAAAAAGGTAAACATTGAGCTACCATATGATCCAGCAGGCCCACTCCTCGACCTATAATCTAAGAAGAGAGAATTGGAAAGACACAGGCAGGCAAATCTGCATGGCACAGTAATACAATAGCCAGCATATGGAAGTAACCAAAAAGTCTACCAACAGATGGGTGGACAAAGAAGAACTCCTCCATGTACAGATGGAATATTCGCTAGTGAAAAAAATGAAACAATGCCATTTGCAGCACCATGGATGAGTCTAGATGTAATCACGCCACCTGTAGTAAGTGAGAAAGCAAGAGACACATATGCTTTCAATTCACTTTTAGGAGTTACTTAAAAATTGATGCCAATGTAGATATTTCCACAGAGAAAGGCAATCACAGATTCATGAAAAAAACTTATGGTTCACCATATAGAAAGGGATGAGGATTGGATACATTATCATATTGAGGTTAACAGAGATATACAAACCATGTGAAATATATAACCACCAAAGACGTACGGAAGACCAGGAGAAGACTACTCAACATTGTGTCATAACCCTACATGGGAAAAGGATTCGAGGAAGAATAGATACATGTATATGTGTGAAAGAACCACATCTTGCACACCTAGAGCAATCAAACCATTGTAATCAAATTTGCTGGGATAAAAAATAAAAGTAAATTACAAATATGAACAAGAAGTAATCAGACATAAACTTAAAGGGCTTTTTCCTGGCACATTCCATTCTAATATACAACCTAGAACACCACTTCCATTAAGGCTCTGTTTCCGTAGTAACCAAATTTGGTAAAGGAGAAACGCTGCCACCTTGTGGCTGTCTCCTGCAAGAGCAGCTTTAAACTCACAGCTAATGCTCACTTAACATTCACAAGGACTCAGGGCTCTAAAGGACACCTGCCCTAAAAAAATGTGCTGAAGGTGGGAATGGACAAAAAAATTCAAAACAGGCAAATGTTTCAAGAAGAGATTATGAAGAGTTATGTTTTACTCACACTCTTTTTAAAAAAAAGGAAAATGGATAAAAGCTCAACCTCAGGGAGTGTTAGACGCATGCAATCTAATCTACAAAAAGTTTCAACTTACACCAGTCGACTGATCATCAGCAAAAAGTCAACAAACAATAAATCCTGAAGGGGTTTTAGAGAACTGTGTACCCTCTACCTGCTGGTGAGACGGAAAGGGGTAACAGCCAATAATGAGAACAGAAAGGAGCTGTGTTTAAAAGTAAAAATGGAGGTACCATTCAATCCGGCAGGCGCACCATTGGACCTTTCACCTGAGAAGACAAGAATCGAGAAGACACAGGCCGCAAAAGCTGCAGTGCAGCCTTATTCACAATAGCCAAGACAGTGAAGCAATCAAAATGTCCAAGAACAGGTGAATGGATAAAGAAGAAGTGGTCCATGTACACAATGGGATATTAGCCATGGAAAACAATGAACCATTGCTCTTTGAGGCACCACAAATGAGTCTGGAGATAATCACGAAACATGAGGTAACTCGGAAACCAAAGACCTGTATTCTATGATATCACTTATAGGCGTTATCTAATAACTGACACAAATGAATATATTTCCACAGAGAAAGACACTCACAGACTTAGAAAACAAACTATGCTCATCTAAAAGGAAAGGTGGGGAGAATGGATAAATTAAGATTAGTGTTGCTATATCTATACAAACACATATTATATACATATCTCAAAAAGACCGACCATGTAGCAAGGGAGGTCTGTAACATTTTACATGGGAAGAGGATCTGTACTTGAATAGAAATATATAATGTACAAATGAACCAGATTGTGTACACCTAGGACAAACAATATTCTAAGCTTTACCCCAATTAAAAAAAAATTTTAAACCCAAGAAGAAATAAAGAGACATAAAAGTATGGGGGTTTCTCCATGCACATTCCAATTTAATTTACAACCTAGGAACACGACTGCCAGAAAGGCTCTGCTGCCCCACTACCCAGATTTGGGAATGGAGAAATGCTGCCTTCTTGAGGCCACTTCCCACAACAGCAGCTTTAAACCCATTGCTAAAGGTCACTAAATATTCACCAAACTTGCAGTTCGGGAAATGACACCTGTTCTCTAAAAAAATTCTGGGGTGGAAAATCGACCAAAAATTTCAAAATAGGGCAACCTTCCAAGAAGACAATTTCAAGAGATATATTGTACTCCCAACTGTTTCCTTTTTTTTAACAGAAAAGTAAACGGTGGAGAAAAATGATGAGTTTTATGAATTTTCAAAGACATGCAAACCCAAATTACAAAAACCTATCAGCTCACAGCAGCCAGTACGGCCATTAGCATAAATGCGGCAAACAATAAATGCTGAAGCGATTGTGGAGAAATGCGTACCCTCGATTCTAAGGGGGACGTGGTAAGTGCCAGTAATGAAAACACAAAGAAGGTGCTTTGAAAAGGAAAACACGGTGCTACCAGTCAGTCAATCACACCCACTGCTGGGCCTATCACCTGTGAAAATGAGAATCAAACAGTCACAGGCTGGCAATCCTGCACTCCAACAATATTTACCATAGCCAACGCTTGGAAGCAATGAAAATGTCCATCAACCGAGGAATGCACAAAGTAGAAGTGCTCCACGTACACGGTGGAAAATTACTCCAATAAAAAATAAAAATTAAATTTAAAACTCCAACAAAAGTAAAGAGACATCAGCTTGTGTGGGTTTGTCCGGGCACACTCCACTCTAATTTATAACCGAGAAACACCACAGGCCGCAAGGGCTTCTCCCTAGTTACCAGGGTGGGGAACATAGAAAGGCTGCCACCCTCTGGCAGTTATCTGCAAAAGCAGCATTAAAGCCTGTGCTAATGGTCATTTCATAGGAACAAGTACTGCAGAACTGTAAATGAAACCTGCCCTCAAAATGTCTTGAGGGAGGTAATGGCCAAAACATTTCAAAATGTGACGCATACTTTAAGAGAACAATTTGAAGAACTAAGGGGTAATCACAGCTTGAAAATTAAAAAGGACATGCCTTAAAGCTCAATTTCAACGGATTATGAGGCACGTGTGAATTCAACCACAAAAAGGTTTCAGCTCACAATTGTCAGAATAACCATTAACAAGAAATCTACAGACAAAAATGCTGAAGGTGTTGTGGAGAAATGCGTACCCTCAACTTCAAGGGGGACGTAAGTTGGAAAGGGCCACAAATGAGAGCAGAATGGAGGTGCCTTAAAAAGGTAAACATTGAGCTACCATATGATCCAGCAGGCTCACTCCTCGACCTATAATCTAAGAAGAGAGAATTGGAAAGACACAGGCAGGCAAATCTGCATGGCACAGTATTACAATAGCCAAGATATGGAAGTAACCAAAAAGTCCACCAACAGATGGGTGGACAAAGAAGAACTCCTCCATGTACAGATGGAATATTCACTAGTGAAAAAAATGAAACAATGCCATTTGCAGCCCATACATGAGTCTAGACGTAAGCACGCCACCTGTAGTAAGTGAGAAAGCAAAAGACACATATCCTATCATATCACTTTTAGGAGTTACTTAAAAATTAATACCAGTGAAGATATTTCCACAGAGAAAGGCAATCAGAGATTCATTAAAAAAATCTTATGGTTCACCAAATAGAAAGGGATGAGGATTGGATACATTACCATATTGGGGTTAACAGAGATATACAAACCATGTGAAATATATAATCACCAAAGACGTACGGAAGACCAGGAGAAGACTACTCAACATTGTGTCATGACCTACATGGGAAAAGGATGCGTGGAAGAATAGATACATGTATATGTGTGAAAGAAGCACATCTTGCACACCTAGAAAAAACAAACCATTGTAATCAAATGTGCTGGGATAAAGAAAAAAAAGTAAATTACAAATATGAACAAGAAGTTATGAGACATAAACTTAAAGGGCTTTTTCCTGGCACATTCCATTCTAATTTACAACCTAGAACACCACTTCCATTAAGCCTCTGTTTCCCTAGTTACGAAATTTGGAAAAGGAGAAATGCTGCCACCTTGTGGCCATTTCCTGAAAGAGCAGCTTTAAACTCACAGCTAATGCTCACTTAACATACACAAGGACTCAGGGCTGTAAAGGACACCTGCCCTAAAAAAAATGTGCTGAAGGAGGGAATGGAGAAAAAAATTCAAAACAGGCAAATGTTTCAAGAAGAGAGTATGAAGTGTTAAGTTTTACTCACGGTGTTTTTAAAAAAAGGAAAATGGATAAAAGCTCAACCTCAGGGAGTGTTAGACCCATGCAATCTATTCTATAAAAAAGTTTCAACTTACACCAGTCGACTGACCATCAGCAAAAAGTCTACAAACAATACATGCTGAAGGGGTTTTAGAGAACTGTGTACCCTCTACCTCCTGGTGAGCCGTAAAGGGGTAACAGCCAATAATGAGAACAGAAAGGAGCTGTGTTTAAAAGTAAAAATGGAGGTACCATTCAAGCCAGCAGGCGCACCATTGGACCTCTCACCTGAGAAGACAAGAATCGAGAAGACTCAGGCCGCAAAAGCTGCAGTGCAGCCTTATTCACAATAGCCAAGACAGTGAAGCAATGAAAATGCCCAACAACAGGTGAATGGATAAAGAAGAAGTGGTCCATGTACACAATGGAATATTAGCCATGGAAAACAATGAACCGTTGCTCTCTGAGGCACCACAAATGAGTCTGGAGATAATCACGAAACATGAGGTAAGTCGGAGAGCAAAAGACCTATATTCTATGATATCACTTATAGGCGTTATCTAATAACTGACACAAATGAACATATTTCCACAGAGAAAGACACTCACAGACTTAGAAAACAAACTGTGCTCATCTAAAAGGAAAGGTGGGGGGAAGGGATAAATTAAGATTAGTGTTACTATATGTATACAAACACATATTATAAACATATCTCAAAAAGACCGACCATATAGCAAGTGAGGTCTGCGGAACCCTCAGTAACATTTTACATGGGAAGAGGATCTGTACTTGAATAGACATATATAATGTACAAATGAACCAGATTGTGTACACCTAGGACAAACAATATTCTAAGCTTTACCCCAATTAAAACACTTTTAAAATCCAAGAACAAATAATGACACATAAACTTATGGGGCTTTCTCCATGCACATTACAATGTAATTTACAACCTAGCAACACGACTTCCAGAAAGGCTCTGCTGCCCTAGTACCCAGACTTGGGAATGGAGAAATGCTGCCTGCTTGAGGCCACTTCCCACAAGAGCAGCTTTAAACCCATTGCTAAATGTCACTAAATATTCACCAATGTTGCAGTTCGGGAAATGACACCTACTCTCTAAAAAAACGCTGGGGTGGAAAATCGACCAAAAAATTCAAAAGACGGCAACCTTCCAAGAAGAGAATTTCAAGAGTTATATTGTACTCCCAATTGTTTCCTTTTTTTAACAGAAAAGAAAACGGTGGAGAAAAATGGTGAGTTTTACGAATTTTCAAAGACATGCAAACCCAAATTACAAAACCCTATCAGCTCACAGCAGCCAGTAGGGCCATTAGCATAAATGCTGCAAACAATAAATGCTAAAGCGATTGTGGAGGAATGCGTACCCTCAATTCTAAGGGGGACGTGGTAAGAGGCACTAAAGAAAACACAAAGAAGGTGCTTTGAAAAGGGAAACACGGTGCTACCAGTCAATCAATCACACCCACTGCTGGGCCTATCACCTGAGAAAATGAGAATTAAAAAGTCACAGGCTGGCAATCCAGCACTCCAACAACATTTACCATAGCCAACACCTGGAAGCAATGAAAATGTCCATCAACCGAGGAATGCACAAAGTAGAAGTGCTCCACGTACCCAGTGGGAAATTATTCTAATAAAAAATAAAAATTACATTTAAAAAACCAACAAAATTCAGGAGACATCAGCTTGTGTGGGTTTGTCCGGGCACACTCCACTCTAATTTATAACCGAGAAACACCACAAGCCGCAAGGGCTTTTCCCTAGGTACCAGGGTGGGGAACATAGAAAGGCTGCCACCCTCTGGCAGTTACCTGCAAAAGCAGCTTTAAAGCCTGTGCTCATGGTCATTTCATAGGAACAAGTACTGCAGGATTGTAAATGAAACCTGCCCTCAAAATGTCTTGAGGGAGGTAATGGCCAAAACATTTCAAAATGTGACACATATTTTAAGAGATCACTTTGAAGAACTAAGGAGTAATCACAGCTTGAAAAATAAAAAGGACATGCCTTAAAGCTCAATTTCACCGGATTATGAGGCACATGCAAATTCAACCACAAAGAGGTATCAGCTCACACTTGTCAGAATAACCATCAGCAAGGAAACTACAAACAATAAATGCTGAAGGTGTTGTGGAGAAATGCATACCCTCAAATTCAAGTGGGACGTAAGTTGGAGAGGGCTACGAATGACAGCAGAATGGAGGTGCCTTAAAAAGGTAAACATTGAGCTACCATATGATCCAGCAGGCCCACTCCTCGACCTATAATCTAAGAAGAGAGAATTGGAAAGACACAGGCAGGCAAATCTGCATGGCACAGTATTACAATAGCCAGCATATGGAAGTAACCAAAAAGTCTACCAACAGATGGGTGGACAAAGAAGAACTCCTCCATGTACAGATGGAATATTCGCTAGTGAAAAAAATGAAACAATGCCATTTGCAGCACCATGGATGAGTCTAGATGTAATCACGCCACCTGTAGTAAGTGAGAAAGCAAGAGACACATATGCTTTCAATTCACTTTTAGGAGTTACTTAAAAATTGATGCCAATGTAGATATTTCCACAGAGAAAGGCAATCACAGATTCATGAAAAAAACTTATGGTTCACCATATAGAAAGGGATGAGGATTGGATACATTATCATATTGAGGTTAACAGAGATATACAAACCATGTGAAATATATAACCACCAAAGACGTACGGAAGACCAGGAGAAGACTACTCAACATTGTGTCATAACCCTACATGGGAAAAGGATTCGAGGAAGAATAGATACATGTATATGTGTGAAAGAACCACATCTTGCACACCTAGAGCAATCAAACCATTGTAATCAAATTTGCTGGGATAAAAAATAAAAGTAAATTACAAATATGAACAAGAAGTAATCAGACATAAACTTAAAGGGCTTTTTCCTGGCACATTAAATTCTAATATACAACCTAGAACACCACTTCCATTAAGGCTCTGTTTCCGTAGTAACCAAATTTGGTAAAGGAGAAACGCTGCCACCTTGTGGCTGTCTCCTGCAAGAGCAGCTTTAAACTCACAGCTAATGCTCACTTAACATTCACAAGGACTCAGGGCTCTAAAGGACACCTGCCCTAAAAAAATGTGCTGAAGGTGGGAATGGACAAAAAAATTCAAAACAGGCAAATGTTTCAAGAAGAGATTATGAAGAGTTATGTTTTACTCACACTCTTTTTAAAAAAAAGGAAAATGGATAAAAGCTCAACCTCAGGGAGTGTTAGACGCATGCAATCTAATCTACAAAAAGTTTCAACTTACACCAGTCGACTGATCATCAGCAAAAAGTCAACAAACAATAAATCCTGAAGGGGTTTTAGAGAACTGTGTACCCTCTACCTGCTGGTGAGACGGAAAGGGGTAACAGCCAATAATGAGAACAGAAAGGAGCTGTGTTTAAAAGTAAAAATGGAGGTACCATTCAATCCGGCAGGCGCACCATTGGACCTTTCACCTGAGAAGACAAGAATCGAGAAGACACAGGCCGCAAAAGCTGCAGTGCAGCCTTATTCACAATAGCCAAGACAGTGAAGCAATCAAAATGTCCAAGAACAGGTGAATGGATAAAGAAGAAGTGGTCCATGTACACAATGGGATATTAGCCATGGAAAACAATGAACCATTGCTCTTTGAGGCACCACAAATGAGTCTGGAGATAATCACGAAACATGAGGTAACTCGGAAACCAAAGACCTGTATTCTATGATATCACTTATAGGCGTTATCTAATAACTGACACAAATGAATATATTTCCACAGAGAAAGACACTCACAGACTTAGAAAACAAACTATGCTCATCTAAAAGGAAAGGTGGGGAGAATGGATAAATTAAGATTAGTGTTGCTATATCTATACAAACACATATTATATACATATCTCAAAAAGACCGACCATGTAGCAAGGGAGGTCTGTGGATCCCTCTGTAACACTTTACATGGGAAGAGGATCTGTACTTGAATAGAAATATATAATGTACAAATGAACCAGATTGTGTACACCTAGGACAAACAATATTCTAAGGTTTACCCCAATTAAAAAAAAATTTTAAATCCAAGAAGAAATAAAGAGACATAAAAGTATGGGGGTTTCTCCATGCACATTCCAATTTAATTTACAACCTAGGAACACGACTGCCAGAAAGGCTCTGCTGCCCCACTACCCAGATTTGGGAATGGAGAAATGCTGCCTTCTTGAGGCCACTTCCCACAACAGCAGCTTTAAACCCATTGCTAAAGGTCACTAAATATTCACCAAACTTGCAGTTCGGGAAATGACACCTGTTCTCTAAAAAAATTCTGGGGTGGAAAATCGACCAAAAATTTCAAAATAGGGCAACCTTCCAAGAAGACAATTTCAAGAGATATATTGTACTCCCAACTGTTTCCTTTTTTTTAACAGAAAAGTAAACGGTGGAGAAAAATGATGAGTTTTATGAATTTTCAAAGACATGCAAACCCAAATTACAAAAACCTATCAGCTCACAGCAGCCAGTACGGCCATTAGCATAAATGCGGCAAACAATAAATGCTGAAGCGATTGTGGAGAAATGCGTACCCTCGATTCTAAGGGGGACGTGGTAAGTGCCAGTAATGAAAACACAAAGAAGGTGCTTTGAAAAGGAAAACACGGTGCTACCAGTCAGTCAATCACACCCACTGCTGGGCCTATCACCTGTGAAAATGAGAATCAAACAGTCACAGGCTGGCAATCCTGCACTCCAACAATATTTACCATAGCCAACGCTTGGAAGCAATGAAAATGTCCATCAACCGAGGAATGCACAAAGTAGAAGTGGTCCACGTACACGGTGGAAAATTACTCCAATAAAAAATAAAAATTAAATTTAAAACTCCAACAAAAGTAAAGAGACATCAGCTTGTGTGGGTTTGTCCGGGCACACTCCACTCTAATTTATAACCGAGAAACACCACAGGCCGCAAGGGCTTCTCCCTAGTTACCAGGGTGGGGAACATAGAAAGGCTGCCACCCTCTGGCAGTTATCTGCAAAAGCAGCATTAAAGCCTGTGCTAATGGTCATTTCATAGGAACAAGTACTGCAGAACTGTAAATGAAACCTGCCCTCAAAATGTCTTGAGGGAGGTAATGGCCAAAACATTTCAAAATGTGACGCATACTTTAAGAGAACAATTTGAAGAACTAAGGGGTAATCACAGCTTGAAAAATAAAAAGGACATGCCTTAAAGCTCAATTTCAACGGATTATGAGGCACGTGCGAATTCAACCACAAAAAGGTATCAGCTCACAATTGTCAGAATAACCATTATCAAGAAATCTACAGACAAAAATGCTGAAGGTGTTGTGGAGAAATGCGTACCCTCAACTTCAAGGGGGACGTAAGTTGGAAAGGGCCACAAATGAGAGCAGAATGGAGGTGCCTTAAAAAGGTAAACATTGAGCTACCATATGATCCAGCAGGCTCACTCCTCGACCTATAATCTAAGAAGAGAGAATTGGAAAGACACAGGCAGTCAAATCTGCATGGCACAGTATTACAATAGCCAAGATATGGAAGTAACCAAAAAGTCCACCAACAGATGGGTGGACAAAGAAGAACTCCTCCATGTACAGATGGAATATTCGCTAGTGAAAAAAATGAAACAATGCCATTTGCAGCCCATACATGAGTCTAGACGTAAGCACGCCACCTGTAGTAAGTGAGAAAGCAAAAGACACATATCCTATCATATCACTTTTAGGAGTTACTTAAAAATTAATACCAGTGAAGATATTTCCACAGAGGAAGGCAATCAGAGATTCATTAAAAAAATCTTATGGTTCACCAAATAGAAAGGGATGAGGATTGGATACATTACCATATTGGGGTTAACAGAGATATACAAACCATGTGATATATATAATCAACAAAGAAGTACGGAAGACCAGGAGAAGACTACTCAACATTGTGTCATGACCTACATGGGAAAAGGATGCGTGGAAGAATAGATACATGTATATGTGTGAAAGAAGCACATCTTGCACACCTAGAAAAAACAAACCATTGTAATCAAATGTGCTGGGATAAAGAATAAAAAGTAAATTACAAATATGAACAAGAAGTAATCAGACATAAACTTAAAGGGCTTTTTCCTGACACATTCCATTCTAATTTACAACCTAGAACACCACTTCCATTAAGCCTCTGTTTCCCTAGTTACGAAATTTGGAAAAGGAGAAATGCTGCCACCTTGTGGCCGTTTCCTGCAAGAGCAGCTTTAAACTCACAGCTAATGCTCACTTAACATACACAAGGACTCAGGGCTGTAAAGGACACCTGCCCTAAAAAAAATGTGCTGAAGGAGGGAATGGACAAAAAAATTCAAAACAGGCAAATGTTTCAAGAAGAGAGTATGAAGAGTTAAGTTTTACTCACGGTGTTTTAAAAAAAAGGAAAATGGATAAAAGCTCAACCTCAGGGAGTGTTAGACCCATGCAATCTATTCTATAAAAAGTTTCAACTTACACCAGTCGACTGACCATCAGCAAAAAGTCTACAAACAATACATGCTGAAGGGGTTTTAGAGAACTGTGTACCCTCTACCTGCTGGTGAGCCGTAAAGGGGTAACAGCCAATAATGATAACAGAAAGGAGCTGTGTTTAAAAGTAAAAATGGAGGTACCATTCAAGCCAGCAGGCGCACCATTGGACCTCTCACCTGAGAAGACAAGAATCGAGAAGACTCAGGCCGCAAAAGCTGCAGTGCAGCCTTATTCACAATAGCCAAGACAGTGAAGCAATGAAAATGCCCAACAACAGGTGAATGGATAAAGAAGAAGTGGTCCATGTACACAATGGAATATTAGCCATGGAAAACAATGAACCATTGCTCTCTGAGGCACCACAAATGAGTCTGGAGATAATCACGAAACATGAGGTAAGTCGGAGAGCAAAAGACCTATATTCTATGATATCACTTATAGGCGTTATCTAATAACTGACACAAATGAACATATTTCCACAGAGAAAGACACTCACAGACTTAGAAAACAAACTGTGCTCATCTAAAAGGAAAGGTGGGGGGAAGGGATAAATTAAGATTAGTGTTACTATATGTATACAAACACATATTATAAACATATCTCAAAAAGACCGACCATATAGCAAGTGAGGTCTGCGGAACCCTCAGTAACATTTTACATGGGAAGAGGATCTGTACTTGAATAGACATATATAATGTACAAATGAACCAGATTGTGTACACCTAGGACAAACAATATTCTAAGCTTTACCCCAATTAAAACACTTTTAAAATACAAGAACAAATAATGACACATAAACTTATGGGGCTTTCTCCATGCACATTACAATGTAATTTACAACCTAGCAACACGACTTCCAGAAAGGCTCTGCTGCCCTACTACCCAGACTTGGGAATGGAGAAATGCTGCCTGCTTGAGGCCACTTCCCACAACAGCAGCTTTAAACCCATTGCTAAATGTCACTAAATATTCACCAATGTTGCAGTTCGGGAAATGACACCTACTCTCTAAAAAAACTCTGGGGTGGAAAATCGACCAAAAAATTCAAAAGACGGCAACCTTCCAAGAAGAGAATTTCAAGAGTTATATTGTACTCCCAATTGTTTCCTTTTTTTAACAGAAAAGAAAACGGTGGAGAAAAATGGTGAGTTTTACGAATTTTCAAAGACATGCAAACCCAAATTACAAAACCCTATCAGCTCACAGCAGCCAGTAGGGCCATTAGCATAAATGCTGCAAACAATAAATGCTAAATCGATTGTGTAGGAATGCGTACCCTCGATTCTAAGGGGGACGTGGTAAGAGGCACTAAAGAAAACACAAAGAAGGTGCTTTGAAAAGGGAAACACGGTGCTACCAGTCAATCAATCACACCCACTGCTGGGCCTATCACCTGAGAAAATGAGAATTAAAAAGTCACAGGCTGGCAATCCAGCACTCCAACAACATTTACCATAGCCAACACCTGGAAGCAATGAAAATGTCCATCAACCGAGGAATGCACAAAGTAGAAGTGCTCCACGTACCCAGTGGGAAATTACTCTAATAAAAAATAAAAATTACATTTAAAAAACCAACAAAATTCAGGAGACATCAGCTTGTGTGGGTTTGTCCGGGCACACTCCACTCTAATTTATAACCGAGAAACACCACAAGCCGCAAGGGCTTTTCCCTAGGTACCAGGGTGGGGAACATAGAAAGGCTGCCACCCTCTGGCAGTTACCTGCAAAAGCAGCTTTAAAGCCTGTGCTCATGGTCATTTCATAGGAACAAGTACTGCAGGATTGTAAATGAAACCTGCCCTCAAAATGTCTTGAGGGAGGTAATGGCCAAAACATTTCAAAATGTGACACATATTTTAAGAGATCACTTTGAAGAACTAAGGAGTAATCACAGCTTGAAAAATAAAAAGGACATGCCTTAAAGCTCAATTTCACCGGATTATGAGGCACATGCAAATTCAACCACAAAGAGGTATCAGCTCACACTTGTCAGAATAACCATCAGCAAGGAAACTACAAATAATAAATGCTGAAGGTGTTGTGGAGAAATGCATACCCTCAAATTCAAGTGGGACGTAAGTTGGAGAGGGCTACGAATGACAGCAGAATGGAGGTGCCTTAAAAAGGTAAACATTGAGCTACCATATGATCCAGCAGGCCCACTCCTCGACCTATAATCTAAGAAGAGAGAATTGGAAAGACACAGGCAGGCAAATCTGCATGGCACAGTAATACAATAGCCAGCATATGGAAGTAACCAAAAAGTCTACCAACAGATGGGTGGACAAAGAAGAATTCCTCCATGTACAGATGGAATATTCGCTAGTGAAAAAAATGAAACAATGCCATTTGCAGCACCATGGATGAGTCTAGATGTAATCACGCCACCTGTAGTAAGTGAGAAAGCAAGAGACACATATGCTTTCAATTCACTTTTAGGAGTTACTTAAAAATTGATGCCAATGTAGATATTTCCACAGAGAAAGGCAATCACACATTCATGAAAAAAACTTATGGTTCACCATATAGAAAGGGATGAGGATTGGATACATTATCATATTGAGGTTAACAGAGATGTACAAACCATGTGAAATATATAACCACCAAAGACGTACGGAAGACCAGGAGAAGACTACTCAACATTGTGTCATAACCCTACATGGGAAAAGGATTCGAGGAAGAATAGATACATGTATATGTGTGAAAGAACCACATCTTGCACACCTAGAGCAATCAAACCATTGTAATCAAATTTGCTGGGATAAAAAATAAAAGTAAATTACAAATATGAACAAGAAGTAATCAGACATAAAATTAAAGGGCTTTTTCCTGGCACATTCCATTCTAATATACAACCTAGAACACCACTTCCATTAAGGCACTGTTTCCGTAGTAACCAAATTTGGTAAAGGAGAAACGCTGCCACCTTGTGGCTGTCTCCTGCAAGAGCAGCTTTAAACTCACAGCTAATGCTCACTTAACATTCACAAGGACTCAGGGCTCTAAAGGACACCTGCCCTAAAAAAATGTGCTGAAGGTGGGAATGGACAAAAAAATTCAAAACAGGCAAATGTTTCAAGAAGAGATTATGAAGAGTTATGTTTTACTCACACTCTTTTTAAAAAAAAGGAAAATGGATAAAAGCTCAACCTCAGGGAGTGTTAGACGCATGCAATCTAATCTACAAAAAGTTTCAACTTACACCAGTCGACTGATCATCAGCAAAAAGTCAACAAACAATAAATCCTGAAGGGGTTTTAGAGAACTGTGTACCCTCTACCTGCTGGTGAGACGGAAAGGGGTAACAGCCAATAATGAGAACAGAAAGGAGCTGTGTTTAAAAGTAAAAATGGAGGTACCATTCAATCCGGCAGACGCACCATTGGACCTTTCACCTGAGAAGACAAGAATCGAGAAGACACAGGCCGCAAAAGCTGCAGTGCAGCCTTATTCACAATAGCCAAGACAGTGAAGCAATCAAAATGTCCAAGAACAGGTGAATGGATAAAGAAGAAGTGGTCCATGTACACAATGGAATATTAGCCATGGAAAACAATGAACCATTGCTCTTTGAGGCACCACAAATGAGTCTGGAGATAATCACGAAACATGAGGTAACTCGGAAACCAAAGACCTGTATTCTATGATATCACTTATAGGCGTTATCTAATAACTGATACAAATGAATATATTTCCACAGAGAAAGACACTCACAGACTTAGAAAACAAACTATGCTCATCTAAAAGGAAAGGTGGGGAGAAGATTAGTGTTGCTATATCTATTCAAACACATATTATATACATATCTCAAAAAGACCGACCATGTAGCAAGGGAGGTCTGTGGATCCCTCTGTAACATTTTACATGGGAAGAGGATGTGTACTTGAATAGAAATATATAATGTACAAATGAACCAGATTGTGTACACCTAGGACAAACAATATTCTAAGCTTTACCCCAATTAAAAAAAAATTTTAAATCCAAGAAGAAATAAAGAGACATAAAAGTATGGGGGTTTCTCCATGCACATTTCAATTTAATTTACAACCTAGGAACACGACTTCCAGAAAGGCTCTGCTGCCCTAGTACCCAGACTTGGGAATGGAGAAATGCTGCCTGCTTGAGGCCACTTCCCACAACAGCAGCTTTAAACCCATTGCTAAATGTCACTAAATATTCACCAATGTTGCAGTTCGGGAAATGACACCTACTCTCTAAAAAAACTCTGGGGTGGAAAATCGACCAAAAAATTCAAAAGACGGCAACCTTCCAAGAAGAGAATTTCAAGAGTTATATTGTACTCCCAATTGTTTCCTTTTTTTAACAGAAAAGTAAACGGTGGAGAAAAATGATGAGTTTTATGAATTTTCAAAGACATGCAAACCCAAATTACAAAAACCTATCAGCTCACAGCAGCCAGTACGGCCATTAGCATAAATGCGGCAAACAATAAATGCTGAAGCGATTGTGGAGAAATGCGTACCCTCGATTCTAAGGGGGACGTGGTAAGTGCCAGTAATGAAAACACAAAGAAGGTGCTTTGAAAAGGAAAACACGGTGCTACCAGTCAGTCAATCACACCCACTGCTGGGCCTATCACCTGTGAAAATGAGAATCAAACAGTCACAGGCTGGCAATCCTGCACTCCAACAATATTTACCATAGCCAACGCTTGGAAGCAATGAAAATGTCCATCAACCGAGGAATGCACAAAGTAGAAGTGGTCCACGTACACGGTGGAAAATTACTCCAATAAAAAATAAAAATTAAATTTAAAACTCCAACAAAAGTAAAGAGACATCAGCTTGTGTGGGTTTGTCCGGGCACACTCCACTCTAATTTATAACCGAGAAACACCACAGGCCGCAAGGGCTTCTCCCTAGTTACCAGGGTGGGGAACATAGAAAGGCTGCCACCCTCTGGCAGTTATCTGCAAAAGCAGCATTAAAGCCTGTGCTAATGGTCATTTCATAGGAACAAGTACTGCAGAACTGTAAATGAAACCTGCCCTCAAAATGTCTTGAGGGAGGTAATGGCCAAAACATTTCAAAATGTGACGCATACTTTAAGAGAACAATTTGAAGAACTAAGGGGTAATCACAGCTTGAAAAATAAAAAGGACATGCCTTAAAGCTCAATTTCAACGGATTATGAGGCACGTGCGAATTCAACCACAAAAAGGTATCAGCTCACAATTGTCAGAATAACCATTATCAAGAAATCTACAGACAAAAATGCTGAAGGTGTTGTGGAGAAATGCGTACCCTCAACTTCAAGGGGGACGTAAGTTGGAAAGGGCCACAAATGAGAGCAGAATGGAGGTGCCTTAAAAAGGTAAACATTGAGCTACCATATGATCCAGCAGGCTCACTCCTCGACCTATAATCTAAGAAGAGAGAATTGGAAAGACACAGGCAGGCAAATCTGCATGGCACAGTATTACAATAGCCAAGATATGGAAGTAACCAAAAAGTCCACCAACAGATGGGTGGACAAAGAAGAACTCCTCCATGTACAGATGGAATATTCGCTAGTGAAAAAAATGAAACAATGCCATTTGCAGCCCATACATGAGTCTAGACGTAAGCACGCCACCTGTAGTAAGTGAGAAAGCAAAAGACACATATCCTATCATATCACTTTTAGGAGTTACTTAAAAATTAATACCAGTGAAGATATTTCCACAGAGGAAGGCAATCAGAGATTCATTAAAAAAATCTTATGGTTCACCAAATAGAAAGGGATGAGGATTGGATACATTACCATATTGGGGTTAACAGAGATATACAAACCATGTGATATATATAATCAACAAAGAAGTACGGAAGACCAGGAGAAGACTACTCAACATTGTGTCATGACCTACATGGGAAAAGGATGCGTGGAAGAATAGATACATGTATATGTGTGAAAGAAGCACATCTTGCACACCTAGAAAAAACAAACCATTGTAATCAAATGTGCTGGGATAAAGAATAAAAAGTAAATTACAAATATGAACAAGAAGTAATCAGACATAAACTTAAAGGGCTTTTTCCTGACACATTCCATTCTAATTTACAACCTAGAACACCACTTCCATTAAGCCTCTGTTTCCCTAGTTACGAAATTTGGAAAAGGAGAAATGCTGCCACCTTGTGGCCGTTTCCTGCAAGAGCAGCTTTAAACTCACAGCTAATGCTCACTTAACATACACAAGGACTCAGGGCTGTAAAGGACACCTGCCCTAAAAAAAATGTGCTGAAGGAGGGAATGGACAAAAAAATTCAAAACAGGCAAATGTTTCAAGAAGAGAGTATGAAGAGTTAAGTTTTACTCACGGTGTTTTAAAAAAAAGGAAAATGGATAAAAGCTCAACCTCAGGGAGTGTTAGACCCATGCAATCTATTCTATAAAAAGTTTCAACTTACACCAGTCGACTGACCATCAGCAAAAAGTCTACAAACAATACATGCTGAAGGGGTTTTAGAGAACTGTGTACCCTCTACCTGCTGGTGAGCCGTAAAGGGGTAACAGCCAATAATGATAACAGAAAGGAGCTGTGTTTAAAAGTAAAAATGGAGGTACCATTCAAGCCAGCAGGCGCACCATTGGACCTCTCACCTGAGAAGACAAGAATCGAGAAGACTCAGGCCGCAAAAGCTGCAGTGCAGCCTTATTCACAATAGCCAAGACAGTGAAGCAATGAAAATGCCCAACAACAGGTGAATGGATAAAGAAGAAGTGGTCCATGTACACAATGGAATATTAGCCATGGAAAACAATGAACCATTGCTCTCTGAGGCACCACAAATGAGTCTGGAGATAATCACGAAACATGAGGTAAGTCGGAGAGCAAAAGACCTATATTCTATGATATCACTTATAGGCGTTATCTAATAACTGACACAAATGAACATATTTCCACAGAGAAAGACACTCACAGACTTAGAAAACAAACTGTGCTCATCTAAAAGGAAAGGTGGGGGGAAGGGATAAATTAAGATTAGTGTTACTATATGTATACAAACACATATTATAAACATATCTCAAAAAGACCGACCATATAGCAAGTGAGGTCTGCGGAACCCTCAGTAACATTTTACATGGGAAGAGGATCTGTACTTGAATAGACATATATAATGTACAAATGAACCAGATTGTGTACACCTAGGACAAACAATATTCTAAGCTTTACCCCAATTAAAACACTTTTAAAATACAAGAACAAATAATGACACATAAACTTATGGGGCTTTCTCCATGCACATTACAATGTAATTTACAACCTAGCAACACGACTTCCAGAAAGGCTCTGCTGCCCTACTACCCAGACTTGGGAATGGAGAAATGCTGCCTGCTTGAGGCCACTTCCCACAACAGCAGCTTTAAACCCATTGCTAAATGTCACTAAATATTCACCAATGTTGCAGTTCGGGAAATGACACCTACTCTCTAAAAAAACTCTGGGGTGGAAAATCGACCAAAAAATTCAAAAGACGGCAACCTTCCAAGAAGAGAATTTCAAGAGTTATATTGTACTCCCAATTCTTTCCTTTTTTTAACAGAAAAGAAAACGGTGGAGAAAAATGGTGAGTTTTACGAATTTTCAAAGACATGCAAACCCAAATTACAAAACCCTATCAGCTCACAGCAGCCAGTAGGGCCATTAGCATAAATGCTGCAAACAATAAATGCTAAATCGATTGTGTAGGAATGCGTACCCTCGATTCTAAGGGGGACGTGGTAAGAGGCACTAAAGAAAACACAAAGAAGGTGCTTTGAAAAGGGAAACACGGTGCTACCAGTCAATCAATCACACCCACTGCTGGGCCTATCACCTGAGAAAATGAGAATTAAAAAGTCACAGGCTGGCAATCCAGCACTCCAACAACATTTACCATAGCCAACACCTGGAAGCAATGAAAATGTCCATCAACCGAGGAATGCACAAAGTAGAAGTGCTCCACGTACCCAGTGGGAAATTACTCTAATAAAAAATAAAAATTACATTTAAAAAACCAACAAAATTCAGGAGACATCAGCTTGTGTGGGTTTGTCCGGGCACACTCCACTCTAATTTATAACCGAGAAACACCACAAGCCGCAAGGGCTTTTCCCTAGGTACCAGGGTGGGGAACATAGAAAGGCTGCCACCCTCTGGCAGTTACCTGCAAAAGCAGCTTTAAAGCCTGTGCTCATGGTCATTTCATAGGAACAAGTACTGCAGGATTGTAAATGAAACCTGCCCTCAAAATGTCTTGAGGGAGGTAATGGCCAAAACATTTCAAAATGTGACACATATTTTAAGAGATCACTTTGAAGAACTAAGGAGTAATCACAGCTTGAAAAATAAAAAGGACATGCCTTAAAGCTCAATTTCACCGGATTATGAGGCACATGCAAATTCAACCACAAAGAGGTATCAGCTCACACTTGTCAGAATAACCATCAGCAAGGAAACTACAAATAATAAATGCTGAAGGTGTTGTGGAGAAATGCATACCCTCAAATTCAAGTGGGACGTAAGTTGGAGAGGGCTACGAATGACAGCAGAATGGAGGTGCCTTAAAAAGGTAAACATTGAGCTACCATATGATCCAGCAGGCCCACTCCTCGACCTATAATCTAAGAAGAGAGAATTGGAAAGACACAGGCAGGCAAATCTGCATGGCACAGTAATACAATAGCCAGCATATGGAAGTAACCAAAAAGTCTACCAACAGATGGGTGGACAAAGAAGAATTCCTCCATGTACAGATGGAATATTCGCTAGTGAAAAAAATGAAACAATGCCATTTGCAGCACCATGGATGAGTCTAGATGTAATCACGCCACCTGTAGTAAGTGAGAAAGCAAGAGACACATATGCTTTCAATTCACTTTTAGGAGTTACTTAAAAATTGATGCCAATGTAGATATTTCCACAGAGAAAGGCAATCACACATTCATGAAAAAAACTTATGGTTCACCATATAGAAAGGGATGAGGATTGGATACATTATCATATTGAGGTTAACAGAGATGTACAAACCATGTGAAATATATAACCACCAAAGACGTACGGAAGACCAGGAGAAGACTACTCAACATTGTGTCATAACCCTACATGGGAAAAGGATTCGAGGAAGAATAGATACATGTATATGTGTGAAAGAACCACATCTTGCACACCTAGAGCAATCAAACCATTGTAATCAAATTTGCTGGGATAAAAAATAAAAGTAAATTACAAATATGAACAAGAAGTAATCAGACATAAAATTAAAGGGCTTTTTCCTGGCACATTCCATTCTAATATACAACCTAGAACACCACTTCCATTAAGGCACTGTTTCCGTAGTAACCAAATTTGGTAAAGGAGAAACGCTGCCACCTTGTGGCTGTCTCCTGCAAGAGCAGCTTTAAACTCACAGCTAATGCTCACTTAACATTCACAAGGACTCAGGGCTCTAAAGGACACCTGCCCTAAAAAAATGTGCTGAAGGTGGGAATGGACAAAAAAATTCAAAACAGGCAAATGTTTCAAGAAGAGATTATGAAGAGTTATGTTTTACTCACACTCTTTTTAAAAAAAAGGAAAATGGATAAAAGCTCAACCTCAGGGAGTGTTAGACGCATGCAATCTAATCTACAAAAAGTTTCAACTTACACCAGTCGACTGATCATCAGCAAAAAGTCAACAAACAATAAATCCTGAAGGGGTTTTAGAGAACTGTGTACCCTCTACCTGCTGGTGAGACGGAAAGGGGTAACAGCCAATAATGAGAACAGAAAGGAGCTGTGTTTAAAAGTAAAAATGGAGGTACCATTCAATCCGGCAGACGCACCATTGGACCTTTCACCTGAGAAGACAAGAATCGAGAAGACACAGGCCGCAAAAGCTGCAGTGCAGCCTTATTCACAATAGCCAAGACAGTGAAGCAATCAAAATGTCCAAGAACAGGTGAATGGATAAAGAAGAAGTGGTCCATGTACACAATGGAATATTAGCCATGGAAAACAATGAACCATTGCTCTTTGAGGCACCACAAATGAGTCTGGAGATAATCACGAAACATGAGGTAACTCGGAAACCAAAGACCTGTATTCTATGATATCACTTATAGGCGTTATCTAATAACTGATACAAATGAATATATTTCCACAGAGAAAGACACTCACAGACTTAGAAAACAAACTATGCTCATCTAAAAGGAAAGGTGGGGAGAAGATTAGTGTTGCTATATCTATTCAAACACATATTATATACATATCTCAAAAAGACCGACCATGTAGCAAGGGAGGTCTGTGGATCCCTCTGTAACATTTTACATGGGAAGAGGATGTGTACTTGAATAGAAATATATAATGTACAAATGAACCAGATTGTGTACACCTAGGACAAACAATATTCTAAGCTTTACCCCAATTAAAAAAAAATTTTAAATCCAAGAAGAAATAAAGAGACATAAAAGTATGGGGGTTTCTCCATGCACATTTCAATTTAATTTACAACCTAGGAACACGACTTCCAGAAAGGCTCTGCTGCCCTAGTACCCAGACTTGGGAATGGAGAAATGCTGCCTGCTTGAGGCCACTTCCCACAACAGCAGCTTTAAACCCATTGCTAAATGTCACTAAATATTCACCAATGTTGCAGTTCGGGAAATGACACCTACTCTCTAAAAAAACTCTGGGGTGGAAAATCGACCAAAAAATTCAAAAGACGGCAACCTTCCAAGAAGAGAATTTCAAGAGTTATATTGTACTCCCAATTGTTTCCTTTTTTTAACAGAAAAGTAAACGGTGGAGAAAAATGATGAGTTTTATGAATTTTCAAAGACATGCAAACCCAAATTACAAAAACCTATCAGCTCACAGCAGCCAGTACGGCCATTAGCATAAATGCGGCAAACAATAAATGCTGAAGCGATTGTGGAGAAATGCGTACCCTCGATTCTAAGGGGGACGTGGTAAGTGCCAGTAATGAAAACACAAAGAAGGTGCTTTGAAAAGGAAAACACGGTGCTACCAGTCAGTCAATCACACCCACTGCTGGGCCTATCACCTGTGAAAATGAGAATCAAAAAGTCACAGGCTGGCAATCCTGCAATCCAACAATATTTACCATAGCCAACGCTTGGAAGCAATGAAAATGTCCATCAACCGAGGAATGCACAAAGTAGAAGTGGTCCACGTACACGGTGGAAAATTACTCCAATAAAAAATAAAAATTAAATTTAAAACTCCAACAAAAGTAAGGAGACATCAGCTTGTGTGGGTTTGTCCGGGCACACTCCACTCTAATTTATAACCGAGAAACACCACAGGCCGCAAGGGCTTCTCCCTAGTTACCAGGGTGGGGAATATAGAAAGGCGGCCACCCTCTGGCAGTTATCTGCAAAAGCAGCATTAAAACCTGTGCTAATGGTCATTTCATAGGAACAAGTACTGCAGAACTGTAAATGAAACCTGCCCTCAAAATGTCTTGAGGGAGGTAATGGCCAAAACATTTCAAAATGTGACTCATACTTTAAGAGAACAATTTGAAGAACTAAGGGGTAATCACAGCTTGAAAAATATAAAGGACATGCCTTAAAGCTCAATTTCAACGGATTATGAGGCACGTGCGAATTCAACCACAAAAAGGTATCAGCTCAAAATTGTCAGAATAACCATCAACAAGAAATCTACAGACAAAAATGCTGAAGGTGTTGTGGAGAAATGCGTACCCTCAACTTCAAGGGGGACGTAAGTTGGAAAGGGCCACAAATGAGAGCAGAATGGAGGTGCCTTAAAAAGGTAAACATTGAGCTACCATATGATCCAGCAGGCTCACTCCTCGACCTATAATCTAAGAAGAGAGAATTGGAAAGACACAGGCAGGCAAATCTGCATGGCACAGTATTACAATAGCCAAGATATGGAAGTAACCAAAAAGTCCACCAACAGATGGGTGGACAAAGAAGAACTCCTCCATGTACAGATGGAATATTCGCTAGTGAAAAAAATGAAACAATGCCATTTGCAGCCCATACATGAGTCTAGACGTAAGCACGCCACCTGTAGTAAGTGTGAAAGCAAAAGACACATATCCTATCATATCACTTTTAGGAGTTACTTAAAAATTAATACCAGTGAAGATATTTCCACAGAGAAAGGCAATCAGAGATTCATTAAAAAAATCTTATGGTTCACCAAATAGAAAGGGATGAGGATTGGATACATTACCATATTGGGGTTAACAGAGATATACAAACCATGTGAAATATATAATCAACAAAGACGTACGGAAGACCAGGAGAAGGCTACTCAACATTGTGTCACGACCTACATGGGAAAAGGATGCGTGGAAGAATAGATACATGTATATGTGTGAAAGAACCACATCTTGCACACCTAGAACAAACAAACCATTGTAATCAAATGTGCTGGGATAAAGAATAAAAAGTAAATTACAAATATGAACAAGAAGTTATGAGACATAAACTTAAAGGGCTTTTTCCTGGCACATTCCATTCTAATTTACAACCTAGAACACCACTTCCATTAAGCCTCTGTTTCCCTAGTTACGAAATTTGGAAAAGGAGAAATGCTGCCACCTTGTGGCCGTTTCCTGCAACAGCAGCTTTAAACTCACAGCTAATGCTCACTTAACATTCACAAGGACTCAGGGCTCTAAAGGACACCTGCCCTAAAAAAATGTGCTGAAGGTTTGAATGGACAAAAAAATTCAAAAAGTGTAAGTGTTTCAATAAGAGATTATGAAGAGTTATGTTTTACTCACACTCTTTTTTTAAAAAAGGAAAATGGATAAAAGCTCAACCTCAGGGAGTGTTAGACTCATGCAATCTAATCTACAAAAAGTTTCAACTTACACCAGTGGACTGACCATCAGCAAAAAGTCAACAAACAATAAATCCTGAAGGGGTTTTAGAGAATTGTGTACCCTCTACCTGCTGGAGTAACGTAAAGGGGTAATAGCCAATAATGAGAACAGAAAGGAGCTGTGTTTAAAAGTAAAAATGGAGGTACCATTCAATCCAGCAGGCGCACCATTGGACCTCTCACCTGAGAAGAGAAAAATCGAGAAGACTCAGGCCGCAAAAGCTGCAGTGCACCCTTATTCACAATAGCCAAGACAGTGAAGCAATCAAAATGTCCAACAACAGGTGAATGGATAAAGAAGAAGTGGTCCATGTACACAATGGAATATTAGGCATGGAAAACAATGAACCATTGCTCTTTGAGGCACCACAAATGAGTCTGGAGATAATCACGAAACATGAGGTAACTCGGAAACCAAAGACCTGTATTCTATAATATCACTTATAGGCGTTATCTAATAACTGACACAAATGAATATATTTCCACAGAGAAAGACACTCACAGACTTAGAAAACAAACTATGCTCATCTAAAAGGAAAGGTGGGGGGAAGGGATAAATTAAGATTAGTGTTGCTATATCTATACAAACACATATTATATACATATCTGAATAAGACCGAACATGTAGCAAGGGAGGTCTGTGCAACCCTCTGTAACATTTTACATGGGAAGAGGATCTGTACTTGAATAGACATATATAATGTACAAATGAACCAGATTGTGTACACCTAGCACAAACAATATTCTAAGCTTTACCCCAATTAAAACACTTTTAAAATCCATGAAGAAATAATGACACATAAACTTATGGGGATTTCGCCATGCACATTACAATGTAATTTACAACCTAGGAACACGACTTCCATAAAGGCTCTGCTGCCTTAATACCCAGATCTGGGAATGGAGAAATGCTGCCTCCTTGAGGCCACTTCCCACAACACCAGCTTTAAACCCATTGCTAAAGGTCACTAAATATTCACCAAACTTGCAGTTCGGGAAATGACACCTGCTCTCTAAAAAAACTCTGGGGTGGAATATCGACCAAAAAATTTAAAAGAGGTCGACCTTCCAAGTAGAGAATTTCAAGAGTTATATTGTACTCCCAATTGTTTCCTTTTTTTAACAGAAAATAAAACGGTGGAGAAAAATGGTGAGTTTTACAAATTTTCAAAGACATACAAACCCAAATTACAAAACCCTATCAGCTCACAGCAGCCAGTAGGGCCATTAGTATAAATGCTGCAAACAATAAATGCTAAATCGATTGTGGAGGAATGCGTACCCTCGATTCTAAGGGGGACTTGGTAAGAGGCACTAATGAAAACACAAAGAAGGTGCTTTCAAAAGGGAAACACGGTGCTACCAGTCAATCAATCACACCCACTGCTGGGCCTATCACCGGAGAAAATGAGAATTAAAAAGTCACAGGCTGGCAATCCAGCACTCCAACAACATTTACCATAGCCAACACCTGGAAGCAATGAAAATGTTCATCAACCGAGGAATGCACAAAGTAGAAGTCGTCCACGTACCCAGTGAGAAATTACTCTAATAAAAAATAAAAATTACATTTAAAAAACCAACAAAAGTCAGGAGACATCAGCTTGTGTGGGTTTGTCCGGGCACACTCCACTCTAATTTATAACCGAGAAACACCACAGGCCTCAAGGGCTTTTCCCAAGGTACCAGGGTGGGGAACATAGAAAGGCTGCCGCCCTCTTGCAGTTACCTGCAAAAGCAGCATTAAAGCCTGTGCTAATGGTCATTTCACAGGAACAAGTACTGCAGAACTGTAAATGAAATCTGCCCTCAAAATGTCTTCAGGGAAGTAATGGCCAAAACATTTCAAAATGTGACGCATACTTTGCGAGAACAAGTTGAAGAACTAAGGGGTAATCACAGCTTGAAAAATAAAAAGGACATGCCTTAAAGCTCAAATTCAACGGATTATGAGGCACGTGCGAATTCCACCACAAAAAGGTATCAGCTCACAATTGTCAGAATAACCATCAACAAGAAATCTACAGACAAAAATGCTGAAGGTGTTGTGGAGAAATGCGTACCCTCAACTTCAAGGGGGACGTAAGTTGGAAAGGGCCACAAATGAGAGCAGAATGGAGGTGCCTTAAAAAGGTAAACATTGAGCTACCATATGATCCAGCAGGCTCACTCCTCGACCTATAATCTAAGAAGAGAGAATTGGAAAGACACAGGCAGGCAAATCTGCATGGCACAGTATTACAATAGCCAAGATATGGAAGTAACCAAAAAGTCCACCAACAGATGGGTGGACAAAGAAGAACTCCTCCATGTACAGATGGAATATTCGCTAGTGAAAAAAATGAAACAATGCCATTTGCAGCCCATACATGAGTCTAGACGTAAGCACGCCACCTGTAGTAAGTGAGAAAGCAAAAGACACATATCCTATCATATCACTTTTAGGAGTTACTTAAAAATTAATACCAGTGAAGATATTTCCACAGAGAAAGGCAATCAGAGATTCATTAAAAAAATCTTATGGTTCACCAAATAGAAAGGGATGAGGATTGGATACATTACCATATTGGGGTTAACAGAGATATACAAACCATGTGAAATATATAATCAACAAAGACGTACGGAAGACCAGGAGAAGACTACTCAACATTGTGTCACGACCTACATGGGAAAAGGATGCGTGGAAGAATAGATACATGTATGTGTGTGAAAGAAGCACATCTTGCACACCTAGAACAAACAAACCATTGTAATCAAATGTGCTGGGATAAAAAAATAAAATGTAAATTACAAATATGAACAAGAAGTTATGAGACATAAACTTAAAGGGCTTTTTCCTGGCACATTCCATTCTAATTTACAACCTAGAACAACACTTCCATTAAGCCTCTGTTTCCCTAGTTACGAAATTTGGAAAAGGAGAAATGCTGCCACCTTGTGGCCGTTTCCTGCAAGAGCAGCTTTAAACTCACAGCTAATGCTCACTTAACATTCACAAGGACTCAGGGCTGTAAAGGACACCTGCCCTAAAAAAATGTGCTGAAGGAGGGAATGGACAAAAAAATTCAAAACAGGCAAATGTTTCAAGAAAAGAGTATGAAGAGTTAAGTTTTACTCACGGTGTTTTAAAAAAAAGGAAAATGGATAAAAGCTCAACCTCAGGGAATGTTAGACCCATGCAATCTATTCTATAAAAAGTTTCAACTTACACCAGTCGACTGACCATCAGCAAAAAGTCAACAAACAATAAATGCTGAAGGGGTTTTAGAGAACTGTGTACCCTCTACCTGCTGGTGAGACGTAAAGGGGTAACAGCCAATAATGAGAACAGAAAGGAGCTGTGTTTAAAAGTAAAAATGGAGGTACCATTCAATCCAGCAGGTGTACCATTGGACCTCTCACCTGAGAAGACACGAATCGAGAAGACTCAGGCCGCAAAATCTGCAGTGCAGCCTTATTCACATTAGCCAAGACAGTGAAGCAATGAAAATGTCCAACTACAGGTGAATGGATAAACAAGAAGTGGTCCATGTACACAATGGAATATTAGCCATGGTAAACAATGAACCATTGCTGTCTGAGGCACCACAAATGAGTCTGGAGATAATCACGAAACATGAGGTAACTCGGAAACCAAAGACCTGTATTCTATGATATCACTTATAGGCGTTATCTAATAACTGACACAAATGAATATATTTCCACAGAGAAAGACACTCACAGACTTAGAAAACAAACTATGCTCATCTAAAAGGAAAGGTGGAGGGAATGGATAAATTAAGATTAGTGTTGCTATAACTATACAAACACATATTATATACATATCTCAAAAAGACCGACCATGTAGCAAGGGAGGTCTGTGGAACCCTCTGTAACATTTTACATCGGAAGAGGATCTGTACTTGAATAGACATATATAATGTACAAATGAACCAGATTGTGTACACCTAGGACAAACAATATTCTAAGCTTTACCCCAATTAAAACACTTTTAAAATCTAAGAAGAAATAATGACACATAAACTTATGGGGATTTCGCCATGCACATTACAATGTAATTTACAACCTAGCAACACGACTTCCAGAAAGGCTCTGCTGCCCTACTACCCAGATCTTTGAACGGAGAAATGCTGCCTCCTTGAGGCCACTTCCCACAACAGCAGCTTTAAACCCATTGCTAAAGGTCACTAAATATTCACCAAACTTGCAGTTCGGGAAATGACACCTGCTCTCTAAAAAAACTCTGGGGTGGAAAATCGACCAAAAAATTCAAAAGAGGGCAACCTTCCAAGAAGACAATTTCAAGAGGTATATTGTACTCCCAATTGTTTCCTTTTTTTAACAGAAAAGAAATCGGTGGAGAAAAATGGTGAGTTTTACGAATTTTCAAAGACATGCAAACCCAAATTACAAAACCCTATCAGCTCACAGCAGCCAGTAGGGCCATTAGCATAAATGCTGCAAACAATAAATGCTAAATCGATTGTGGAGGAATGCGTACCCTCGATTCTAAGGGGGACGTGGTAAGAGGCACTAATGAAAACACAAAGAAGGTGCTTTGAAAAGGAAAACACGGTGCTACCAGTCAGTCAATCACACCCACTGCTGGGCCTATCACCTGAGAAAATGAGAATCAAAAAGTCACAGGCTGGCAATCCAGCACTCCAACAACATTTACCATAGCCAATACCTGGAAGCAATGAAAATATCCATCAACCGAAGAATGCACAAAGTAGAAGTGGTCCACGTACCCATTGGGAAATTACTCCAATAAAAAATAAAAATTACATTTAAAAAACCAACAAAAGTCAGGAGACATCAGCTTGTGTGGGTTTGTCCGGGCACACTCCACGCTAACTTATAACCGAGAAACACCACAGGCCGCAAGGGCTTTTCCCTAGGTACCAGGGTGGGGAACATAGAAAGGCTGCCACCCCCTGGCAGTTACCTGCAAAAGCAGCTTTAAAGCCTGTGCTCATGGTCATTTCATAGGAACAAGTACTGCAGGACTGTAAATGAAACCTGCTCTCAAAATGTCTTGAGGGAGGTAATGGCCAAAACATGTCAAAATTTGACACATACTTTAAGAGAACACTTTGAAGAACTCAGGGGTAATCACAGCTTGAAAAATAAAAAGGACATGCCTTAAAGCTCAATTTCCACGGATTATTAGGCACGTGCAAATTCAACCACAAAGAGGTATCAGCTCACACTTGTCAAAATAACCATCAGCAAGAAAACTACAATCAATAAATGCTGAAGTTGTTGTGGAGGAATGCATACCCTCAACTTTAAGTGGGAAGTAACTTGGAAAGAGCCACTAAAGAGAACAGAATGGAGGTGCCTTAAAAATGTTAACATTGAGCTACCATATGACCCAGGAATCCCACTACTGGGTATACACCCAGAGAAAACCATAATTCAAAAATACACATGCACCCGAATGTTTATTACAGCACTATTTACAATAGCCAGGTCATGGAAGCAACCTAAATGCCCATCAACAGACGAATGGATAAAGAAGTTGTGGTACATATATAGAATGGAATATTACTCAGCCACAAAAAGGAACCAAACTGAGTCATTTGTTGAGACGTGGATGGATCTAGAGACTGTCATACAGAGTGAAGTAAGTCAGAAAGAGAAAAACAAATATCGTATATTAACGCAGGCATGTGGAACCTAGAAAATTGGTACAGATGAGCCAGTTTGCAGGGCAGAAGTTGAGACACAGATGTAGAGCATAGACATATGGACACCAAGGGGGGGGGAAATGCGGTGGGGTGGGGATGGTGTTGTGCTGAATTGGGCGATTGGGATTGACATGTATACACTGATGTGTATAAAATTGATGACTGATAAGAACCTGCAGTATAAAAAAAGAAACAAAACAAATAATACTAAACTTTCATTCGGTTATTTGTATGGAAATATGTTAATATAAATGTTTCAGACATTACATGAAATTTCTAAAAATCTTATATGTTCTGGTATAATGTTATAATTCATTATCCTAGTTATTATTTTAAAATGTATATCTCAGAAATATCTAATTTTCTTGTCAACTGCATTATTATAAACTTTCATCAAATCTTTAACCGTGGTCATTTTTAAGTCTTTTGTCATTTACAGACAGTTCTGGGTGTACTCTGATGCTTTTGCAAATATGTTCCTATAAAAGGGTTTCATCTTCGTGAAATTCATGGAAAAGACTCTGACAAATACAGGTTTCTGGTAACTCTACTGTACTGCTGAACTGAATGAATAAGCATTTTCAGAACTCTAATGATAAAACTAATGAACTCATAAAAGTGCTAACAAAAGATCAAGATGAAAAAAAAATAATTACATGGGACTGAGTGAACTGATGACGATAATATAATTTTTGTTACTTTCTGTTTGAATTAAAAAAAAAATCCCACAAGGACTCAGAGGCAAAGAATATACAAATCAATTTTCACTGCAAAGTAAAGCAGCTGCTACAGTGAAGGATTACTGGACTGAATGTCAATATTATGACATAGTATGAGTGTGTTTCATGTTTGGTAAGTGCAATCATTGTTGCTTTTGTTGTGATCATCCATGTACAATGCTTGATGTCAGTCTATTTATCTCTTATAAAAATAAAATACAGTGTGTGTGTTTGGAAAAAAAAACGAATAAGAACTAATGAGACATAAACTTATGGGGATTTCTCCTGGCAAACTCCATTCTAATTTACAACCTAAGACAACGACTTCCAGAAAGGCTCTGCTGCCCTAGTACCTAGATTGGGGAATGGCGAAATGCTGCCTCCTTTTGGCCGTTTCCCACAAAAACAGCTTTAAACCCACTGCAAACGGTCACTAAATATTCACCAACTTGCAGTTCTGTAAATGACACCTGCCCTCCAAAAAAATTCTGGGGTCAAAAATCGAACAAAAAATTCAAAAGAGGGCAACCTTCGAAGAAGATAATTTCAAGAGGTATATTGTGCTCACAGATTTTTCTTTTGATAAAAGAAAAAGATGTGGAAAAATGATGAATTTTAGGAATTTTGAAAGATATGCAAACCCAAATTACAAATACCTATCAGATCACAGCAGTCAGAATGGCCATCAGCAAAAATGGTGCAAACAATAAATGCTGAAGCAATTGTGGAGAAATGCGTACCCTCGGTTCTAAGGGGGACGTTGTAAAAGCCACTAATAAAAACACATTGGAGGTGCTTTGAAAAAGTAAACACTGAGTGACCAGTCCATCAATCACACCCATTGCTGGCCCTATCACCAGAGAAAATGAGAATCAAAAAGTCACAGGCTGGCAATCCTGCACTCCAGCAATATTTACCATAGGCAACAGTTGTAAGCAACGAAAATGTCCATCAACAGAGGAATGCACCAAGAAGTGGTCCATGTACAAAATAGAATATTAACTCCAATAATAAATATAAATTAAATTAAAAAAATCCAACAAAAGTAAAGAGACATCAGCTTTTGTGTGTTTACCTGGGCACATTCTACTCTAATTTACAACCGAGGAACACCACTGGACGTAAAGTCTGTTTCCCTAGTATCAGTGTGGGGAATGTAGAAAGGTAGCAGCCCTGTGGCCGTTACCTGCAAAAGCAGTTTAAAGCCTGTGCTAATGGTCACTTCATATGAACAAGTACTGTAGGGCTGAAAATGAAACCTGCCCTCAAAATGTCTTGAGGGAGGTAATGGCCAAAACATTTCAAAATTTGGCACATACTTTAAGAAACCACTTTGAAGAACTAAGCTGTAATTACAGCTTGAAAAATAAAAAAAAAGACTTGCCTTAAAGCTCAATTGCAACGGAATATGAGACACATGCAAATTCAACCGTAAAGAGGTGTCAGCTCACACCCGTCAGAATAACCATCAGCAAAAACTACAAAGAATAAATGCTGAAGGTGCTGTGGAGAAATGCATACCCTCAACTTTAAGTGGGACGTAACCTGGAAAGAGCCACTAATGATAACAGAATGGAGGTACCTTTAAAAGGTAAACACTGAGCTACCATATGACCTAGCAGACTTATTCCTGGACCTATAACCGACGAAGGCAAAATTGGAAGGACACAGGCACGCAAATCTGCAATGCATACTATTACAATAGCCAAGATATGGAAGTAACCAAAAAGTCCACTGACAAATGGGTGGACAAATAAGAACTGCTACATATACAGATGGAATATGAGCTAGTGAAAAAATGAAACAATGCCATTTGCAGCACCATAGATGAGTCTAGAGGTAATCACACAACTTGTAGTAAGTGAGAAAGTGAAAGACACACATCCTATCATATCACTTTTAGGAATTACCTAAAAATTGATACAAACGAAGATATTTCCACAGAGAAAGGCAATCACAGATTCATTAAAGAAACTAATGGTTCACCAGATGGAAAGGTGTGAGGATTGGATACATTAACATATTGAGGTTAACAGAGACATACAAACACATGTGAAATATATAATCACCAAAGACCTACAGAATACCAAGAGAAGACTACTGTACATTGTGTCATAACCTACATGGGAAAAGGATCCGAAGAAGAATAGATATATGTATATGTGTGAAAGAACCACATCTTGCACACCTAGAACCAACAAAACATTGTAATCAAGTTTTCTGTGACAAAAAATAAAAATTAACTTAAAAATACGAACAAGAAGTAATGAGACATAAACTTAAAGGGCTTTTTCCTGGCACGTTCCATTCTAATTTGCAACCTAGACCACCACTTCCAGTAAGGCTCTGTTGCCACAGTAACCAGATTTGGTAAAGGAGAAATGCTGCCGCCTTGTGGCCGTTTCCCGCAAGAGCGGCTTTAAACCCACAGCTAATGGTCACTTAAAATTCACAAGGACTCAGGGCTGTAAAGGACACCTGCCGTCAAAAATTGTGCTGAGGTAGGGAACAGACAAAAAAATGTAATACAGGCAAATTTTTCAATAAAATACTATGAAGAGGTAAGTATTACTCACTGTCTTTAAAAAAAGGAGAATGGATTAAGGCTCAACCTCAGGAATTATTAGACTCATGCAGTCTAATCAACAAAAAGGTTTCCAATCACACCAGTTGATTGACCATCAGCAAAAAGTCTACAAACCATAAATGATGATGCGGTTGTAGAGAATTGTGTATCCTCTAGCTGCTGGTGAGATGCAAAGTGGTTAACAGCCAGTAATGAGAACAGAAAAGAGCTGCGTTTAAAAGTAAAAATTTAGATACCATTCAATCCAGCAGGTGCACCATTGGACCTCTCACCTGAGAAGACAAGTATCGAGAAGATACAGGTTGCAAACCTGCAGGGCAGCATTATTCACAATAGCCAAGGCAGTGAAGCGATAAAAATGTCCATCAACAAGTGAATGGATATAGAATAAGTGGTCCAGGTACACAATGGAATATTAGCCATGGAAAACAATGAAACCCTGCTCTTTGAGGCACCACAAATGAGCCTGGAGATAATCACAAATCATGAGGTAAGTCGGAAAGCAAAAGACTTATATCCTATGATATCACTTACAGGCGTTATCTAATAACTGACAGAAATGAACACAATTCACAGAGAAATACACTCACAAACTTAGAAAACCAACTTTGCTCATCTAAAGGGAAAGGTGGGGGGAATGGATAAATGAAGATTAGTGTTACTATATGATATGGATATGATCCAAATACATATTATATACATATTACAAAAAGACCGACCATATAACAAGGGAGGTCTACAGAACACTCTGTAATAATTTACATGGGAAGAGGATCTCTACATAAATAGATATAAATAATGTGTAAATGAACCAGAGTGTGTACACCTTGGACAAACAACATTCTAACCATTACCCTGATTTAAAAAATTAAAACAACGAAAAAGAATTAATCAGACATAAACTTATGGGGCGTTTTCCAGCCCATTCCATTCAAATTTACAACCTAGGAAAACGACTTCCAGAACGGCTCTGCTGCCCTACTAACCAGATTTGGTAATGGAGAAATGCTGCTGCCTTGCGGCCGTTTCGAACAACAGCAGCTTAAACCTAATGCTATTGGTCCCTAAATATTCACACTCATTGCAGGCCTGTAAATGACACCTACATTTCAAAACAATCCTGGGGTTGAAAATTGACCAAAAATTTCAGAAGAGGGCAACGTTCCAGGAAGACACTTTCAAGACGGATATTGTACTCACACTTTTCTTTTTTCTGTTAACAGAAAAGAAAAAGGCGTGGAAAAATGATGAATTTTAGAATATTTAACGACGTGCATACCCATATTACAAATACCTATCAGCTCACAGCAGTCAGAATGACCATTAGCAAAAATGCTGCAAAAAATAAATGCTGAAGGGATTGTGGAGAAATGCGTACCCTCGGTTGTAAGGGGGGGCATGTTAAGAGTCACTAATGAAAACACAATGTAGGTTCTTTGAAAAGGGAAACATTGAGCTACCAGTCAATCAATCAAAACCACTGCTGGACCTATCACCTGAGAAAATGAGAATCAAAAAGTCACAGGCTGGCAATCCTTCGCTCCAGCAATATTTACCATAGCCAACACTTGGAAGCAATGAAAATGTCCATCAACCGAGGAATGCACCAAGAAGAAGTGGTCCATGTACACAATGGAATATTACTCCAATACTAAATATAAATTAAATTTAAAAAAAACAAACAAAAGTAAGGAGACATCAGCATTTGTGGGTTTATCCGGGCACATTGCACTCTAATTTATAACGGAGGAACACCACAGGCCGGAAGGTCTGTTTCCCTAGTTACCAGAGTGGGGAACGTAGAAAGGCTGCCGCCCTCTGGCCGTTACCTGCAAAAGCAGCTTTAAAGCCTGTGCTAATGGTCACTTCATATGAACAAGTAATGCAGGGCTGTAAATGAAAACTGCCCTCAAAATGTCTCGAGGGATGTAATGGCCAAAAATTTTCAAAATGTGACACATACTTTAAGAAAACACCTTGAAGAACTAAGCTGTAATCACTGTTTGATAAATAAAAAGGACATGCTTTAAAGCTCAATTTCAACAGATTATGGGACACATGCAAATTCAACCACAAATGGGTATCAGCTCACACCTGTCAGAATAACCCTCAGCAAGAAAACTACAAACAATAAATACTGAAGGTGTTTTGGAGAAATGCATACCCTCAACTTTAAGTTGGACGTAACCTGGAAAGAGCCACTAATGAGAACTGAATTGTGGTGCCTTTAAAACGTACACACTGAGTTACCATATGATACAGCAAGCCCACTCCTTGGACTACAACATAAGAAGATAGAACTGGAAAGACACAGGCAAGCAAATGTGTATTGCAGCAGTATTACAATAGCCAAGACATGGAGACAACCAAAAAGTCCATCAAGAGGTGCGTGGGCAAAGAAGAACTGGTACACGTACAGATGGATTATTAGCCAGGGAAAAAAATAAAACAATGCCATTTGCAGCACCATGTATGATTCTTGAGGTAATCAGGCAAACTGTACTAAGTCAGAAAGCAAAAGACACATATCCTATAATATCACTTATAGGTCTTAGCTAAAAATTGATACCAATGAAGATATTTCCACAGAGAAATGCAATCACAGATTCACTAAACTAACTTATGGTTCACCAAATGGAAAGGTGTGAGGATTGGATACATTAGGATATTGGGGTTAACATAGATATAGAAACAAATGTGAAATGTGTAATCACCAAAGACCTACGTAATACCAAAAGAAGATTACTCAACATTGTATCATAACCTACATGGGAAAATGATCCAAAGAAGAATAGATATATGTATATGTTTAAAAGAACCACATCTTGCACACCTAGAAGAAACAAAACATTTTAATCAAATTTGCTCTGATAAAAAATAAAAATTAAATTAAAAAAAGAACAAGAAGTAATGTGAAATAAACTTAAGGGGCTTTTTGCTGGCACATTGCATTCTAATTTACAACCAGAACATGACTTCCATTAAGGCTCTGTCATCACTAATAAAGCAGCTTTATAATCAATGTTGAAGGTAGCTTAAAAGAAGTCTCACTAATTATTGATAGTAACAAGAAAACAAAGAAAAGTAAAAATCTCACTGCAAAAAGTATACATAGAGTAAGTCAAGGTAGATCAAACACTTATTAAACTTCTGTAAAGAATAAAAGACAACAGTAGTATGTTTTTTTAAAAAGAGAGGGCCCAAATAAATCTGAAATGAAAGACTTGATGTTACAACAGACCCCACAGAAATACAAAGTATCCTAAGATACACACAGGGTAACTCAGGGCTCAGATTGGACAGAGCCCACTCTCCAGTCCCCTGTACATGACTTACAGGAGCCTCAGGAACTGAGGAGGGGATCCCTGAGGAGAGGCTCAAGATAGAATATGGTAGGCATTAACATGGCTCCATTCACCTTAAACATGCCTGAACTACATTCACACGAGATGATTTTGTCCTGTATGTACATCGGCACCTCTAGTTGGAACTGCAGATCTTTGGCTTCACCACCTCTACTGAGAGCATTAGCTTCACCTGCTGTGGACCGTCTCCTATAGGATTTCTAGAACCACAAAGCATCGAAGCTTCACAGGACCCAGATTCTGTGCGACTCCACGCAGAGTCTCAGAGTCTCAACTCCACTCAGATACTCCACTCTTGGAGGGCACACACAAAGTAGTGAGCACATCAGAACCCAGGGGAAGGAGCAGTGACCCCGTAGGAGGATGACCAGAACTACCTGATAGTTTTAGAGGGTCTCCTGCAGAGGCAGGTGGTAGCTGTGAGTGTGGCTCACCGTGAGGACAATGACACTGGCAGCAGAAGTTCTGGGAAATACTCCTTGGTGTGAGCCCTACCAGAGTCCGCCATTAACCCCACCAAGAGCAAGGTAGGCTCCAGTGCTGGGTCACCTCAGGTGAAACTACCAACAGGGAGGGAACCCAGCCCCATGCATCAGCAGATAAGTGGATTAAACTTTTTATTAAAGTTTTATTTAATCTGCAGAAAAGCAAATTAAAGCTTTGCCCACCAAAGCAACACCCAGCTCTACCCACCACCAGTCCCTCCCATCAGGAAGCTTGCACAAGCCTCTAAGATAGACTCATCCACTGGAGAGCAGACAGCAGAAGCAAGAAGAACTACAATTCTGCAGCCTGTGGAAGGAAAACCACATTCACAGAAAGATAGACAAAATGAAAAGGCAGAGGACTTTATACCAGATTAAGGAACAAGATAAAACCCTAGGGAAAAAAACGAAATGAGGTGGAGATAGGGAACCTTCCAGAAAAAGAATTCAGAATAATGATAGTGAACATGATCCAAGACCTTGGCAAAAGAATGGAGGCAAAGATCGAGAAGATGCAAGAAATGCTTAACAAAGATCTAGAAGAATTAAGGAGCAAACACCTAGAAGAATTAAAGAACAAACAAACAGAGGTGAACAATATAATAACTGAAATGAAAAATACACTAGAAGGAATCAGTAGCAGAATAACTGTGGCAGAAGAACGGATAAGTGACCTGGAAGACAGAAAGGTGGAAATCACTGCCATGGAACAGAATAAAGAAAAAGAATGAAAATAAATGAAGACACCCTAAGAGTCCTCTGGGACAACATTAAACGCAACAACATTCACATCATAGGGGTCCCAGAAGGAGAAGAGAGAGAGAAAGGACCCGAGAATACATTTGAAGAGATTGTAGTCGAAAACTTCCTAGCATGGGAAAAGAAATAGCCACCCAAGTCCAGGAAGTGCAGAGAGTCCCAGTCAGGATAAATCAAAGGAGAAAAATGCCAAGACACATAGTAACCAAATTGACAAAAATTGAAGACAAAGAAAAATTATTGAAAACAACAAGGGAAAAATGACAAATAACATACAAGGGAACTCCCATAAGGATAACAGCTGATTTCTCAGCAGAAAATCTACAAGCCAGAAGGGAGTGGCATAAATTTAAAGTGATGAAAGGGAAGAACCTACAACCAAGAGTACTCCACCCAGCAAGGATATCATTCAGATTTGACAGAGAAATCATAAGCCCTACAGACAAGCAAAAGCTAAGAGAATTCAGCACCATGAAACCAGCTCTACACCAAATGCTAAAGGAACTTCTCTAAGTGGGAAACACAAGAGAAGAAAAGGACCCACCAAGACAAACCCATAACAATTAAGAAAATAGTAATAGGAACATACATATCAATAATTACCTTAAACAAGAATGGACTAAATGTTCCAACCAAAAGACACAGGCTCTCTGAATGGATACAAAAACAAGACCCATATATATGCTGTCTACAAGAGACCCATTTCAGACCTAGGGACACATACAGACTGAAAGTGAGGCGATGGAAAAATATATTCTATGCAAATGAAAATCAAAAGAAAGCTGGAGTAGCAATACTCATATCAGATAAAATAGACTTTAAAATAAAGAATGTTACAAGAGACAAGGAAAGACACTACATAATGGTCAAGGGATCAATCCAAGAAGAAGATATAACAATTATAAATATATATGTGCCCAACATAGGAGCACCTCAATACATAAGGCAACTGCTAACAGCTATAAAAGAGGAAATCAACAGTAACACAATAATAGCAGGGGACTTTAACAGCTCACTTACACCAGTGGAGATCATCCAGACAGAAAATTAATAAAGAAACACAAGCTTTAAATGACACAATAGACCAGATATAGTTAATTGATATTTATAGGACATTCCATCCAAAAACAGCAGATTACACGTTCTTCTCAACTGCACACGAAACATTCTCCAGGATAGATCACATCTTGGGTCACAAATAAAGCCTCAGTAAATTTAAGAAAACTGAAATCATATCAAGCAGCTGTTCCGACCACAATGCTATGAGATTAGAAATCAATAACAGGGACAAAACCGTAAAAAACACAAACACATGGAGGCTAAACAATACGTTACTAAATAACCAAGAGATCACTGAAGAAATCAAAGAGGAAATCAAAAACTACCTAGAGACAAATGACAACAAAAACACAATGATCCAAAACCTATGGGATGCAGCAAAAGCAGTTCTAAGAGGGAAGTTTATAGCAAAACAAGCCTACCTCAAGAAACAAGAAAAATCTCAAATAAACAATCTATCCTTACACCTAGAAGAACTGGAGAAAGAAGAACAAAACCCAAAGTTAGTAGAATGAAACAAATCATAAAGATCAAAGCAGAAATAAATGAAATAGAAGCAAAGAAAATGAAAGCAAAGATCAATAAAACTAAAAGCCGGTTCTTTGAGAAGATAAACAAAAATGATAAACCTTTAGCCAGACTCAAGAAAAAGAGGGAGAGGAATCAAATCAACAAAATTAGAAGTGAAAAAGGAGAAGTTACAACAGACACCACAGGAATACAAAGCATCCTAAGAGACTACTACAAGCAACTCTATGCCAATAAAATGGACAACCTGGAAGAAATGGCCAAATTCTTAGAAAGGGATAACCTTCCAAGACTGAACCAGGAAGAAATAGAAAATATGAACAAACCTATCACAAGCAATGAAATTGAAACTGTGATTAAAAATCTTCCAACAAACAAAAGTCCAGAACCAGATGGCATCACAGGTGAATTCTGTCAAACATTTAGAGAAGAGCTAACACCCAACCTTCTCAAATTCTTCAAAACAATTGCAGGGGAAGGAACACTCCCAAACTCATTCTATGAGACCACCGTCACCCTGATACCAAAACCAGACAAAGATACTACAAGGAAAGAAAATTATAGACCAATATCACTGATGAATATAGATGTAAAAATCCTCAACAAAATACTAGCAAACAGAATCGAACAACACATTAAAAGGATCATACACCATGATCAAGTGGGGTTTATCCCAGGGATGCAAGGATTCTTCAATATACACAAATCAATGTGATACACCATATTAGCAAATTGTAGAATAAAACCATATGATCATCTCAATAGATGCAGGAAAAGATTTCGAAAAAAATCAACACCCATTTATGATAAAAACTCTGCAGAGTGTGGGCATAGAGGGAAACTACCTCAACATAATAAAGGCCATATATGACAAACCCACAGCAAACATCATTCTCAACGATGAAAAACTGAAAACGTTTACTCTAAGATCAGGAACAAGACGAGGATGTCCACTCTCACCACTACTATTCAACATAGTTTTGGAAGTTCTAGCCATGGCAATCAGAGAAGAAAAAGAAATAAAAGAAATACAAAAAGGAAAAGAAGAAGTAAAATTGTCACTGTTTGCAGATGACATCATATCATAGATAGAGAATCCTAAAGATGCCACCAGAAAACCACTGGAGCTAATCAATGAAATTGGTAAAGTTGCAGGATACAAAATTAATGCACAGAAATTGCTTGCATTCCTATACACTAACAATGAAAGAACAGAAAGAGAAATTAAGGAAACAATCCCATTACCACTGCAACAAAAATAAAATACCTAGGAATAAACCTACCTAAGGAAGTAAAAGACCTGTACTCAGAAAACTATAAGACACTGATGAAAGAAATCAAAGATGATATAAACAGATGGAGACATATACCATGTTCTTGGATTAGAAGAATCAATATTGTGAAAATGACTATACTACCCAAAGCAATCTACAGATTCAATGCAATCCCTATCAAAATACCTTTGGCATTTTCTACAGAACTAGAAAAAAAAAATCTTAAAATTTGTAGAGAGACACAAAAGACCCCAGATAGCCAAAGCAGCCTTGAGGGGAAAAAAAAAGAGCTGGAGGAATCAGACTTTCAGACTTCAGACTATATTACAAAGCTACAGTAATCAAGCTGATATGGTACTGACACAAAAACAGAAATATAGATCAATAGAACAGGATAGAAGGCACAGAGATAAACCCACGTACCTATGGTTAACTAATCTATGACAAAGGAGGCAAGGGTATACAATGGAGAAAAGACAGTGTCTTCAGTAAGTGGTGCTGGGAAAACTGGACAGCTACATGTAAAAGAATGAAATTAGAACACTCCCTAACACCATACACAAAAATAAACTCAAAATGGATTAGAGACCTAAATGTAAGACCAGCCAGTATAAAACTCTTAGAGGAAAACATAAGCAGAACAGTCTATGACATAAATCACAGCAAGATCCTTTTTGACCCACCTCCTAGGGAAATGGAAATAAAAACAAAAATAAAAAAAATGGGACCTAATGAAACTTAAAATCTTTTGCACAGCAAAGGAAAACATAAGCAAGAGGAAAAGACAACCATCAGAATGGGAGAAAATATTTTCAAATGAAGCAAATGGCAAAGGATTAATCTCCAAAAAGCAGCTCATGTAGCTCAATATCACAAAACCAAACAACCCAATCCAAAAATGGGCAGAAGACCTAAATAGACATTTCTCCAAAGAAGATATACAGGTTGCCAACAAACACATGAAAGGATGCTGAACATCACTAATCATTAGAGAAATGCAAATCAAAACTACAGTGAGATATCACCTCACACCAGTCAGAATGGCCATCATCAAAAAATTTACGAACAATAAATGCTGGAGAGGCATTTATTGGAAAAAAGGGAACCCTCTTGCACTGTTGGTGGGAATGTAAATTGATATAGCTACTAGGGGGAAATGTATGGGGGTTCCTTAAAAACTAAAAATAGAACAACCGTACAACCCAGCAATCCCACTACTGGACATTTACCCTGAGAAAACCATAATTCAAAAAGAGTCATGTACCACAATGTTCATTGTAGCTCTATTTACAATAGCCAGGACATGGAAGCAACCTAAGTGTCCATCAGCAGATAACTGGATAAAGAAGATGTGGCACATATATACAATGGAACATTATTCAGCCATAAAAAGAAACGAAATTGAGTTATTTGTAGTGAGGTGGATGGATCTAGAGTCTGTCCTACAGAGTGAAGTAAGTCAGAAAGAGAAAAACAAATACCGTATGCTAACACATATATATGGAATCTAAAAGAAAAAAAAGTTTATGAAGAACCTAGGGGCAGGAAAGGATTAAGGACACAGACGTAGAGAAAGGACTTGAGGACACGGGGAGGGGGAAGGGTAAGCTGGGACAAAGTGAGAGAGTGGTATGGACATATATACACTACCAAATGTAAAATTGATAGCTACTGGGAAGCAGCCACATAGCACAGGGAGATCAGCTCGGTGCTTTGTGACCACCTAAAGGGGTGGGATAAGGGAGTGAGAGGGAGGTGCAAGAGGGAGGGGATATGGTGTTATATGTATGTATACGTATAGCTGATTCACTTTTTTATACAGCAGAAATTAACACACAATTGTAAAGCAATTATACTCCAATAAAGATGTAAAAGGAAAAAAAAAAAAGAAAGCCCAGAGATAAACCTACACACCTATGGTCCACTAATCTATGACAAAGGAGGCAAGGATATACAATGGAGAAAAGACTGTCTCTTCAATAAGTGGTGCTGGGAAAAATGGACAGCTACATGTAAAAGAATGAAATTAGAACACTCCCTAACACCATTCACAAAAAATAAACTCAAAATGGATTAGAGACCGAAATGTAAGACCGGACACTATAAAACTCTTAGAGGAAAACATAGGAAGAATACTCTTTGACAAAAATCACAACAAGATCTTTTTTGATCCACCTACTAGAGTAATGGAATAAAAAACAAAAATAAACAAATGGGAGCAAATGAAACCTAAAAGCTTTTGCAAAGCAAAGGAAACTACAAACAAGACGAAAAGACAACCTCAGAATGGGAGAAAATATTTGCAAACGAACCAATGGACAAAGGATTAATCTCCAATATATATAAACAGCACATGCAGCTCAACAGTAAAAAAAAACAAACAACCCAATCCAAAAATGGGCAGATGACGTAAATAGACATTTGTCCCCAGAAGACATACAGATGGCCAAGAAGCACATGAAAAGCTGCTCAACATCACTAATTATTAGAGAAATATAAACCAAAACTACAGTGAGGTATCACCTCACACATGTTAGAATGGGCATCATCAGAAAATCTACAAACAACAAATGCTGGAGAGGGTGTGGAGAAAAGGGAACCCTCTTTCACTATTTGTGGGGATGTAAATTGATACAGTCACTATGGAGAACAGTATGGAGGTTCCTTAAAAAACTAAAAATAGAATTACCATATGACCCAGCAATCCCACTACTGGGCATATACCCAGAGAAAACCATAATTCAAAAAGATATTCACACAATGTTCTTTGCAGCACTATTTACAATAGCCAGGTCATGGAAGCAACCTAAATGCCCATAGACAGACGAATGGAAAAGATGTGGTACATGTATAAAATGGAATATTACTCAGCCATAAAAAGGAACGAAATTGGGTCATTTGTAGAGACGTGGATAGATCTAGAGACTGTCATACAGAGTGAAGTAAGTCAGAAAGAGAAAAACAAATACCATATTTAAGCGCATACATGTGGAACCTAGAAAAATGGTACAGATGAACCAGTTTGCAAGGCAGAAATAGAGACACAGATGTAGAGAACAAACGTATGGACACCAAGGGGGGAAAGTGGCAGGGTGGTGGTGGTGGGATGAATTGCGAGCCTGGGATTGACATATATACACTTATATGTATAAAATAGATAACCAATAAGAACCTGCTGTATAAAAAAAATGAATAAAATTAAAAAATTAAAACATAAATAATATTTTAAATAAATAAAACAGAAAAAAATTATTTCCTTCCCATAGACGTATTTATATGAATGAATTATTTCCATGCTTATATCTATAAATACAAAAAGAGGAATAAAACCTACCTTGAACCAAAAAAGAAAAAACAAAAACAAAAAAAAAACAGAACCCACTGGTCATACAGAGGAAAACCCTATCAGGGCACTTGCTCCAGTGGTAAACAATTCTGAAGTTGGTCAGAGGTGGGGAATCGTCTCCCATGCAGCCAGCAGCTCCCCCGCAAGGAGCGTCCTCATTGCAAAGCTGGGGGACCGTGAGGAGGCGTCTCTGAGGAAATGTGAGCTGATCCCCAGGCCAGCTGCTGCTGAACTTTTCCCACCCTTCCCAGGTAAAACACCTGAATGTGTGCAAAGACTTTAAAGCCTAGAGGAAGGGGCTTGGAGTCACACCAGCGACAGCACGCAGGACAACTTGGTGCCTGCAGGTCAGCCAGGATGGTCCTGGCTCCAGGCGCTCTTCTGGAAGCTTTCCATTTCCCTGCCTGAGGTACCCCTCCTGTCCCGGCCCCCACTGCTTTTTTCCTTCCTCACCTCTGCCCGGGTAGAAATTCCAGCAGCAGGTGTGGGTGACACATCCTCTTCTTTAGCAGGTGGCAGCCCGGCAACTCCTGCAGAAAGTCCAGCAGAGCCCCACTCACACGGGGCCACTCATAGAGCCCTGGGCGCTACTCCCTCCCACTAGCACAACCCCGAGACTGCTGACGGGGCAGAGAATATTGCGTCAGGCACAGCTGCAGAGGCTTTTGCTGCCTGGAGAGGTGTTTATATTGACCTCAACACAGGCACACCTGGGAAGGGCTGGCCGGCAGGGCCAGGCTGCCTAGGTCAGCCAATCCTCGCCCCTCAGGGGCTCAGAGTTGCAGAAAATGGGCTTTGCTGCACCGGCCAGGTCCAAGGAACAGATGTAGGGTCCCGAGAGTCAAGATAGACAAGGGGCGGCAGCCCTGGCTTGTTTTCTAATCATTTTATCTGGTCCATGAGTGGGAGACAACTTCAAGAAGACCCTCTCCTAATGAGAGGAACCCAGGAGTCAGGGAGAGGAGGGGTGGTGGATGGAGACAGAGGCCTGGTGCCCCGGCTGCAGTGGAAGCCCCTGGAAGACCAGGCGGAGGGAGGCCACACAGAGAGAAGCCTAGGGTCACAGACCTGTCGGAGCTGATGTTTGTTAGTCCAAGCCCTGCTCTGAGGTGCTCTGTGTCAGCTCTGAGCGACAGGTGTGCTGGGGGTGCTCTGCAATGAGGGCTATGTTCACGGTTCCTGTGTGCCCAGCCCTGCCGGGGTACCTGTCCAGGGGAGCTCCATATCCAGGGAGGGGCCTGCCCACGAGAGCCCCGTGAGCTGCCTGGTACCTGCCCAGGTGAGCTCCATATCCTGGGAGGGGCTTGACCACGAGAGCCCCGTGGGCTGCTGGGTACCTGCCCAGGTGAGCTCCATATCCTGGGAGGGGCCTGCCCACGAGAGCCCCGTGGGCTGCTGGGTACCTACCCAGGTGAGCTCCATATCCTGGGAGGGGCCTGCCCACGAGAGCCCCGTGGGCTGCTGGGTACCTGCCCATGTGAGCTCCATATCCTGGGAGGGGCCTGACAATGAGAGCCCCGTGGGCTGCTGGGTACCTGCACAGGTGAGCACCATATCTTGGGAGGGGCCTGACCATGAGAGCCCCGTGGGCTGCTGCGTACCTGCCCAGGTGAGTTCCATATCCTGGGAGGGGCCTGACCATGAGAGCCCCGTGGGCTGCTGGGGACCTGGTAAAGGACGCCAGGACAGTCAGTGAAGCCACAGAGGATATGCATCCAGTAGTTCCTAATTCCTATACCCTGCTGGTCATTCTACCATCCACCAGGACATGGTATTATGTATTAGACTTCAATGATGCCTTCTTCTGTATTCCATTAGTCCCAGAGTCACAAGAAATGTTGGCTATGTGTGGCAGGACTCAACGTACAACAAAAACAATACTGCTGGGCCTTCCTGCCCCAGGGGTTCAAAAATTCCCACACCATCTTTGGGGAAACGTTAGCTAAAGCCCTAAAAGATCTACCTCGGGAGAAGGGAACCCTCCTTCAATATGCAGATGACATTCTGATCGCCAGCCCTACTAAGGAGGCCTCTGGACTACCTAGCCAATAAAAGATAGAAGGTGTCCAAGAAAAAGGCTCAAATATCACAGACTAAGGTGACCTGCCTGGGCTTCATTCTCACAGAAGATCAGAGAAGCCCATCCCAGGAAAGGGAAGAAGCCATTTGCAGCCTCACCCTTCCTAAAACTAGAAGACAGCTTAGGGGTTCCTGGGGAGACCGGGGTTTGCTGCATCTGGATCCCTAACTACAGTCTAATAACTGGGCCTCTATATGAAACACTGAGCGGAAAAGATGATGATCCTTTTGAATAGAATCCAGAAGCGGCCTTTCAAGAAAGGAAAGAGCATTCAATTCAGACCCTTGCCCTGGACCTCCCTAATTTAGCTAAACCCTTTGACCTTTACATTCCTGGTCGAAGGTGAATCGCCCTTGGAGTATTAGTGCAAAAACTGGGACCACTTGAAATGGAACAACGCAAGAATGCCCTCCAGGCATTGGCCAGCCACCCCATCCGACCAGGATACTGGGGGTATCTAAAAACCTGGAAATGAGCAGCCCGCAAGGCCAGCTCCCTCCTAAGGGAAAAGGACACCACTTGGTGTTCCTAACCACCCACCATGCCCTGAAGTTGCAGGGATCGCTCCGTGGGCACAATGACCTCGAGTGAGGAGGCCCTCCAACTCCAACCTCCAGAGAGACAACCTGGGGCAACGGGCCCCCATGACGACTCGTGTGACTATCACTTGACCTGGAGCTTCTCTCAGAAAACCACAAGAGTGTGCCCCCAAAAAACAGACTATTGCTTGCAGGACTTACTGCACCCAGAGCGGAGCTAATAAACTTGGCAGGGGAACCCTAAATAACGCTAGCAACCATAGAAAAGCCTACAGACACCACTGTGACGACGACCAATGAGACCAGATGTACTCCTGGCTACTTCAAAAGGCCGTTGACTGAGTGGCCGTCATGGTCCTGGATCACCACCGGCCCTGGACTCTCTGGGAGTTGAGCAGGCAAGGCTCTGACACCTGGTGCTGTTTGTACATTAATTCAGTGGCCTAACTGAAGAAAGCGCAGACTACTGGTCAGAGCATCTAGGCTGGCAGAAACCGTCAGCCTAAGGGGGCCGAACCAATGTGGAGCAGGGTAAAACCGGCCCCCCCAGCGTCCCTGCGCATCTCTTTCCTGGACCCTTAAAGGTCATTAGAATCTATAAAACTTCCAACGCTGGTGCTCAGGCAGACGAGCAGTGAGGGAGGAGGCCTGGGGACAATCAACCTCACCTGGAGGCAGCTGGGGAGAAGTCCTGCCCCTCTCCCCGGGTATGAGGACACCCAACTCAGCACGAAGCATTTACAGAAGAGGTGTCTGCACCCTCAGCGCCCCAAGAATGTGGAATGGGACAAGAGGCAGAGGAGGGGTTTGTCACCGGCAAAGGCCATTAAAAATTCCTGGGAAATAAAAATAGAATCTGGGCAATAAAATAAAGTCTAAGCTTTTTTTTCCTTTGTGCTTTTTCTAATTTCACTTGTTCCTAGGTTTCCACAGGCAGAGATCCCACACCCGGCACTTCAGACCCGATTTCCTAGTGCAAGATGGCTGGGCCGGCACCTCAGCTCTCCGGGCCCCGTGCAGACTCCGCCACATAGGGCCTGAGCTCCAGCCAACCCGGCCCTCGAGAGCTCCGCCCCATCCCTCCCGCTGACGCTGACGGGATCCCTACACAGCAGCCCGGCCCACAGTCCGCGGGGGAGCGCACGCTCTCACCTCTCCATTCTCTGATCAAACTATAAAGTTTTCCTTTGCTTCTGAACCAAACTCAGTCTCGATCTGTTGGCTCCAATGACACTGGGCAGGGGGACCCTTGTTGGGGCCCACTCTGCAGGATCAGTAACAGAATTTGAGAACATTGTAACTTCAAAGAATAGATGCGTGAGCCAAACTGTTATTAACATAGAGCAGTGTATAAGGCTCGTGTAAAATAAGATGTTTCTAACACTTCCATTTGATATTTCCATCACTTTATTATAAGCAAGTTCAGTGGAGGGGTTTGTCGTATTTGTCAGGTCAACATTAGAGAAATGCAGTGATTTCTTTCCAAGGATGTGGATCTACTAATCTTGGCTGAAGGTTCAATCTTGTTTTGAATGATTTTCCGTTGAAAATGATACCTCTCTTTCAGCTCCTGGATTTCTGCGAAGTATAAAATCTTATATAGTTTATTACCAAAGGGTAAAGGTGGGAGGAGAGATAAATTAACAGTTTCAGATTAACATATACACACTTCTATGTATAAAATATATCATCAACAAGGAACTACTGTATAGCACAGGGAACTATACTCAATATTTTGTAATAACGCCTAAGGGGAAATAATCTGAAAAACAATAGATATCTATATCGACATCATGTATCAACTACAGATAAAAAGGAACCTAAAGGAGGCGGATGTCGAGCGTTTCTGACCCTGCAGGCTTCACTCACCTAAATTTCGGACTCTGCTTACGGCCCAAGTCCCTTAATGAACATACATGTACCAGTGGCTTAAAAATTCACCAGATTGGGGTTCGGGGAGACACTGATTTGGAAAAATCCCTGGCGTTCTCCTTACATACATGGGAACTTTCCTACAGCTAAAACATGCCTGTGACACCCAGAATGTGGTACACGGTTGGATCAGGAAGATTTTGGAAAAGGCACCTCATCTCTTAATCTCATGGTGGTCGAGTTCACCCCACCAGCCTCTTTCCTAACAATCTCCCCACTTGAGGATGTCAGCACCTTCTATGTCCTGTTGCACAGAGTTGGGAATTTGTCCACAGGATGAAGGGGAAGGAGGAGAAACAATGAGAGACAAGCCCTAGATGCTCGGACAGGCAAAAGTCACTCTAATTTCCAATCAGGAAGAAGAAGTAAGCAAAGGCTTCGCCTGCCGCCCGAAACCACAGTAGGGGCAGAAGCACACCACCGGTTTTGCGGCCAGCTCCCAAAAAAGCGAGTTGACAAATGAAGCTCAGGAAACTTCAATTCACAAAACTGCAGAATTATAAATTATGACTCTCCAAGCAAGCCGGAAATGCAAATCAGCAATACAAAGAAGTCTCACTTCCGATCGGTCAAAGGGGACCATGCTGAAAAAAGTGTAAAAACCAGAAATGCAGGACAGGCCATGGAGAAAAGGGAGCCTTGTTAGGCTGATGGGGGGGATGTAAACTGCCAACGGCCACTCTGTAGAAGTGTATGGTGTTTCCTAAAACATCGAAAAAAAACAGCTAGAGAGCACAGGGCACTTCCACTCATGGGCGTATAAATTGGGAAATCTAAAAATCAACAAGACACGGGCACCCCAAAGTTTAGGGCTGCTCTGTTAACAAGAACCTCCAATTCGGTACACCTTAAATATCCCAGGAAAGAGAAAAATGGATAAAGAAGTTGTGGTACTTATGTACAATGGAATATCACTCAGCCATGTAATAAATGTTATAAGGCTAGTAGCAGCATGCTGACTGGATTTACGTAGGACGTTTAGAAGTGAAATAAGTCACACAGGAAAAGACACTTATCATAAGATATCACTTAGAGAGGGAATGTAAAAATCGCTACACAGGACCTGTACTACAAAACAGAATAGAGCCACACATTTACAGAACACACCATGGCTGCTTAACGGAAAGGTGAGGTGGGGTGAGGCATAAAACAAGGGTTTGAAATTAGCGCAGATAGCGTTCCATAAACCAATTATGTAACAGACAAGCCCTATTCCTTGCTCAGTGAACTGGACTCCAAACCCACTATTCAACGCACAAAAAATATATCTGACTAGTAAGAATCTTAAAACCTATGTATGGATATCTCTCTGTAAGTGAATCAAGTGGGTGTAAAACCGTATAAACACAGCAGTGAAAATCAGCTAAACCCCATTATAAAAATAAATTTCAAAAAAAAAAAACAACAAAGACATTGAAAGAGAGAGAAATTCTTACAGAGATCGTTCAGGGGCTTTGAAGCAACATGGATTGACCATATCTAGACCCACAGCTGGATTAGACATAAGGCTGGAAACTCTTGGGGCTGAGAGTATTGGTGAGATTGGGTGAGCAAACGAAGACACTTTAAAGTAATACTGCGTGGTCCCCATTCCATTTGTTCCAAATCTCCAGGTTCAATGGAATCATCCTACAGCGAAAACATGCATGGGAAACCCAGACGATGATACACCGTGTGATCTGAAAAGGTTTCTAAAATGCACCTCATTTCACATCACCTGATGCTCGGGTTCCCCCCATCCAGCAGCTTCACTAACAATCTCCCCACTTGGAGAATCAGCACCTTTAACCTATTGTTTCATACAGGTTGCAATTTGTCCTGAGGATGAACTGGATGAGGGGAAACCCATGAGAGACTAGCTCTAGGTGTTGGGACAGGCACACATCGCTCTAATTTCCCATCAGGAAGAAGAATTAACGACAGGCTCAGCCTGCCCCAAGGAACCAGAATAGTGCCTGAAGCAATCCTGCGGTTTTGCAGCCAGCTCCCAAAAAAGCCATTTGAAAAATGTAGCTCAGGGTCACTGTAATTCAAAAACTTGCAGGGTTATAAATGACAACTCTCATCCAAAAATATACTAAGGGGAGGCAACGAACAGTATTTGAAAGCAAGGCAGAATTGCAGGAAACAGATTTCAGGAGGAAGATACGAATCGTCTTTAAAGCACATGAAAAGCGGGAAAACGTCGACAATGATGCACTTGGCCAAAAAGGGCGTATGCGTTTTTTCCTGAATATATTTAGGAAAAAACGCATACGCCCTTTTTGGCCAACCAAGCAACCCGGAAAGGAAAATCAGCACTACAAAGAAGTCTCACTTCCCATAGGTCAAAAGGGCCGTCCTAAAACAGTGTAAAAACCAGACATGCAGGCAGGACAGGCCAGGGAGAAAAGGTAGCCTTGTTAGGCTGATGGGCGGGATGAAAACTGCCAATGGTCACTCGGATATGGTGTTTCCTGAAACATCTAAAAACCACAGCTAGAGAGCATAGGGCACTTCCACTCATAGGTGTATACAATGGGACATCTAAAAAATCAACAAGACACGGGCACCCCAAACTTTCGGGCTGCTCTGTTTACAAGAACCTCCACTTCGGTACATCTTAAATATCCCAGGAAAGAGAAAAATGGATAAAGAAGTTGTGGTACTTATGTACAATGGAATATCACTCAGCCATGAAATAAATGTCATAAGGCTAGTAGAAGCAGGCTGAGTGGATTTACGTACGATGTGTCTAAGTGAAATAAGTCACACAGAAAAAGGCACTTATCATAAGATATAACTTATAGAGGTAATGTAAAAATCGCTACACATGACCTGTACTGCAAAACAGAACAGAGTCACACATTTAGAAAACAAACTATGGCTGCTTAACAGGAAACGTGAGGTGGCGTGAGACATAAAACAAGGGTTTGAAATTAGCACAGATAGCGTTCCATAAACCACAAATGTAGCAGACAAGCCCTACTCCTTTCTAAGTGAACTGGACTCCACACCCCCTATTCAAGGCACAAGAATATATCTGACTAGTAAGAATCTTAAAACCTATGTGTTGATATCTCTCTGTAAGTGACTCAAGTGGGTGTAAAGCGGCATAAACACAGCAGTGAAAAGCAGCTAAACCCCAGTATAAAAATCAATTACTTTTAAAAACCCGTGAAGCAAAGACAGTGAAAGAGAGAGAAATTCTTACAAAATTCGTTCAGGAGCTGTGATGCCACCTGGGTTGACCATATCTAGACCCACAGCTGATTGAGACATAAGGGTGGACACTCCTGGGGCTGAGAGGATTGGTGAGGTTGGGTGAGCAAACGCAGACCCTTTAAAGTAATACTGCGTGGTACCCATCCCATGGGTCCCAAATCTCCAGGTTCAAGGGAATCTTCCTACAGCGAAAAAATGCATGGGAATCCCAGTGGATGGTATATAGTGAGACCGGGAAAGGGTTCTGAAATACACATCATTTCTCATCTCCTTGTGCTCGGGTTCGCCATTCCAGCTGCTTTAGTAACAATCTCCCCACGGGAGAATCAGCACCTTTAACTTCCTGTCTCGTACAGGTTGCAATTTGTTCTGAGGATGAATGGGAAGAGCGGGAACCAATGAGAGACTAGCTATACGTGTTGGGACAGGCACAGGCCACTCTATTTTCTCATCAGGAAGAAGAATTAACCACAGGCCCAGCCTGCCCCCCGGAACCAGAATAGGGCCTGAAGCAATCCTGCGGTTATGCGGCCAGCTCCCAAAAAATCGAGTTGAAAAATGGAGCTCAGGGGCACTGCAATTCACTAACTTGCAGAGTTATAAATGATCACTCTCGTCCAAAAATATATTGAGGGAAGGCAAAGAAGACGATTTGAAAGCAAGGCAACATTGCAGGAAACAGATTTCAGGAGGTAGATTCGAAACGCCTTTAAAGCACATGAAAAACGGCAAAACATCGACAATGCTGCACTTGGCCGAAAAGGGCGTATGCGTTTTTTCCTGAATATATTCAGGAAAAAACGCATACGCCCTTTTTGGCCAACCAAGCAAGCCGGAAAGGCTAATCAGCACTACAAAGTAGTCTCAATTCCCATGGATCAAAGGGGCCATCCTAAAAAAGTGTCAAAACCAGAAATGCAGGACAGGCCAGGGAGAAAAGGGAGCCTTGTTAGGATAATGGGCTGGATGTAAATTGCCAACGGCCACTCTGGAGAAGTGTACGGTGTTTCCTATAACATCTAAAAAACACAGCTAGAGAGCATAGGGCCTTCCACTCCTGGGCGTATAAAATGGGAAAACTAAAAATCAACAACTCACAGGCACCCCAAAATTTAGGGCTGCTCTGTTTACAAGTACCTCAACTTCAGTACACCTTAAATATGCCAGGATAGAGAAAAATGGATAAAGAAGTGTGGTTCTTATGTACAATGGAATATCACTAAGCCATGAAATCAATGTCATACGACTTGTAGCAGCATGATGAGTGGATTTAGGTACGACGATTCTACGTGAAATAAGTCACACAGAAAAAGACACATATCATAAGATATCACTTATAGAGGGAATGTAAAAACCGCTACACTTGAACTGAATTACAAAACAGAAGAGAGTCACACGTTTAGAAAACACACTATGGCTGCTTAACGGGAAAGGTGAGGTGGGGTGATGCATAAAACAAGAGTTTCAAATTAGCTCAGATACCGTTCCACAAACCCAATATGTAATAGACAAGACCTATTCCTTGCTCAGTGAACGGGACTCAACACCCCCTATTCACCGCCCAAGAATATATCTGACTAGTAAGAATCTTAAAACCTATGTGTTGATATCTCTCAGTAAGTGAGGCAAGTGGGTGTAAAGCGGCATACACACAGCTCTGAAAAGCAGCTACACCCCATTATAAAAATCAATTACTTTTAAAAACCCGTGAAACAAAGACAGTGAAAGAGAGAGAAATTCTTACAAAATTCGTTCAGGGGCTGTGATGCCACCTGGGTTGACCATATCTAGACCCACAGCTGATTGAGACATAAGGGTGGACACTCCTGGGGCTGAGAGGTTTGGTGAGGTTGGGTGAGCAAACGCAGACCCTTTAAAGTAATACTGCGTGGTACCCATCCCATGGGTCCCAAATCTCCAGGTTCAAGGGCACCTTCCTACATCGAAAACATGCATGAGAAACCCAGAAGATGGTACACCGTGTGATCGGGAAAAGTTTCTAAAACGCACCTCATTTCTCATCTCCTTGTGCTCGGGTTCGCCATTCCAGCCGCTTTCCTAGCAATCTCCCTCCTTGGAGAATCAGCACCTTTAACCTCCTGTTCCGTACAGGTTGCAATTTGTCCTGAGGAGGAACGGGAAGAGGGGGAACCAATGAGAGACTAGCTCTAGGTCTTGGGACAGGCACAGGTCACTCTATTTTCCCATCAGGAAGAAGAATTAACCACAGTCTCAGCCTGCCGCCCGGAAGGAGAATAGGGCCTGAAGCAATTCTGCGCTTTTGCGGCCAGCTCCCAAGAAAGCGAGTTGAAAAATGGAGCTCAGGGGCACTGCAATACACAAACCTGCAGAGTTATAAATGATAACTCTCGTCCACAAATATATTGAGGGAAGGCAACGAAGAGGATTTGAAAGCAAGGCAGAATTGCAGGAAACAGATTTCAGGAGGGAGATTCGAATCGCCTTTAAAGCACAGGAAAAGCGGCAAAACCTCGACAATGATGCCCTTGGCCAAAAAGGGCGTATGCGTTTTTTCCTGAATATATTCAGGAAAAAACGCATACGCCCTTTTTGGCCAACCAAGCAACCTGGAAAGGCAAATCAGCGCTACAAAGAAGTCTCGCTTCCCATGGGTCAAAAGGGCCATGCTGAATAAAGTGTCAAAACCAGAAATGCAGGACAGGCCATGGAGAAACGGGAGCCTTGCTACGCTGATGGGCGGGATGTAAATTGCCAACAGCCACTCTGGAGAGGTGTACGGTGTGTCTTGAAACATCTAAAAAACTCAGCTTAGAGAGCATAGGGCACTTCCACTCATGGGCGTATAAATTGGGAATACTAAAAATCAGCAAGACACAGGCACCCCATAGCTTAGGGCTGCTCTGTTGGCAAGAACCTCCACTTCATTACACCTTATATATACCAGGAAAGAGAAAAATGGATAAAGAAGTTGTGGTCCTTATGTACAATGGAATATCACTCAGCCATGAAATCAACGTCATAAGGCTAGTAGCAGCATGATGAGTGGATTTAGGTACAACGATTCTACGGGAAATAAGTCACACAGAAAAAGACACTTATCATAAGATATCACTTATATAGGGAATGTAAAAACCGCTACACTTGAACTGAATTACATAACAGAAGAGAGTCACACGTTTAGAAAACACACTATGGCTGCTTAACGGGAAATGTGAGGTGGGGTGATGCATAAAACAAGGGTTTCAAAATAGCTCAGATACCGTTCCATAAACCCAATATGTAATAGAAAAGACCTACTCCTTGCTCAGTGAACGGGACTCAACACCCCCTATTCACCGCCCAAGAATATATCTGACTAGTAAGAATCTTAAAACCTATGTGTTGATATCTCTCTGTAAGTGAGTCAAGTGGGTGTAAAGCGGCATACAAACAGCGCTGAAAAGCAGCTACACCCCATTATAAAAATCAATTACTTTTAAAAACCCGTGAAACAAAGACAGTGAAAGAGAGAGAAATTCTTACAAAATTCGTTCAGGGGCTGTGATGCCACCTGGGTTGACCATATCTAGACCCACAGCTGATTGAGACATAAGGGTGGACACTCCTGGGACTGAGAGGTTTGGTGAGGTTGGGTGAGCAAACGCAGACCCTTTAAAGTAATACTGCGTGGTACCCATCCCATGGGTCCCAAATCTCCAGGTTCAAGTGCACCTTCCGACATCGAAAACATGCATGAGAAACCCAGAAGATGGTACACCGTGTGATCGGGAAAGGTTTCTAAAACGCACCTCATTTCTCATCTCCTTGTGCTCGGGTTCGCCATTCCAGCTGCTTTAGTAACAATCTCCCCACGGGAGAATCAGCACCTTTAACTTCCTGTCTCGTACAGGTTGCAATTTGTTCTGAGGATGAATGGGAAGAGCGGGAACCAATGAGAGACTAGCTATACGTGTTGGGACAGGCACAGGCCACTCTATTTTCTCATCAGGAAGAAGAATTAACCACAGGCCCAGCCTGCCCCCCGGAACCAGAATAGGGCCTGAAGCAATCCTGCGGTTATGCGGCCAGCTCCCAAAAAATCGAGTTGAAAAATGGAGCTCAGGGGCACTGCAATTCACTAACTTGCAGAGTTATAAATGATCACTCTCGTCCAAAAATATATTGAGGGAAGGCAAAGAAGACGATTTGAAAGCAAGGCAACATTGCAGGAAACAGATTTCAGGAGGTAGATTCGAAACGCCTTTAAAGCACATGAAAAACGGCAAAACATCGACAATGCTGCACTTGGCCGAAAAGGGCGTATGCGTTTTTTCCTGAATATATTCAGGAAAAAACGCATACGCCCTTTTTGGCCAACCAAGCAAGCCGGAAAGGCTAATCAGCACTACAAAGTAGTCTCAATTCCCATGGATCAAAGGGGCCATCCTAAAAAAGTGTCAAAACCAGAAATGCAGGACAGGCCAGGGAGAAAAGGGAGCCTTGTTAGGATAATGGGCTGGATGTAAATTGCCAACGGCCACTCTGGAGAAGTGTACGGTGTTTCCTATAACATCTAAAAAACACAGCTAGAGAGCATAGGGCCTTCCACTCCTGGGCGTATAAAATGGGAAAACTAAAAATCAACAACTCACAGGCACCCCAAAATTTAGGGCTGCTCTGTTTACAAGTACCTCAACTTCAGTACACCTTAAATATGCCAGGATAGAGAAAAATGGATAAAGAAGTGTGGTTCTTATGTACAATGGAATATCACTAAGCCATGAAATCAATGTCATACGACTTGTAGCAGCATGATGAGTGGATTTAGGTACGACGATTCTACGTGAAATAAGTCACACAGAAAAAGACACATATCATAAGATATCACTTATAGAGGGAATGTAAAAACCGCTACACTTGAACTGAATTACAAAACAGAAGAGAGTCACACGTTTAGAAAACACACTATGGCTGCTTAACGGGAAAGGTGAGGTGGGGTGATGCATAAAACAAGAGTTTCAAATTAGCTCAGATACCGTTCCACAAACCCAATATGTAATAGACAAGACCTATTCCTTGCTCAGTGAACGGGACTCAACACCCCCTATTCACCGCCCAAGAATATATCTGACTAGTAAGAATCTTAAAACCTATGTGTTGATATCTCTCAGTAAGTGAGGCAAGTGGGTGTAAAGCGGCATACACACAGCTCTGAAAAGCAGCTACACCCCATTATAAAAATCAATTACTTTTAAAAACCCGTGAAACAAAGACAGTGAAAGAGAGAGAAATTCTTACAAAATTCGTTCAGGGGCTGTGATGCCACCTGGGTTGACCATATCTAGACCCACAGCTGATTGAGACATAAGGGTGGACACTCCTGGGGCTGAGAGGTTTGGTGAGGTTGGGTGAGCAAACGCAGACCCTTTAAAGTAATACTGCGTGGTACCCATCCCATGGGTCCCAAATCTCCAGGTTCAAGGGCACCTTCCTACATCGAAAACATGCATGAGAAACCCAGAAGATGGTACACCGTGTGATCGGGAAAAGTTTCTAAAACGCACCTCATTTCTCATCTCCTTGTGCTCGGGTTCGCCATTCCAGCCGCTTTCCTAGCAATCTCCCTCCTTGGAGAATCAGCACCTTTAACCGCCTGTTCCGTACAGGTTGCAATTTGTCCTGAGGAGGAACGGGAAGAGGGGGAACCAATGAGAGACTAGCTCTAGGTCTTGGGACAGGCACAGGTCACTCTATTTTCCCATCAGGAAGAAGAATTAACCACAGTCTCAGCCTGCCGCCCGGAAGGAGAATAGGGCCTGAAGCAATTCTGCGCTTTTGCGGCCAGCTCCCAAGAAAGCGAGTTGAAAAATGGAGCTCAGGGGCACTGCAATACACAAACCTGCAGAGTTATAAATGATAACTCTCGTCCACAAATATATTGAGGGAAGGCAACGAAGAGGATTTGAAAGCAAGGCAGAATTGCAGGAAACAGATTTCAGGAGGGAGATTCGAATCGCCTTTAAAGCACAGGAAAAGCGGCAAAACCTCGACAATGATGCCCTTGGCCAAAAAGGGCGTATGCGTTTTTTCCTGAATATATTCAGGAAAAAACGCATACGCCCTTTTTGGCCAACCAAGCAACCTGGAAAGGCAAATCAGCGCTACAAAGAAGTCTCGCTTCCCATGGGTCAAAAGGGCCATGCTGAATAAAGTGTCAAAACCAGAAATGCAGGACAGGCCATGGAGAAACGGGAGCCTTGCTACGCTGATGGGCGGGATGTAAATTGCCAACAGCCACTCTGGAGAGGTGTACGGTGTGTCTTGAAACATCTAAAAAACTCAGCTTAGAGAGCATAGGGCACTTCCACTCATGGGCGTATAAATTGGGAATACTAAAAATCAGCAAGACACAGGCACCCCATAGCTTAGGGCTGCTCTGTTGGCAAGAACCTCCACTTCATTACACCTTATATATACCAGGAAAGAGAAAAATGGATAAAGAAGTTGTGGTCCTTATGTACAATGGAATATCACTCAGCCATGAAATCAACGTCATAAGGCTAGTAGCAGCATGATGAGTGGATTTAGGTACAACGATTCTACGGGAAATAAGTCACACAGAAAAAGACACTTATCATAAGATATCACTTATATAGGGAATGTAAAAACCGCTACACTTGAACTGAATTACATAACAGAAGAGAGTCACACGTTTAGAAAACACACTATGGCTGCTTAACGGGAAATGTGAGGTGGGGTGATGCATAAAACAAGGGTTTCAAAATAGCTCAGATACCGTTCCATAAACCCAATATGTAATAGAAAAGACCTACTCCTTGCTCAGTGAACGGGACTCAACACCCCCTATTCACCGCCCAAGAATATATCTGACTAGTAAGAATCTTAAAACCTATGTGTTGATATCTCTCTGTAAGTGAGTCAAGTGGGTGTAAAGCGGCATACAAACAGCGCTGAAAAGCAGCTACACCCCATTATAAAAATCAATTACTTTTAAAAACCCGTGAAACAAAGACAGTGAAAGAGAGAGAAATTCTTACAAAATTCGTTCAGGGGCTGTGATGCCACCTGGGTTGACCATATCTAGACCCACAGCTGATTGAGACATAAGGGTGGACACTCCTGGGACTGAGAGGTTTGGTGAGGTTGGGTGAGCAAACGCAGACCCTTTAAAGTAATACTGCGTGGTACCCATCCCATGGGTCCCAAATCTCCAGGTTCAAGTGCACCTTCCTACATCGAAAACATGCATGAGAAACCCAGAAGATAGTACACCCTGTGATCGGGAAAGGTTTCTAAAACGCACCTCATTTCTCATCTCCTTGTGCTCGGGTTCGCCATTCCAGCCGCTTTCCTAGCAATCTCCCTCCTTGGAGAATCAGCACCTTTAACCTCCTGTTCCGTACAGGTTGCAATTTGTCCTGAGGAGGAACGGGAAGAGGGGGAACCAATGAGAGACTAGCTCTAGGTCTTGGAACAGGCACAGCTCACTCTATTTTCCCATCAGGAAGAAGAATTAACCTCAGGCTCAGCCTGCCGCCCGGAAGGAGATTAGGGCGTGAAGCAATCCTGCACTTTTGCGGCCAGCTCCCAAGAAAGCGATTTGTAAAATGGAGCTCAGGGGCACTGCAATTCACAAACCTGCAGAGTTATAATTGATAACTCTCGTCCACAAATATACTGAGGGAAGGCAACGAAGAGGATTTGAAAGCAAGGCAGAATTGCAGGAAACAGATTTCAGGAGGGAGAATCGAATCGCGTTTAAAGCACAGGAAAAGCGGCAAAACCTCGACAATGATGCCCTTGACCAAAAAGGGCGTATGCGTTTTTTTCCTGAATATATTCAGGAAAAAACGCATACGCCCTTTTTGGCCAACCAAGCAACCTGGAAAGGCAAATCAGCGCTACAAAGAAGTCTCACTTCCCATCGGTCAAAAGGTCCATGCTGAATAAAGTTTCAAAACCAGAAATGCAGGACATGCCATGGAGAAACGGGAGCCTTGCTACGCTGATGGGCAGGATGTAAATTGCCAACAGCCACTCTGGAGAGGTCTACGGTGTGTCTTCAAACATCTAAAAAACTCAGCTTAGAGGGCATAGGGCACTTCCACTCATGGGCGTATAAATTGGGAAAACTAAAAATCAGCAAGACACAGGCACCCCAAAGTTTAGGGCTGCTCTGTTGACAAGAACCTCCACTTCGTTACACCTTAAATATCCCAGGAAAGAGAAAAATGGATAAAGAAGTTGTGGTCCTTATGTACAATGGAATATCACTCAGCCATGAAATCTACGTCATAAGGCTCATAGCAGCATGATGAGTGGATTTAGGTACGACGATTCTACGTGAAATAAGTCACACAGAAAAAGACACTTATCATAAGATATCACTTATAGAGGGAATGTAAAAACCGCCACACTTGAACTGAATTACAAAACAGAAGAGAGTCACACGTTTAGAAAACACACTATGGCTGCTTAACGGGAAAGGTGAGGTGGGGTGATGCATAAAACAAGGGTTTCAAATTAGCTCAGATACCGTTCCATAAACCCAATATGTAATAGACAAGACCTACTCCTTGCTCAGTGAACGGGACTCAACACCCCCTATTCACCGCACAAGAATATATCTGACTAGTAAGAGTCTTAAAACCTATGTGTTGATATCTCTCTGTAAGTGAGGCAAGTGGGTGTAAAGCGGCATAAACACAGCAGTGAAAAGCAGCTAAACCCCATTATAAAAATCAATTACTTTTAAAAACCCGTGAAGCAAAGACAGTGAAAGAGAGAGAAATTCTTACAAAATTCGTTCACGGGCTGTGATGCCACCTGGGTTGACCATATCTAGACCCACAGCTGATTGAGACATAAGGGTGGACACTCCTGGGGCTGAGAGGTTTGGTGAGGTTGGGTGAGCAAACACAGACCCTTTAAAGTAATACTGCGTGGTACCCATCCCATGGGTCCCAAATCTCCAGGTTCAAGTGCACCTTCCTACATCGAAAACATGCATGAGAAACCCAGAAGATAGTACACCGTGTGATCGGGAATGGTTTCTAAAACGCACCTCATTTCTCATCTCCTTGTGCTCGGGTTCGCCATTCCAGCCGCTTTCCTAGCAATCTCCCTCCTTGGAGAATCAGCACCTTTAACCTCCTGTTCCGTACAGGTTGCAATTTGTACTGAGGAGGAACGGGAAGAGGGGGAACCAATGAGAGACTAGCTCTAGGCCTTGGGACAGGCACAGGTCACTTTATTTTCCCATCAGGAAGAAGAATTAACCACAGGCTCAGCCTGCCGCCCGGAAGCAGAATAGGGCCTGAAGCAATCCTGCGCTTTTGCGGCCAGCTCCCAAGAAAGCGAGTTGAAAAATGGAGCTCAGGGGCACTGCAATTCACAAACCTGCAGAGTTATAAATGATAACTCTCGTCCACAAATATATTGAGGGAAGGCAACGAAGAGGATTTGAAAGCAAGGCAGAATTGCAGGAAACAGATTTCAGGAGGGAGAATCGAATCGCGTTTAAAGCACAGGGAAAGCGGCAAAACCTCGACAATGATGCCCTTGGCCAAAAAGGGCGTATGCGTTTTTTCCTGAATATATTCAGGAAAAAACGCATACGCCCTTTTTGGCCAACCAAGCAACCTGCAAAGGCAAATCAGCGCTACAAAGAAGTCTCACTTCCCATCGGTCAAAAGGGCCATGCTGAATAAAGTGTCAAAACCAGAAATGCAGGACAGGCCATGGAGAAACGGGAGCCTTGCTACGCTGATGGGCGGGATGTAAATTGCCAACAGCCACTCTGGAGAGGTGTACGGTGTGTCTTGAAACATCTAAAAAACTCAGCTTAGAGGGCATAGGGCACTTGCACTCATGGGCGTATAAATTGGGAAAACTAAAAATCAGCAAGACACAGGCACCCCAAAGTTTAGGGCTGCTCTGTTGACAAGAACCTCCACTTCGTTACACCTTAAATATCCCAGGAAAGAGAAAAATGGATAAAGAAATTGTGGTCCTTATGTACAATGGAATATCGCTCAGCCATGAAATCTACGTCATAAGGTTCGTAGCAGCATGATGAGTGGATATAGGTACGACGATTCTACGTGAAATAAGTCACACAGAAAAAGACACTTATCATAAGATATCACTTATAGAGGGAATGTAAAAACCGCTACACTTGAACTGAATTACAAAACAGAAGAGAGTCACACGTTTAGAAAACACACTAAGGCTGCTTAACGGGAAAGGTGAGGTGGGGTGATGCATAAAACAAGGGTTTCAAATTAGCTCAGATACCGTTCCATAAACCCAATATGTAATAGACAAGACCTATTCCTTGCTCAGTGAACGGGACTCAACACCCCCTATTCACCGCCCAAGAATATATCTGACTAGTAAGAATCTTAAAACCTATGTGTTGATATCTCTCTGTAAGGGAGTCAAGTGAGTGTAAAGCGGCATAAACACAGCAGTGAAAAGCAGCTAAACCCCATTATAAAAATCAATTACTTTTAAAAACCCGTGAAGCAAAGACAGTGAAAGAGAGAGAAATTCTTACAAAATTCGTTCAGGGGCTGTGATGCCACCTGGATTGACCATATCTAGGCCCACAGCTGATTGAGACATAAGGGTGGACACTCTTGGGGCTGAGAGGTTTGGTGAGGTTGGGTGAGCAAACGCAGACCCTTTAAAGTAATACTGCGTGGTACCCATCCCATGGGTCCCAAATCTCCAGGTTCAAGGGCACCTTCCGACATCGAAAACATGCATGAGAAACCCAGAAGATGGTACACCGTGTGATCGGGAAAGGTTTCTAAAACGCACCTCATTTCTCATCTCCTTGTGCTCGGGTTCGCCATTCCAGCCGCTTTCCAGCAATCTCCCTCCTTGGAGAATCAGCACCTTTAACCTCCTGTTCCGTACAGGTTGCAATTTGTCCTGAGGAGGAACGGGAAGAGGGGGAACCAATGAGAGACTATCTCTAGGTCTTGGAACAGGCACAGGCCACTCTATTTTCCCATCAGGAAGAAGAATTAACCACAGGCTCAGCCTGCCGCCCGGAAGGAGAATAGGGCCTGAAGCAATCCTGCGCTTTTGCGGCCAGCTCCCAAGAAAGCGAGTTGAAAAATGGAGCTCAGGGGCACTGCAATTCACAAACCTGCAGAGTTATAATTGATAACTCTCGTCCACAAATATACTGAGGGAAGGCAACGAAGAGGATTTGAAAGCAAGGCAGAATTGCAGGAAACAGATTTCAGGAGGGAGAATCGAATCGCGTTTAAAGCACAGGAAAAGCGGCAAAACCTCGACAATGATGCCCTTGGCCAAAAAGGGCGTATGCTTTTTTTCCTGAATATATTCAGGAAAAAACGCATACGCCCTTTTTGGCCAACCAAGCAACCTGGAAATGCAGGTCAGCGCTACAAAGAAGTCTCGCTTCCCATCGGTCAAAAGGGCCATGCTGAATAAAGTGTCAAAACCAGAAATGCAGGACAGGCCATGGAGAAACGGGAGCCTTGCTACGCTGATGGGCGGGATGTAAATTGCCAACAGCCACTCTGGAGAGGTGTACGGTGTGTCTTGAAACATCTAAAAAACTCAGCTTAGAGGGCATAGGGCACTTCCACTCATGGGCGTATAAATTGGGAAAACTAAAAATCAGCAAGACACAGGCACCCCAAAGTTTAGGGCTGCTCTGTTGACAAGAACCTCCACTTCGTTACACCTTAAATATCCCAGGAAAGAGAAAAATGGATAAAGAAGTTGTGGTCCTTATGTACAATGGAATATCACTCAGCCATGAAATCTACGTCATAAGGCTCGTAGCAGCATGATGAGTGGATTTAGGTACGACGATTCTACGTGAAATAAGTCACACAGAAAAAGACACTTATCATAAGATATCACGTATAGAGGGAATGTAAAAACCGCTACACTTGAACTGAATTACAAAACAGAAGAGAGTCACACGTTTAGAAAACACACTAAGGCTGCTTAACGGGAAAGGTGACGTGGGGTGATGCATAAAACAAGGGTTTCAAATTAGCTCAGATACCGTTCCATAAACCCAATATGTAATAGACAAGACCTACTCCTTGCTCAGTGAACGGGACTCAACATCCCCTATTCACCGCCCAAGAATATATCTGACTAGTAAGAATCTTAAAACCTATCTGTTGATATCTCTCTGTAAGTGAGGCAAGTGGGTGTAAAGCGGCATACACACAGCTTTGAAAAGCAGCTACACCCCATTATAAAAATCAATTACTTTTAAAAACCCGTGAAACAAAGACAGTGAAAGAGAGAGAAATTCTTACAAAATTCGTTCAGGGGCTGTGATGCCACCTGGGTTGACCATATCTAGACCCACAGCTCATTGAGACATAAGGGTGGACACTCCTGGGGCTGAGAGGATTGGTGAGGTTGGGTGAGCAAACGCAGACCCTTTAAAGTAATACTGCGTGGTACCCATCCCATGGGTCCCAAATCTCCAGGTTCAAGGGCACCTTCCGACATCGAAAACATGCATGAGAAACCCAGAAGATAGTACACCGTGTGATCGGGAAAGGTTTCTAAAACGCACCTCATTTCTCATCTCCTTGTGCTCGGGTTCGCCATTCCAGCCGCTTTCCTAGCAATCTCCCTCCTTGGAGAATCAGCACCTTTAACCTCCTGTTCCGTACAGGTTGCAATTTGTCCTGAGGAGGAACGGGAAGAGGGGGAACCAATGAGAGACTAGCTCTAGGTCTTGGGACAGGCACAGGTCACTCTATTTTCCCATCAGGAAGAAGAATTAACCACAGGCTCAGCCTGCCGCACGGAAGGAGAATAGGGCCTGAAGCAATCCTGCGCTTTTGCGGCCAGCACCCAAGAAAGCGAGTTGAAAAATGGAGCTCAGGGGCACTGCAATTCACAAACCTGCAGAGTTATAAATGATAACTCTCGTCCACAAATATACTGAGGGAAGGCAACGAAGAGGATTTGAAAGCAAGGCAGAATTGCAGGAAACAGATTTCAGGAGGGAGATTCGAATCGCCTTTAAAGCACAGGAAAAGCGGCAAAACCTCGACAATGATGCCCTTGGCCAAAAAGGGCGTATGCGTTTTTTCCTGAATATATTCAGGAAAAAACGCATACGCCCTTTTTGGCCAACCAAGCAACCTGGAAAGGCAAATCAGCGCTACAAAGAAGTCTCGCTTCCCATCGGTCAAAAGGGCCATGCTGAATAAAGTGTCAAAACCAGAAATGCAGGACAGGCCATGGAGAAACGGGAGCCTTGCTACGCTGATGGGCGGGATGTAAATTGCCAACAGCCACTCTGGAGAGGTCTACGGTGTGTCTTGAAACATCTAAAAAACTCAGCTTAGAGAGCATAGGGCACTTCCACTCATGGGCGTATAAATTGGGAAAACTAAAAATCAGCAAGACACAGGCACCCCAAAGTTTAGGGCTGCTCTGTTGACAAGAACCTCCACTTCGTTACACCTTAAATATCCCAGGAAAGAGAAAAATGGATAAAGAAGTTGTGGTCCTTATGTACAATGCAATATCACTCAGCCATGAAATCAACGACATAAGGCTCGTAGCAGCATGATGAGTGGATTTAGGTACGACGATTCTACGTGAAATAAGTCACACAGAAAAAGACACTTATCATAAGATATCACTTATAGAGGGAATGTAAAAACCGCTACACTTGAACTGAATTACAAAAGAGAAGAGAGTCACACGTTTAGAAAACACACTATGCCTGCTTAACGGGAAAGGTGAGGTGGGGTGATGCATAAAACAAGGGTTTCAAATTAGCTCAGATACCGTTCCATAACCCCAATATGTAATAGACAAGACCTACTCCTTGCTCAGTGAACGGGTCTCAACATCCCCTATTCACCGCCCAAGAATATATCTGACTAGTAAGAATCTTAAAACCGATGTGTTGATATCTCTCTGTAAGGGAGTCAAGTGGGTGTAAAGCGGCATAAACACAGCAGGGAAAAGCAGCTAAACCCCATTATAAAAATCAATGACTTTTAAAAACCCGTGAAGCAAAGACAGTGAAAGAGAGAGAAATTCTTACAAAATTCGTTCAGGGGCTGTGATGCCACCTGGATTGACCATATCTAGGCCCACAGCTGATTGAGACATAAGGGTGGACACTCTTGGGGCTGAGAGGTTTGGTGAGGTTGGGTGAGCAAACGCAGACCCTTTAAAGTAATACTGCGTGGTACCCATCCCATGGGTCCCAAATCTCCAGGTTCAAGGGCATCTTCCTACATCGAAAACATGCATGAGAAACCCAGAAGATGGTACACCGTGTGATCGGGAAAGGTTTCTAAAACGCACCTCATTTCTCATCTCCTTGTGCTCGGGTTCGCCATTCCAGCCGCTTTCCTAGCAATCTCCCTCCTTGGAGAATCAGCACCTTTAACCTCCTGTTCCGTACAGGTTGCAATTTGTCCTGAGGAGGAACGGGAAGAGGGGGAACCAATGAGAGACTAGCTCTAGGTCTTGGGACAGGCACAGCTCACTCTATTTTCCCATCAGGAAGAAGAATTAACCACAGGCTCAGCCTGCCGCCCGGAAGGAGAATAGGGCCTGAAGCAATCCTGCGCTTTTGCGGCCAGCACCCAAGAAAGCGAGTTGAAAAATGGAGCTCAGGGGCACTGCAATTCACAAACCTGCAGAGTTATAAATGATAACTCACGTCCACAAATATACTGAGAGAAGGCAACGAAGAGGATTTGAAAGCAAGGCAGAATTGCAGGAAACAGATTTCAGGAGGGAGATTCGAATCGCCTTTAAAGCACAGGAAAAGCGGCAAAACCTCGACAATGATGCCCTTGGCCAAAAAGGGCGTATGCGTTTTTTCCTGAATATATCCAGGAAAAAACGCATACGCCCTTTTTGGCTAACCAAGCAATCTGGAAAGGCAAATCAGCGCTACAAAGAAGTCTCGCTTCCCATCGGTCAAATGGGCCATGCTGAATAAAGTGTCAAAACCAGAAATGCAGGACAGGCCATGGAGAAACGGGAGCCTTGCTATGCTGATGGGCGGGATGTAAATTGCCAACAGCCACTCTGGAGAGGTGTACGGTGTGTCTTGAAACGTCTAAAAAACTCAGCTTAGAGAGCATAGGGCACTTCCACTCATGGGCGTATAAATTGGGAAAACTAAAAATCAGCAAGACACAGGCACCCCAAAGTTTAGGGCTGCTCTGTTGACAAGAACCTCCACTTCGTTACACCTTAAATATCCCAGGAAAGAGAAAAATGGATAAAGAAGTTGTGGTCCTTATGTACAATGGAATATCACTCAGCCATGAAATCTACGTCATATGGCTCGTAGCAGCATGATGAGTGGATTTAGGTACGACGATTCTACGTGAAATAAGTCACACAGAAAAAGACACTTATCATAAGATATCACTTATAGAGGGAATGTAAAAACCGCTACACTTGAACTGAATTACAAAACAGAAGAGAGTCACACGTTTAGAAAACACACTATGGCTGCTTAACGGGAAAGGTGAGGTGGGGTGATGCATAAAACAAGGGTTTCAAATTAGCTCAGATACCGTTCCATAAACCCAATATGTAATAGACAAGACCTACTCCTTGCTCAGTGAACGGGACTCAACACCCCCTATTCACCGCCCAAGAATATATCTGACTAGTAAGAATCTTAAAACCTATCTGTTGATATCTCTCTGTAAGTGAGGCAAGTGGGTGTAAAGCGGCATACACACAGCTCTGAAAAGCAGCTACACCCCATTATAAAAATCAATGACTTTTAAAAACCCGTGAAGCAAAGACAGTGAAAGAGAGAGAAATTCTTACAAAATTCGTTCAGGGGCTGTGATGCCACCTGGATTGACCATATCTAGGCCCACAGCTGATTGAGACATAAGGGTGGACACTCTTGGGGCTGAGAGGTTTGGTGAGGTTGGGTGAGCAAACGCAGACCCTTTAAAGTAATACTGCGTGGTACCCATCCCATGGGTCCCAAATCTCCAGGTTCAAGGGCACCTTCCGACATCGAAAACATGCATGAGAAACCCAGAAATGGTACACCGTGTGATCGGGAAAGGTTTCTAAAACGCACCTCATTTCTCATCTCCTTGTGCTCGGGTTCGCCATTCCAGCCGCTTTCCAGCAATCTCCCTCCTTGGAGAATCAGCACCTTTAACCTCCTGTTCCGTACAGGTTGCAATTTGTCCTGAGGAGGAACGGGAAGAGGGGGAACCAATGAGAGACTAGCTCTAGGTCTTGGGACAGGCACAGGTCACTCTATTTTCCCATCAGGAAGAAGAATTAACCACAGGCTCAGCCTGCCGCCCGGAAGGAGAATAGGGCCTGAAGCAATCCTGCGCTTTTGCGGCCAGCTCCCAAGAAAGCGAGTTGAAAAATGGAGCTCAGGGGCACTGCAATTCACAAACCTGCAGAGTTATAATTGATAACTCTCGTCCACAAATATACTGAGGGAAGGCAACGAAGAGGATTTGAAAGCAAGGCAGAATTGCAGGAAACAGATTTCAGGAGGGAGAATCGAATCGCGTTTAAAGCACAGGAAAAGCGGGAAAACCTCGACAATGATGCCCTTGACCAAAAAGGGCGTATGCGTTTTTTCCTGAATATATTCAGGAAAAAACGCATACGCCCTTTTTGGCCAACCAAGCAACCTGTAAAGGCAAATCAGCGCTACAAAGAAGTCTCACTTCCCATCGGTCAAAAGGTCCATGCTGAATAAAGTTTCAAAACCAGAAATGCAGGACAGGCCATGGAGAAACGGGAGCCTTGCTACGCTGATGGGCAGGATGTAAATTGCCAACAGCCACTCTGGAGAGGTCTACGGTGTGTCTTGAAACATCTAAAAAACTCAGCTTAGAGGGCATAGGGCACTTCCACTCATGGGCGTATAAATTGGGAAAACTAAAAATCAGCAAGACACAGGCACCCCAAAGTTTAGGGCTGCTCTGTTGACAAGAACCTCCACTTCGTTACACCTTAAATATCCCAGGAAAGAGAAAAATTGATAAAGAAGTTGTGGTCCTTATGTACAATGGAATATCACTCAGCCATGAAATCTACGTCATAAGGCTCGTAGCAGCATGATGAGTGGATTTAGGTACGACGATTCTACGTGAAATAAGTCACACAGAAAAAGACACTTATCATAAGATATCACTTATAGAGGGAATGTAAAAACCGCTACACTTGAACTGAATTACAAAACAGAAGAGAGTCACACGTTTAGAAAACACACTATGGCTGCTTAACGGGAAAGGTGAGGTGGGGTGATGCATAAAACAAGGGTTTCAAATTAGCTCAGATACCGTTCCATAAACCCAATATGTAATAGACAAGACCTACTCCTTGCTCAGTGAACGGGACTCAACACCCCCTATTCACCGCACAAGAATATATCTGACTAGTAAGAATCTTAAAACCTATGTGTTGATATCTCTCTGTAAGTGAGGCAAGTGGGTGTAAAGCGGCATAAACACAGCAGTGAAAAGCAGCTAAACCCCATTATAAAAATCAATTACTTTTAAAAACCCGTGAAGCAAAGACAGTGAAAGAGAGAGAAATTCTTACAAAATTCGTTCAGGGGCTGTGATGCCACCTGGGTTGACCATATCTAGACCCACAGCTGACTGAGACATAAGGGTGGACACTCCTGGGGCTGAGAGTTTGGTGAGGTTGGGTGAGCAAACGCAGACCCTTTAAAGTAATACTGCGTGGTACCCATCCCATGGGTCCCAAATCTCCAGGTTCAAGTGCACCTTCCTACATCGAAAACATGCATGAGAAACCCAGAAGATAGTACACCGTGTGATCGGGAATGGTTTCTAAAACGCACCTCATTTCTCATCTCCTTGTGCTCGGGTTCGCCATTCCAGCCGCTTTCCTAGCAATCTCCCTCCTTGGAGAATCAGCACCTTTAACCTCCTGTTCCGTACAGGTTGCAATTTGTCCTGAGGAGGAACGGGAAGAGGGGGAACCAATGAGAGACTAGCTCTAGGCCTTGGGACAGGCACAGGTCACTATATTTTGCCATCAGGAAGAAGAATTAACCACAGGCTCAGCCTGCCGCCCGGAAGCAGAATAGGGCCTGAAGCAATCCTGCGCTTTTGCGGCCAGCTCCCAAGAAAGCGAGTTGAAAAATGGAGCTCAGGGGCACTGCAATTCACAAACCTGCAGAGTTATAAATGATAACTCTCGTCCACAAATATATTGAGGGAAGGCAACGAAGAGGATTTGAAAGCAAGGCAGAATTGCAGGAAACAGATTTCAGGAGGGAGAATCGAATCGCGTTTAAAGCACAGGAAAAGCGGCAAAACCTCGACAATGATGCCCTTGGCCAAAAAGGGCGTATGCGTTTTTTCCTGAATATATTCAGGAAAAAACGCATACGCCCTTTTTGGCCAACCAAGCAACCTGGAAATGCAAATCAGCGCTACAAAGAAGTCTCGCTTCCCATCGGTCAAAAGGGCCATGCTGAATAAAGTGTCAAAACCAGAAATTCAGGACAGGCCATGGAGAAACGGGAGCCTTGCTACGCTGATGGGCGGGATGTAAATTGCCAACAGCCACTCTGGAGAGGTCTACGGTGTGTCTTGAAACATCTAAAAAACTCAGCTTAGAGGGCATAGGGCACTTCCACTCATGGGCGTATAAATTGGGAAAACTAAAAATCAGCAAGACACAGGCACCCCAAAGTTTAGGGCTGCTCTGTTGACAAGAACCTCCACTTCGTTACACCTTAAATATCCCAGGAAAGAGAAAAATGGATAAAGAAGTTGTGGTCCTTATGTACAATGGAATATCACTCAGCCATGAAATCTACGTCATAAGGCTCGTAGCAGCATGATGAGTGGATTTAGGTACGACGATTCTACGTGAAATAAGTCACACAGAAAAAGACACTTATCATAAGATATCACGTATAGAGGGAATGTAAAAACCGCTACACTTGAACTGAATTACAAAACAGAAGAGAGTCACACGTTTAGAAAACACACTAAGGCTGCTTAACGGGAAAGGTGACGTGGGGTGATGCATAAAACAAGGGTTTCAAATTAGCTCAGATACCGTTCCATAAACCCAATATGTAATAGACAAGACCTACTCCTTGCTCAGTGAACGGGACTCAACATCCCCTATTCACCGCCCAAGAATATATCTGACTAGTAAGAATCTTAAAACCTATCTGTTGATATCTCTCTGTAAGTGAGGCAAGTGGGTGTAAAGCGCCATACACACAGCTCTGAAAAGCAGCTACACCCCATTATAAAAATCAATGACTTTTAAAAACCCGTGAAGCAAAGACAGTGAAAGAGAGAGAAATTCTTACAAAATTCGTTCAGGGGCTGTGATGCCACCTGGATTGACCATATCTAGGCCCACAGCTGATTGAGACATAAGGGTGGACACTCTTGGGGCTGAGAGGTTTGGTGAGGTTGGGTGAGCAAACGCAGACCCTTTAAAGTAATACTGCGTGGTACCCATCCCATGGGTCCCAAATCTCCAGGTTCAAGGGCATCTTCCTACATCGAAAACATGCATGAGAAACCCAGAAGATGGTACACCGTGTGATCGGGAAAGGTTTCTAAAACGCACCTCATTTCTCATCTCCTTGTGCTCGGGTTCGCCATTCCAGCCGCTTTCCTAGCAATCTCCCTCCTTGGAGAATCAGCACCTTTAACCTCCTGTTCCGTACAGGTTGCAATTTGTCCTGAGGAGGAACGGGAAGAGGGGGAACCAATGAGAGACTAGCTCTAGGTCTTGGGACAGGCACAGCTCACTCTATTTTCCCATCAGGAAGAAGAATTAACCACAGGCTCAGCCTGCCGCCCGGAAGGAGAATAGGGCCTGAAGCAATCCTGCGCTTTTGCGGCCAGCACCCAAGAAAGCGAGTTGAAAAATGGAGCTCAGGGGCACTGCAATTCACAAACCTGCAGAGTTATAAATGATAACTCACGTCCACAAATATACTGAGAGAAGGCAACGAAGAGGATTTGAAAGCAAGGCAGAATTGCAGGAAACAGATTTCAGGAGGGAGATTCGAATCGCCTTTAAAGCACAGGAAAAGCGGCAAAACCTCGACAATGATGCCCTTGGCCAAAAAGGGCGTATGCGTTTTTTCCTGAATATATCCAGGAAAAAACGCATACGCCCTTTTTGGCTAACCAAGCAATCTGGAAAGGCAAATCAGCGCTACAAAGAAGTCTCGCTTCCCATCGGTCAAATGGGCCATGCTGAATAAAGTGTCAAAACCAGAAATGCAGGACAGGCCATGGAGAAACGGGAGCCTTGCTATGCTGATGGGCGGGATGTAAATTGCCAACAGCCACTCTGGAGAGGTGTACGGTGTGTCTTGAAACGTCTAAAAAACTCAGCTTAGAGAGCATAGGGCACTTCCACTCATGGGCGTATAAATTGGGAAAAATAAAAATCAGCAAGACACAGGCACCCCAAAGTTTAGGGCTGCTCTGTTGACAAGAACCTCCACTTCGTTACACCTTAAATATCCCAGGAAAGAGAAAAATGGATAAAGAAGTTGTGGTCCTTATGTACAATGGAATATCACTCAGCCATGAAATCTACGTCATATGGCTCGTAGCAGCATGATGAGTGGATTTAGGTACGACGATTCTACGTGAAATAAGTCACACAGAAAAAGACACTTATCATAAGATATCACTTATAGAGGGAATGTAAAAACCGCTACACTTGAACTGAATTACAAAACAGAAGAGAGTCACACGTTTAGAAAACACACTATGGCTGCTTAACGGGAAAGGTGAGGTGGGGTGATGCATAAAACAAGGGTTTCAAATTAGCTCAGATACCGTTCCATAAACCCAATATGTAATAGACAAGACCTACTCCTTGCTCAGTGAACGGGACTCAACACCCCCTATTCACCGCCCAAGAATATATCTGACTAGTAAGAATCTTAAAACCTATGTGTTGATATCTCTCTGTAAGTGAGGCAAGTGGGTGTAAAGCGGCATAAACACAGCAGTGAAAAGCAGCTAAACCCCATTATAAAAATCAATGACTTTTAAAAACCCGTGAAGCAAAGACAGTGAAAGAGAGAGAAATTCTTACAAAATTCGTTCAGGGGCTGTGATGCCACCTGGATTGACCATATCTAGGCCCACAGCTGATTGAGACATAAGGGTGGACACTCTTGGGGCTGAGAGGTTTGGTGAGGTTGGGTGAGCAAACGCAGACCCTTTAAAGTAATACTGCGTGGTACCCATCCCATGGGTCCCAAATCTCCAGGTTCAAGGGCACCTTCCGACATCGAAAACATGCATGAGAAACCCAGAAATGGTACACCGTGTGATCGGGAAAGGTTTCTAAAACGCACCTCATTTCTCATCTCCTTGTGCTCGGGTTCGCCATTCCAGCCGCTTTCCAGCAATCTCCCTCCTTGGAGAATCAGCACCTTTAACCTCCTGTTCCGTACAGGTTGCAATTTGTCCTGAGGAGGAACGGGAAGAGGGGGAACCAATGAGAGACTAGCTCTAGGTCTTGGGACAGGCACAGGTCACTCTATTTTCCCATCAGGAAGAAGAATTAACCACAGGCTCAGCCTGCCGCCCGGAAGGAGAATAGGGCCTGAAGCAATCCTGCGCTTTTGCGGCCAGCTCCCAAGAAAGCGAGTTGAAAAATGGAGCTCAGGGGCACTGCAATTCACAAACCTGCAGAGTTATAATTGATAACTCTCGTCCACAAATATACTGAGGGAAGGCAACGAAGAGGATTTGAAAGCAAGGCAGAATTGCAGGAAACAGATTTCAGGAGGGAGAATCGAATCGCGTTTAAAGCACAGGAAAAGCGGGAAAACCTCGACAATGATGCCCTTGACCAAAAAGGGCGTATGCGTTTTTTCCTGAATATATTCAGGAAAAAACGCATACGCCCTTTTTGGCCAACCAAGCAACCTGGAAAGGCAAATCAGCGCTACAAAGAAGTCTCACTTCCCATCGGTCAAAAGGTCCATGCTGAATAAAGTTTCAAAACCAGAAATGCAGGACAGGCCATGGAGAAACGGGAGCCTTGCTACGCTGATGGGCAGGATGTAAATTGCCAACAGCCACTCTGGAGAGGTCTACGGTGTGTCTTGAAACATCTAAAAAACTCAGCTTAGAGGGCATAGGGCACTTCCACTCATGGGCGTATAAATTGGGAAAACTAAAAATCAGCAAGACACAGGCACCCCAAAGTTTAGGGCTGCTCTGTTGACAAGAACCTCCACTTCGTTACACCTTAAATATCCCAGGAAAGAGAAAAATGGATAAAGAAGTTGTGGTCCTTATGTACAATGGAATATCACTCAGCCATGAAATCTACGTCATAAGGCTCGTAGCAGCATGATGAGTGGCTTTAGGTACGACGATTCTACGTGAAATAAGTCACACAGAAAAAGACACTTATCATAAGATATCACGTATAGAGGGAATGTAAAAACCGCTACACTTGAACTGAATTACAAAACAGAAGAGAGTCACACGTTTAGAAAACACACTAAGGCTGCTTAACGGGAAAGGTGAGGTGGGGTGATGCATAAAACAAGGGTTTCAAATTAGATCAGATACCGTTCCATAAACCCAATATGTAATAGACAAGACCTACTCCTTGCTCAGTGAACGGGACTCAACACCCCCTATTCACCGCCCAAGAATATATCTGACTAGTAAGAATCTTAAAACCTATGTGTTGATATCTCTCTGTAAGTGAGGCAAGTGGGTGTAAAGCGGCATACACACAGCTCTGAAAAGCAGCTACACCCCATTATAAAAATCAATTACTTTTAAAAACCCGTGAAGCAAAGACAGTGAAAGAGAGAGAAATTCTTACAAAATTCGTTCAGGGGCTGTGATGCCACCTGGGTTGACCATATCTAGACCCACAGCTGATTGAGACATAAGGGTGGACACTCCTGGGGCTGAGAGGATTGGTGAGGTTGGGTGAGCAAACGCAGACCCTTTAAAGTAATACTGCGTGGTACCCATCCCATGGGTCCCAAATCTCCAGGTTCAAGGGCACCTTCCGACATCGAAAACATGCATGAGAAACCCAGAAGATGGTACACCGTGTGATCGGGAAAGGTTTCTAAGACGCACCTCATTTCTCATCTCCTTGTGCTCGGGTTCGCCATTCCAGCCGCTTTCCTAGCAATATCCCTCCTTGGAGAATCAGCACCTTTAACCTCCTGTTCCGTACAGGTTGCAATTTGTCCTGAGGAGGAACGGGAAGAGGGGGAACCAATGAGAGACTAGCTCTAGGTCTTGGGACAGGCACAGGCCACTCTATTTTCCCATCAGGAAGAAGAATTAACCACAGGCTCAGCCTGCCGCCCGGAAGGAGAATAGGGCCTGAAGCAATCCTGCGCTTTTGCGGCCAGCTCCCAAGAAAGCGAGTTGAAAAATGGAGCTCAGGGGCACTGCAATTCACAAACCTGCAGAGTTATAAATGATAACTCTCGTCCACAAATATACTGAGGGAAGGCAACGAAGAGGATTTGAAAGCAAGGCAGAATTGCAGGAAACAGATTTCAGGAGGGAGATTCGAATCGCCTTTAAAGCACAGGAAAAGCGGCAAAACCTCGACAATGATGCCCTTGGCCAAAAAGGGCGTATGCGTTTTTTCCTGAATATATTCAGGAAAAAACGCATACGCCCTTTTTGGCCAACCAAGCAACCTGGAAAGGCAAATCAGCGCTACAAAGAAGTCTCGCTTCCCATCGGTCAAAAGGGCCATGCTGAATAAAGTGTCAAAACCAGAAATGCAGGACAGGCCATGGAGAAACGGGAGCCTTGCTACGCTGATGGGCGGGATGTAAATTGCCAACAGCCACTCTGGAGAGGTGTACGGTGTGTCTTGAAACATCTAAAAAACTCAGCTTAGAGAGCATAGGGCACTTCCACTCATGGGCGTATAAATTGGGAAAACTAAAAATCAGCAAGACACAGGCACCCCAAAGTTTAGGGCTGCTCTGTTGACAAGAACCTCCACTTCGTTACACCTTAAATATCCCAGGAAAGAGAAAAATGGATAAAGAAGTTGTGGTCCTTATGTACAATGCAATATCACTCAGCCATGAAATCAACGACATAAGGCTCGTAGCAGCATGATGAGTGGATTTAGGTACGACGATTCTACGTGAAATAAGTCACACAGAAAAAGACACTTATCATAAGATATCACTTATAGAGGGAATGTAAAAACCGCTACACTTGAACTGAATTACAAAAGAGAAGAGAGTCACACGTTTAGAAAACACACTATGCCTGCTTAACGGGAAAGGTGAGGTGGGGTGATGCATAAAACAAGGGTTTCAAATTAGCTCAGAAACCGTTCCATAACCCCAATATGTAATAGACAAGACCTACTCCTTGCTCAGTGAACGGGTCTCAACATCCCCTATTCACCGCCCAAGAATATATCTGACTAGTAAGAATCTTAAAACCGATGTGTTGATATCTCTCTGTAAGGGAGTCAAGTGGGTGTAAAGCGGCATAAACACAGCAGGGAAAAGCAGCTAAACCCCATTATAAAAATCAATGACTTTTAAAAACCCGTGAAGCAAAGACAGTGAAAGAGAGAGAAATTCTTACAAAATTCGTTCAGGGGCTGTGATGCCACCTGGATTGACCATATCTAGGCCCACAGCTGATTGAGACATAAGGGTGGACACTCTTGGGGCTGAGAGGTTTGGTGAGGTTGGGTGAGCAAACGCAGACCCTTTAAAGTAATACTGCGTGGTACCCATCCCATGGGTCCCAAATCTCCAGGTTCAAGGGCACCTTCCGACATCGAAAACATGCATGAGAAACCCAGAAGATGGTACACCGTGTGATCGGGAAAGGTTTCTAAAACGCACCTCATTTCTCATCTCCTTGTGCTCGGGTTCGCCATTCCAGCCGCTTTCCAGCAATCTCCCTCCTTGGAGAATCAGCACCTTTAACCTCCTGTTCCGTACAGGTTGCAATTTGTCCTGAGGAGGAACGGGAAGAGGGGGAACCAATGAGAGACTATCTCTAGGTCTTGGAACAGGCACAGGCCACTCTATTTTCCCATCAGGAAGAAGAATTAACCACAGGCTCAGCCTGCCGCCCGGAAGGAGAATAGGGCCTGAAGCAATCCTGCGCTTTTGCGGCCAGCTCCCAAGAAAGCGAGTTGAAAAATGGAGCTCAGGGGCACTGCAATTCACAAACCTGCAGAGTTATAATTGATAACTCTCGTCCACAAATATACTGAGGGAAGGCAACGAAGAGGATTTGAAAGCAAGGCAGAATTGCAGGAAACAGATTTCAGGAGGGAGAATCGAATCGCCTTTAAAGCACAGGAAAAGCGGCAAAACCTCGACAATGATGCCCTTGGCCAAAAAGGGCGTATGCTTTTTTTCCTGAATATATTCAGGAAAAAACGCATACGCCCTTTTTGGCCAACCAAGCAACCTGGAAATGCAAATCAGCGCTACAAAGAAGTCTCGCTTCCCATCGGTCAAAAGGGCCATGCTGAATAAAGTGTCAAAACCAGAAATGCAGGACAGGCCATGGAGAAACGGGAGCCTTGCTACGCTGATGGGCGGGATGTAAATTGCCAACAGCCACTCTGGAGAGGTCTACGGTGTGTCTTGAAACATCTAAAAAACTCAGCTTAGAGGGCATAGGGCACTTCCACTCATGGGCGTATAAATTGGGAAAACTAAAAATCAGCAAGACACAGGCACCCCAAAGTTTAGGGCTGCTCTGTTGACAAGAACCTCCACTTCGTTACACCTTAAATATCCCAGGAAAGAGAAAAATGGATAAAGAAGTTGTGGTCCTTATGTACAATGGAATATCACTCAGCCATGAAATCTACGTCATAAGGCTCGTAGCAGCATGATGAGTGGATTTAGGTACGACGATTCTACGTGAAATAAGTCACACAGAAAAAGACACTTATCATAAGATATCACGTATAGAGGGAATGTAAAAACCGCTACACTTGAACTGAATTACAAAACAGAAGAGAGTCACACGTTTAGAAAACACACTAAGGCTGCTTAAAGGGAAAGGTGACGTGGGGTGATGCATAAAACAAGGGTTTCAAATTAGCTCAGATACCGTTCCATAAACCCAATATGTAATAGACAAGACCTACTCCTTGCTCAGTGAACGGGACTCAACATCCCCTATTCACCGCCCAAGAATATATCTGACTAGTAAGAATCTTAAAACCTATCTGTTGATATCTCTCTGTAAGTGAGGCAAGTGGGTGTAAAGCGGCATACACACAGCTCTGAAAAGCAGCTACACCCCATTATAAAAATCAATTACTTTTAAAAACCCGTGAAACAAAGACAGTGAAAGAGAGAGAAATTCTTACAAAATTCGTTCAGGGGCTGTGATGCCACCTGGGTTGACCATATCTAGACCCACAGCTCATTGAGACATAAGGGTGGACACTCCTGGGGCTGAGAGGATTGGTGAGGTTGGGTGAGCAAACGCAGACCCTTTAAAGTAATACTGCGTGGTACCCATCCCATGGGTCCCAAATCTCCAGGTTAAAGGGCACCTTCCGACATCGAAAACATGCATGAGAAACCCAGAAGATAGTACACCGTGTGATCGGGAAAGGTTTCTAAAACGCACCTCATTTCTCATCTCCTTGTGCTCGGGTTCGCCATTCCAGCCGCTTTCCTAGCAATCTCCCTCCTTGGAGAATCAGCACCTTTAACCTCCTGTTCCGTACAGGTTGCAATTTGTCCTGAGGAGGAACGGGAAGAGGGGGAACCAATGAGAGACTAGCTCTAGGTCTTGGGACAGGCACAGGTCACTCTATTTTCCCATCAGGAAGAAGAATTAACCACAGGCTCAGCCTGCCGCCCAGAAGGAGAATAGGGCCTGAAGCAATCCTGCGCTTTTGCGGCCAGCACCCAAGAAAGCGATTTGAAAAATGGAGCTCAGGGGCACTGCAATTCACAAACCTGCAGAGTTATAAATGATAACTCTCGTCCACAAATATACTGAGGGAAGGCAACGAAGAGGATTTGAAAGCAAGGCAGAATTGCAGGAAACAGATTTCAGGAGGGAGATTCGAATCGCCTTTAAAGCACAGGAAAAGCGGCAAAACCTCGACAATGATGCCCTTGGCCAAAAAGGGCGTATGCGTTTTTTCCTGAATATATTCAGGAAAAAACGCATACGCCCTTTTTGGCCAACCAAGCAACCTGGAAAGGCAAATCAGCGCTACAAAGAAGTCTCGCTTCCCATCGGTCAAAAGGGCCATGCTGAATAAAGTGTCAAAACCAGAAATGCAGGACAGGCCATGGAGAAACGGGAGCCTTGCTACGCTGATGGGCGGGATGTAAATTGCCAACAGCCACTCTGGAGAGGTGTACGGTGTGTCTTGAAACATCTAAAAAACTCAGCTTAGAGAGCATAGGGCACTTCCACTCATGGGCGTATAAATTGGGAAAACTAAAAATCAGCAAGACACAGGCACCCCAAAGTTTAGGGCTGCTCTGTTGACAAGAACCTCCACTTCGTTACACCTTAAATATCCCAGGAAAGAGAAAAATGGATAAAGAAGTTGTGGTCCTTATGTACAATGCAATATCACTCAGCCATGAAATCAACGACATAAGGCTCGTAGCAGCATGATGAGTGGATTTAGGTACGACGATTCTACGTGAAATAAGTCACACAGAAAAAGACACTTATCATAAGATATCACTTATAGAGGGAATGTAAAAACCGCTACACTTGAACTGAATTACAAAAGAGAAGAGAGTCACACGTTTAGAAAACACACTATGGCTGCTTAACGGGAAAGGTGAGGTGGGGTGATGCATAAAACAAGGGTTTCAAATTAGCTCAGATACCGTTCCATAAACCCAATATGTAATAGACAAGACCTACTCCTTGCTCAGTGAACGGGACTCAACACCCCCTATTCACCGCCCAAGAATATATCTGACTAGTAAGAATCTTAAAACCTATGTGTTGATATCTCTCTGTAAGTGAGGCAAGTGGGTGTAAAGCGGCATAAACACAGCAGTGAAAAGCAGCTAAACCCCATTATAAAAATCAATTACTTTTAAAAACCCGTGAAGCAAAGACAGTGAAAGAGAGAGAAATTCTTACAAAATTCGTTCAGGGGCTGTGATGCCACCTGGGTTGACCATATCTAGACCCACAGCTGACTGAGACATAAGGGTGGACACTCCTGGGGCTGAGAGTTTGGTGAGGTTGGGTGAGCAAACGCAGACCCTTTAAAGTAATACTGCGTGGTACCCATCCCATGGGTCCCAAATCTCCAGGTTCAAGTGCACCTTCCTACATCGAAAACATGCATGAGAAACCCAGAAGATAGTACACCGTGTGATCGGGAATGGTTTCTAAAACGCACCTCATTTCTCATCTCCTTGTGCTCGGGTTCGCCATTCCAGCCGCTTTCCTAGCAATCTCCCTCCTTGGAGAATCAGCACCTTTAACCTCCTGTTCCGTACAGGTTGCAATTTGTCCTGAGGAGGAACGGGAAGAGGGGGAACCAATGAGAGACTAGCTCTAGGCCTTGGGACAGGCACAGGTCACTATATTTTGCCATCAGGAAGAAGAATTAACCACAGGCTCAGCCTGCCGCCCGGAAGCAGAATAGGGCCTGAAGCAATCCTGCGCTTTTGCGGCCAGCTCCCAAGAAAGCGAGTTGAAAAATGGAGCTCAGGGGCACTGCAATTCACAAACCTGCAGAGTTATAAATGATAACTCTCGTCCACAAATATATTGAGGGAAGGCAACGAAGAGGATTTGAAAGCAAGGCAGAATTGCAGGAAACAGATTTCAGGAGGGAGAATCGAATCGCGTTTAAAGCACAGGAAAAGCGGCAAAACCTCGACAATGATGCCCTTGGCCAAAAAGGGCGTATGCGTTTTTTCCTGAATATATTCAGGAAAAAACGCATACGCCCTTTTTGGCCAACCAAGCAACCTGGAAAGGCAAATCAGCGCTACAAAGAAGTCTCACTTCCCATCGGTCAAAAGGGCCATGCTGAATAAAGTGTCAAAACCAGAAATGCAGGACAGGCCATGGAGAAACGGGAGCCTTGCTACACTGATGGGCGGGATGTAAATTGCCAACAGCCACTCTGGAGAGGTGTACGGTGTGTCTTGAAACATCTAAAAAACTCAGCTTAGAGGGCATAGGGCACTTCCACTCATGGGCGTATAAATTGGGAAAACTAAAAATCAGCAAGACACAGGCACCCCAAAGTTTAGGGCTGCTCTGTTGACAAGAACCTCCACTTCGTTACACCTTAAATATCCCAGGAAAGAGAAAAATGGATAAAGAAGTTGTGGTCCTTATGTACAATGGAATATCACTCAGCCATGAAATCTACGTCATAAGGCTCGTAGCAGCATGATGAGTGGCTTTAGGTACGACGATTCTACGTGAAATAAGTCACACAGAAAAAGACACTTATCATAAGATATCACGTATAGAGGGAATGTAAAAACCGCTACACTTGAACTGAATTACAAAACAGAAGAGAGTCACACGTTTAGAAAACACACTAAGGCTGCTTAACGGGAAAGGTGAGGTGGGGTGATGCATAAAACAAGGGTTTCAAATTAGATCAGATACCGTTCCATAAACCCAATATGTAATAGACAAGACCTACTCCTTGCTCAGTGAACGGGACTCAACACCCCCTATTCACCGCCCAAGAATATATCTGACTAGTAAGAATCTTAAAACCTATGTGTTGATATCTCTCTGTAAGTGAGGCAAGTGGGTGTAAAGCGGCATACACACAGCTCTGAAAAGCAGCTACACCCCATTATAAAAATCAATTACTTTTAAAAACCCGTGAAGCAAAGACAGTGAAAGAGAGAGAAATTCTTACAAAATTCGTTCAGGGGCTGTGATGCCACCTGGGTTGACCATATCTAGACCCACAGCTGATTGAGACATAAGGGTGGACACTCCTGGGGCTGAGAGGATTGGTGAGGTTGGGTGAGCAAACGCAGACCCTTTAAAGTAATACTGCGTGGTACCCATCCCATGGGTCCCAAATCTCCAGGTTCAAGGGCACCTTCCGACATCGAAAACATGCATGAGAAACCCAGAAGATGGTACACCGTGTGATCGGGAAAGGTTTCTAAGACGCACCTCATTTCTCATCTCCTTGTGCTCGGGTTCGCCATTCCAGCCGCTTTCCTAGCAATATCCCTCCTTGGAGAATCAGCACCTTTAACCTCCTGTTCCGTACAGGTTGCAATTTGTCCTGAGGAGGAACGGGAAGAGGGGGAACCAATGAGAGACTAGCTCTAGGTCTTGGGACAGGCACAGGCCACTCTATTTTCCCATCAGGAAGAAGAATTAACCACAGGCTCAGCCTGCCGCCCGGAAGGAGAATAGGGCCTGAAGCAATCCTGCGCTTTTGCGGCCAGCTCCCAAGAAAGCGAGTTGAAAAATGGAGCTCAGGGGCACTGCAATTCACAAACCTGCAGAGTTATAAATGATAACTCTCGTCCACAAATATACTGAGGGAAGGCAACGAAGAGGATTTGAAAGCAAGGCAGAATTGCAGGAAACAGATTTCAGGAGGGAGATTCGAATCGCCTTTAAAGCACAGGAAAAGCGGCAAAACCTCGACAATGATGCCCTTGGCCAAAAAGGGCGTATGCGTTTTTTCCTGAATATATTCAGGAAAAAACGCATACGCCCTTTTTGGCCAACCAAGCAACCTGGAAAGGCAAATCAGCGCTACAAAGAAGTCTCGCTTCCCATCGGTCAAAAGGGCCATGCTGAATAAAGTGTCAAAACCAGAAATGCAGGACAGGCCATGGAGAAACGGGAGCCTTGCTACGCTGATGGGCGGGATGTAAATTGCCAACAGCCACTCTGGAGAGGTGTACGGTGTGTCTTGAAACATCTAAAAAACTCAGCTTAGAGAGCATAGGGCACTTCCACTCATGGGCGTATAAATTGGGAAAACTAAAAATCAGCAAGACACAGGCACCCCAAAGTTTAGGGCTGCTCTGTTGACAAGAACCTCCACTTCGTTACACCTTAAATATCCCAGGAAAGAGAAAAATGGATAAAGAAGTTGTGGTCCTTATGTACAATGCAATATCACTCAGCCATGAAATCAACGACATAAGGCTCGTAGCAGCATGATGAGTGGATTTAGGTACGACGATTCTACGTGAAATAAGTCACACAGAAAAAGACACTTATCATAAGATATCACTTATAGAGGGAATGTAAAAACCGCTACACTTGAACTGAATTACAAAAGAGAAGAGAGTCACACGTTTAGAAAACACACTATGCCTGCTTAACGGGAAAGGTGAGGTGGGGTGATGCATAAAACAAGGGTTTCAAATTAGCTCAGATACCGTTCCATAACCCCAATATGTAATAGACAAGACCTACTCCTTGCTCAGTGAACGGGTCTCAACATCCCCTATTCACCGCCCAAGAATATATCTGACTAGTAAGAATCTTAAAACCGATGTGTTGATATCTCTCTGTAAGGGAGTCAAGTGGGTGTAAAGCGGCATAAACACAGCAGGGAAAAGCAGCTAAACCCCATTATAAAAATCAATGACTTTTAAAAACCCGTGAAGCAAAGACAGTGAAAGAGAGAGAAATTCTTACAAAATTCGTTCAGGGGCTGTGATGCCACCTGGATTGACCATATCTAGGCCCACAGCTGATTGAGACATAAGGGTGGACACTCTTGGGGCTGAGAGGTTTGGTGAGGTTGGGTGAGCAAACGCAGACCCTTTAAAGTAATACTGCGTGGTACCCATCCCATGGGTCCCAAATCTCCAGGTTCAAGGGCACCTTCCGACATCGAAAACATGCATGAGAAACCCAGAAGATGGTACACCGTGTGATCGGGAAAGGTTTCTAAAACGCACCTCATTTCTCATCTCCTTGTGCTCGGGTTCGCCATTCCAGCCGCTTTCCAGCAATCTCCCTCCTTGGAGAATCAGCACCTTTAACCTCCTGTTCCGTACAGGTTGCAATTTGTCCTGAGGAGGAACGGGAAGAGGGGGAACCAATGAGAGACTATCTCTAGGTCTTGGAACAGGCACAGGACACTCTATTTTCCCATCAGGAAGAAGAATTAACCACAGGCTCAGCCTGCCGCCCGGAAGGAGAATAGGGCCTGAAGCAATCCTGCGCTTTTGCGGCCAGCTCCCAAGAAAGCGAGTTGAAAAATGGAGCTCAGGGGCACTGCAATTCACAAACCTGCAGAGTTATAATTGATAACTCTCGTCCACAAATATACTGAGGGAAGGCAACGAAGAGGATTTGAAAGCAAGGCAGAATTGCAGGAAACAGATTTCAGGAGGGAGAATCGAATCGCGTTTAAAGCACAGGAAAAGCGGCAAAACCTCGACAATGATGCCCTTGGCCAAAAAGGGCGTATGCTTTTTTTCCTGAATATATTCAGGAAAAAACGCATACGCCCTTTTTGGCCAACCAAGCAACCTGGAAATGCAAATCAGCGCTACAAAGAAGTCTCGCTTCCCATCGGTCAAAAGGGCCATGCTGAATAAAGTGTCAAAACCAGAAATGCAGGACAGGCCATGGAGAAACGGGAGCCTTGCTACGCTGATGGGCGGGATGTAAATTGCCAACAGCCACTCTGGAGAGGTCTACGGTGTGTCTTGAAACATCTAAAAAACTCAGCTTAGAGGGCATAGGGCACTTCCACTCATGGGCGTATAAATTGGGAAAACTAAAAATCAGCAAGACACAGGCACCCCAAAGTTTAGGGCTGCTCTGTTGACAAGAACCTCCACTTCGTTACACCTTAAATATCCCAGGAAAGAGAAAAATGGATAAAGAAGTTGTGGTCCTTATGTACAATGGAATATCACTCAGCCATGAAATCTACGTCATAAGGCTCGTAGCAGCATGATGAGTGGATTTAGGTACGAGGATTCTACGTGAAATAAGTCACACAGAAAAAGACACTTATCATAAGATATCACGTATAGAGGGAATGTAAAAACCGCTACACTTGAACTGAATTACAAAACAGAAGAGAGTCACACGTTTAGAAAACACACTAAGGCTGCTTAACGGGAAAGGTGACGTGGGGTGATGCATAAAACAAGGGTTTCAAATTAGCTCAGATACCGTTCCATAAACCCAATATGTAATAGACAAGACCTACTCCTTGCTCAGTGAACGGGACTCAACATCCCCTATTCACCGCCCAAGAATATATCTGACTAGTAAGAATCTTAAAACCTATCTGTTGATATCTCTCTGTAAGTGAGGCAAGTGGGTGTAAAGCGGCATACACACAGCTCTGAAAAGCAGCTACACCCCATTATAAAAATCAATTACTTTTAAAAACCCGTGAAACAAAGACAGTGAAGGAGAGAGAAATTCTTACAAAATTCGTTCAGGGGCTGTGATGCCACCTGGGTTGACCATATCTAGACCCACAGCTCATTGAGACATAAGGGTGGACACTCCTGGGGCTGAGAGGATTGGTGAGGTTGGGTGAGCAAACGCAGACCCTTTAAAGTAATACTGCGTGGTACCCATCCCATGGGTCCCAAATCTCCAGGTTCAAGGGCACCTTCCTACATCGAAAACATGCATGAGAAACCCAGAAGATAGTACACCGTGTGATCGGGAAAGGTTTCTAAAACGCACCTCATTTCTCATCTCCTTGTGCTCGGGTTCGCCATTCCAGCCGCTTTCCTAGCAATCTCCCTCCTTGGAGAATCAGCACCTTTAACCTCCTGTTCCGTACAGGTTGCAATTTGTCCTGAGGAGGAACGGGAAGAGGGGGAACCAATGAGAGACTAGCTCTAGGTCTTGGGACAGGCACAGGTCACTCTATTTTCCCATCAGGAAGAAGAATTAACCACAGGCTCAGTCTGCCGCCCGGAAGGAGAATAGGGCCTGAAGCAATCCTGCGCTTTTGCGGCCAGCACCCAAGAAAGCGAGTTGAAAAATGGAGCTCAGGGGCACTGCAATTCACAAACCTGCAGAGTTATAAATGATAACTCTCGTCCACAAATATACTGAGGGAAGGCAACGAAGAGGATTTGAAAGCAAGGCAGAATTGCAGGAAACAGATTTCAGGAGGGAGATTCGAATCGCCTTTAAAGCACAGGAAAAGCGGCAAAACCTCGACAATGATGCCCTTGGCCAAAAAGGGCGTATGCGTTTTTTCCTGAATATATTCAGGAAAAAACGCATACGCCCTTTTTGGCCAACCAAGCAACCTGGAAAGGCAAATCAGCGCTACAAAGAAGTCTCGCTTCCCATCGGTCAAAAGGGCCATGCTGAATAAAGTGTCAAAACCAGAAATGCAGGACAGGCCATGGAGAAACGGGAGCCTTGCTACGCTGATGGGCGGGATGTAAATTGCCAACAGCCACTCTGGAGAGGTGTACGGTGTGTCTTGAAACATCTAAAAAACTCAGCTTAGAGAGCATAGGGCACTTCCACTCATGGGCGTATAAATTGGGAAAACTAAAAATCAGCAAGACACAGGCACCCCAAAGTTTAGGGCTGCTCTGTTGACAAGAACCTCCACTTCGTTACACCTTAAATATCCCAGGAAAGAGAAAAATGGATAAAGAAGTTGTGGTCCTTATGTACAATGCAATATCACTCAGCCATGAAATCAACGACATAAGGCTCGTAGCAGCATGATGAGTGGATTTAGGTACGACGATTCTACGTGAAATAAGTCACACAGAAAAAGACACTTATCATAAGATATCACTTATAGAGGGAATGTAAAAACCGCTACACTTGAACTGAATTACAAAAGAGAAGAGAGTCACACGTTTAGAAAACACACTATGCCTGCTTAACGGGAAAGGTGAGGGGGGTGATGCATAAAACAAGGGTTTCAAATTAGCTCAGATACCGTTCCATAACCCCAATATGTAATAGACAAGACCTACTCCTTGCTCAGTGAACGGGTCTCAACATCCCCTATTCACCGCCCAAGAATATATCTGACTAGTAAGAATCTTAAAACCGATGTGTTGATATCTCTCTGTAAGGGAGTCAAGTGGGTGTAAAGCGGCATAAACACAGCAGGGAAAAGCAGCTAAACCCCATTATAAAAATCAATGACTTTTAAAAACCCGTGAAGCAAAGACAGTGAAAGAGAGAGAAATTCTTACAAAATTCGTTCAGGGGCTGTGATGCCACCTGGATTGACCATATCTAGGCCCACAGCTGATTGAGACATAAGGGTGGACACTCTTGGGGCTGAGAGGTTTGGTGAGGTTGGGTGAGCAAACGCAGACCCTTTAAAGTAATACTGCGTGCTACCCATCCCATGGGTCCCAAATCTCCAGGTTCAAGGGCATCTTCCTACATCGAAAACATGCATGAGAAACCCAGAAGATGGTACACCGTGTGATCGGGAAAGGTTTCTAAAACGCACCTCATTTCTCATCTCCTTGTGCTCGGGTTCGCCATTCCAGCCGCTTTCCTAGCAATCTCCCTCCTTGGAGAATCAGCACCTTTAACCTCCTGTTCCGTACAGGTTGCAATTTGTCCTGAGGAGGAACGGGAAGAGGGGGAACCAATGAGAGACTAGCTCTAGGTCTTGGGACAGGCACAGCTCACTCTATTTTCCCATCAGGAAGAAGAATTAACCACAGGCTCAGCCTGCCGCCCGGAAGGAGAATAGGGCCTGAAGCAATCCTGCGCTTTTGCGGCCAGCACCCAAGAAAGCGAGTTGAAAAATGGAGCTCAGGGGCACTGCAATTCACAAACCTGCAGAGTTATAAATGATAACTCACGTCCACAAATATACTGAGAGAAGGCAACGAAGAGGATTTGAAAGCAAGGCAGAATTGCAGGAAACAGATTTCAGGAGGGAGATTCGAATCGCCTTTAAAGCACAGGAAAAGCGGCAAAACCTCGACAATGATGCCCTTGGCCAAAAAGGGCGTATGCGTTTTTTCCTGAATATATCCAGGAAAAAACGCATACGCCCTTTTTGGCTAACCAAGCAATCTGGAAAGGCAAATCAGCGCTACAAGGAAGTCTCGCTTCCCATCGGTCAAATGGGCCATGCTGAATAAAGTGTCAAAACCAGAAATGCAGGACAGGCCATGGAGAAACGGGAGCCTTGCTATGCTGATGGGCGGGATGTAAATTGCCAACAGCCACTCTGGAGAGGTGTACGGTGTGTCTTGAAACGTCTAAAAAACTCAGCTTAGAGAGCATAGGGCACTTCCACTCATGGGCGTATAAATTGGGAAAACTAAAAATCAGCAAGACACAGGCACCCCAAAGTTTAGGGCTGCTCTGTTGACAAGAACCTCCACTTCGTTACACCTTAAATATCCCAGGAAAGAGAAAAATGGATAAAGAAGTTGTGGTCCTTATGTACAATGGAATATCACTCAGCCATGAAATCTACGTCATATGGCTCGTAGCAGCATGATGAGTGGATTTAGGTACGACGATTCTACGTGAAATAAGTCACACAGAAAAAGACACTTATCATAAGATATCACTTATAGAGGGAATGTAAAAACCGCTACACTTGAACTGAATTACAAAACAGAAGAGAGTCACACGTTTAGAAAACACACTATGGCTGCTTAACGGGAAAGGTGAGGTGGGGTGATGCATAAAACAAGGGTTTCAAATTAGCTCAGATACCGTTCCATAAACCCAATATGTAATAGACAAGACCTACTCCTTGCTCAGTGAACGGGACTCAACACCCCCTATTCACCGCCCAAGAATATATCTGACTAGTAAGAATCTTAAAACCTATGTGTTGATATGTCTCTGTAAGTGAGGCAAGTGGGTGTAAAGCGGCATAAACACAGCAGTGAAAAGCAGCTAAACCCCATTATAAAAATCAATGACTTTTAAAAACCCGTGAAGCAAAGACAGTGAAAGAGAGAGAAATTCTTACAAAATTCGTTCAGGGGCTGTGATGCCACCTGGATTGACCATATCTAGGCCCACAGCTGATTGAGACATAAGGGTGGACACTCTTGGGGCTGAGAGGTTTGGTGAGGTTGGGTGAGCAAACGCAGACCCTTTAAAGTAATACTGCGTGGTACCCATCCCATGGGTCCCAAATCTCCAGGTTCAAGGGCACCTTCCGACATCGAAAACATGCATGAGAAACCCAGAAATGGTACACCGTGTGATCGGGAAAGGTTTCTAAAACGCACCTCATTTCTCATCTCCTTGTGCTCGGGTTCGCCATTCCAGCCGCTTTCCAGCAATCTCCCTCCTTGGAGAATCAGCACCTTTAACCTCCTGTTCCGTACAGGTTGCAATTTGTCCTGAGGAGGAACGGGAAGAGGGGGAACCAATGAGAGACTAGCTCTAGGTCTTGGGACAGGCACAGGTCACTCTATTTTCCCATCAGGAAGAAGAATTAACCACAGGCTCAGCCTGCCGCCCGGAAGGAGAATAGGGCCTGAAGCAATCCTGCGCTTTTGCGGCCAGCTCCCAAGAAAGCGAGTTGAAAAATGGAGCTCAGGGGCACTGCAATTCAAAAACCTGCAGAGTTATAATTGATAACTCTCGTCCACAAATATACTGAGGGAAGGCAACGAAGAGGATTTGAAAGCAAGGCAGAATTGCAGGAAACAGATTTCAGGAGGGAGAATCGAATCGCGTTTAAAGCACAGGAAAAGCGGGAAAACCTCGACAATGATGCCCTTGACCAAAAAGGGCGTATGCGTTTTTTCCTGAATATATTCAGGAAAAAACGCATACGCCCTTTTTGGCCAACCAAGCAACCTGGAAAGGCAAATCAGCGCTACAAAGAAGTCTCACTTCCCATCGGTCAAAAGGTCCATGCTGAATAAAGTTTCAAAACCAGAAATGCAGGACAGGCCATGGAGAAACGGGAGCCTTGCTACGCTGATGGGCAGGATGTAAATTGCCAACAGCCACTCTGGAGAGGTCTACGGTGTGTCTTGAAACATCTAAAAAACTCAGCTTAGAGGGCATAGGGCACTTCCACTCATGGGCGTATAAATTGGGAAAACTAAAAATCAGCAAGACACAGGCACCCCAAAGTTTAGGGCTGCTCTGTTGACAAGAACCTCCACTTCGTTACACCTTAAATATCCCAGGAAAGAGAAAAATGGATAAAGAAGTTGTGGTCCTTATGTACAATGGAATATCACTCAGCCATGAAATCTACGTCATAAGGCTCGTAGCAGCATGATGAGTGGATTTAGGTACGACGATTCTACGTGAAATAAGTCACACAGAAAAAGACACTTATCATAAGATATCACTTATAGAGGGAATGTAAAAACCGCTACACTTGAACTGAATTACAAAACAGAAGAGAGTCACACGTTTAGAAATCACACTATGGCTGCTTAACGGGAAAGGTGAGGTGGGGTGATGCATAAAACAAGGGTTTCAAATTAGCTCAGATACCGTTCCATAAACCCAATATGTAATAGACAAGACCTACTCCTTGCTCAGTGAACGGGACTCAACACCCCCTATTCACCGCACAAGAATATATCTGACTAGTAAGAATCTTAAAACCTATGTGTTGATATCTCTCTGTAAGTGAGGCAAGTGGGTGTAAAGCGGCATAAACACAGCAGTGAAAAGCAGCTAAACCCCATTATAAAAATCAATTACTTTTAAAAACCCGTGAAGCAAAGACAGTGAAAGAGAGAGAAATTCTTACAAAATTCGTTCAGGGGCTGTGATGCCACCTGGGATGACCATATCTAGACCCACAGCTGACTGAGACATAAGGGTGGACACTCCTGGGGCTGAGAGTTTGGTGAGGTTGGGTGAGCAAACGCAGACCCTTTAAAGTAATACTGCGTGGTACCCATCCCATGGGTCCCAAATCTCCAGGTTCAAGTGCACCTTCCTACATCGAAAACATGCATGAGAAACCCAGAAGATAGTACACCGTGTGATCGGGAATGGTTTCTAAAACGCACCTCATTTCTCATCTCCTTGTGCTCGGGTTCGCCATTCCAGCCGCTTTCCTAGCAATCTCCCTCCTTGGAGAATCAGCACCTTTAACCTCCTGTTCCGTACAGGTTGCAATTTGTCCTGAGGAGGAACGGGAAGAGGGGGAACCAATGAGAGACTAGCTCTAGGCCTTGGGACAGGCACAGGTCACTATATTTTGCCATCAGGAAGAAGAATTAACCACAGGCTCAGCCTGCCGCCCGGAAGCAGAATAGGGCCTGAAGCAATCCTGCGCTTTTGCGGCCAGCTCCCAAGAAAGCGAGTTGAAAAATGGAGCTCAAGGGCACTGCAATTCACAAACCTGCAGAGTTATAAATGATAACTCTCGTCCACAAATATATTGAGGGAAGGCAACGAAGAGGATTTGAAAGCAAGGCAGAATTGCAGGAAACAGATTTCAGGAGGGAGAATCGAATCGCGTTTAAAGCACAGGAAAAGCGGCAAAACCTCGACAATGATGCCCTTGGCCAAAAAGGGCGTATGCGTTTTTTCCTGAATATATTCAGGAAAAAACGCATACGCCCTTTTTGGCCAACCAAGCAACCTGGAAAGGCAAATCAGCGCTACAAAGAAGTCTCACTTCCCATCGGTCAAAAGGGCCATGCTGAATAAAGTGTCAAAACCAGAAATGCAGGACAGGCCATGGAGAAACGGGAGCCTTGCTACACTGATGGGCGGGATGTAAATTGCCAACAGCCACTCTGGAGAGGTGTACGGTGTGTCTTGAAACATCTAAAAAACTCAGCTTAGAGGGCATAGGGCACTTCCACTCATGGGCGTATAAATTGGGAAAACTAAAAATCAGCAAGACACAGGCACCCCAAAGTTTAGGGCTGCTCTGTTGACAAGAACCTCCACTTCGTTACACCTTAAATATCCCAGGAAAGAGAAAAATGGATAAAGAAGTTGTGGTCCTTATGTACAATGGAATATGACTCAGCCATGAAATCTACGTCATAAGGCTCGTAGCAGCATGATGAGTGGCTTTAGGTACGACGATTCTACGTGAAATAAGTCACACAGAAAAAGACACTTATCATAAGATATCACGTATAGAGGGAATGTAAAAACCGCTACACTTGAACTGAATTACAAAACAGAAGAGAGTCACACGTTTAGAAAACACACTAAGGCTGCTTAACGGGAAAGGTGAGGTGGGGTGATGCATAAAACAAGGGTTTCAAATTAGATCAGATACCGTTCCATAAACCCAATATGTAATAGACAAGACCTACTCCTTGCTCAGTGAACGGGACTCAACACCCCCTATTCACCGCCCAAGAATATATCTGACTAGTAAGAATCTTAAAACCTATGTGTTGATATCTCACTGTAAGTGAGGCAAGTGGGTGTAAAGCGGCATACACACAGCTCTGAAAAGCAGCTACACCCCATTATAAAAATCAATTACTTTTAAAAACCCGTGAAGCAAAGACAGTGAAAGAGAGAGAAATTCTTACAAAATTCGTTCAGGGGCTGTGATGCCACCTGGGTTGACCATATCTAGACCAACAGCTGATTGAGACATAAGGGTGGACACTCCTGGGGCTGAGAGGATTGGTGAGGTTGGGTGAGCAAACACAGACCCTTTAAAGTAATACTGCGTGGTACCCATCCCATGGGTCCCAAATCTCCAGGTTCAAGGGCATCTTCCTACATCGAAAACATGCATGAGAAACCCAGAAGATGGTACACCGTGTGATCGGGAAAGGTTTCTAAAACGCACTTCATTTCTCATCTCCTTATGCTCGGGTTCGCCATTCCAGCCGCTTTTCTAGCAATCTCCCTCCTTGGAGAATCAGCACCTTTAACCTCCTGTTCCGTACAGGTTGCAATTTGTCCTGAGGATGAACGGGAAGAGGGGGAACCAATGAGAGACTAGCTCTAGGTCTTGGGACAGGCACAGGTCACTCTATTTTCCCATCAGGAAGAAGAATTAACCACAGGCTCAGCCTGCCGCCCAGAAGCAGAATAGGGCCTGAAGCAATCCTGCGCTTTTGCGGCCAGCTCCCAAGAAAGCGAGTTGAAAAATGGAGCTCAGGGGCACTGCAATTCACAAACCTGCAGAGTTATAAATGATAACTCTCGTCCACAAATATACTGAGGGAAGGCAACGAAGAGGATTTGAAAGCAAGGCAGAATTGCAGGAAACAGATTTCAGGAGGGAGATTCGAATCGCCTTTAAAGCACAGGAAAAGCGGCAAAACCTCGACAATGATGTCCTTGGCCAAAAAGGGCGTATGCGTTTTTTCCTGAATATATTCAGGAAAAAACGCATACGCCCTTTTTGGCCAACCAAGCAACCTGGAAAGGCAAATCAGCGCTACAAAGAAGTCTCGCTTCCCATCGGTCAAAAGGGCCATGCTGAATAAAGTGTCAAAACCAGAAATGCAGGACAGGCCATGGAGAAACGGGAGCCTTGCTACGCTGATGGGCGGGATGTAAATTGCCAACAGCCACTCTGGAGAGGTGTACTGTGTGTCTTGAAACATCTAAAAAACTCAGCTTAGAGGGCATAGGGCACTTCCACTCATGGGCGTATAAATTGGGAAAACTAAAAATCAGCAAGACACAGGCACCCCAAAGTTTAGGGCTGCTCTGTTGACAAGAACCTCCACTTCGTTACACCTTAAATATCCCAGGAAAGAGAAAAATGGATAAAGAAGTTGTGGTCCTTATGTACAATGGAATATGACTCAGCCATGAAATCTACGTCATAAGGCTCGTAGCAGCATGATGAGTGGCTTTAGGTACGACGATTCTACGTGAAATAAGTCACACAGAAAAAGACACTTATCATAAGATATCACGTATAGAGGGAATGTAAAAACCGCTACACTTGAACTGAATTACAAAACAGAAGAGAGTCACACGTTTAGAAAACACACTAAGGCTGCTTAACGGGAAAGGTGAGGTGGGGTGATGCATAAAACAAGGGTTTCAAATTAGATCAGATACCGTTCCATAAACCCAATATGTAATAGACAAGACCTACTCCTTGCTCAGTGAACGGGACTCAACACCCCCTATTCACCGCCCAAGAATATATCTGACTAGTAAGAATCTTAAAACCTATGTGTTGATATCTCTCTGTAAGTGAGGCAAGTGGGTGTAAAGCGGCATACACACAGCTCTGAAAAGCAGCTACACCCCATTATAAAAATCAATTACTTTTAAAAACCCGTGAAGCAAAGACAGTGAAAGAGAGAGAAATTCTTACAAAATTCGTTCAGGGGCTGTGATGCCACCTGGGTTGACCATATCTAGACCAACAGCTGATTGAGACATAAGGGTGGACACTCCTGGGGCTGAGAGGATTGGTGAGGTTGGGTGAGCAAACGCAGACCCTTTAAAGTAATACTGCGTGGTACCCATCCCATGGGTCCCAAATCTCCAGGTTCAAGGGCATCTTCCTACATCGAAAACATGCATGAGAAACCCAGAAGATGGTACACCGTGTGATCGGGAAAGGTTTCTAAAACGCACTTCATTTCTCATCTCCTTATGCTCGGGTTCGCCATTCCAGCCGCTTTTCTAGCAATCTCCCTCCTTGGAGAATCAGCACCTTTAACCTCCTGTTCCGTACAGGTTGCAATTTGTCCTGAGGATGAACGGGAAGAGGGGGAACCAATGAGAGACTAGCTCTAGGTCTTGGGACAGGCACAGGTCACTCTATTTTCCCATCAGGAAGAAGAATTAACCACAGGCTCAGCCTGCCGCCCAGAAGCAGAATAGGGCCTGAAGCAATCCTGCGCTTTTGCGGCCAGCTCCCAAGAAAGCGAGTTGAAAAATGGAGCTCAGGGGCACTGCAATTCACAAACCTGCAGAGTTATAAATGATAACTCTCGTCCACAAATATACTGAGGGAAGGCAACGAAGAGGATTTGAAAGCAAGGCAGAATTGCAGGAAACAGATTTCAGGAGGGAGATTCGAATCGCCTTTAAAGCACAGGAAAAGCGGCAAAACCTCGACAATGATGTCCTTGGCCAAAAAGGGCGTATGCGTTTTTTCCTGAATATATTCAGGAAAAAACGCATACGCCCTTTTTGGCCAACCAAGCAACCTGGAAAGGCAAATCAGCGCTACAAAGAAGTCTCGCTTCCCATCGGTCAAAAGGGCCATGCTGAATAAAGTGTCAAAACCAGAAATGCAGGACAGGCCATGGAGAAACGGGAGCCTTGCTACGCTGATGGGCGGGATGTAAATTGCCAACAGCCACTCTGGAGAGGTGTACTGTGTGTCTTGAAACATCTAAAAAACTCAGCTTAGAGAGCATAGGGCACTTCCACTCATGGGCGAATAAATTGGGAAAACTGAAAATCAGCAAGACACAGGCACCCCAATGTTTACGGCTGCTCTGTTGACAAGAACCTCCACTTCGTTACACCTTAAATATCCCAGGAAAGAGAAAAATGGATAAAGAAGTTGTGGTCCTTATGTACAATGCAATATCACTCAGCCATGAAATCAACGACATAAGGCTCGTAGCAGCATGATGAGTGGATTTAGGTACGACGATTCTACGTGAAATAAGTCACACAGAAAAAGACACTTATCATAAGATATCACTTATAGAGGGAATGTAAAAACCGCTACACTTGAACTGAATTACAAAAGAGAAGAGAGTCACACGTTTAGAAAACACACTATGCCTGCTTAACGGGAAAGGTGAGGTGGGGTGATGCATAAAACAAGGGTTTCAAATTAGATCAGATACCGTTCCATAAACCCAATATGTAATAGACAAGACCTACTCCTTGCTCAGTGAACGGGACTCAACACCCCCTATTCACCGCCCAAGAATATATCTGACTAGTAAGAATCTTAAAACCTATGTGTTGATATCTCTCTGTAAGTGAGGCAAGTGGGTGTAAAGCGGCATACACACAGCTCTGAAAAGCAGCTACACCCCATTATAAAAATCAATTACTTTTAAAAACCCGTGAAGCAAAGACAGTGAAAGAGAGAGAAATTCTTACAAAATTCGTTCAGGGGCTGTGATGCCACCTGGGTTGACCATATCTAGACCCACAGCTGATTGAGACATAAGGGTGGACACTCCTGGGGCTGAGAGGATTGGTGAGGTTGGGTGAGCAAACGCAGACCCTTTAAAGTAATACTGCGTGGTACCCATCCCATGGGTCCCAAATCTCCAGGTTCAAGGGCACCTTCCGACATCGAAAACATGCATGAGAAACCCAGAAGATGGTACACCGTGTGATCGGGAAAGGCTTCTAAGACGCACCTCATTTCTCATCTCCTTGTGCTCGGGTTCGCCATTCCAGCCGCTTTCCTAGCAATATCCCTCCTTGGAGAATCAGCACCTTTAACCTCCTGTTCCGTACAGGTTGCAATTTGTCCTGAGGAGGAACGGGAAGAGGGGGAACCAATGAGAGACTAGCTCTAGGTCTTGGGACAGGCACAGGCCACTCTATTTTCCCATCAGGAAGAAGAATTAACCACAGGCTCAGCCTGCCGCCCGGAAGGAGAATAGGGCCTGAAGCAATCCTGCGCTTTTGCGGCCAGCTCCCAAGAAAGCGAGTTGAAAAATGGAGCTCAGGGGCACTGCAATTCACAAACCTGCAGAGTTATAAATGATAACTCTCGTCCACAAATATACTGAGGGAAGGCAACGAAGAGGATTTGAAAGCAAGGCAGAATTGCAGGAAACAGATTTCAGGAGGTTGATTCGAATCGCCTTTAAAGCACAGGAAAAGCGGCAAAACCTCGACAATGATGCCCTTGGCCAAAAAGGGCGTATGCGTTTTTTCCTGAATATATTCAGGAAAAAACGCATACGCCCTTTTTGGCCAACCAAGCAACCTGGAAAGGCAAATCAGCGCTACAAAGAAGTCTCGCTTCCCATCGGTCAAAAGGGCCATGCTGAATAAAGTGTCAAAACCAGAAATGCAGGACAGGCCATGGAGAAACGGGAGCCTTGCTACGCTGATGGGCGGGATGTAAATTGCCAACAGCCACTCTGGAGAGGTGTACGGTGTGTCTTGAAACATCTAAAAAACTCAGCTTAGAGAGCATAGGGCACTTCCACTCATGGGCGTATAAATTGGGAAAACTAAAAATCAGCAAGACACAGGCACCCCAAAGTTTAGGGCTGCTCTGTTGACAAGAACCTCCACTTCGTTACACCTTAAATATCCCAGGAAAGAGAAAAATGGATAAAGAAGTTGTGGTCCTTATGTACAATGCAATATCACTCAGCCATGAAATCAACGACATAAGGCTCGTAGCAGCATGATGAGTGGATTTAGGTACGACGATTCTACGTGAAATAAGTCACACAGAAAAAGACACTTATCATAAGATATCACTTATAGAGGGAATGTAAAAACCGCTACACTTGAACTGAATTACAAAAGAGAAGAGAGTCACACGTTTAGAAAACACACTATGCCTGCTTAACGGGAAAGGTGAGGTGGGGTGATGCATAAAACAAGGGTTTCAAATTAGATCAGATACCGTTCCATAAACCCAATATGTAATAGACAAGACCTACTCCTTGCTCAGTGAACGGGACTCAACACCCCCTATTCACCGCCCAAGAATATATCTGACTAGTAAGAATCTTAAAACCTATGTGTTGATATCTCTCTGTAAGTGAGGCAAGTGGGTGTAAAGCGGCATACACACAGCTCTGAAAAGCAGCTACACCCCATTATAAAAATCAATTACTTTTAAAAACCCGTGAAGCAAAGACAGTGAAAGAGAGAGAAATTCTTACAAAATTCGTTCAGGGGCTGTGATGCCACCTGGGTTGACCATATCTAGACCCACAGCTGATTGAGACATAAGGGTGGACACTCCTGGGGCTGAGAGGATTGGTGAGGTTGGGTGAGCAAACGCAGACCCTTTAAAGTAATACTGCGTGGTACCCATCCCATGGGTCCCAAATCTCCAGGTTCAAGGGCACCTTCCGACATCGAAAACATGCATGAGAAACCCAGAAGATGGTACACCGTGTGATCGGGAAAGGCTTCTAAGACGCACCTCATTTCTCATCTCCTTGTGCTCGGGTTCGCCATTCCAGCCGCTTTCCTAGCAATATCCCTCCTTGGAGAATCAGCACCTTTAACCTCCTGTTCCGTACAGGTTGCAATTTGTCCTGAGGAGGAACGGGAAGAGGGGGAACCAATGAGAGACTAGCTCTAGGTCTTGGGACAGGCACAGGCCACTCTATTTTCCCATCAGGAAGAAGAATTAACCACAGGCTCAGCCTGCCGCCCGGAAGGAGAATAGGGCCTGAAGCAATCCTGCGCTTTTGCGGCCAGCTCCCAAGAAAGCGAGTTGAAAAATGGAGCTCAGGGGCACTGCAATTCACAAACCTGCAGAGTTATAAATGATAACTCTCGTCCACAAATATACTGAGGGAAGGCAACGAAGAGGATTTGAAAGCAAGGCAGAATTGCAGGAAACAGATTTCAGGAGGTTGATTCGAATCGCCTTTAAAGCACAGGAAAAGCGGCAAAACCTCGACAATGATGCCCTTGGCCAAAAAGGGCGTATGCGTTTTTTCCTGAATATATTCAGGAAAAAACGCATACGCCCTTTTTGGCCAACCAAGCAACCTGGAAAGGCAAATCAGCGCTACAAAGAAGTCTCGCTTCCCATCGGTCAAAAGGGCCATGCTGAATAAAGTGTCAAAACCAGAAATGCAGGACAGGCCATGGAGAAACGGGAGCCTTGCTACGCTGATGGGCGGGATGTAAATTGCCAACAGCCACTCTGGAGAGGTGTACGGTGTGTCTTGAAACATCTAAAAAACTCAGCTTAGAGAGCATAGGGCACTTCCACTCATGGGCGTATAAATTGGGAAAACTAAAAATCAGCAAGACACAGGCACCCCAAAGTTTAGGGCTGCTCTGTTGACAAGAACCTCCACTTCGTTACACCTTAAATATCCCAGGAAAGAGAAAAATGGATAAAGAAGTTGTGGTCCTTATGTACAATGCAATATCACTCAGCCATGAAATCAACGACATAAGGCTCGTAGCAGCATGATGAGTGGATTTAGGTACGACGATTCTACGTGAAATAAGTCACACAGAAAAAGACACTTATCATAAGATATCACTTATAGAGGGAATGTAAAAACCGCTACACTTGAACTGAATTACAAAAGAGAAGAGAGTCACACGTTTAGAAAACACACTATGCCTGCTTAACGGGAAAGGTGAGGTGGGGTGATGCATAAAACAAGGGTTTCAAATTAGCTCAGATACCGTTCCATAACCCCAATATGTAATAGACAAGACCTACTCCTTGCTCAGTGAACGGGTCTCAACATCCCCTATTCACCGCCCAAGAATATATCTGACTAGTAAGAATCTTAAAACCGATGTGTTGATATCTCTCTGTAAGGGAGTCAAGTGGGTGTAAAGCGGCATAAACACAGCAGGGAAAAGCAGCTAAACCCCATTATAAAAATCAATGACTTTTAAAAACCCGTGAAGCAAAGACAGTGAAAGAGAGAGAAATTCTTACAAAATTCGTTCAGGGGCTGTGATGCCACCTGGATTGACCATATCTAGGCCCACAGCTGATTGAGACATAAGGGTGGACACTCTTGGGGCTGAGAGGTTTGGTGAGGTTGGGTGAGCAAACGCAGACCCTTTAAAGTAATACTGCGTGGTACCCATCCCATGGGTCCCAAATCTCCAGGTTCAAGGGCACCTTCCGACATCGAAAACATGCATGAGAAACCCAGAAGATGGTACACCGTGTGATCGGGAAAGGTTTCTAAAACGCACCTCATTTCTCATCTCCTTGTGCTCGGGTTCGCCATTCCAGCCGCTTTCCAGCAATCTCCCTCCTTGGAGAATCAGCACCTTTAACCTCCTGTTCCGTACAGGTTGCAATTTGTCCTGAGGAGGAACGGGAAGAGGGGGAACCAATGAGAGACTATCTCTAGGTCTTGGAACAGGCACAGGCCACTCTATTTTCCCATCAGGAAGAAGAATTAACCACAGGCTCAGCCTGCCGCCCGGAAGGAGAATAGGGCCTGAAGCAATCCTGCGCTTTTGCGGCCAGCTCCCAAGAAAGCGAGTTGAAAAATGGAGCTCAGGGGCACTGCAATTCACAAACCTGCAGAGTTATAATTGATAACTCTCGTCCACAAATATACTGAGGGAAGGCAACGAAGAGGATTTGAAAGCAAGGCAGAATTGCAGGAAACAGATTTCAGGAGGGAGAATCGAATCGCGTTTAAAGCACAGGAAAAGCGGCAAAACCTCGACAATGATGCCCTTGGCCAAAAAGGGCGTATGCTTTTTTTCCTGAATATATTCAGGAAAAAACGCATACGCCCTTTTTGGCCAACCAAGCAACCTGGAAATGCAAATCAGCGCTACAAAGAAGTCTCGCTTCCCATCGGTCAAAAGGGCCATGCTGAATAAAGTGTCAAAACCAGAAATGCAGGACAGGCCATGGAGAAACGGGAGCCTTGCTACGCTGATGGGCGGGATGTAAATTGCCAACAGCCACTCTGGAGAGGTCTACGGTGTGTCTTGAAACATCTAAAAAACTCAGCTTAGAGGGCATAGGGCACTTCCACTCATGGGCGTATAAATTGGGAAAACTAAAAATCAGCAAGACACAGGCACCCCAAAGTTTAGGGCTGCTCTGTTGACAAGAACCTCCACTTCGTTACACCTTAAATATCCCAGGAAAGAGAAAAATGGATAAAGAAGTTGTGGTCCTTATGTACAATGGAATATCACTCAGCCATGAAATCTACGTCATAAGGCTCGTAGCAGCATGATGAGTGGATTTAGGTACGACGATTCTACGTGAAATAAGTCACACAGAAAAAGACACTTATCATAAGATATCACGTATAGAGGGAATGTAAAAACCGCTACACTTGAACTGAATTACAAAACAGAAGAGAGTCACACGTTTAGAAAACACACTAAGGCTGCTTAACGGGAAAGGTGACGTGGGGTGATGCATAAAACAAGGGTTTCAAATTAGCTCAGATACCGTTCCATAAACCCAATATGTAATAGACAAGACCTACTCCTTGCTCAGTGAACGGGACTCAACATCCCCTATTCACCGCCCAAGAATATATCTGACTAGTAAGAATCTTAAAACCTATCTGTTGATATTTCTCTGTAAGTGAGGCAAGTGGGTGTAAAGCGGCATACACACAGCTCTGAAAAGCAGCTACACCCCATTATAAAAATCAATTACTTTTAAAAACCCGTGAAACAAAGACAGTGAAAGAGAGAGAAATTCTTACAAAATTTGTTCAGGGGCTGTGATGCCACCTGGGTTGACCATATCTAGACCCACAGCTCATTGAGACATAAGGGTGGACACTCTTGGGGCTGAGAGGTTTGGTGAGGTTGGGTGAGCCAACGCAGACCCTTTAAAGTAATACTGCGTGCTACCCATCCCATGGGTCCCAAATCTCCAGGTTCAAGGGCATCTTCCTACATCGAAAACATGCATGAGAAACCCAGAAGATGGTACACCGTGTGATCGGGAAAGGTTTCTAAAACGCACCTCATTTCTCATCTCCTTGTGCTCGGGTTCGCCATTCCAGCCGCCTTCCTAGCAATCTCCCTCCTTGGAGAATCAGCACCTTTAACCTCCTGTTCCGTACAGGTTGCAATTTGTCCTGAGGAGGAACGGGAAGAGGGGGAACCAATGAGAGACTAGCTCTAGGTCTTGGGACAGGCACAGCTCACTCTATTTTCCCATCAGGAAGAAGAATTAACCACAGGCTCAGCCTGCCGCCCGGAAGGAGAATAGGGCCTGAAGCAATCCTGCGCTTTTGCGGCCAGCACCCAAGAAAGCGAGTTGAAAAATGGAGCTCAGGGGCACTGCAATTCACAAACCTGCAGAGTTATAAATGATAACTCACGTCCACAAATATACTGAGAGAAGGCAACGAAGAGGATTTGAAAGCAAGGCAGAATTGCAGGAAACAGATTTCAGGAGGGAGATTCGAATCGCCTTTAAAGCACAGGAAAAGCGGCAAAACCTCGACAATGATGCCCTTGGCCAAAAAGGGCGTATGCGTTTTTTCCTGAATATATCCAGGAAAAAACGCATACGCCCTTTTTGGCTAACCAAGCAATCTGGAAAGGCAAATCAGCGCTACAAAGAAGTCTCGCTTCCCATCGGTCAAATGGGCCATGCTGAATAAAGTGTCAAAACCAGAAATGCAGGACAGGCCATGGAGAAACGGGAGCCTTGCTATGCTGATGGGCGGGATGTAAATTGCCAACAGCCACTCTGGAGAGGTGTACGGTGTGTCTTGAAACGTCTAAAAAACTCAGCTTAGAGGGCATAGGGCACTTCCACTCATGGGCGTATAAATTGGGAAAACTAAAAATCAGCAAGACACAGGCACCCCAAAGTTTAGGGCTGCTCTGTTGACAAGAACCTCCACTTCGTTACACCTTAAATATCCCAGGAAAGAGAAAAATGGATAAAGAAGTTGTGGTCCTTATGTACAATGGAATATGACTCAGCCATGAAATCTACGTCATAAGGCTCGTAGCAGCATGATGAGTGGCTTTAGGTACGACGATTCTACGTGAAATAAGTCACACAGAAAAAGACACTTATCATAAGATATCACGTATAGAGGGAATGTAAAAACCGCTACACTTGAACTGAATTACAAAACAGAAGAGAGTCACACGTTTAGAAAACACACTAAGGCTGCTTAACGGGAAAGGTGAGGTGGGGTGATGCATAAAACAAGGGTTTCAAATTAGATCAGATACCGTTCCATAAACCCAATATGTAATAGACAAGACCTACTCCTTGCTCAGTGAACGGGACTCAACACCCCCTATTCACCGCCCAAGAATATATCTGACTAGTAAGAATCTTAAAACCTATGTGTTGATATCTCACTGTAATTGAGGCAAGTGGGTGTAAAGCGGCATACACACAGCTCTGAAAAGCAGCTACACCCCATTATAAAAATCAATTACTTTTAAAAACCCGTGAAGCAAAGACAGTGAAAGAGAGAGAAATTCTTACAAAATTCGTTCAGGGGCTGTGATGCCACCTGGGTTGACCATATCTAGACCAACAGCTGATTGAGACATAAGGGTGGACACTCCTGGGGCTGAGAGGATTGGTGAGGTTGGGTGAGCAAACGCAGACCCTTTAAAGTAATACTGCGTGGTACCCATCCCATGGGTCCCAAATCTCCAGGTTCAAGGGCATCTTCCTACATCGAAAACATGCATGAGAAACCCAGAAGATGGTACACCGTGTGATCGGGAAAGGTTTCTAAAACGCACTTCATTTCTCATCTCCTTATGCTCGGGTTCGCCATTCCAGCCGCTTTTCTAGCAATCTCCCTCCTTGGAGAATCAGCACCTTTAACCTCCTGTTCCGTACAGGTTGCAATTTGTCCTGAGGATGAACGGGAAGAGGGGGAACCAATGAGAGACTAGCTCTAGGTCTTGGGACAGGCACAGGTCACTCTATTTTCCCATCAGGAAGAAGAATTAACCACAGGCTCAGCCTGCCGCCCAGAAGCAGAATAGGGCCTGAAGCAATCCTGCGCTTTTGCGGCCAGCTCCCAAGAAAGCGAGTTGAAAAATGGAGCTCAGGGGCACTGCAATTCACAAACCTGCAGAGTTATAAATGATAACTCTCGTCCACAAATATACTGAGGGAAGGCAACGAAGAGGATTTGAAAG